>NC_136433.1:128062573-129262573 GCF_052849685.1 Lactuca virosa
GAGCTGATATTCGGAGCAGTTTCCTAGTCAGCTATCTTTTCAGACTGAGAGGTAAGTTTTCCTCACTATACTTATGGGTCGAAGGCACCCAAGTCAGCCCATTGGATTAGATATCCTAGTTTGTTGTGTGATGTTATGTTGAGATTATGTGTTCACTAGTTATGTGATTACACTGGTAGCTCTGTAGGACTACCTGTATTGTTTGATATATGTTATACTGGTAATTTTATAGGACTACCTGTTGTTGCTGATTATTGATTGTTAATGTATATGTCGACATGTTATGGTTTGTTGGGTTAAGGCGGGCCAGCTGGAGCTGAAGGCCAAGACACCCGGGGCGGTCTGGATAGACTGAAGGCCTACGAGGTGGTCCAGTTAGGCCGAAGGCCTAGAGAGAGGTCCAGATTGGTTGTAGGCCCAGTGAGGCGATCCAGTCATGTTGAAGGCTCTGAGAGTGGTCCAGAGAGTCTGTAGGCCTGCGAGGCGGTCCAGTCATGCTGAAGGCTCATGTATGCATGTTGTTGTCTGTATGGTTGTATATGGTACTTTGGCGGAACTCACTAATCTTTGGCTTACGGTTTCAATTTTGTTGTTTCATGTACTTTCGATGATCAAGGGAAAGCAAAGGCGTGATCCTGCACATCCTTCGAATTTTATGTTATTTGATTTTGGGATACTCTGATTTATGATTTATGCTTTTGGAACAATGTATTGTAAAAAATTATGGTCTTTGGGTTGTTTTTGAAAAATGAAAATTTTACTCTGATTTTTGAGACGTTATAAGTTGGTATCAGAGCCCTGGTTTGAGAAAATTGGATGAACATTTGTGTGAATCTAGACTCAAACTAAGGATCTGTAAAAGTTTTAAAAATGGTTTTCAAAACTGTTTTTAAAAGTAACCAAGGAAGGATGTGATGTGTATGATCAGTCGGAACAAGAAAGTATACCCCAAGTTACCCACACTGTTATTTGCTTATGATAGAACTGCATGCTAGTTGTAGGGTAGGAATCTTTAGGAATTGCATGATAGAATTGCCTGGATTATGATGCATTATTCCTATAGAGTTTTTCTGCTCGAATGTTGCTTGTTTATTGCTTGTAGGACTATTTTGGGTGTGAATTAACCACCAATTGGATACGTTAAGTCACATGATGCATGGGTTAAATAATCTTAGAGTAAAGGATTTGGTTCTATTGTGCAACTATTGTTTGAGTCCAACCGTTGTAGGGTTGAATCTTTTAATCTAAGATTATTTAGTTTTAGTTGCATGTGATTGTATTCATGAAGTAGTTAACTGGCATCAATGGGGGTCTTTCGACAACTGATGGCAGGGTGAGGTGATGATCCTAGGATAGCCTAGGGAGTGTGTAGCACTCATGGTGCGCTATTCAGCGAGTATTGGTAGTACCATTGTGGGTAGGTGTGTATAGAAGGTCAACTAAGGAATGTTTAGCCACTCTCGAGAGAGTGAGGATATGATATATGTGTATCCTAGTTACTAAGGTTGTTTTTGAGTAGTTTCTGATGATCCATTGAGACAAATACGGACAGGCATGGAATATAGTATGTGATCATACTACTAAAAGCACAAGACTCGTACGCCTAGCAAGGAAATTCACAAACCCCGAGGGTTCATTCACTGTGATGGTTGAAATGGTATGAATTGTAGCATTTATGATGCGTTTTGGTTCCTTTTCAGTATGGTGTTCACGAGGGGATCTATTTCAGGATCTGGAGCTGGTAGCCAGGATGGGTCGGGGTCAACTGTTGATCAGATACGGGAGATGATTGCCACTGAGGTTTCACAGATATTGCAGGAAGAGTTGTCTTGCATCGTGGATCAAATCACTGGCAGGATAATTGCCAAGTTCGAGGAATGAACTACAACCTTGCAGACTGTGAGAAAGACTGCCGATATGACTACTGGGGTAGATCGTGATGTGGGGACGCGACTCGGAAAGAAAAAGATGGATCATTCAGCAATGGACGAAGAGTTCGAGGCTACTAACCTGGGTACTGAAAGTCAAGGGGGCTTTGATATATGCGGGAAGTATGGTGGAACCCACAGGTTTTCTTGTCACAAGTTCAAACACTACAAGTGTGGAGAGAAAGGGCATGCCGTTTGTGACTGCAAGAAGGATCAGATGTGTTTCCACTGTCACCAGTCGAGTCATCTCAAACCTGACTGTCCTGCATGGGCAGCAGAGGAAGTGCAACCCCAGATACCCATCGTCCGACAGGAGGTCAAGATTGAAACGCAAGAAATCATAGGTACGAAATTTTGATCTTGTGTTTAATCTTGAATGGATAGTCATTTGTATAGTTATCTTTTTAGAACTATTATGTTAGAATCTATAGGTCTTAATGGGTCAGGGATATGACTTACAGGTGCCTCGTGAATCATAAAGTAAGAGGATTGTTCATGAAGTGTTAGAAGCTGTAATGTTGGGAAAGCTTCTCACATCTCCATCTAGGGTTCGGGATTTCCTTGAGATTGCTAGTTATTAGTCAAGAATTGTCATATGCCATTTTGCATACCGAGAGTTGTGTTTAGAAAGTATCTGGACGAACCTGTTTTTAGTCTTCGAAATGGAAAACGTCGGCCATTAAGGGAGAAATCCCTAAGCGGGGGACGACTGAGCGTTCCGCTTGAAGGATCAACAACCATATTGATTTTATGGTTTTCGCACGATGGGCCGGAGGAAGTTGCAGTGTAAGTTCGTTGGATTTATAGTGTTAGAGACTGTGGGGGGGATCTTTTATGGTGGAGAGGATTGAGAGATTGATTCGGAGCGGGTGCAGGGTGAGTTGTAGTTAATTCCTGCTCTCAAGGTTGTGCACGCAGTCCTTGCGTCGGAAGCTTCTAGACGAGATCTCGTTGTAGCTGGTTGTCCCTTCTGGGACAACGAAATAGAGTTAAGAGGAGTGTGTATTGCTCAGGTTGAATATCAATTGAAGGTGGGGTTGGCTCGTCGAATCAATCGATGTCATTTGTAGGGGGTAGAGCTATTGATGAGTTATCAATCTACTTCAGGGTGTAATGGATGCACTATTGCATGATTTTGGTTCAGTTGATAAGATTGTTCGGGAAATTATCAAGTAATATCAGTTGACAGTGCTATGTGTGGACCAATCTTTCTTCAAGTGTAGAGCAACGGGCAGTTTTTTGGACCCATGAATAAGGAGTCGGAGTAGCATTGACTAGTTTTCTGGGGGGACTTCGGATCTATGCAGAATCCTTTTTTGGCAGGGTTGTGTTGGTAGGGTTGGAAAGGAGTCAGTCTGACCTTGGTTCTGATGGCATTTAAAAGTTTGGTTTAATCAGTTGAGCAATTGTAGTATCGATTCGATTCTTTAAATAGGAAAATTTTCTTTGAGAAGGTTTTATGGTTGGGATGTTTATTGATATGGATGGTGATCAAGCTGAAAAGCTTAGGGTCTGGACGCTATGGATTGTGAATGTATAGTAGAAGTCTTGAAGTCGTTAGAGAAGGGCTGATTCCAAGTTGGGGAGAACCGCTTGGAAATATCTGTAATAATTTCAAGTGCGCATTAAATTGGAATTTGTATCTAAGGGCAAGAAAATAGTTGGTTCTTGATCATAATTAGGGGATTAGATATTAAGGATTTGGGTTATCTCGTTCAGGGGATCTGACTCATATTGATCTTCGATTAGGTATTCTTATGGATGGATGACAAAACCATGGACGGGGCCCATGGAAGTTGTGGATATGCTGTGAGACCATGGGATAAACGTAGCATTCACTAGGTGGTAAATAGGCATGGAAGTATGGTAATTCTACGACTTGGCCATAGAATTCGATGGGATGAGTTAGGTCGTACCACGAATGGTTGTGAGAATGTGGAAGGACTGCATATTATAATATGTTAAGGCTCCTGTGGTTTAGGTAAGTTTGAAGCAAGCCATTGTTTGGATTCCTGCAGGTCGGTGGGATGATGGCCGTAGGTCCATTGGCCATCTGACGCTGGTCAGTAATTTTCATGACTGGGATTGGGTAATGGAAAGAACATTGAGGAACCACAAGTTTCTCATTCAAATGATTAGATAGAGTCACGACATGTCAAGGACCCTCGTGGATTTCATCTATGTGATGACAATTGCTGTTATTGGTTATCAGATTGGGGGTAAGCCCGAGTGCAGTTATCAATAATCAGATCGGGGGTAAGCCCGAGTGCATTTATTGGTTATCAGATTGGGGGTAAGCCTGAGTGTGGATATTGGTTAAGAGAATCGAGGGTAGGCTTGAGTGTGGCCAACAGATGACAGGGCTATTGAGCCGAATGAGTGCTTAGGTTATTCTTGTATGCGACCGAGTAGTTTACGTTCAGGTCTCGTCAATGCATTTATATATTGAGTATTCTTTCTACATGTATTGGTGGTATTCCTAGTCCGGGACTAGGGGTAGGTACGTCAAACGGAGGATCATCAGTCTTACAGTAGGGCATCTGAAGTTTAGGACTGATGGGTTCCCAGTTCCGAGAAATATATGGATGGAATTAATTGTGAGTATAGTTCGAGAATTCCTGATTGTTTGGTTCTCACTGGAAGTTGGGTCTTCAGTTAGAGAGAGACATATAGTCGTTGCAATTGAGTAATTTCAAATTATTGGGCTGTTTGTTGACAGATGTCGGTCCCCGTGTAGTCTCTGGAGTTTTTCTCTATCAGATACTTTGACTTGAAGTGGTTAAAGGGAGTAGTGGATTATTTTGACGTTGTTCGTGCTTCCCAACAACAACGATCACTCTAGTAGCGGTGCATCACCATTTAAGCTTCTCTATGGAAGGAAGTGTCTTACCTCAGTTTGTTAGGAAGAGGTAGGTCAAAGAGTCATGGGAAGGACTGAGGTAGTCCTTCAGAAGACAGAGCTTATTTAGCAGATCATACCGATATTGCAGACAACCTAAAGTTGGCGTAAGATTTATACAGACAAGCGTCGATCTGAGTTGGAGTTCCAAGTCGGCGATATGGTACTACTGAAGGTATCACCTTGGAAGGGTTGGAAATATTGATTCGTTTCGAGTGATTGCCAGGGTTGGCAGAGTAGCTTATCAGTTGGATTTGCCTGAGGAGCTCAGTCAGATCCACGACACCTTTCATGTTTCTCAGCTTCGGAAGTGTGTGGCTGATGATTCAACGGTTTTTCTTTTGGATGATATTCAGGTTGATAATCGCCTAAGTTATTGTAACATCCCAAAATTCGGGTCCAAAAATTTCTTTTAAAAAAATTACTAATTCATAGCGTTAAGTCATTCAAACATACTAAAAGGGTTTATATGACAAAGCATAGTTTCATTTCCAAAACACTTGTTTAATTATCAGAGTAAACATCCCAGGCTAACTTGTCATGGTGTGTGCACTGCAACCCTCCCGAGCTCCCCTTCTGAAAACTGAATACCTGAAACCAAAACTAAAAACCGTAAGCACGAAGCTTAGTGAGTTCCCCAACCTACCGCATACCATACATATCTACTGATCCATACATGCCATACATAATACTTATCCATACATGCCATACATAATACTGATCCATACATGTCATACATAATACTGAGCACATAACCACATACTGGGCTCCCGCCCGCTGCATTGGGCCTCGCCCGCTATCGGACCCCGTCGGCCACCAGGCCCCGCCTGGCTTTGAGCCCCGCTCGGCGTACAGATCTGTTTTCCTTAGGCCTCGCCTGTCTCCGGGCCCCGCCCGCTAACATATACTAGCATACAATCATATCACAACACATAACTAACATACTCTACTGGATTACTGTACTAAGGCCTCGCCTATCTTGGGCCTCGCCCCTGTCCTGCTACTGATGAATCATGGAACCCCGTCCACGCTCCTACTGATAGTGAGATACGGGCCCAGCCCACACTCACACTTTTCCTAACTTGGGCCTCGCCCCTGCTCTGCTGCTAATGAGGTATGGAACACCGTCCACACTCTGCTATTGGTAAGATACGGGACCTCGCCCACACTCACCTCGGTACCAGGCACATACATGTATCACACAGACAACAAGTATAACTATCATACAAACCATTCCTTAGGCACCCGCCCGCTAACATTGGACCTTAGTCCCGAATGTCATACTAGCATACTGTGCCTAGGGTTAACCCCCGGGTCTTCCTACTCAAAACTACATGGGCCGGCATTGTGGCCGTAGACCCATTCACACAAAGGGAAACTCACCTTGCACTGCTGAAGACTTGCTGAACACTTCTGACTGCTAACTGGCACTTCTGAACCGATGATCCCTCGGCTTCCCGAACTATCAATACCCAAAACAACATTCAGACCACAATAGTCCAAAAGTCAACCTTGGTCAAACTTGGTCAAAGTCAACGGTCAAAGTCAACTTCCAGTTGACTCGACTCGCCGAGTTGTTCTACCAACTCGTCGAGTCCTTAGTCCTCCAATTCCAAAATGACCCCGACTCCACACGTCGAGTCTAGCAACAACTCAACGAGTCCTCATTCAACCATACACTCGGGACTAACTTCAACCGACTCGCCGAGTTCATCATCATCCCATGAATGTCTAGACCATGACTCGCCGAGTTGTATAAACAACTCGTCGAGTCCACCTTCATAACTAATGAGATTGCCCCGGACTCGCCGAGTTCCTCCTTGAACTCGTCGAGTACGATGAGCATCAAGACCATTATGGACTCAGGCTGGCTGAGTCCCTAACCAACTCAACTCACACCCTTAGCAGAAGGGTTTCGGGGCAAGAAACTGGTCCGACTCGCTGAGTCCCATAACGGACTCGCCGAGTCCCTCTATGTCCAACCCTATTCATACGATTATAGTCCATTCCAATGCTTCCCACTTGTAGATCTAGACTCCTGGGGATAGCATTACACGTAAAGTTGCCAACTTTACGTGCATGCAAAGAGCTATGAAGCTTGAACATCAAATCCAAGCTAAAATGAAGGTCCACAACAAGAAATGAGGCTATGGCTGAGTAAAGCTTCTCACTCAGAGCTCCTAAGGCTCATAAATGTACAGATCTAAAGTCCTCTTCGTCCACAAAGGCTCAATACTCGGATTGACCTTGGAAATGGCCCAAAAATGACAAAATCTAGGTTAAGAAGAGGATCTAGATGACTATCAGTCAAGGTATGAGCTTCATACCTTCAATTTTTTTTTGATCTGAAATGCTTCCCAAACTCTGGATCTACTGCCTCTTCTTGAATCCCCAAGGTTTTCCTTCTTCCTTCTAGCTTTAAATCACTCAAAAATGGCAAGAGAAGCTTAAGGACACTCAATGGCTGCTTAGGGTTTCGAGAGTAGGTGAGGGGAGTGATGGAGGCTGGGGTGGAGGCCTGAAATGATGCTTAAATAGGGTACCATGTCCGGAAATTAGGGTTTCCTAACCCAGGCTAGACTCGCCGAGTCCACTCGCCGACTCGTCGAGTCGGTCACTTACTCTTCCACCCGGATCCCGCTTCGACTCGTCGAGTTCTTCCTTGGACTCGACGAGTTGACCCCTTTGACTTAGGGTTTTCCTTTCCTTTCTTGGCCTTTCTGATTCTGGGTGTTACAACTCTCCCCCACTTAAACTAGACTTCGTCCTCAAAGTCCACCACGGTTAACTTCCTTACAAACCGCATACCACTACCACTACTTCCGAGTATAACACTTTCACCCAACCGGTACTCCTAGTACACTTGCACTGATACACAAGGGGTTCACCCCCTTTTCCCGCACTGACACTGGCCTTTCCAAGGCACTTCCCACAAGCAAAAAACCTTTCCGATCTCGATCAATGAAAAACCTTCTGTTGAAACCGCAATCCCGACCACTCCCAGTGTTGGCCACCACACCAACACTCACGGCTTACTTCCTTCGAGTAGCAGATCCCTCTCTGCTACCGATAAGACTCAACTGGGAACTATACCACAGAGTCCATACAATTGCTCTGAGATTACCTGATCTCCCTGTGAGCAACTTAGCATTACCCGATCAGCTCATTGCTCTCCGCCCTAAGTCCCTTAACATCATTCTTGACTGAAGTCCTCCTGACTTCCATCCACCTACCGGATGAACTGAGACCATCCTGGTCCCAACCGATCTACCATTACCGAAAATAAAATACCGGTTCCCCACCGGTTACCGAACGCGAGAACATGCCCACAGCCGCTCTCAGCGACTTAAGAAAATACCACAACAACCTGAACTGATCTACCAACCTATCCATTCTGGCTCTAGAAGATCTGGGATCCTCGATCCCCTACCTTACTCTAAGGTCTCTACCAGGTCCCACATGCTGCTATAAAAACACAGGCCTCGCCCACGGGTCTCACCTAACTACACTTCGGAGTGGCCTCTCCCAAAGGTCTCACCTATCCAGGGCTATGCAGGCCCAATCCTCCTCTAGTCCCATCTTGCTAAACTTTCCTGACTCTTATCATACTAACTCGAAGATACGGGCCCCTGCCCACACTCCGCTAACTCAGCTGCTAATGAACGCTACGACTTACCCGCAGTCTTACGACACTTTCTTCACAACTCGCTGCTGGGGAATGCTGCGGCTACCCCACAGTCTTATATCCCGCCTAAACTCGCACCCGGCGAAGGCTCTGCGACCTGGTTTCCCCGAACCAGTCATCAGCTAAACATGAATACACAAACTCAAGGTTGGAAAGTTTCTCCAACTCCCAACTAACCTGATCCTCAATCCAAACAGCCACTTGAGCTGCTTCCTTACCAAGACTGCGAAACCACCCCAGTCTTATATTTACTTCTATCCTTGGCCACACAGATGGCTCTCACCCACTTCAACTTGACTAGCTCCTCACAGCTCACAGCTCACAGCTCAGAAGAATTTCCAATTCTTCCTACCATCCCCTGATCACTCCGCTGAAAACCCGACTTACCACAACTGGGGATCTAACCGATCCATTTCCAATCGACACCTTCCCGAACTAGTGAGGCACTACCAAGCCCCTCACAGGCATGCTACACATAATGCATCCTAAGTAACCCACTCTAAAGGAGACGACCTCCAACTATCATTCTAACTTCCAAGGTATGCAGATGGCATAAAAATCAATCACAAGCAGGCCGCAAAATTCCGAAATATCATTATCAATACCGATACAGAACCATAACAATAAGACCACAACATAAGCTGATAGAGAAATGAAAGAAGATATGTACCTGACACATCGGGCTGCTCACATCTCATCTGAAACCAACTGATACGCCCTGCTCCTCGCTGCAGGCGTCTCTGCCCGGCCCTGACGGCCGTCGGTGATCCTCATGGTTGCAGGGGCAGGTGCCATCACCTGTCCTGCTGAATGCAAACTCGGACATTGGGCCTTCTTGTGGCCCCTCTGACTGCAATGGAAACATAACAGGTCTGATCCCTGGGTGGTGGTAGCAATACAATCTCTGCTGAAATGACCAATTCGGCCGCACTTGAAGCAACCAGAATCACCACCGCTGCCGCTCCTACACGCACCCTCGTGCGTCCTGCCGCACTTGCCACAGCGGCCCCGGTCCCAAGGACCTCTCGATCTAGAGTCAGATGTCTTGGGCCTCTTGCCCGATCCCGTAGATACCTGAACCTCCTCCGGCTTCCTCTTCCCGAGGTGCTCCAGATCGATCTCCCTTTCCCTGGCCCGAGCAATCATATCCTCCAGCGTCTTGCAGCTGGACCGACTCACAAACTCTCTGATGTCGTCTCTCAGCATATCGTGATATCGGGCCTTCTTCATCTCCTCATCCGTGACATACTGCGGAACAAGAAGAGCCCTCTCCCTGAACTTGGCGGTGATCTCCGCCACCGTCTCGGTCGTCTGCTGTAGATCCTGGAACTCCCGGGCTAACTGTTGCACCTCAATAATCGGTGCAAACTCGGCCTTGAACCTGGCCGAGAAATCACTCCATGTCATCGCGTCCAACGCGGCATCATCCCCGATAGCATGACCAACCTCCTCCCACCAATCCCGTGCTCTGTCCTTCAGAAGACAGGAGGCGAGTCGAACCTTTTCCCCCTCGAGACACCGGCTAGAACGAAAAGTGTTGGCGACATCAGCCAACCATCTTCCACTAGCAATGGGGTCCCTAGCCCCATGATAATCTGGAGCTCCACAAGCCCTGAACTCCCGAAATGTCAAAATACGCGCTCCCAACATAGCCATCATCTCTGTGCGAAAGGCTCCAAGCCTCTCATCCAAAATCTCCAACAAACCCTCCTTGACCGTGCCAAAGATCACAGGAGTCTGATCAAGAATACCGCGTGTAATCTCAGCTGATACAAACTCTCTCATCCGCTCCTCGAGCTGCTCGATCCCTGAACCCGAGCCTGATCCCTCTCTGACACCCGACCCATCCACTGGTCCATCTTGCAATGTCGCCATACTTAAAACATGCCATAACAATCATCAAAATACACATCACTGACGAGGGATCACACACACTCTACAAGCTCGCTGGTTTCATCTCGGCCCCTCTTGAATCGAGTACGGATCCTCTGCTTTCAGTAGTATGGGCCCATACTACCTTCCACATCTATCCGTACTTTCCTCAAGAGTTACCTCAACTCCACCAAGTCCCTTTTACTACCACTGTTGCTCCCAGCACTAAACTCATCCTAGGCTTGCCCTAGGGAAATCTCTGACCCAAACCAGTCCTCAGCTGCTGAAAGATTCCCAGTAATATCAACTAGCTACCTCATGAATATAGCCACATGCAACAGAGATTAGATAATCCTTCGAGTAATAGACCCATCCCTAGAACGGTTGGACTCAGACAAGAGCTGCGTAATAGGGCCAAATCTGTCACTCTGATATTATCCAGCCTGTGCTACATGTGACCTAGAATATTCACTTAATAGCTAGCTCACATTACTAAGAGTCCCACAAAGCACAAAGCAAGCAACATTCAGACAAAAAGGGAAATCTAACCAGAACATAATCAAGCAATTCTATCAAAATAACAAGAATCTGCACTACCATGCGATATGAGCTCATATAATCAGGCATAACCTAAACAGGCTATCCTACCACTGTCAAACCAATACTAGCATATAGCTCAATAAGCACATATAACAGGCACATAAGGCATCCTCCTAGATCCTTAGCCCAAAATCTAGCATGCTGATCACATAATCATATCATAACATAAAACTTGTATGTGTACTTTGGGAGAACTTATTTGAGCTCGACTGATTGCATGCACCACACCATTTTCTCTTTTCAAAGTTCCTTTTGCTTTTTCTAAAACCCTTTTCTTTCCTCAAAATCCTTTTATAAATATGGTTTTTCTTTTGAAAATTTTATACCACTTCCTCAGTTTGAGTTCAGACACACCCGAGAGTGTGCCCGAATACCTCAAACCAAGGCTCTGATACCAACTTGTAACATCCCAAAAATCGGGTCCAAAAATTTCTTTTAAAAACATTACTAATTCATAGTGTTAAGTCATTCAAACATACTAAAAGGGTTTATATGACAAAGCATAGTTTCATTTCCAAAACACTTGTTTAATTATCAGAGTAAACATCCCAGGCTAACTTGTCATGGTGTGTGCATTGCAACCATCCCGAGCTCCCCTTCTGAAAACTGAATACCTGAAACCAAAACTGAAAACCGTAAGCACGAAGCTTAGTGAGTTCCCCAACCTACCACATACCATACATATCTACTGATCCATACATGCCATACATAATACTGATCCATACATGCCATACATAATACTGAGCACATAACCATATACTGGGCTCCCGCCCGTTGCATTGGGCCTCTCCCGCTATCGGACCCCGTCCGCCACCTGGCCCCGCCTGGCTTCGAGCCCCGCTCGGCGTACAGATCTGTTTTCCTTAGGCCCCGCCTGTCTCCGGGCCCCGCCCGCTAACATATACTAGCATACAATCATATCACAACACATAACTAACATACTCTACTGGATTACTGTACTAAGGCCTCGCCTATCTTGGGCCTCGCCCCTGTCCTGCTACTGATGAATCATGGAACCCTGTCCACGCTCCTACTGATAGTGAGATATGGGCCCAGCCCACACTCACTCTTTTCCTAACTTGGGCCTCGCCCCTGCTCTGCTGCTAATGAGGTATGGAACACCGTCCACACTCTACTATTGGTGAGATACGAGACCTCGCCCACACTCACCTCCCTACCAGGCACATACATGTATCACACAGACAACAAGTATACTAAAATACAAACCATTCCTTGGGCACCCGCCCGCTAACATTGGACCTTAGTCCCGAATTGTTGGATTAATGTCTAAGTCCATAACTATATTTGGTATTTACTTGACCCGACCCGACATGGTCCATTTGGGTTGCACTTCATCGGCACAATTTATATGGATAGTCTTTTGAGAATAATATATTTATGATTTATATTAATATATTATAAGTTCTAATATATTAATATGGAATCATATTATTTAATTAGTATTGATCAAGAATTAATTAAGTGATCAAAAAGAACTAATTAAATATGGACTCTTATATATATGGAATGGTCCAAGTTCATTTAGGTTGGGCTAAGCTTTCATGGATGGTCCATGGAGCTTTTAACCCATGGATCCTATGTAAATGAAAGGTCATGGGTATTAGGGTTTACATGGATGTAACCCTAATCCTCCATAATATATAAAGGGGTCCTTGGCTCACAAAATTGGCACAAGTGTGTGAAAATAAGAGTGGGCCGATTTTAGTGTGCATACCTATTCTCTTAAGTTCTTCCAAGGTGTTTTGGTGATTTGTGATTCCATTTGAGGCTTCCACACTATTGGGGCTAAGCTCTTAAAGCTTGACGACATCAAGCTACATCAAAAGGTATGTCATCTAACTAGAACTTTGTAGTATAGGTGCTTCATAATATGCTAGTTAGGATGAAACCTTGGAATAGTTAATATTTGCATGTATAACAGAGAAAACATAGATCCAAGGTTTATAGGGTTGCATGTACACCATATGAGTGTTAGAATGCTCAAAACCCAACAGTGGTATCAGAGCCATGGGTTGTTTTCTGTTATATTGATGCAAATGTTTTATTTTCAAAGTTGGAAAAAAAAGAAAAAAAACATGACGTTTGTCAAATTTTAAGATAATTACTTGTTTTTGTGAAAAACTAATTATTTGTAAAATTTGAATCATTTGCTATATGAGTTGAATTAGGTCAAATTTAGTAAAAGATAAAATGATATGATTATTTTATTAGTTTTAAAAGTTTGATCTAAAGAGTTTTTTGAAACCTCCATAAGTTATGGATATGAAAAGGTTTTTTAAAAAAATTGATTCAAAGTTTTTTATGGAGTTACAAAACTTGGTCTTAATGTTTTAAAGAATTCCATAACTTGTTCTTAAGTTATGGAACATGAAAAGTTTCATCATAAAACAAGTATTTAACTCCATAAGTTATGGAATCCAAAAGTTTTCAAGAGTTACAAAACTTGCCCTCAAGTTTTGGAATTTGGAAAAAGTTTTTTTATGATAAAAAAAAAGAATTGAATTCTAAAACTCTTGGGTTCATAACTTAAACAATTAATTAAATGGTTTTAATTGAATTTAATAATTGGAATTATGATGTTTTATTGAATAATTCAATTAACTCTTATGGACTTTATTAATAGATAATTAAAGTGTTTAATTAAAAGAGAATTAATAATTCCATAATGACATGGTTTAAATTTAATTAAATTAAGAGTATAGTTTAATTAATAGATTAAACCACCAAGTATTTTAAATGTCTAAAATACACCCTTATACTATTATAATATTAAAAGTTTAATATATTATATGTATAAGAGCAAGTCGTCTTACCATTAGTAGGCCTCATTCACGAAGCCGGTCTATAAGGGGGGTATAAGGTTACTGCCTATAAAATGACAGTTTAATGGGTGTCCACTCTCACCCACCGCTTCCTTGACTGGTGGAGGGTCGTTAGCCGAACAGGTAGGACAAGGACTATAATTCTTCCTTCATTAAAAGTATTAATGATAAATACTAAGTAACTAAACTTTTTATAAATTCCCAATCTTAGTTACTTAGGAAAATGTGAATAAGGTGCTAATCCATGAAATTACACTTTTCACTTTGTTTAAGCTGTTAGTGGAGCGTGTGTGGTTAACCGGCACACTAACCTGGACTTAACAAGGTAGGCAAAGGGTAACTTAATGTTTATCATAGTATCGTTGGAGCGTGTGTGGTTAACCGGCACATCGATTGAGGGGTAAATATTAAGGGTACAAGTATATTTGCATGGTTACTTCACACCTTGTTTTGTGATCCTCGGCATCCCAGTCACAAAACCTGAAGGGCACACTCGAGATTGAAACATGCCATTGAAAAGTTCAATGAATCTCAAAAGAATGTAGGAGTTTTAAAACCAATTAAAACCTAATAATACATTTCGTTTATCTTGGTGGAAATTGGTGAATCGTCATTCACATACCTTCAAATATTTTATAGCTTGGATTACGACATCCCTTTTCCAAGTTATAAAATAGTTTGTTGGGTCCTAGCCTTAATATATCATATTGGGTGTTATATTAAGGACTTAAATCAACTTTACGTGAATTTCTCCCATTGTTGATGTCTGGTTTAGACAACAATGATCTTCCCAAACCAAGCTTTCCTAATGAATATGACTTCCCGAGTTTGGCTCATGGAAGTCATACTTCTCTTCCTCCACCTCCTCCAATTATTCTCCCTAACCCACAAGTTCATGGTCACTCAAGCCCTAATGGCAAGCAAGGTCTATGTGTGATCACATCTTAGAGATGAAGTCACATATTGACAAGCCGGGAGAGTTGGGTGTCAAAGTCTTGAGAAAGTTGGATGTTCAATCACTTTCTAAGTCACATAGTGAGTTCCTTTGGGACTACTATGAAACAGACTATGACATGAACCTTAATGATCATATATATTTGCTTGGTCCTGCTGAATCAGCAATGATTTGGAACGATAGTAAAGCAAATTTGATTAGAAGATCAACTTCCCAAAAACTTTATGGACAGTGACAATGGTGACACTGGAAATCCAGAAAAAGCATTCTCTTCCCAATGGAAAGGGATTGGCCATAGTCAACCCGGTTGACCAAATGGTAAAGAGAAAGGCTAAGTCTGAGATAGTCCCATTACCAAAGGGTCCATATGTTTATTTTGCCAAAGGAAGGGGCGTTGATTGCAAAGCTGCCAAATTTACCTAAGGATGTTAAAGTCAATAAGGTTGACTCTACATCAGGTAGAGCCCATTATCTAACTCTGTTAAGTTCTATTCTGAGATCCTCATTACATGATGTGACTGGGTCACATGTTGATGTTTTAAGAATCAAAGAATAGAGAGAAATCTTAAAGGAAGTATATGCTGATTCTGATCGCGAAGGTGGATTTCGATCGCATCAGAATTTTGAGCAGTTGCTTAAGAAGTTATGATATATTGCTAAGGAATAGATAACAACAATTTTCCATGTGGATTGTAAGGATAAGTTTTTCCGCAAAGTTTTAAAATAAAAGAAAATTGTTTAATTTTATTTATTTGAAGTATCCTTACAATGGCATTTGTGGAAAATTGTTGCTTATATGATTCCACTGACAGCAATATTGGAAAATGGATTTGATTCTTTCATTTGTGGTAGTGTCTAAATTTACCAAATCAGGAAAGTTCCTCATCACCCAAGTTTCAATTGGACCGAAACTTGAAATCATGCAAGTTGAATAGTATGATGAATGAGAACTTTCAAGCATTGGAAAATCAAGACTAATTACTTGTTCACATGGATGTGTGAGTCAAGTGCATGACTAAAGGGATCGAGTACACATTCTTGTGCACTGGTCATGTCCACCACAAAGCTCGTTAAGACTATTTGATTTACTAAAGTTTAGTAAATATGGTTATACTTACAAGTTTAAGTATAATTCTGAAACATTGGAAAAGTCTCAATGTATGGCAGAACGAATGGGAAGAATCAAATTAGGCAGAAAGATAAAAGTTTCTCAAATCTGAAAAGATGGGAGAGTACTTTAGTATCATGTTTGTGATCATCTTAATGATTTAGAAATCATATCACAATTAGTCCTCTAAAGGTCATCTTAGTGCATTATTATGACTAAGAAGAGGAGTCATGAATTGTTGAAATGGTTAGATCAGGAAGATGAGTCATGCTTCGTTCCAAAACAATTCTTAGAGTCATACTCCAAGATTGTAACTTGAGTGACATATCTTAAAGAATGGTTTAAAACACTTGTCAAATGTAAGAGTAAAAGTGTCCTACTCTTGTACATTTGAAATTGGTAAGTTGTGATGTTTTGGATAAAACAAAGACCAACTAAGGCCAATTGTGTGAAGTGTTTGTCTTGATAAAGAATCCGCACTATCTCTTGAATATTTGGCAAGATAGTCTTATATGTTAAGAGGATAGTGGGAGTCTTAAAGATCCTAAAAAGAATTTCAAGAACTAATCAAGAATAAAACCTGAGGTTCTTCACTAGCACACGACTTGACGTTTATAACCTATCGTGTTGACATATTCTGTGCCCATTCCAGTTAAAGTTGGCTTTGCATAGGAGTTCTGAAAGTTCTCACTTGGTTGCATAACAACTTGGAAGCAATGGCAGGCCCTGTACTGCCAGGTGGCAAGAAGTTAAGATTGCATAAGTTCAGTCCATATGAGTTTGGATTTGTCATTATCCTTGTCTTGTGACTATGGTTTTGACGATTCACATGGATAAGAACACATAAACCATAAAATCTAAGGGTCATACGGTTTCTCTCCGATTCATGAAAATGATGGTGAGGAAACACTTCCACCAAGTAGATTTGAAGCAGATGGCAAAAGGTCTAAACAATTGAGACTATGATTACGACATCCCTTTTCATAGTTCTGAAATTGTTTAGACACACATGCATGCTATCTAAGGAAAGGTGTATGATTTTGATAAAGTTTTATCAAAGAATCTCATATCAGAAATCTAAACTTTGGTAAGAAAGTCAATAAAGTATTGATTTCTAGAAGTCCAGCTGATTTCTGAGTACATGTCAAAGCTAGTGGGAGCATAAGTGTTATGCTAATAATCATCATGTTAGTGGGAGCATGATAATTATTGTTATTGTTGCAAGTTAGCAATGTTAATTATAAAAAACAAAAGTTTCAATTCGTGAGGCTGCAGGGATTGAAAAAGTTGTTTTGCTATAATTAAGGGAGAGGATATACTTCATTTCAGTTCTAAAGGCTTAGATTGAGACCTTAATCATCTTTAGTCAATAATATATATATGAATTTCATGTTGGATTGGTTCAACTTAAGGAAATTCTATATATTGCGTTCTCAAAATTCGATTATGATTACGACATCCCTCTTCATAGTCAAATTTTGAAAACATGGCAAATAAAAATATTGTAGCAAAAGACTGGTCTAGAATCATGACTTTATGTGAGACATCATGAATCGTGTACCATTTGCTTTGGGTACAGGATCGATTGCATGTGCTATAATATTTGTCATTTCTAAATTTTTCCAAATGTCCAGAGGCATTAAGAAGGGAAAAGGTCTAGAATTGGATATGACTAAAATGATTAAGCAATTGTCGAGGACAATCTGAGGTTTACCAAAGATTGGTTGCTCAGGGACAGTTGGAAGTATAGTGCTAATTTTGGAAGGACCATATTGACATATTCTGAAAAGAGGCATCTCTTATTCAGAAGTGATAGTCAAAATGAGAATATGGAGTTGTCTCCATAGGTGGAAGTTATCTGTGTAAGATTAGAAAACTTAATGCAAGAAGCATGTCCAAAGCAATGTACTTTGAATATGAGACTTAGTTTCCATGGAGTTGATCTCCATTGGAATACCTTATAATGACTGTTGACAAGTCTTTGTGACTTTGTACATATTGATTACAGGAGGGTCAGTGCATATAAGTTTAAAATTTAAACAGATTTCGATAAATGATAGGAATTTGAAATTCCCAAATTTTTCGATAAGGATTTGGGAGTGTGAAATTAGAATCATTGAAATTATGTTCAATTGGTTTATTTCACAAAGTAAGGATCATAGACAAACATAGAGTGGATACTTGGTGTATGGCAAAGCTATTGTTTAAGAAAAACATAGTGTACATGCTTGGAGCATGGGACAACTAGTGTTTTTAATTCAAGTATAAAGTTGATAAAACCGAAACAATGAATAATGAGTAATCAGTATGGTGATAAATAAAAGTGTTTATTTATATTCATAGGGTTTGATACCATATTTGATTCATTTATTCTTGTGTTTCACTTTGCATGTTTTGACTTCCAGAATAACTAAGTCGCTCTTCCTGAATGATTAAGTTATTCAAACCATCCACAGTCGGTCATATGTTGGAAGTAGATATGAATCAAGACTGTCATGGGTTGGTTTGTAGAGGTCCAAGTTGGTGGACAAAGTGGTGCTACAACACTCATGAGTGCTCATAAGTTCTGAGTATTGGATTCAACCCGCGCTCATTTGAATCACTTCATGGATTTTATCACGAGTGATCATGAGACGATAGTATCTTATATTCTTCAAACGTAGAGATATGATTTGTTACTATGAGTTGGTTATACATTGATTGCACGAAAACGCATTTGGTAACTCGATGTTATAAAACGTGCCTTTGTGTATGATTCAACAAGTAGTAGAACAAGCCATATGAGTCGAAGTTTATCCATTCCTTTTACCTTCGGGATAAAAGCGATATCTGTGGGCCCCTCGATGATTTAGCAATGACACATGTGAGTGCTTGGCCAAGCCAGGAGTGATTTGATTTGTTCAATCAGTCAGTCATCATAAATCGAAAATCGGGAAACAACAAATGGACAGAGAGAATGATTATAATCCATGTCTCAGTCCATATGATATCAAGAATGGAGGAATATATGATCCCTTATCTAATGGACAAGTCATTGACAAGGTCAGAGTTCGACAGCGACTTTAAGAGCTACGATTGCCAGTTAGGTTTTGAAGTCATACTCAATAATAGTTTTAGACTTATCCAAGTGGGAGACTGTTGGATTAATGTCTAAGTCCATAACTATATTTGGTATATACTTGACCCGACCCGGCATGGTCCATTTGGGTTGCACTTCATCGGCACAATTTATATGGATAGTCTTTTGAGAATAATATATTTATGATTTATATTAATATATTATAAGTTCTAATATATTAATATGGAATCATATTATTTAATTAGTATTGATCAAGAATTAATTTAGAATTAATTAAGTGATCAAAAAGAACTAATTAAATATGGACTCTTATATATATGGAATGGTCCAAGTTCATTTTGGTTGGGCTAAGCTTTCATGGATGGTCCATGGAGCTTTTAACCCATGGATCCTATGTAAATGAAAGGTCATGGGTATTAGGGTTTACATGGATGTAACCCTAATCCTCCATACTATATAAAGGGGTCCTTGGCTCACAAAATTGGCACAAGTGTGTGAAAATAAGAGTGGGCCGATTTTAGTGTGCATACCTATTCTCTCAAGTTCTTCCAAGGTGTTTTGGTGATTTATGATTCCATTTGAGGCTTCCACACTATTGGGGCTAAGCTCTTAAAGCTTGACGACGTCAAGCTACATCAAAAGGTATGTCATCTAACTAGAACTTTGTAGTATAGGTGCTTCATAATATGCTAGTTAGGATGAAACCTTGGAATAGTTAATATTTGCATGTATAATAGAGAAAACATAGATCCAAGGTTTATAGGGTTGCATGTACACCATATGAGTGTTAGAATGCTCAAAACCCAACACGAATGTCATACTAGCATACTGTGCCTAGGGTTAACCCTCGGGTCTTCCTACTCATAACTACATGGGCCGTCATTGTGGCCGTAGACCCATTCACACAAAGGGAAACTCACCTTGCACTGCTGAAGACTTGCTGAACACTTCTGACTGCTAGCCGGCACTTCTGAACCGCTGATCCCTCGGCTTCCCGAACTATCAATACCCAAAACAACATTCAGACCACAATAGTCCAAAAGTCAACCCTGGTCAAACTTGGTCAAATTCAACGGTCAAAGTCAACTTCCAGTTGACTCGACTCGCCGAGTTGTTCTACCAACTCGTCGAGTCCTTAGTCCTCCAATTCCAAAACAACCCCGACTCCACACGTCGAGTCTAGCAACAACTCAACGAGTCCTCCTTCAACCATACACTCGGGACTAACTTCAACCGACTCGCCGAGTTCATCCTTGAACTCGTCGAGTTCATCATCATCCCATGAATGTCTAGACCATGACTCGCCGAGTTGTATGAACAACTCGTCGAGTCCACCTTCATAACTAAGGAGATTGCCCCGGACTCGCCGAGTTCCTCCTTGAACTCGTCGAGTACGATGATCATCAAGACCATTATGGACTCAGGCTGGCTGAGTCCCTAACCAACTCAACTCACACCCTTAGCAGAAGGGTTTCGGGGCAAGAAACTGGTCCGACTCGCCGAGTCCCAGAACGTACTCGCCGAGTCCCTTTATGTCCAACCCTATTCAGACGATTACAATCCATTCCAATGCTTCCCACTTATAGATCTGGACTCCTGGGGCTAGCATTACACGTAAAGTTGCCAACTTTACGTGCATGCAAAGAGCTATGAAGCTTGAACATCAAATCCAAGCTAAAATGAAGGTCCACAACAAGAAATGAGGCTATGGCTGAGTAAAGCTTCTCACTCAGAGCTCCTAAGGCTCATAAATGCACAGATCTAAAGTCCTCTTCGTCCACAAAGGCTCAATACTCGGATTGACCTTGGAAATGGCCCAAAAATGACAAAATCTAGGTTAAGAAGAGGATCTAGATGACTATCAGTCAAGGTATGAGCTTTATACCTTCAATTGATCTGAAATGCTTCCCAAACTCTGGATCTACTGCCTCTTCTTGAATCCCCAAGGTTTTCCTTCTTCCTTCTAGCTTTAAACCACTCAAAAATGGCAAGAGAAGCTTAAGGACACTCAATGGCTGCTTAGGGTTTCGAGAGTAGGTGAGGGGAGTGATGGAAGCTGGGGTGGAGGCTTGAAATGATGCTTAAATAGGGTACCAAGTCCGGAAATTAGGGTTTCCCAACCCAGACTAGACTCGCCAAGTCCACTCGCCGACTCGTCGAGTCGGTTACTTACTCTTCCATCCGGATCCCGCTTCGACTCGTCGAGTTCTTCCTTGGACTCGACGAGTTGACCCCTTTGACTTAGGGTTTTCCTTTCCTTTCTTGGCCTTTCTGATTCTGGGTGTTACAGTTATGTGGAGAGAACAGTGGTAATCTTGGACCGGAAGATGAAGGCCTTTCACAATAAGGTGGTGTCTTTGGTCAAGGTCTAGTAGCAACATCGAAAGGGTTCTAAATGGACTTGGGAACCCGAGGCAGAGATGCGAGAGCATTACCATGAGTTTTTCACAGCAGCAAACTTTGAGGATGAAGTCTAGTTCTAGTGGGGGGAAATTGTAACATCTTGATTTCCATGTATTTTACATTTTGACCCTTGGTATGAGGTTTGTTTGTAAATTGGTCACAAAAGGTATTTAAATGAAAAATGGAGGTTGCATGAGTACGTTGGGCGTACGTGGTCAGGGGTCAAACCCTAATTTTTAGGGTTTGGACCCTATTTAAACATCATTAACTCTTTGAGACCCCTTCGTTCATCTACCACCATCCCCATCCTCGCCCGAAGCTAACCTTATTCTATTGTGTGGGCATTTTTGAATTTGAGTGTGTATTTTGGTGACCTTGAAGGAGAAAGAAGGAAGAGGAATCATCTTGGAGCTCAAAGACAACCTAGATCTAGAAGCACATCATCATTGTGCACCACTTTGAGGTAAAAATATCTGATCTAGATGAAGCTTTTGCTTAGATCTTGTAGCCATGGATCTGTGTTTATTTTGGTCCCATAAGCTTGGTGTTTATGAGTATCGTTTATTCTAAATCATATGAGTTGTCCTTTCAGACATTTTGGAGTGTTAAGAATCATAAAAATGTAATCTTGGTCCTTAGTTTCCCTCCATGCATAGGCTAGGATGTCTTAATGAGTTAAGAAGTTAGAGTTTTTGGTATAAAGCACTTAATAGCCATGCAAGTTCATAAAGTTGGAAACTTTATCATTAAGGATGTCATTTGAGGACTAGATCTAGATTTTGTACAAAACAGCTTACGAGACTATGCTCTTAATAGAAGGAAAAGGTGGCAGATGTGTACGTTGGGTGTACCTGTTGGTACGCTGCACGTACGAGGTCAACAACCCCATTTTTGGTCAAGGCCCTAGTACGTCGTGCATACAAGCTAAGTAGATTCGACATACTCAGCTGAGTTGACTCAGTTGACTTCTTTGACTATAGACATTGATCGGGTTTGACCAAGTTTGACCTAAGGGTATTTTGGGTATTTTGGGTTGTAGTTGAGATTGGTCATTATTTGATGTATAGGTGATTGGTAGAGCTGATATTCGGAGCAGTGTCCTATTCGGCTATCTGTTCAGACTAAGAGGTGAGTTTTCCTCACTGTTATGGGTTGAAGGCACCAAGGTCGGCCCATTGGATTACACATCCTGGCTTGTTGTGTGATGTTATGATGAGATTATGTGTTCACTAGTTATGTGATTAGACTGGTAGCTCTGTAGGTCTACCTGTATTGTTAGTTATATGTTAGAGTGGTAGATCTGTAGGACTACCTGTGTTTGTTGACTATTGATTGTTATTGTATATGTCGACATGTTATTGTTTGTTGGGTTGAGGCGGACCAGCTAGAGCTGAAGGCCATGACACCCATGACGGTCTGGATAGACTGAAGGCCTGCAAGGGGGTCCAGTCAGGCCGAAGACCCGGAGAGCGATCCAGATATGTTGTAGGCCCGGTGAGGCAGTCCAGTCATATTGAAGGCTCTGAGAGCGGTTTAAATAGTCTATAGGTCCAGTCATGTATGTTGTTGTCTGTATGGTTGTGTGTGGTACTTTGGGGGAACTCACTAAGCTTTGGCTTATGGTTTCAGTTTATTGTTTCAGGTACTTCAGGTGATCGAGGGAAAGCAAAGGCATGATCGTGCACATCCTTCGGATTTTATGTTATTGGATTTTGGGATACTCTGACTTATGATTTATACTTTTGGAACAATGTATTGTAAACAGATATGGTATTTGGGTTGTTTTTGAAAAATGAAAATTTTACTCTGATTTTTGAGACGTTACCATTCATTTGTTAGATCTAGCTAGTGTTGGGTTTTATGAGCTTTTTGTCCCAAAACCTTGGTCCTTGTGAGTATGGACTACTCCAGACCATTTGAGTTGTCCTTTCAGACGTTTTTAAGTGCATGGTGACATAAAAATGCACGCTTGGTCCTTTCCTTTCACCCATGATTTAGTTATGGAGTTTTTGGTAATGTCAGAAGTTGGGGTTTTGGGATTGAGCTCTCTTTAGCCATGCAAAGGCATAAAGTTGGAGACTTTATGGACTAGAATTCCTTTTAGGGTCAGATCTGAGGTTCGGGTGAAGTGTCTTAACGATTAAGAGCTTAAAAGTTAAGACATGAGTTTTGGTCGAGTACGCTTAGCGTAAATCAGGCTACGCCCAGCATAGCCAGCTGGGAACTCATTTTCAGGCTTTGTGCTATATGCCCAACGTAGAGCCTTGGTACACCGTGCGTAAGGTCAACTATGTTGACCTTTGACTTTTTAACCGAGTGTGACTTTTGGGTCACTTTGTGAGGGCTTCAGTCCTGGAAGGGGCGAAATGGTCTTTTTCCTAAATTGTGGATTATACTTGGCTTGGGACCAACAGAGTTTGAATAATTACCTTAATTTCTAATTAGGCTTATTTGGTGCGATTAATGGGTGGAGTATAGTTCCGGCAATTCGGGTGTGAGTTTATCAGTCTTTTGTGCTAGGTGAATCTTCTCACTATACTTGCATGTGTGGTAGTATATACATGCGGACCAGTTGGGTCTTATTTGTTGTTACTGTGATTTGTGTTACTGTATGTACTGAGACTCCGGGTAGTCTCCAGGGCTGTTGATAACCTACAGGGCGTGTTGTTTGCCCACTGAGACTTCGGGTAGTTTCCAGGGTTGCTGATAACTCATATCTGTTATTTGTATTGTGTTGTATGTGGTATTTTGGGGAACTCACTAAGCTTTATGCTTAGGATTTGTGGTTTAAATGTTTTCAGTTTTTCTTATATTAAAGGAGGGGCACGTCTCGATTACATTGCATGTGGGAGATTTGTGCACATGATAACTTTTGACGATACTCTGATAAATGTTTTAAGTTAAATGGTTTTATCTAAAAATTTTCATAGTTGTGAATTGAATAAACACTTAAACATTTAAATGACAATTTTGGGTTGAAATTCAGGGTGTTACAAGTTGGTATTAGAGCCTTGGTTTGAGGGATTCAGACATACTCTTGGTTGTGCCTGAACTCAAATTGAGGAATTGGTAAAATTTTCTAAAAAGGGTTTTTAAGATAAAAGGGGGTACAATGTGTGCAATCATTCGAGCTCAAGTAAGTTTTTCCCAAAATACCCATATGTGTTTTATGGTTAATGTTAGATATGAATATATGAGAATTCTATGCTAGACTAGGGCTAAGAATCTACTCAGTATTGCATGATAGAATTCCTGATTAGGTGAGATACCTTATGCCTATTGTCTGAGCCGGTAGTGATGCATACTAGTGACTAGTGATCTTCATGAGCTTCTGAGATAGGGCTGCTTTATTATGTAATGCTTTTAGTTCTAGATGCTCCAATGTCGCTTGCTTTGTGCTTTGTAGGATCATACTGATGTAAGTTAATTATTACATGAATATGTTAAGTTACATGCTGCAAAGGTTAAATAATCTCAAAGTGGTTGATCTGGACCTATTGCATAGCTCTTGTCGGAGTCTAACCGTTGTAGGGATGGGTCTTTTAGTCGAAGGATTATCTATCTTTTTTGCATGTAATGGTTTTCGTGAAGTAGTTAGTTGACATTGATGGGAGTCCTTCAGCAGATGATGGAAGGGTGAGGTGGGAATCCTAAGAGAGACTAGGGAGCGCTTTAGTTAAGTGGTTCTCTGTTTAGTATATTTTGGAAGGTATCATTATGACGAAGTGACTTAGAGGATTTGATATGATTCTGAGGAAAGTACGGATATGTGTGGAAGGTAGTTTTGGGCCCGTACTACTGAAAGCACATGATCCGTACTCGAATCAAGGAAAGTATCGAAATTATAAGGAGTTGGTTTAGGGTAGGAACATGGTTTGGCACCCTGAATCCGTTGCAGCATTTTGGTATTTATCATCCTATCGATTATGGTTATTTGGGATGAAGACGGACCTGGTGATTGTTTGGTCCTTAGTGGCCATGTCAGTTTGGGATTGAATGTTGCAGATATAGATGAGCAATTGATTTTGAGGTCTTGGGGTCCTTGCCTGAGGTAGTGCCAGTTTGAGTCGTGGGACTCACAAAGGGAGCGATTGGAATGAGCGACTTGAGGATTGCAGCCTGAGGTTGAGCGATCGGCCGATGGCTTATTATGTCATTTTCTATGAAGAGGACTATGTTCTTCCAATTTTCTATGTTGAGGGAAAGATAGAGCGAGCGTATGATTTCAGAATTTAAAGGAAGACCCAGTGGGGGAACTAGATGGTTGCGGTATCTGCAACACCCGACCACTTTCAGTTAGTGTTCATTGCTGAGTGATCGCTCGCTATCTGGGTGGAAAAGGTGGTCCGGGATCCTCGTAGTAGGCTGGATCAACATCCAACCGAGAGAGGGCAGTCTTTAGAAGCAACAGATACGCCTGCCCGAAAGACTTCCACAACACCAATTCTGACTAATTCTGCGTCTGCCACGTCTCGAGATATTTCATATGTTGAAATATACAAGAGGATTCTTGTGGTTTGATCGCCTCGAGATATTTCATATGTTGAAAGACAGTCATTTTCGTAGAGACTGTACAAGATGAGAACAAGGGTATGCCTTCTTTGAGTTCAGTTAGAGTGTGTTTTAGCAGGTTGTTCTAGGTGATCAGGAGAACTGAATTGGGAACGACAACTTTCATTGTCTATCTTGTATCTTGACTATGAAGATGATGCCTCTTGTTTTTATGATTGATTCTCACGATGAAGTGATGGTGAGGGATTCAGAGGCGAAGTGTGTGGTAATCCATTTGTTCCTGGATAGAGAATATGTGCTATGAATGGACTACCAGAGTTATTGCTTGTGGATCTACATGGGATTCTTCACGATAGAGGCAGTTATGATTGGGAAGTTTCCAAGGTCTCGATATAAGATTCAGAATGTCTTTGAGTTTACTGGGTCTTTATCTGGGAGATCATCTTGCATTATGTTATACATTCCAAGAGTCACGGGTGGTATGTATATGGATGATCCGGTTTTAAGTGTGGTTTGTTTGCAATGTGAGTTGGTGATAGTTCGAACCCAAAGTGGGGGAGAAATGGGTATGCTACTTGGAAGATCATAAATTTGTTCGAGTTTATGGTTTTAGAAGAATAGGTTGTAGGGATTGGCGATTCGGGTATGCAAGACTTTGGTTCAAGAAGAGGGTACAAAGCAAGTTTCCATTAGAAGTATGTGCTTTGAAATACATGAATTGTCTTCGCAGCAGGAAGTTGTTGGTCAAGGAGCTTATTGTAGCTAATGGTCCCTTTTAGGGATGTCGATGAACTAATCAAGAGGTGGTTAGGTCGTTCGGGTCTATTATCGATGGTTGAAGGATTTGTCATCTCGATGTATAGATTGCTACGTATAGTCTAAGATAAGAAGTGGTTGATATGTCAATCAACTTCAGAGTTTGGTATGTGTAGTTTGCAAGGGTTTAATTCAGTAGAAAAATTGGATTACTGGGTTGTTTTTAGTGCATTTTTAATCGTTGGTTGTTTCTCGTTCGTCGTCAATAGTTGGGATGCTTCGAAGGTTTTGGGTTGTATAAGTTAGAGTTCAGTGGTCGTGACAACCTATCGTCAAGTTCTGTTTATGGTATATCTTGGCTTCTAGGCATGTTTTCCCTAAATTGTTGGATTGTGGCATTTTTGTCTATAGCATACTCGGGTTTGAAACGGTGGTAAGTAGAGCATTAAAGTGATTATCATTTTGTTCCAATTGAGGGTCTATGGGTTCTTTGTCATCAATTGGGGTTGCACAAGGATGTAGAATTGTATCAAGGGAAGGTACTTTGGAAAGGATAATTTTTCATCGAGAGTAGTAAAGTGCTTCATCTGGTTTGGGGTGTAGGCACCCAATATTGTTTGGTTATGGGATCTTAGTCTAGTAAGCTCAGTGTGGTGGTGGTTGGGTAGTGAGACTGTGGGATGGTTCGGTAATCCAGTGGCTATGAGGTTATCATAATGTAGATAAATCCAGGTGGGAAATAATCACTTGGGTCCACCAGGGATAGTTCTAAGTATGATCCATTTTAGAACTTGTACCCATGTCCGGGATTTGGTTCGGTATATATTGAGGGAGCGCCAGAGTTCCTTGAGGTCAGAAAGAATCCAAGATAGGTCAGGTTGTGAGTGTGGAGCAAGCTACTCTTAGGTCCACGGGCCTTGACCGGCTAATTAGGTGGTACATATAAGATATCGTTTGATTATGGATTAACTAGGAAGGCCAATTAACATGGTAATATCCTAAATACATCTAGAGATCCAGTTCTGGTTGTGATAGGGTTAAGGCTTTAAGCAAGGAATAATGTTCTTTGGTCAGTGGTAAGCAACGTAGCAAATGATAGGGATTCATGTCTAGGTTCAGGTCGAGAGTTGTGTTAGGACCTCTCTGCATGTTCTTGTCTAATGAAGGCTTTGGGGTTTGAAGCACGACCCGAAAACCTGATAGAGTCCAACATGACGGGGTTTTAAATTACAGTGATTTCAAATAGGCATTCTTATGTGTAGTTGGCAAGAACCTGGGCTGGGCCCATGGCGGTTGTGGAAGTGATGTAAGACTGCAGAGCAGCCTTACATCACTCGATTGGTATGTAGTTGTGGAAGTGATGTAATACTGTGGAGTAGTTGTAGAATTCACTAGGTTGGTATATGGTTGTGGAAAAGTTGTAAGAGTGTGGAATAGCCGTAGCATTCACTAGGTGGGTAGGCGGTTGTGGAAGTGTTGTAAGATTGCGGAGCAGCCGCAACATTCACTAGGTTGGTAGGCAGTTGTGACGGTGATGGAAGTCTATGACTTAGCTCGCAACATAATCTAGGATGATTTAGATCATCTAAGGATTAGGTTAAGGGTTGTGAGTGGGCCTCAGTAGTTGTAATACATGGGTAGATCGTAGGCTGGGTTGGGCCGAATGTGATGTGAGAATGCGGTTTGGTTGGTAGCAATGACTAAAGTGAATCAGACTTGGTGATTGTTCGTGTGTTTTCTCCTATTTGGAATGAATGACTGAAGGAGTCATATTGGCAGATGGGTCAGGACAAACTTTATTCAGTTCGTCTCTTAAAGTTGGGAGTCGATTTGGTATTCAAAGCAGGATTTCCAGCATAGGTGAATGGTCAGGATTTGTGTTTTCCCGGATATCGATAGAATATTCAGATCAGATGGGTTTGTTCGGTTCAGGTGGTAGAGTTGTATCATTATGGGATCAGTTTGTAGTGGTTCTATCTGTTTGGAAGTCAGACATTGCATAGGGTTTCTATTTACCAGGCAGAACGACTAGTTATTCTTTTTTTGACGGAGGGAAAAATATTAAGGTTCATTATTAGTTAGGGTATATGATTCTGCTAAGGTTGGGCTTTGATAGAAGTGTTGGTGAATGTTCTTCAGTGTGAGATGATTTCTCAACCTTAATTAGAATTCAATTGGATCATCTGGTATGGCAGGGGAAGTAGTAAGGAATGATTTCGGGGTGAAATCAAATTCAAGTGGGGGAGAGTTGTAACATCGTGTTTGAGGACGTTTCTTAATTCAGGATTTTAGGACTATAATGCGACCATGTGAAGGCCTTGGGCTTCAATGGAATGGATTTTAGACTTTATTGGAGTTGTATGATGTTGGATAAGTGATCTAAACCTTGGATTGTTCAATAGAAGCTGAGGGGTAAAATGGGAAATGTTATATTTCAGGCTTCTTTCATAAATTAAGGATTTTAGTTCGAGACGTACTTAGTCATAAGTATGAAGATAGAATTTTAGAGCTCGTCGATATCTTTCTGTGGATATAAATATCATCGAAAACAGAGTTGAAACAAAGAAGTTATGGTTGTTTAAAGTTAATGTAACATTCCGTTTAAAATTAATTAAATAAATAATAAACTCTAAAACCCCCGAGATGTAATTTTTATTATTATTTTATATTATTGTAGCCAAAATCAATAATATTTAGCGGGGTGTTGGTTTCGGCGAACATAAATGATATGATTTGGATCTTCGGGGGTTAAAGTGTATTTCTGGGATTTATTTTGTAAAGATTTTCAGAAGTCAGGGGGTCTTTGGTAAATATTGTACTTGAATTGTTATGAATTTTGGATGTTGGGGGCTGTTTTGTGAATTGTAGCCTTAATTTGAAAAAGATCTTATGGGGAGGGACCAAATATGTAAAATGTGCATAAGTTTGAATGGAGCGGGAATTAAACCCGGTGCCTCCTTTCCCTCCCGTTGCAACACCTTAACCCTAAACTTAATACATCTTCAGCTGCCACCCTTATACCTCCCTGCTCCAGCCGTCACCGCCTTCAGTCACGCAAGGACCGCCGAGTTTCACCGCCGCTGCTCGCATGGCCAGCAAATGCGAGTGTTACGAGCCGACTGAGGTCGTGGGAGACCAGCTGAACATGTTCTGTAGCCGCCATGTCCCTCATCCTCGATGGCGCAACCCCTCTCCAGTTCATCCTCTTCGCTGCTGCACCGCCGACGACGAAGCCGAGAACCACCAAGTTGAGGACCGCTGTTGTTGCTTCAGTTGTTGTTGAGGACGAGGACCGACGACGGTCGTCGTGGTCGCTGCTGTGACGGACGCAACCACTTCCTTTCCGTAGACGATGTCCTCCCTTCTCCGCTTCCGTTCAGGCCGCCGCTAGCTGTCACTGCCGCCACCAAACAACCCTTTTTTTTGCTCCGGTCATCATCCATCACTGCCTGCCGCCGCAAGGAAGCTAAGTCGTGTATGTGTTTAGCTCGTGTTCATGAGTGTGTGCATGTGTTTGCTCAGTTGGGAATCAAGAGAATCCACCACCACCACCGTGAGGTGGTGGCTGTCACCCTCTACCACCACCTGCCACCACAAGGGTGGCTGAGTGTGTGTGTGTATTTTATTGTGTGTGTTTATTTTGGATATTATGTTGTATGTATGTTGTTAGTTTGGCCGGAAAAACCCATCACCACCACCGTGAGGTGGTGGATGCCACCTCACGCCGCCATTCTGCTACCACCGGCCGCCGCCTTGGGTGGTCGTGTGCTCTTGTGTGCGATTGGATTGCTTTTTGGGATGTTTTGATGTGTTTTGGACTAGAACCATAACCACCACCGCCACGAGGTGGCGGCCACCGCCGTGAGCCGCCGTTGACCACCACTACTCGAGGTGTTAGTGGGTGGTGCCCGGCCTAATGAGATCCTAGTTGACCTAATGAAACCCTAATTGATCTAGAAGCTTAACCATTTGACTAATTGGCATGTGCTTGGGTTAGAAACCCTAATTAGGGCTTAGAAAACCCTAATTTTGGATTTGTTAGTTTGGAATTATCGGGACCCGCATTTTGGGCCATTACGCCCGACCACACCATATGATTTACCTAGTAGAATGATGGACTTAATGGATTAAGTCCTTGATGGGTTAAGTAAGAACACTTAACCCTAATCGTCATTTTATGTGAAACCCTAATTGGGTTTGGGTTCTTGTTGGGCCATTTCTTGGACTAAGTTGTTGTGGGCCTTCGTGGGCCAATTGGGAACATGTTTATGGACTAAGGAAATTGTTGGGCTTTAGGATAAGGCCCATTGGAAATGATTGGTCCCAATTTGGAAAATTAGGCGATAGGTGAGCCATAATTAGGCCTTAATGATTATGAGATATTGGACCGTCAGAATGCCAAATGTTTGGACTAGGATAAATGGTTGGGCCTCAAGGTAAGACCATGTAGAGGTTTGGGCCCAATTTGGAAAATTGGGCCATATGTTGGGCCTTGGTTCATTTATTGGTTTTTGGGCCTTGGGCTTGGATCAAGCTAGCTTGGGGGTAAAGTAGTCTTTTTACCCCACGCATGGACTTATGGTTATGTATTCGAACCCAATTATTAATTGGATGTTGTTTTGATGTTGACAGTTTGGGAATCTGTCATCCAGCAGCTAGAGTTTTATCCACGGGACTTCGGCAGTGTGAGTTGAGTCTCCTCACCATACCAATGGGTCTAAGGCACCAAGGCCGACCCATTTTATGATATGTGGATTTCTAAATAGATTACATGTTATATTGATATGACATTTGCATGACAATTAGTTATATATGTGGTATGCTAGTTGAATTTGTTGTATTTGGTATGCTAGTTGTCTTTGTGATACTTGCATGGAAGACCCCGGGGGGTTCCCGAGGCAGTTGGATATAAGACCATGTGGGGTTTCCTATGGTATTCCAGGGTAAGACCATGTGGGGGTTCCCATGACAGTGGGCTAAGACCATGAGGGGGTTCCTATGGCACCCGTTGTAAGACCTTGTAGAGGTACCTTTGTATATATGTTGTATGAGCTGGTAGACTTGCATGCTAGTGCTAATTAGTCAGCGATAGATTGGCCTGATATGTGATGCTTGTAGCCTTGGGGATACTGGATGCCATGCTAGAATGAGAATGACTATTGGTATTGATAACTGCTAAGTGTATGCTTTGAAAATTGTATATGGTTAGGATCTTATAGCCTTAGAAGAACTGATTTGGCCTTATTTCCTGTTCTGTGTACAATTTGCATGCATAAGGCAGCCGAAAGTGAGGGTGGATGTGGAGAGCATGAGTTGTGGTATGTGGGCTGAATGTCCTATGATAGTTTCACGGGTTGGAGATTACCCTAGGGAAAGCCTAAGATGAGATTAGTGATAGGAGTTACCTGATTGTGGATTGTATGTGTGGATACAATGGCTTGATTAGTGTATGCTGGTTAGATTTACCATTACCTGAATGTTGCTTGCTTTGTGCTTTGTGGGATTCCTAGTGATGTGGATCAACTACTAAGTGAATATGTTAAGTCACATGAAGTACATGTTAAATAATCTAAGAGTGGTGGATTTGACCCTATTGCGCAGCTCTCGTCTGAGTCCAACCGTTCTAGTGTTGAATCTTTTACTCGAAAGCTTATCTGATCTCTATTGTATGTGACTATATTCATGAGGTAGTTGGTTGACATTGTTGTGAATCTTTCAGCAGCTGAGGGAAATATGAGGATGGGAACCTAGGAAAGCCTAGGATATGCTCCAGTGAGTTTAGTGGGGTGGTTCGGTGAAGTTGGGAACCTAGGGGGAGCCTAGGAGGTGCTTTGGTGGATATCGTGCTGCTTTTTAGCAGACATTTAGTACATCATTGGAGTAGGTGAGTTATAGGATTCAGGATGATTCTGGAGGAATGTTTGGATAGGTGTGGAAGGTAGTATTGGGCCCGTACTACTGAAAGCACATGATCCATACTCAAATCAGGGAGAGTCTTGCAGAATCTAAGAAGCCTGGGTAGGAGAATTCTTGGCTATGCTCTGATCGTGGGGACAACTGTTTTGCCAGATGAGGATGAGCACACATGGGGAAGGACCAGGGTTTGGTCCCAGCTCCGGTGGTGAGCCAATTAGTGGAAGGACTGCCAGGATTCTGAGTTCGCCTTGGATCTCTTGTATCAGTCGGCAAGGATTGATTGTGCGATCTATTGCACTATCGGGATTGGAGACTATGTCTTGGGAGTAGTTTGTAGCCCGCTTTAGAGCAGAGGTTGCTCCAGCTATTGTAGTTCAGCCGTTGACGAGTGAGCTGGTGAGTGTGTCAGGGTGCGAGACCCTGAATGATATGGATCCCAGAGCCCGAGGGCGGAAGATCGATTTGGAGTATCTCGAGAAGAGAGGTTCAGGTCTTGTGCATTTAGTGAAGGGTCTCGGGAAGAGACCCAAGACTTGGAGTAGCATTTGAGAGGCCAGCAGGGCCGGAGTCAGCACGACACATGCGGGAAACTGTACGATGGAGTTATCGCTCCAGGAACATGTGTTGCTACCAGTGTATCAGGATTGATTGTGTCAGAAGGTGACATTGCGAGTGGATGCTCGACTTAGGGTGTCCGATCTGATGGATCGACAGTAAGATTTTGGACAGTTGTGATGAGGCGAGAGTGTTGTAAGTCTGCGGGGTAGCCTGTAGCATTTACCGGTCCCTAGGTAGCGGTAAGACGATGGTAAATTATATTTTCCTTCGGACTTCTTCAGGAAAAGGGTGTCTTGGGAAGTGATTGGATCATCCGATTGGTTAAGAATACAAGAGTATTCTTCAGGATTTCAGAACTGAGTGATCATTGATTTTGGCTAACTATGGGGAGCTTGTGTTGTTCGGCGCAGGATTTGGGCAGGTCAGAAATAGTATATTATGAGAATAATATATTAATTGGAAATAGTATTATTTAATTAATCATTAATCAGGAAATAATTGGAATTAATTTTGGGATTAGTTGGATTAATTAAAAGTGTAGGGTCTGTTTGGTTATATATTGAAAGTTGAGGAAAGGAGCCCATGGACCTCATTGGATGAGGTGGACGAAAATCACTTGGGCAAGCCCAAGGAATTTCGTCCAAGCCCCTTGAAAGAGGGGAGTGGGCTGCTTGGTCACCAAGCAAAGGGATTAGGGTTTCCTCCTTAAACCCTAGCTTTGGCACCAAGCTACCTTAGCTATATAAAGACCCTTAGGCTTAGAATTCCGGTGATGACATTCCTTTAGAGGCTTAGGGACGAAATTCTAGCTCTCTCCTCTCCCTCTTCAAGCTCCTTGGTTGTTAGGGTTTGGGTGTTAACCATTAGAGGCGCGACACTTGTGGCGCTCGCTTCCAAGAGTCTTTCAAGGAGGAATTCAAGATTGTTTGCTACAACAATCTATAAGGTAAGTTTCTTTGTCTTATGAATTAGTTTGTTCATAGGAAAGTTTTGTAATATGATGATTCATAGTATGTTGCTATATGTGAAAGACATAGATCCTATTAGGTTGCATGTGCCCTAATCATTCGAATTGTTTAAATGTTTTCTGCTTAGTGCATTGTAGTTGTTACCCTAATAACCCATCAGTTATATAGTTCATCTACCTTTAAGTGGAAGAGAAGATATTTAGCCTCTCATGTTTACAGAAAATTTATAGAAACAAATAAAAAGAATGCTAAACATTGCAAAACTAATATGATTCTTCTTGATTTCTTCCATAATCCTCTTCTAGATCACCTCTTCAACCTCTCTGCCTTCAGGAATGAAACAAGGGTTATTTATCGCACCTCAAAGGATTTTCTTTCTTCCACACTTTTCTGAGATGTGAAAATCTCGTATTTGTAGTAAATTAAACTTAGTTTCCCTAAGCCTGCGTCTTCGCGCCGCTAACCATTATCTTCTACGAACCTTTCCAAAGTAATCCGCACTTTCGCAATGCTTTTATCTAACTTATCATCTCTATCTTTAGCTCATTTTTCCTTATTTAAGGCTTATCTCTAGATTTTTGATGTAATTATCATATATGAACATCTTTGCGTCATATATATCCTTATCGTACAATATTCTATTTAAAATGCTAATATAATTAATCATATTTAATGACTAATTTGGATATGCCTATTGGGGAGTTAGAGTGTCTGTTGCGGGTTTCTATCGCTAACGAACACGAGGTTTCTACGTTATCATTGTATCAGGGTTGTGTATTGTAGATCTTCGGGGTGTCTTATCCGATCGATATGATCCCTATTCCCATGGGGGATGTTTGCGTGATTGTTGGTATGGATTGGCTGAGCCGGTTTGGTGCCATGATTGATTGCGAGGGCCAGTGCGTAGTAGTTTGAACCCCAAGTGTGGGAGAGTTGGTTATCTATGGAGAGGACACCAGGATGGGTTCAGGGTTTTGTTCATTAGCCAGGGCTGTACAATATGCCCAACATGGGTGTGCGGGCTACTTAGCTTATGTAGTGGATACGCGTGTTGGGGACCAGGCTTCATTTTCAGAGGTCCCGGTTGTCAGAGAGTTTGCAGATGTGTTTCCGGAGGAGTTACCCGGTGTGCCTCCCGAAAGGCAGGTCGAGTTCAGGATTGACCTTGTGCCAGGTGCGGCCTTGATCGCCAAGGCGCCGTACCGCTTGGCACTGTCTGAGATGCAGGAGTTGTCATCTCAGCTGCAGGAGTTGCTAGGCAAGCAGTTCATCAGACCGAGCATTTCTCCATGAGGAGCGCCGATACTGTTCGTCAAGAAGAAGGATGGTTCACAACGGATGTGCATTGATTACCGGGAATTGAAAAAGTTAACAGTGAAGAACCGTTATCTCATTCCGCGGATTGATGACCGCTTCGATCAGTTGTATGGTGCATCTTGGTTCTCCAAGATAGATCTGAGGTATGGGTATCATCAGGTTAGAGTGAGAGAGGAAGATGTGGAGAAGACCGCATTCCGAACTCGTTATGGGCATTATGAGTTCGTGGTGATGCCATTTGGGCTCACCAATGCGCCTGCGGTGTTCATGTATTTGATGAATCGGGTATGCAAGCTGATGCTCGATCATTCCGTTATTGTGTTTATCGATGATATATTGGTGTATTCCAAGAGCAGAGAGCAGCATGAGGAGCATCTTCGCGAGCTTCTGGGGGATTTGAGGCGAGAACGGCTTTATGCCAAGTTCTAGAAGTGCGAGTTTGGGTTACAAGAGGTCCAGTTCGTAGGGCACCTCGTTAACTAGGATGAGATTTTGGTCGATCCGGCCAAGATCGAGGCCGTGATGCAGTGGGAGTTTCCAAAATCTACCTCAGATATCAGGAGTTTCTTGGGTTTGGGAGGGTACTATCGGAGATTTATTCAGGATTTATCCAAGATTGCGGTACCCCTCACTTGCCTGACGAGGAAGGGGGTGGATTTTCGATAGGGGCCCTGAGCAGAAGTCGGCATTTGAGACTCTTCGGCAAAGATTATGCGAGTCCCCGGTATTAACCCTCCCGGAGGGAATTGAGGACTATGTGGTATTCTGTGATGCATCCATCACCGGTTTGGGGGCAGTCCTCTTGCAGAGAGGACGAGTGATTGCTTATGCTTCACGGCAGCTGAAGCCGCACGAGACGCAATATCCCACCCATGATATGGAGTTGGGGCAGTGGTTTTTTCCCTCAAGATTTGGAGACACTATCTTTATGGGGTCTGTTGTACTATCTACACGGATCACAAGAGTCTGAGGCATATTATGGACCAGCCGAACCTGAATATGAGGCAGGGCAGGTGGCTTGACGTAGTCAAGGATTATGACTGTGAGATCCTTTACCATCCAGGTAAAGCGAATGTGGTGGCAGATTCTTTGAGCCACAAGACAGCTGGATCTTCGGATAGGGAGTTGTGTATGAGGATATCAGTGGATTCCCCGCTTTTGGGATTGATCAGGGAGGCTCAGGCCGAGGGTGTTCAAGAAGAGAACGGGAAGCAAGAGAGGATTAGAGGTGAGATTGGCAGATTTTTCACGGGTAGCCGTGGGTTGTTGACCCGATGTGGACGGGTCTCGGTTCCGATGTCTAGTGGGGTCAGGCAGATTGTGCTAGAGGAGGCTCATAAGTCTTGTTTTTCTATTCATCTGGGGGCCACCAAGATGTATTGGGATTTGAGATTGAGTTGTTGGTTGCCATGTATGAAGAGATAGATAGCTTGGTATATTGAGAGATGCATGACCTGCAGGATGGTCAAGGCTGAGCATCAGAGGCCGCATGTAACGCTCAAAATTTTCAAACAAAATTTTCATTTTCAAGATTCCCAAAAACATAGTTTTTAACACCATCTCATGCCAAATAAAATTGTAAAATACATAACATCATAAAACAAAGTCAGAATATCCAAGAATCCACAATATCCCCATTAGCAGACGAGTGTGTACAATCATTTCGGCGCCTTCCCACGATCTTGAGATGTACATGAAACACATGTACACCAACACTGTAAGCACGAAGCTTAGTGAGTTCCCCAAAATACCACATACACAAATAATTAGCCTCTAATGGCTATAACTCAATAAGGACCCTCCGTCCATGTGTCTCAGTGAAGACCCGACGGTCTCACGCCTCGGTATGGACCCTCCTGTCATAACTCAATAAGCATACATAGAATGACATAACAACATAAGTCACAAAGACAGAATGCATTACAACATATATATATATATATATATATATATATATATATATATATATATATATATATATATATATATATATATATATATATATATATATATATATATATATATAATCAATTAAGACCCTCTGGTCAATATCACGAATAAGACCCTCTGGTCACACATAAATCACCACACAGGTAAGTATAGTGAGAAGACTCACCTCTCGTAGAAAGCAAGTAAACCTCGCACCCGAACTGCCGATCTAGACTCCTCCTAAAATATGCCATATGTAACTCTAATTAATAAATAATATTAATAACCTCGAATCGCAAGACCAAACCTCTCAACTAAATCTCAAAAGGGTAAAAATACCATTTTGCCCCTCCTTGGCCAAAAGGACACAAATTGACAAAAAACTCGAAAGTCAATGAAAGTCAACACCCAGCGTGTACGTTGCGCGTACAGCTGGCTAAGGATGCGACGAGGATTCTCCACCCTACGATGCATGTAGTTGGGAGTACGCACGACGTACTCCTCGGTCTCCCTCTTCTCACTTCTTTTGGTATTAACCCGTTAAGACAAGCATTCCAATCATATATCTGAGCTAAATAAGACCTATTTCTTCATAAATTTGCTGACTTTAAGCCTTTGCATGGCTACTCAAGAGCCAATCTCAAAAACTCTAACTTTCTCAACACAGAAGACCATACAACTCATGCATGAAGAGATTAAGACGTCCAAACACTCGTTTTTATGGACTAGAACACTCTAATACACCTAGAAGGACAACATAATAGCTCTGGAGTTCACCAAACTCATAAATTTCCATACTTGGGACATAAAACCCTAAAAAGGACCCAAAAATAGAACTAGAACAAACAATGAACAAGTTTTGAACTTGATACCTCTGGAAGATGCACCAACTGAAGTAGAAATCATGTCCATGAGCTAGAAGCACAAGCTATCCTTCCTTCAAGGTTCCTTCTCCACCAAAGCTTCCCAAGAACACTCTAGAGGATCACAAACACTCACACAAGCTAGAGGAATGAGATTAGGGTTTGGAGGAGATTGGAGGCTGATAATGGTTGCTAGAAATGAGGCCATCATGTTCTTTAAATAGGGACACAAGAAGATATTAGGGTTTCATTCTGAGCCCAACGTACTAGGTGGCCTCTACGATCATGATAAGTGCATGAATACGCTGTCTCTACACATGTGTACGCCCCGTGTACTCAATTGCCACCTTTTTCAACATAAGGACCAATCTTGACATATATATATATATATATATATATATATATATATATATATATATATATATATATATATATATATATATATATATATATATATAAGGTTAAGGTCAGAGAAGTTATACCTCCTTTTTGGGGATGTTACAATTATCTCCTACTAGAATCAGACTTCGCCCTCGAAGTCATCCCCCGAAAATAGCTCTGGATATTGCTCACGCATCTCGGACTCTGGATCCCAAGTCCACTTCGAGCCTCTACGGTGATGCCAGTGAACTTTGACCAAGTTCACCGCCTTGTTCCTCAAGGTCTTTACTCTCTTATCCAAGATTGCTACCGACCTCTCAATATATTTCAGACGATCATCAACCTGAATGTCCTCTAAAGGAACCACTGCCGACTCATCGGCTGCAAGCTTCCGCAGTTTGGATACATGGAAGGTGTCATGAATTTGACTCAGATCTTCAGGCAGCTCTAACCGATAAGCTACCTTCCCCACTCAAGCAACCACCCTAAAAGGACCAATGAATATGGGGCCCAACTTGCCCCGCTTCCTGAATCAGATCACACCCTTCCATGGTGATACCTTCAGGAGAACAAAGTCACCGACGTGAAATTCTAGCTCAGAACGTCGTCGGTCTGCGAAACTTTCTGACAACTCTGGGCCATCAACAACCTCTGTCTGACCTGCTGGATATGCTCTGATGTCTTGAGCACTATCTCGGTGCTCCCCAAAGCCCTCTGTCCGACCACCCCCCAACAGATAGGAGTCTGACACCTCCTCCCATATAATAGCTCAAATGGAGGCATCCCAATGTTGGAGTGGTGGTTGTTGTTGTAAAAAAACGCAGCCAAAGGAAGGTAGAAATCCCAACTCTCACCAAAATCAATAACGCAATATCGAAGCATATCCTCGAGCGTCTGAATCGTCCGCTCGCTCTGCCCATCCATCTACGGATGGTACGCGGTGCTAAAATGTAGCCGGGTACCCAACTCCTCATGACATCTCTTCTAGAATCTAGAAGTAAAGTGCACTTCACGGTCGGACACAATAGATGTCGGCACCCCGTGCCGAGCCACCACCTCTCGAACATAGATCTCTGCCAACTTTTCCACGGAAGAGTTCTCACTTATCGCTAAGAAGTGAGCACTCTTTGTCAACTGGTCCACTACCACCCACATAGTGTCCACACCCCTCGCAGTCTACGGTAGCTTGGTAATGAAATCCATAGAAATCTATTCTCACTTCCATAGGGGAACCTCCAGAGGCTGCAACTTGCCATGAGGGTGCTGGTGCTCTGCCTTGACCTTGCAACAGGCCAAACATGTTTCTACAAACCATGCCACAACCCTCTTCATGCAGGGCCACCAATAATTGTGCTTTAGATCTAGATACATCTTTGTGGCCCCGGGTGGATAGAAAACCTCGACTTATGGGCCTCCTCCATCAAAACCCGTCGGGCTCCACCCGTATATGGCACCTATACTCGCCCATGAAGAGTCAGAAGCCCCCTACTATCTGACTCAAAAGCCGAAACCTTCCCGATCACCTGCTCCCTCTTGCGGTTTTCTGCTTTTATGGCCACCGCTTGGGACTCCCTAATGACATCTAAAACTGGAGCCATCACTGTCATCCTATACATACATGTCGTATCGAGGCACTCACTGCTCTCCGACTCAGGGCATCGGCTACCACATTAGCCTAGCCTGGATGATACAAGATTTCACAATCGTAGTCCTTGACTACATCCAACCTTCTCATTTTCCTCATATTCAGGTTGGGCAGACCCATAAGGTACCTCAAGCTCTTATGGTCCTTGTAAATGGTACAGAGGACACCATAGAGATAATGGCGTAAAATATTGAGGGCAAATACCCTCGCCCCAGCTCCAAATCATGGGTGGGATACCTCGTCTTGTGAGGCTTCAGCTGCCTCGATACATATGCGATCACATGCCCTCTCTGCATCAACACATCACCCAATCCTGATATCGATGCATCACAATAAACCACGAAGTCCTCTACCCCCTCCGGGAGGGCTAGCATTGGAGCCTCACACAATCTCTGACGCAGAGTCTCGAATGATGTCTGCTGCACAGGCCCCCAAATAAAAACAACCTCCTTCCTGGTCAGCTTGGTGAGAGGAACAACAATCTTGGAGAAATCCCTAATAAATCTCCGATAATAACTTGCCAGTCCAAGGAAACTATTAATCTCGAATGGGGATCTCGGCACCTCCCACTACATTACTTCCTAAATTTTGGTTCGGTCAACCAAAGTACCGTTCTGATTGACGAGATGTCCCAAGAACTGGACCTCTCGCAACCAGAGAACGCACTTGGAGAATTTGGCATAAAGCCTCTCCATCCTCAACACCCCAAGAATCTCCTGGAGATGCTCCTCGTGCTGTTCCCTGGTCTTCGAATATACCAAAATGTCGTCAATGAAAATGATCACTGATCGATCCAACATGGGCCTACACACCTGGTTCATGAGATCCATGAACGCTGTCGGTGCATTGGTGAGCCTGAAAGGCATCACCATGAACTCGTAATGCCCATAACGAGTCCGAAAGGCCGTCTTTGGAATATCCTCCTCTCGAACCCTCATCTGATGATATCCAGATCTCAAATCATTCTTGGAAAACTAAGATGCTCCCTGCAACTGGTCAAAGAGATCATCAATCCTAGGCAACAGATAGCGGTTCTTCATCGTCAACTTGTTCAACTCCTGGTAATCAATGCACATCCGGTGTGAACCATCCTTTTTCTTGTCAAAAAGGATCGGGGCTCCCCATGGCGAACTAATCGGTCGTACGAACCCCTTCCTAAAGATCTCCTGAAGCTGAGAGGATAAATCTTGCATCTCGGGTGGTGCAAGACGATACGGTGCCTTGGCGATAGGAGCTACCCCCGAAATTAGATAAATCCGGAACTCCACCTGCCTCTCAGGAGGTACACCCGATAACCCCTTGGGCAAAACATCGAAAACTCACATACCACCGGAACATCGGAAACAAAAATCGACCCCTTCTTCACAACCCGATTATCCACCACATAGGCATGAAAACCCATACACCCATGCTGCAAACTTTGTCTTTCCGTGGAGGCAGAACATAAAGTTGATCCCGATCTAGTACCCTCGCCATAAATAGTAAGCACTCCACCACTGGAGTCCCGAACCGTCACCAGCTACCGCTCGCAATCAATCAAAGCTCCAAATCTGCATACCCCCATAATGAAATTGGGAGAGAAGCTCGACTCATCATGGAATGAACCATGTCCAATAAGGTTCGCTTGTGCCTCTCAGCCACACCATTAAGTTGGGGTGTCCTGGGAGGGGTCAATTGTGAAACTATTCCACATGCCTTGAGGTAGTCGTGGAACTCGATACTAAGATACTCTCCGCCTCTATCTAATCAGAGCCTATTTATCTTCTTGCCCAATTAATTCTCGACTTCATCTTTAAAGTCTTTCAACTTTTCAAAGGTTTCTCATTTATGTTTGATTAAGTAAATATAGTCATATCTACCATAATCATATGTAAATGTTACATAAAATCAATTTACATCCCTTGTGCTGGATCTAAAGGGCCCACACACATCTGTGTGTATGAGGTCCAACAAACCTTCACCTCTTTCACAAGATCCAGTGAAAGGTGATTTTGTCATCTTACCCAAAAGACAAGATTCGAATGCATCATCCGACCTTAGGTAAAATGATTCCATCACTCCATCCTTTTGGAGTTGGGCGATGTGTTTCTTGTTGATGTGACCAAGATGGAAATGCCATATGCATGATTTGTCTATACCATTAGACGAATCAATTTGAAACACAGTATTTCCTAAATTGTCTACACACATCACAGTTTCATACACACCATTACAAGGTAAAGCTTCAAAATAACAAACACCATTTTATAAGCAGAAATAGAACCATTCAAATCATTAAATGAATATCTAAACCCTTGTCTGAACAATGCATTAAAAGAAATAATGTTTCGTGTCATTTCTGATGAGTAGCAATAATTTATTAAATCTAAGCAAACACCACTACTAAGCACTAGACTATAAACTCTAATCTTGGTGATAGGTGTGTTGGATATAGTTTCTAAGTCCATAACTTTATTTGGTATGTACTTGACCCGACCCGGCATGGTCCATTTGGGTTGCATGGAATTGCAATACTTGGATAGACTAAATGAGAGAATAAGGCACTTATGATTATTAATATATTATAAGTCCTAATATATTAATAATAGTATTATTTAATTAGTATTGATCAAGTATTAATCTAGTATTAATTTGGTGATCAAAGTGAGACTAATTAAATATATAGGGTTGATTATGACAATCATCAATTCTTTTATGGTGGATTAATGATCCATGGTTTATGGGTTTGGTTATAACCATATGGAGCTCCATGGATAGTCCATGGGAGTTACAAACCCATGGGTCATGAGAAATCAAGAGTCATGACAATTAAGGGCATTCATGTGTAAACCCTAATTGTGACAACACTATAAAAGGAACCCCATGGCTAGCAAAATCGTGACCTAGTGTTACTAGAGAGGGCATAACCGATTTTGAGTGCTAGAAGTATTATCTCAAGTTATTCCAAGTCTTGTGGTGTTGTGTGAAGCATTTGAGGCACAACATTTGGGGTGCTAGGCTCACAAAGTCTTGAAGGAATCCAAGCAACAACAAGGTATGTATTTCTACTAGTTTTTATGTTTTATGTAATCCCCATGCCATGCTAGTTAGGAAATAACCTTGAAAAAGAAATTTGCATGTATATAGAGAAAACATAGATTCAAGGTTATTAGGGTTGCATGTACACTTAGGAAGTGTTAGAATGCTCAAAAACCAATCAGTGGTATCAGAGCCTAGGATTGTTTTCTGTATACTTGATGCAAAACTGCTTAAAAAATCGAAAATTCTGCACTCTGACGACTGAACTCGCCGAGTCCATGGGGAGGACTCGCCGAGTCCATGAACAAATTCATCCTACTCGACGAGTAGAATAATGCACTCGGCGAGTAGGAGCGTGCTGGGCAGTTTTTTCGAGATTTGTTGCTGGAAATGGATTAAGATCATTATCCCAATCTGTTTTGGACTTGTAAAATCTGTTTTTCAAAATGATAATGATTATGTTAACCCATTTTACATGACTTTTATCAATTTTCAAGTATTGTATATGTTTATATGATTCTCTTGAAATTGCTTGACATGAATTTGTGTTCATATGAGTTTAGAAGATCATAGGAATTATATGTAACCTCCATGTATGTTTAATTCATGATCTTAATGGCAATGATGGTGTCCATAACTTGTCCTCAAGTTATGGATAACCAAAAGTCACTTCTTTAAATTGTGATTAAAGAACTAAAGAGGTTTCATAAAATGAAGAGTCTTCATTTTTATGAACCATTAAAACTCATAAGTTACAAATTGAAGAGACTTGGAATAGTTTCAAATCTTGCCCTCAAGTTTTGGAATTTGAAAAGTCTTACACTTTAATTCCAAATTAAACCTTAGATTTTTAAAAAGGTTTAAAAATCAACACTTATACTATTATTATAATTTTATTATATAGATATGTATAAGAATATGTCATTCTTACCGTTAGTAGGCCTCATTCACGAAGCCGGTCTATAAGGGGGGTATAAGGTTGTTGCCTATAAAATGGTGACTTAATGGGTGTCCACTCTCACCCACCACTTCCTTGATCGGTGGAGGGTCGTTAGCCGAACGGGTAGGATACAACTTTAAATACTTGTTAAAAGTATAATGAATTATAAAGTAACTATACATTATAAATTCCCAATCTTAGTTACTTTAGGAAAATGTGAAATTGGTGCTAGCCCATAAAATTACACTTTGTACCTTACCAAGTCGTTAGTGGAGCGTGTGTGGTTAACCGGCACACTAACATGGACTAGTAAGAGTGGCAAAGGGTAACTTGACTTTATTATAGATTGGTGGAGCGTGTGTGGTTAACCGGCACATCGATTAGGTAATATTGTTGAGGGTACCAAGTCAATTTGTATGGTTATTCACACCTTGTTTGTGATCCTCGGCATCCCAGTCACAAACTTGAGAGGGCACAATCGAGATTCAAACATGCCATTGAAAAGTTCAATGTATCTCAAAAGATCTAGGAGTTTCAAAACCAATAAAACCTAATAATAAAATATTTCGTTCTTATGGTGGAAATTGGTAAATCGTCATTTACCTACCTTCAAATATTTTATAGTATGGATTACGGCATCCCTCTTCCAACTATAAATAGTTTGTTGGATCCTAGCCTTAATATTTCATTTGGGTGAATTATTAAGGATTCCTAATCTAATGAAACTTGTCTTTCTTTCCTTTCAGATGTCTTCCCACAATGTTTCTGGCTCAAACCCAACAGGCTCCTTTTCCCTTATGAACTTGTGTGGTAAGGTCATCTTTGATGGATCCAATTTCAATGAGTGGATCAGAAACATCAGAATGATTACCCGCTATGAGGACAAAGAATATGTCCTCGATAAGGAGCTTAAGGTTATGAATGAAGCCACTGCTACTCTTGAAGAGTTTGCGGAGTTTGTTGCACATGAAAAGGATGCTACTAAAGTAGCATGCATCATGATGGCCACCATGACTCCTGAACTTCAAAAATCCTATGAAGATTTCTACCCCTATGAGATGCACCTGGATCTGATGGAAAGGTACCATCAGAGCGCGCGTCAGGAGAGGTATGAAATCATCTCCTCCATGATAACCGCAAGGATGAAGGATGGTGAACCCATCACCGGTCACTTGCAGAAGATGCAAAGGTTCGTTGACCGGTTGCTGAAGCTAAATGTTGACTTTCCTGAGGAAATGGCGATTGACATCATTCTCCATTCCTTACCTCCAAGTTATGATCAGTTTCGTATGACTTATCATATGAACAAGGAGGAAGTCACACTTAGCAAACTTCAAGGACTCTTAAGGACAGCTGAAAATGGCCTTAAGGGTAAAGCGGTTGCTACTTCTACTCCTTCAACAGCCCCTGTTCTGGCTATTGGGCAGGGAAAGGGTAAGAAGAGGAAAAGCCCTTCGAAGGGTACCAAGGGTAAGACTCTTGATGGTTCCTCTTCAAGTGGGACAAAGAAAGGTCCCATTACTCCTTCTTCAAACCCAAAGGAAGCACAGTGCTTCTATTGCCAGGATAAGGGACACTTCAAGCGAACTCATCTAATGCTAATTCTTGGGTGCTTGATACAGGTTGTGGTATTCACATCTGTACTGATTTGCAGGCACTAAGAAGAAGTGAGCAAGTGGAGCACGGAAAGATAAACTTAGTCATGGGCAACAGGAAAGCATCACCTGTTACCAAGATAGGAGTTTATTCTTTATTGCTTAATAATGGGTTAATGTTAGATTTGAATAAGTGTTGTTACTCGCCCGAGATGGCGAGAAATATTATTTCTTTTCATGGCTTGTACAAGCAAGGTTTTTCTTTTTCATTTGATAATAAAAATGGTGCTATTAATGTTTATTACAATGATGTATTTTACTTTAAAGCATTACCTTGTGATGGTGTATATGAAGCCGTGAATGTTGTAGACAATCTAGGAAATAATGTGTTGTGTATTGATTCTTCAGATAGCTTGGATAAAGCATCCTTGTGGCACTGTCGTCTTGGACATGTTAACAAGAAGCGCATAGGCCAACTCCAAAAGGCTGGAGTCTTGGAATCATTTGACCTCAAGTCAGGTGATAGTTGCGAGTCTTATTTACTTGGAAAAATGACAAAGTCACCCTTCACAGGTACTTGTGATAGGGGTGAAGGTTTGTTGGACCTTGTACACACGGATGTGTGTAGGCCCTTCAGAGTTGCTACAAGGGATGCTAATCGCTATTATGTGACTTTTACTGATGATTACAGTAGATATGGATATATTTACTTAATCAAGCATAAGTCAGAAACCTTTGAAAAATTCAAAGAGTTTAAGCAGGAAGTCGAGAATCAATTGGGCAGGAACATCAAGATGCTCCAATCCGATCGGGGAGGAGAGTATCTTAGCATTGAGTTCCTTGACTATCTTAAGGAATGTGGGATTGTCTCACAATTGACACCTCCCAGAACACCACAGTTGAATGGTGTAGCTGAGAGGCGCAATCGAACCTTGTTGGATATGGTTCGTTCCATGATGAGTCGAGCTTCGTTACCAATCTCTTTCTGGGGGTATGCCTTAGAGACTGCCGCCCATATCCTTAATCTAGTCCCTACTAAAAAGGTTGCCAAAACACCTCACGAGATGTGGACTGGGAAAGTTCCCAATTTGGACCACATCAAGATTTGGGGTTGTGAAGCTTTCGTGAGGCGTGAGACTCATGATAAGCTTGAACCTCGAAGTGAGAGGTGTATTTTTATCGGCTACCCACAAAGATCCTTTGGTTACCTCTTCTACAGACCCAGTGATTATGTGGTCTTTGTAGCAAGAAGAGGAGTCTTTCATGAGAGAGAATTCATAAGCCAAGGGGACAGTGGGAGGCAAATTGACCTTGAAGAGCTTCAAGAGTCAAGTGGTGAAGGAACCTCAAATGCTATCGACCAACCTGAGGAGGAAACTCCTGTTGATCCGATAGATGAGTCTGTACCTCCAAGACGTTCCACTAGGGTGAGGAACACACCTGATTTTTATTATGGTTATCACATCACCACTGAAGGTGATACATTTATTAGTGATAGTACACTAATAGATTTGGATGAACCTAATAACTACAGGGAAGCCATGGCAGGCCCTGAGTCTGCTAAATGGAAGGAGGCTATGGACAGCGAGATTCAGTCCATGTATGACAATCAAGTTTGGAACTTGGTTGACAATGTACCAGGTCGTAAGACAATTGGGTGCAAATGGATCTTCAAGAAGAAGACCGACATGGATGGGAAGGTACATACTTACAAAGCGCGACTGGTTGCGAAGGGCTTTACTCAAACTCCGGGAGTTGACTATGATGAGACCTTCTCACCAGTAGCTAAGATTAAGGCTATTAGTGTATTGTTAGCCATAGCTGCATTTCATGATTATGAAATATGGCAAATGGATGTCAAAACCGCTTTCCTTAATGGAAAGTTGGCTGAGGATGTTTACATGGCTCAACCAGAGGGTTTTGTCGATACAAGATACCCTAATAGAGTGTGTAAGATTGATAAATCCATTTATGGATTGAAACAAGCATCTCGCAGATGGAATCTTTGCTTTGATGAGAAAGTCAAAGAGTTTGGCTTTTCTAGGAGTGAGGATGAGTCTTGTGTGTATGTCAGGGCTAGTGGGAGCATAGTTAGCTTCTTGGTGTTGTATGTGGATGACATACTTCTCATAGGAAACGACGTCCCAACCTTGCAGGAGGTTAAGACCTGGCTTGGGAAGTGTTTCGCTATGAAGGACCTTGGAGAAGCTGCCTATATCCTAGGGATAAGGATATTGAGAGATAGGAGTAAGAGACTAATTGGACTTAGTCAAAGTACCTACTTGGATAAGGTGCTGAAGAGGTTCAGTATGCAAGATTCCAAGAAAGGAGAATTACCAATCCAGAGTAATGCCAAGCTGAGTAAAACTCAAAGTCCGAGTACAGAGGCTGAGATAGTTGAAATGAGTCATATACCATATGCTTCCGCTGTGGGCTCGATCATGTATGCTATGACTTGTACTCGCCCTGATGTGGCCTTTGCTTTGAGCATGGTCAGTAGATATCAAGGGAACCCTGGCAAAGCACACTGGACAGCGGTAAAGAACATTCTCAAGTATCTGCGGAGGACTAAAGATTGGGTCCTTACCCTCGGAGGCAGTGATGACTTGAGAGTGGAAGGATATAGCGATGCTAGCTTCCAGACTGATAGGGATAATTTCCGCTCTCAGTTAGGCTGGGTCTTTATCCTAAATGGAGGGGCAATTACTTGGAAAAGTTCCAAGCAGGAGACAGTAGCTGATTCTACTTGTGAATCAGAGTACATAGCAGCAAGTGAAGCAGCTAAGGAGGCAATATGGCTAAAGAACTTCATCGGAGACCTTGGAGTTGTACCAACTATAAAGGAGCCAATGGAAATTTTCTGTGACAGCGAAAGTGCGGTTGCTTTGGCTAAGGAACCAAGAGATCACGGGAGATCTAGGCACATTGACAGAAAATACCATTTCATCAGACATCGAATAGAAGAAGGACTCCTCGTGGCTAAGAGGGTATCATTAGATGAGAACCCGACAGATCCCCTCACGAAGGGACTGAGCAGGGTTAAGCATTTACAGCATGCGAGGCGCATTGGGCTGAAGGATGATATTAGTTTCAATAACTAGATTCCTGAAACTTGTAAAATGTAATTGACATTTGATGATAAATAAAAGTTGTTATTTATTTATGAGTAAGGTGTTACTATCTTGTGTTGATTGTTTACTATGTTTCAATTTTGCATGTTTTTACTTCCAGAATAATTATGTTATTATTCAAACCATCCACAGTCAGTCAAACTTTGGAAGTAAGTATTGATTTAAGACTGTCATGAATTTGGCTTGTATGATTTGTCTAAAAGTGCTTTGGACAATGCAATGGTTGCTACAACATTCATGAGTACTCATAAGGGCTGAGTATTGGATCCAACCCACGCTCACTTGCATCACTTCATGGAATTTATCTCGAGTGATCGTGAGACGGTAATATCATATAAATCTTCAAACCTAGAGATATGAGTTGTTGACTATGAGTTGGTTATTCATTGATTGCACGAAAACGCATTGGTAACTCGATGTCATAAAACGTGCCTTTGTGAATAATTCAACAAGTAGTTAGTACAAGCATATCAGTCGAAGTTTATCTGTTCCTTCTAGAAATAGAAGCGATATCTGGGCCCCTCGATGATTTGGTTTTGACCTATGTACCGGGCCCGGTCAGAACCTAATTGATGTGTTCAATTTAGTTCTATGTCGAAACAAATCAGAGATCGAGAAACAAATGCTGGACAATAAGTAAGACCATGTTCCATGTGTTTGTCCGGCTGATATCATGAGAACAGAGGATTATATGATCACTTATCTTAAATGGCGTATCATCATCATCTCAGTTCCGAGAGACTTTGAAAGAGCTACGATTGCTAGTCGGATTTTGAAGTCATATTTGCAAATATAGTTATTAGACTTATCCAAGTGGGAGACTGTTGGATATAGTGTCTAAGTCCATAACTTTATTTGGTATGTACTTGACCCGACCCCGCATGGTCCATTTGGGTTGCATGGCATTGCAATACTTGGATAGACTAAATGAGAGAATAAGGCACTTATGATTATTAATATATTATAAGTCCTAATATATTAATAATAGTATTATTTAATTAGTATTGATCAAGTATTAATCTAGTATTAATTTGGTGATCAAAGTGAGACTAATTAAATATATAGGGTTGATTATGACAATCATCAATTCTTTTATGGTGGATTAATGATCCATGGTTTATGGGTTTGGTTATAACCATATGGAGCTCCATGGATAGTCCATGGGAGTTACAAACCCATGGGTCATGAGAAATCAAGAGTCATGACAATTAAGGGCATTCATGTGTAAACCCTAATTGTGACAACACTATAAAAGGAACCCTATGGCTAGCAAAATCGTGACCTAGTGTTACTAGAGAGGGCATAACCGATTTTGAGTGCTAGAAGTATTATCTCAAGTTATTCCAAGTCTTGTGGTGTTGTGTGAAGCATTTGAGGCACAACATTTGGGGTGCTAGGCTCACAAAGTCTTGAAGGAATCCAAGCAACAACAAGGTATGTATTTCTACTAGTTTTTATGTTTTATGTAATCCCCATGCCATGCTAGTTAGGAAATAACCTTGAAAAAGAAATTTGCATGTATATAGAGAAAACATAGATTCAAGGTTATTAGGGTTGCATGTACACTTAGGAAGTGTTAGAATGCTCAAAAACCCATCAAGGTGAAGATCTCCTATTTCCTATGATCAGGTTCATTCTACTGTGCACCACTTCCTCGCTTCTTCTTAGCCCCTACAAATCAGAACAAATGTGAAATCCACATCATGTATCAAGGACCAAATAACGAGAATATGATGAGTTATTAGATGAAATAGTGTATATACCTGCAGAAGTTGGCTTCACCTTTCCATCTTTGATAACTTGCAGATACTTCGGACAGCTTTGTTTCCAATGCGCCTTGTTGTTGCAGTAAAAGCATGTATCCTCTTTGGGATCAGAAGAGGGTGGATGATCAGAACTGTACTATCATTTGGGGCCACTACTGGATGACCTTGCATGAGACTTTCCTTTCCAGTTTTGTTTGGGAGGACCTTTCTTCTTTTTACCCTTTCCTTGTCCAATGTCTAGGACAGGAGCACTAGCATGAGTGGAGGCAATACCTTTTCCCTTCATTCCTGCTTCAATTGTCTGCACGAGATTGTGCAATTGAGCCAGGGTGGTCTCACTGTTGTTCAGATGATAGGTCAGAATAAACTGATCATAACAATTAGGTAAGGAGTTTCTGACTATGTCAATAGCCAACTCCTCCTCAAAATGCACATTCAGCCTAACAAGGCGATCTACGTAATGTTGCATCATTTGTACCTGGCTACAGACAGATTCTCCCTGCTTTATCTTGCATGTCATTAGGGACTTGACCACTTCGTACTTTTCTTGACGAGCTCGTTTATGGTACTTTTCCATAAGGTCCTTGTTCATCTTGTAGGGTCAGTAATCCTCATAAAACCTTTGCAGCTCAGGGGTCATGGTGGCTACCATGATGTAAGCAACCTTTGTTGCATCATCTTAGTGCTTCTTGTAGGAGGCTAATTCCTCAGGAGTGTCCTTCTCTTTGTCAATCTCATTGAGTTCCTTTTCGAGAACATATTATTTGTTCTCAAATGGAAGGGCCGATTTTATATTTCGCATCCAATCATTGTAATTGGAACCATCCAATATGACTTTCGAGCAGATGGAAAGCAAGGAGAAGTTATGGTGGTTGGAGGAGGAGGAACCAGAAGCATCGGTTGGAGTATACATCTATAAAAAAGAAGGTAGTTTTAGTTAGATAAGAATAATCCTTAATATAATAACGCAAAATAAAATATTATGGCTAGGATCCAACTATATAATTCAAAACTTAGAAAAGGGATGTCGTAATCTAATTGTAAATTTCATAAAGGTAGGTAAATGACGATTTACCAATTCCACCAAAAGAAAAAGAAATTTGAAAGAAATTAAGTTAAGTGAAATTTATAGATCTTTTGAGATTCATTAAAACTATTCAAGGGCATGTTTAATCTCAGATTATGCTCTTCTATTTGTGACTGTGATGTCAAGGATCACAAACAAGATGTGAATAACCATGCAAATGTCCTTCGTAACCTCAATGTCGTTTATCATCTCAATTGATGTGATGGTAATCCACACACGCTCCATCAACAATGATAATTTATGAGATACCCATCACAACTCTTTATTAGTCCCTATTAGTGTGGTAGTTAACCACACACGCTCCACTAACGACTTATAAAGTGTAATGTTTAATTTCTTGGGTTAGCATACAAATTCACATTTTTCTAAAGTAAGATTGGGATTTTTAATAAGAAAGGCTTAGTTACTTTTAATAGCATTATACTTTTAATGAGAATTAATTTGTCCTATCAAATCCGTTCGGCTAACGACCCTCCACTAATCAAGGAAGTGGTGGGTGAGAGTGGACACCCATTTAACTACCATTTTATAGGCAACTTCCTTATACCCCCTTATAGAGTAGCTTTGTGAATGAGGCATACTAGTGATTTGACTGGATTACTCTTATACATATAGTAATAATTAAGCTTTTAATTTTACATATAGTATAAGGTGTATTTTAAACTTTTCAAAATACTAGGGGTTCTAGAGCCTTCCTTTATCAACTTTTAATAAGTAACAAAACAGTCCTTATACTTTTAATTAATTCAATTAATCCCAAAATTAATTCCAATTAATTTCTGATTAATTATTAATTAAATAATAAGATTTGTGATAAATATATTATTTTCGTAACACATTAATAAATCAGTTATTTAATTTATTATTCACATAATAAATTAATCTCTCTCTCTTTCTCTCTCTCTAAAATCATCTTGTCCAATTGTTAGGTTTGAGGGCAACCCAAAAGGACTGTGCTACTATCAATTCAAGTATATACCAATTTTAGTTATGGGCTTAGACACCTAATTCAACAAAATGATCCCCTTATTCACATCCCATAGTTAGATATCGCGCATCCAAGCGAGGTGTAGAAACCTTAACTCGTATGAAATAGGTAATTAACCCTTTAAACCTTAGATGGGATTAAGTACCCATATTCGTAGGAGAGATGATCAGTCTCTATTATTAGTTACTAGGACACTTGCGTATTGAAATCATTGAAAGTCTCAGAATATTGTAGCTATTGCGACCCTCAAGTTCCAGGATTATTAAATATCAAGATCCATGGATCTTCGAGTGACGGGATCCTCGTGTGTCAGGATCCTTGTGTATCAGGATCCTTATGTGTCAAGATCCTTGTGTTCATATGCATAACAAACATTAGCTTGGGGTAGGAGTTAGCTTGGCTAACACCCTTCCGATGCTTAAGTTAGTAATAGTTTTCAGGAGAGTAAATAATAATAATAATAATAATGAAAATAAAGGGTAAAGGGTAAAGAGAATGTGTACCTTGGGTTGGTGGAAAATGACTAATCTCACTTAAAAGAAATAAGCTTTAAGATGTATAGCATTACAGGATCTTGGAAGACATTTCCATTGAGGGTAGCTAGCCAATATGCCCCCTTTCCTGCTTCAGCATCAATGAGATACGGTCCTTCCTATTTAGGAGCCAATTTACCTACACTAGGATCCTTGGTATTTTGGAATGCTTTCCTTAAGACCAAGTCTCCTATCTGAAATTTTTTGACTTTGATATTCTTGTTGTATGCTTTGGTAATTCTTTGTTGATGGGCAGTGATGCGGATCTTGGTAAGATCCATGATTTCAACGATAGTATCAAGATCCTGGGCTAGGATCCTATCGTTATTCTATTGATCTTGAAATAGATATCTTTTCGTTGGGATCACCACTTCAGTGAGGATCATCAATTCTGATCCGAACACCAAAGAGTATGGATTTTGGCATGTGGCCACTTTGGAAGTGGTCCTATCTGCCTATAGGATAGAAGGAAGTTCTTCTGCCCATCTCCCTTTCTTTTCATCTAGCTTTTTCTTCAAGTTATTGATTATGGATTTGTTGCTAGATTATCCTTGACTGTTGGCTCGAGGGTGAACAGGGGTGGACATTATCATTCTGATTCCCCAACTTGTGCAAAAGTCCCTAGTCATCTTGCTTATGAATTGGGATCCATTGTCACATATAATTTCGGCAGGGATCCCGAACCTGGTCATGATATTACATTTGATAAAGGACACCACCTCTTTATCTCTTACCAGCATGAAGACTTTTCCTCCTGGTGCCTTAGGTAATTTTCCTACTATATCCATCCCCCACTTCATGAATGGCCAATGGGAGATGATAAGATGTAAAGGTTCTGTTGGTTGGTGTAGGATGTTGCTATGTCTTTGAAAGGCATCACATCTTTGAGCATACAAGAAGGAATCTTTCTTCATGGTTGGCCAGTAGTATCCTGTCCTCAACACCTTGGAGCACAAGGATTTTCCCCTAGTGTGGTTACCATAATCTCCTTCATGTATGTCTTTAAGACTTCCGCAGCCTCGTGATCTTCTAAGCATCTAAGGTATGGACCTGCCATGGATTTCATGTATAGCTTACCTTGGATCATCACAAAATGTGAGACCCTTAATTTGAATGACTTCTCACTTTTTTCTTCTATCGGGTTGGTACCATTTTGGAGATATTCCACAATGGGTTGAATCCAGGATCTTGAGGTTGGAGAAGGATCCTTGATTCTAGGATCCTAATGAGGAAGTTGAGGATCAGGATCTTCGATTGTAGCAACGTTGGTTGTTACCTCGTCATCGTCGGGATCCTTCAATCTTTTTGCAGGATCCTCGATTGCTGGGATCATCATGTGAATTATCGGGATCCTAGTTTCTGGTGGGATCCTAAGGGAAGATCCTAGATTGGCTAAGGCATTTGCTTTAGCATTGTCTTCTCTAGGAACTTGGTTTAGGCTGAATGCTTCGAATTCAGAGGCTAAATTTTTAAGGATCTGGAGATATAGTGCTAGTCTTTCTCCTTTTACTGCATAAGATCCATTAAAATGGTTATTTATTAATAAGGAGTCGAAATATACCTGAAAATCCTTGATCTGAAGATCCTTGGCTAGCTGTAGTCCCATGATTAGTGCTTCGTATTCAACCTTGTTATTGGTTGCATCGAATTCATAGCTGACTGCCTGGGGTAGGATGTCCCCCTGTGGCGACTTTAATATGATCCCTAATACAGTTCCTCTTTGGTTTGATGATCCATCTGTGAATAGTGTCCATCTTCCTGTATTTTCTTCTTCTAGGAATCGTTTAGTTTCTATCTCTACTTCATCTTGTAGATCACTACTGAAGTAAGCCACAATGTCCGCCAGTTCTTGGGATTTTATCGCAGATCTTGGCTCATATTTGATGTTGTATGTGCTTAGCTTCACGGACCACTTCTCCATCCACCCTGACATTTATGGTTTTCTCATAACATTCTTAATAGGATAATTAGTTCTTACGTTTATAGGATGTGTTTCAAAGTAGTGTCTTAATTTCGTGGAAGCAGTTACTAGTGAAATTATAAGTTTTTCAAGGTGAGAGTACCTGGTTTTAGGATCCAAGATACTTTTACTTACATAGTAGATGGGATGTTGGTCCCCGTTAAGATCCTTAGCTAATACTACACTCACCACGTTTGAGGAAATTGAAAGGTAGAGAAGAAGTGGTTCCCCATCTAATGGTTTACCAATAGGGGTGCTGAACTTAGATATCTTTTAAGTTCCTGGAAAGCATCTTCGTGCTCCTTAGTCCACTCAAACCGTTTATTTTTCTTCAAGATGTCGTAGAATGGTTTGCATCTTTGTTGATTTATTATTTGATTAATAAATTGAAATAAATGAGTTTTTAATATATTATGAAGATAATATATTAATTAGAAATAGTAATATTTAATTAGTATTTAATCAGAAATTAATTGAAATTCATTTTGGGATTAAATAATATAATTAAAAGTGCAGGGACTAAATTGTAATTGTTCAATAGTTGAACAAGAGGAAATCTGCCATAGATGGTTTTCTTGTGCCTTAGGGTTTCTATAATAGTCTTTAGTAGATAAACAGGAAAGTGGATAATTACCCGGTTTAAGATTATCTTGGATTAGGGTTTATCCAGGGTTTCCTAACTGCACTATATAAACAGACTAAACCCTACAATTTTTGGCCACTTGTTTTTTAGAAGACCTAGCCGAAATTTCCAACCTCTCTCCTCCTCCTTAATCATTCTTCATTGCTAGTATTGGGTGTGAGTCATTAGAGGCGTGACAATTGTGACACTTGCTTTCAAAGATTCTACAATCTAAGGATTTGAATTGTTATTGTTATATAACAATCAAGGTATGCTTCAATAGCCCTAATTGTATATTTTTGATTATATACTAGTGTTCTAGGGTTACTACATTGTTGTTCATATTATATGTTCAATTAGAGAAAACGTAGATCAAAATATAGGGTTGCATGCACACATAGGATATTATATTTTGCGTAAAACACATCAGTGGTATCAGAGCATATGTTAAGTTTTCTATTGAATTGATACTAATGTGAACTTGAACGAGGAGAAGCAAAACAAAATCATCATTCTGTTCTGATACCACGACGTGGTGACTTATGATTTTGCTCTACCACAATGTGGTAAGCTGTCAGATTCAAAAGTTTCAGTTAGGATAATTGCCTTTAATTTTATTTTATAATTGTATAAAATTGAATATTTTAAAATGTAATTTGATATCCTTATCTAGAGTTCATAATTGGTTTTATTTTTCAATTTAATTAATTAAATATTAGTTTCGAAAATTTTAAAATAAAACCTAGTATTTTTGAAAAAGTCCTAAAACACCCTTATATTATATGTAACATTAAAAGTCTAACATTACTATATATATAAGACAAGTCAGTCGAACCACTAGTACGCCTCATTCACGAAGCTGATCTATAAGGGGGGTATAAGAAAATTGCCTATAAAATGGCGATTGAATGGGTGTCCACTATCACCCACCGCTTCCTTGATTGGTGGAGGGTCATTATCCGAACGGGTTTCATATGACAACTTAATCCTCATTAATAAGTATAATGATCTATAAAGTAACTAAACACATTTATTATAAAAAAAGTTCCCAATCTTAGTTACTTTAGGAAAAATGTGAACGTGTATGCTAACCCATGAAATTACACATTGCACTTTATGAGTAATTAGTGGAGCGTGTGTGGTTAAGCAGCACACTAATAGGGACGAATAAAGAGTGGAAATGGGTGTCTCGTAAGTTATCATTGATTAATGGAGCGTGTGGTTAACCGACACATTAAATGAGATGATAAATGACATCGAGAGTACCAAGTCAATTTGCATGGTTATTGACATCTTGTTTGCGATCCTCGGTATCCCAGTCACAAATGGAAGAGCATAATCGAGATTAAACATGCCAATGAAAAGTTTAATGATTCTCAAAAGATCTACGAATTTCATTTTAAAACTAAATTCATTAAAATTTCATTTTTCGGATGGTGAAATTGGTAAATCGTCATTTACCTACCTTTATATAATTTGCAATTAGATTACGGCATCCCTTTTCTAAGTTGTAAATTATTTAGTTGGATCCTAGCCTTGATATTTCTTTTGGGTGTTATATTGAGGATTATTCTTATCTAACTAAAACTATCTTTCTTCTCTTTATAGATGTCTACTTCTAACGATGCTTCTGGTTCCTCCTCCAACAACAACAACAACAACTTCTCTCTGTTGAACATCTGCTCAAAGGTGCAATTGGATGTCACCAACTACAACGACTGGATGTGCAACATCAAAATGGAACTTCGCTTTGAGGATAAGGAGTATGTCCTTGAGAAACCACTCGATGAGATCGATGAAACGAAGGTCACTCCTGAAGAAATGGATGCCTACGAGAAACACTACAAGGATGCAACAAAAGTTGCTTGCATCATGGTGGCAATAATGACTCCATAATTGCACAGACACTATGAGAATTACTGGCCGTGCGATATGAACAAGGACCTTATGGAAAAGTACCATAAGCGAGCTCGTCAAGAGAAGTACCAGGTGGTAAAGTCCCTCATGGAGTGCAAAATGAAGGATGGTGAGTATGCAAGCAACCACGTTTCGAGAATGCAACGATACATGGATAGGATCATCAACCTGAACGTGAATTTTGATGAAGAGTTGGCAATCGACATAGTGTTGAACTCTTTTCCAAGTTGTTATGATCAGTTCACATTGACCTATCATTTGAACAACAACGAAACTACTTTGTCACAATTGCACAACTTCCTGCGAATAGTTGAAGCAGGAATGAAGGGAAAACGTGTTGCCTCCACTCCTGCTGCTGCTCCTATTCTGGCTATTGGTCAAAGGAAAGGGAAAAAGAGGAAAGGTCCTCCCAAGTTGAACTGGAAGGGAAATTCCCAAGCTAGGTCATCTAGTAGTGGATCCAAAGGAATGTCCAGTTCCGATGCTCCCCCTGTTTCTGACCCAAAGGAGTCCACTTGCTTTTACTGCAATGACAAGGGGCATTGGAAAGTAAGCTGTCCGAAATACATGCAGGATATCAAGGATGGAAAGGTGAAGCCAACCTCGGCAGGTATTTACACTATTTTATCTAATAACTCATCATATTCTCATTATTGGGTCCTTGATATAGGATATGGGTTTAACATTTGTTCTAATTTGCATGGGCTAAAAAGAAGTGAGGTTGTGGAGCATGGAAGGATGAGCTTGATCATGGGCAATAGGCGGTCTTCACCTGTTACCAAGATTGGAGTTTATAGCTTAGTGCTTAATAGTGGGTTAGGTTTGGATTTATTGAATTGTTGCTACACGTCAAAGATGACACGAAACATCATTTAATTTCAAGCTTTATTTAAACAAGGTTTTAGATATTCTTTTCATGATAAGAATGGTTTTATTTCTGTTTATAAAAATAGTGTGTTTTATTTTAAAGCTTTACTTTGTGATGGTGTGTATGCAACAATGATGATTGTGGACAGTTTAGGAAATAATGTTTTTCATATTGATTCGTCTAATGGTACAGACAAAGCGTGCTTGTGGCATGGTCGTCTTGGACATGTCAACAAGACACGTATGGCGCAACTCCAAAAGGATGGAGTGTTGGAATCATTTGACTTAAGGTCAGATGATACATGCAAGTCTTGCTTGCTAGGTAAGATGACAAAATCACCTTTCACTAGTTCTTGCGAAAGAGGTGAAGGATTGTTGGATCTCATACACACAGATGTGTGTGGGCCCTTCAGATCCACCACAAGGGATGCAAATCGATTCTATGTGACTTTTACTGGTGATTATAGCAGATATTATTATAACTACTTAATCAGGAATAAGTCAGAAACCTTTGAAAAGTTCAAAGAGTTTAAACAATAAGTCGAGAATCAATTGGGCAGGAAGATAAAGATGCTTAGATCCAATAGAGGCGGTGAGTATCTTAGTATCAAGTTCCACGACTACCTCAAGGAATGTGGAATAGTTTCACAATTGACTCATCCTAGAACACCACAACTTAATGGTGTGGATGAGAGGCGTACTTGGACCTTGTTGGATATGGTTCGTTCCATAATGAGTCGAGCTTCTCTTCGAATCTCTTTCTGGGGGTAAGCCTTAGACACTGCCGCCCACATTCTTAATCTTGTCCCAACTAAGAAGGTTGCCAAAACACCTCACGAGATGTGGACAGGGAAGGTTCTCTCGTTAGAACATATCAAGGTTTGGGGTTGTAAATCTTTCGTTAGACGAGAGACTCACGACAAACTCGAACCTCAAAGTGAGAGATGTATTTTCATCAGTTACCCACAAAAGTCCTTTGGAAATTTTTTCTGCAAACCTAGTGAGAATGTGGTCTTCGTAGCACGAAGGGGAGTCTTTCGCAAGAGATAAATCATATGCAAAGAGGACAATGGGAGTACAATTGATCTCTAAGAAATTCAAGAGTCAAATGATGAAGGAACTTCTGATAATACTAGGGGTCCACCTGAGGAAGAAATTCCAATTGAACCAATTGACAAGTCATTACCTCTTAGGCGTTCCACTAGAATTAGAATGCAACGTCACTACAGATGGTGATACGTTTATCAGTGATAGTACACTGGTAAATTCATCTTGCATGTTATTACTTTTGTTTCTCCTTTTATTTTTACTCCTTATTTCAGTAACCATCACATAGGGGGAAACTGTTGGAAAATATTTGTATGTGATTGTCACTTGAAATAAATTGAGTCCTTTTATATATCTCTCTAACGAACATTATCAGAATGTTTCAGGTTGGGAAGATACTGAAGGTTCAACAAGTGTTTGAAGAATCAGATGTTGGAGTACTTGAAGTTGAACATGGAGCACTTGTTGAATGCAAGTTGGACCATCATGATCTCAGTTGGCGCATCTAGATCATATATGGAGCGTCAAGATATTGGTGGATCATCTAGAATATTGATGGATCATCAGAAACATTGTTGGCTCATCCACAACTCTATGGCTCAACAAGAGTTGATGGCTCAACATGAATTCTTGGTGGCTTAACTCAAGTCAATGGCTCAACATGATCACATTGATCGCTCAACAAGAATGCACATGGCTCATCATGTACAATGAAGGCATGTCCAAGTACTCAATGGCACATGTAATTCGTTCATTGTCCATCATGAACTAGTAGTCGTACATCTTCAAGTTCAAGACGCATTTCTACATTCAAGAAACAACTCAACTTGGTCAACAACACTTCTGGAAGTTGATGACATCTAAGAAGACAATTGAGCAACATGATGCTCATGTTGCTCATCATATTTTCAATGTTGATCATGAAGGCTCAATAATTATGAAGAATCATAACTTGGATGGAACCCTAACGGAATACTAACGAAATTGAAATATTCCATCCATTCTCCGTTAAGTAGGGCAAAGGCGTCAACTGATGACTATGTCATGATGATGTGTCAGCACCTGATTGGTCAAGCCATGTCATGGGCTTTTCCAAATCCTATAAATAGGCCCCTTGGGATCCATTATAAAGTTGATCTTTTCTGCTCTTCCTTGCTCATTCCAGATCATTCTGCACAATTGCTGCTTAAACTAGTTTTCAGAGAGCCATTTGAGTGTTTTAGCTCGTCTATCATTTCTGCTCTTCCTTGCTCATTCCAGATCATTCAACACTTGGACTATTCTAGTCTAGGTTTACTGAATTTTTCTCATTTCTTCAGTTGGTATCAGAGCTCGAGTGATAGACTTTGAGACTTAGAAAACTTTTCACAAAAACAATTTTTTTCAAGTTTCAAACTAGTATCACCTGTTCTCCATGGCAAGTGTGAATCAATACCAAAATGTTCTCTATTCAGTTTCAGTTGCGAACAGTCTTGGAGCAGGAAATCGTGCACCTATCCTTGTGCCTAGTGAATACACCTCATGGGCAGATCGCATCAAGTACTACCTGGAAGGTCACGACTCTGACATCTGGACCTTCATCTCCACTGGGAAACATACTCCAGAATTTCTAAAAGACATCAGAGTCCCTGAAGCCGATGTCTCTCCTGAAAACTCCAAAGTTATCTCTGGAACTGTTTCCTCTGGTGCTCAACTTTGTGAGAGGAAAATCAAGAAGTTTGAGGCTAAGGCAATGCAAGAGCTCTTATCTGGAATTCCTCATGACATCTATGAGCAACGTCCCGATGAAGACAAGAGTTCACCCTACAACGTCTGGAATGCACTCAAGAAACAATTTGAGGGAACTGATAAAATCCTTGCAAACAGGAAGAAAGCTGCATTGATAGATATGGACAACTTCAAGATGTTACCTCATGAAACTTTCTTCGATGCATATTCTAGGTACAACATTTTTGTCAACAGGGTGAAGAAACTCAAAGGAGAAAGATCGCAAGAGGATTTCAATCTTAAATTCTTGAACAATCTATCTACAAAATGGGATACAGTGCACATGATCGTACTTCAAACTACCACCAATCTAGACACCATGTCTCTGTTTGATCTGTATGCTGAACTGCAACAACATGAGCCAAAACTCAACAAGCTAGCTCAAGTAACCCCCTTTGATAATAAAGGACTTGCCCTGGGAAATTCAGCACCCATAGCAAATCATTCTCAAAACTTGATTGCACATCACAGTCCAATCCCAAACCACTTTGCTGATTAATTTGCCAACCAAGGATATGGAGCATATCCTTATCAAAGTTCGAGTATGGCTCAACAGTACAACCAGAATCCTTACATGCCAACTCAACAACCGCAAATGGGTACATGGCTAATCATCAAACTTTCAATGGAACCACAATGGAATCTCCTCAAATCAATGAGGAAAAGGAGTATGAAGAATGTATGGCACTCCAGACCAAGTTCAATCCAAACTTCAAGAAGTTTGTGAACGAGCCAACTAGGAACTTTAGAGCACAAAGTTATCAGCAACCCCAACACTATCATCAGAACTGTGGAAACTTCCAAGTAGGAAGCAACAGTAAACAAAGCTTCAACTCTCAGAATTCAAATTCTGAAAGTTACAATTTTCAGAGGATGAACACAAGGGTTCAAGATAACAAGTTGAAGTCCCATGACGATAATGAAGTAATCAGGTGCCACAACTGTCAAGGTGAAGAACATTTTGCCAAGGATTGAAAAATGAAAACCAAGAAGGTCAAAGACGAAGCATACTACCTTCAAAAGGCAGAGCAGATCAAGAAGCAGTCAAAAAACAAAGCTTTCATGGTCATGGAAACTCCAAATGTGGAAGTCTGGGAAACAGATGATGAAGTGGATCAAGCAGAAGAAACTGAAGCCTACAAGAACTAATTCTGCTTCATGGCTGATGATGACAAAGAGCCTTCTCCTCTCCATAAACAAGTTGTTGAGAAGGTACACTTCATGCTTCGTGATAATCACTTAACTATTGATCCTTTTCTAGATGACATTGCCCATATTACTGAAATAATCAAAGAATATGTCACCAATGCTGAATATCGTGTCAGTTACTACAAAGATGAACTGACCGATACTTAGTACAAACTTGAAGAATTGAGATGTAATATGGCTATGTTAGAGCATGACCTTGCAATCAAAACTGAGGCACATCTCACGTCAGTTGAACAATATGAAATTGTATTGAATCAACGTGACATTATTGCAAAAGACAATCGTGAGATGTACGCCCAAATCAATACAAAAGTCAATAGTTATAAGGCATCCAAAAACCTTCTTGAACAGAAATCACATGCCATTCTCAAGGGACCAAAACCATCATGGATGAAATATGGTCTTGGTTATGATGAAATGAACAAGGAAATCATGGGTCTCAATACTCAACCAGAGTTGTTACCATGTGATCCAAGTCTCTTTACTGGAGACAATGAGTATCAAGAAGAGGTGGTAACTTGCAGTCCTGATGTAATTGCCACTTCATTCTCAAGAATCTCATTGGAAGTCACATCATCCCATGATCTTCCAGAATTGGACACTAAGTCTGACTCTCCAGTAGAATTTTCTCTTGAATGTCCCACCATGGAAAGTTTTAATTTAGAAGATGCCACTTCTGAAAAATCAAATATCCCTGACTCAACATGTAGTGATAAACAACCTAGATCATATGAGCCAATAGGATATTCCAAGACTGAACCCATTGAATTCCTCAGTCAAGAAACATTCCCATCTCTTAATGCTTCTGTCTCTGGAACAAAGGACTTAGGATGTAAATATTCTAAGAAACAACAGACTGGGAAGTCTCCAATTCCAGTCAACAAGGATGAAACCTTGAAGACTATGAGTAATGAGAAAATTGTTGTTGAAATACTCAAGAGACCTTTTGTTCCAATCAAAATCTCTTCACCCAGTCTTAAAAAACAAGAGACAATTGTAAAGCCAACTAATGTCTCTAAAGATAAGGGAAAAGAGAAAATCGATGTCTCTAAAGAACAAGGTCCAAATGTAGTCCATCCTTCAAAACCCAAAGTGGTTAAGACTACAAATTATGATAAGGATAGGAAGACCAAGAGAGTACCTAAGGCTAAGCAAAGCCAAGGGAAGACCAGACATACCAGTCCTCCTAAAACATCAAGGACTCAAAGAACCTCTCCTTCCAATCATGGTTTCTCAAATTCTGGATTTCCAAACCAAACTGGAATTCATTATCAGAATAATTTCAGACCTAACAATCTTCCTGATTTTTCTGAAATGATAAGACCAACACCTGTTCAAACCAACCCTTTCATGTATCAGAATAGTAATTACCCTATGAATTCTATTCTTGGTCCATATTGTGGTTTTTCTCCGTCCATAAGAGGGAATCACATGTTTGGGGGGAAACTCTGGGTTTCCAATGATCAATCAATTCGGGGAAAATACCCAGTTTCCCATGTTTGATCAATTTGAAATGCCTGTGAACTATGGATTTCCTTCTCTAGGAATTCCTACTCAGTTCACAAATTCTCCATTTTTCCCACAAACCAAACCTCAAAAGAAAGCCTCTAAGAAATCTAAAATCAAGGTCACAAAAAACCAAGCAACACCCAAAGAGGTTAATGAAAAACATGAAAAGCCTGTCCCAACTCCCACAAGTATGAAGGAAGTTAACACTCAAGGACCCAAACAAACATGGGTACCTAAACCTTCTCTCTAAATGTAGGATTTTGTACCGGGGTACCACACGACGATACATGGTACATTGATAGTGGATACTCCAGGCACATGACCGGGCACAAAGGATATCTCAGAGATTTCAAGATCACAGCGTCATGTCAGTATCTTACTTTTCGAAACAACATGAAGGGAGAAGTTATGGGACATGCAAACATATCAAACGGGAACTTTACCATTAAGCGTGTAGCATATGTGGATGGTCTTAAGCATAACCTTATCAGTGTTGCACAACTGTGTGACAATGATCATGAGGTTCTGTTCACCAAAACCAAGAGTTTGATTATGGATATCAATAAGCGCATCCTTGTTGATTCCCCATGAAATGGGAACATGTATCCTCTTGATATTGAACTAATTGAGGGAACCCCAAATATTTGTCTTCTTTCCAAAGTTGCCTCTGACATCAGTTGGTTGTGGCATAGAATACTCTTTCACCTCAACTTTGGTTATATCAACAAACTCATTGGAAAGGATCTTGTGAGAGGACTACCATTGTTAAAACTTGACAATGATATACTTTGTGTTGCCTGTGAACAAGGCAAAATTTCCAAATCTCCTCACAAAAGTATAATAGAACACAGTGTATCTGAACCTCTTCAGCTTATACATATTGATTTGTGTGGTCCCACTACAGTTCCTAGCTTAAGTGTTAAGAAATACATTCTTGTGATTGTGGATGACCACACCAAATTCACTTGGGTGTACTTTCTGCGAAACAAGTCTGAAACCACTAATGAGATAATCAACTTCATTTGCTACATAGAAGTTAGGGTAGGCAAGCCACTTAGAATATTAAGAAGTGACAATGGTGGCAAATTCAAGAACAACGCCTTAGATAGCTTTCTTGTATCCAAAGGCATCGAACACAACTTTTCTGCACCCTACACTCCACAACAGAATGGTGTAGTTGAAAGGAAGAACCGAACACTATGTGAAGCTGCTCGATCCATGTTGATATTCGCAAACCTACCGCAATACTTCTGGGCCGAAGCCACTGCAGCCTCCTGTTTCACTCAAAACAGATCCCTAATCAACAACAACCTTGAAGTCACTCCCTATGAAGCAATGAACAAAAGGAAGCCCAACGTCAAATTCGTTCACATCTTTGGTTGTCGTTGCTACATCAAGAACAATAGGGATCAACTAGGGAAATTTGCACCCAAGGCTGATGAAGGTATCTTTCTTGGATCTTGCCTTCATGTTGCAGCCTATAGGGTTTTGAACAAAAGAACCAGGGTGATAGAGGAAAGCAGTGATGTCACTTTTGATGAAAGTTATGTAAGGGTTCATGATCCAAACCACTTTGGTCCTTAAATGGTAGTGCCTTTTGATAAAATGAACTAGCCATCACCTGCTAATGCTTCTACTCCAGTCCATGCTATTGAAGTAGATTTTGGTTTCCTCTTTCCAACTCAAACTTTTGCCCTAGAATCAGAAAAGCTCACAAAAATAGCTTCTCCTGATGTCTCTCAACCTCAAAAACCATCAAAAGACTCCAGTTCCACCAAAGCTTCGATTGAGGGGGAACCATCTTCGAATGATTATATCCTTAAAAGTCCCTTAGAATCTTCTAAACCATCGAACCCAACCTCCCATCATCAATCTGGACCAGTCATAACACCAGTCACTGCGTCTTTCGAGGGGGAACCACCTTTGAATGGTTCCATTCTTAAAGGTACTTTACAATCCTCCCAACCATCCATTCTATGGTTTCAGGGGGAACCCCACTCGACTGGTTCCAGTCCTTCAAGTTCCTTCACATCTACTCCATCTATTGAATTCAAGCATGCAACAGTTGAGGGGGAACCACCTGTTTCAGGTAGTTCTGGACTCTTCCAAGACGATCTTTTTTAAGGCACATTCACTTATGACTACCCTCCTCGTCCAAGAGAACAATATGAGGTAGTTTGCAATCCTCAAATCCTTAAGGAAGATCGTCTCACAAAATAGACAAAGGATCATCCAGCCGAAGAAATCATAGGTGATCTAGGTTCTGGAGTAGTGACTGGTTCATCAACCAAGAATGAATATCTATATGCAAGCTTTCTATCCATGATAGAGCCTAATGGAATCAAAAAGGCTCTACAAGATGCAGATTGGGTAAAAGCAATGCAAGAAGAGTTAGCTGAATTTGAATGCAACAACGTGCGGGACTTAGTGCCCACACCAGAAGGAGTATCAGTTGTTGGTTCAAGATGGGTCTACGGAAACAAAAGTGATGAAGATGGAGTCATCATCAGGAACAAAGCCAGACTGGTTGTCAAAGGCTACTCGCAACAAGAAGGCATAGACTATGATGAAACCTTTGCAACCATTGCAAGAATAGAAGCCATTAGGATTTCCTGCACACAAGAATTTTAAGGTCTACCAAATGGATGTGCAGTGTGCATTCTTGAATGGCGAAATCAATAGGGATGTCTATGTTCAACAACCTCCTGGATTCGAAGATCCAAAGTTCCCCAACCATTGCTACAAGCTTCAAAAGGTCATCTATGGATTGAAGCAAGCTCCAAGAGCATGGTATGGAACATTTTCAAGTTCTTAGAAGACTCCAAATTTCAAAGAGGTTCTATCGATCCCACTCTCTTTAGGAAAATCCACAACAACCATTTGATCGTTGTGCAAATCTATGTCGACGACATCATATTCGGTTCAACCAGCAAGGACCTTAGTGATGAGTTTGCTGAGTTAATGAAAAGCAAATATAGAATGAGTATGAGGGGTGAGCTTAACTGCTTCCTATGTCTACAAGTTCGTCAATCTCCTAAGGGAATCTTCATTTGTTAAGAGAAGTACATCAAAAATCTATTGAAGAGATACTCCATGGAGAATGCATCAACTGCAAAGACACCAATGTCTACATTCTACAAGCTTGATTCAAACCTAGATGGGAAATCTGTAGATCAGAAACACTACAGAGGAATGATTGGCTCATTATTGTATCTTACAGCTAGTCGAACAAACATCATGTTTGCAACATGTCTGTGTGTGCGCTTTCAAGCCAATCCCAAGGAATCACATCTGATAATAGTCAAAAGAATTTTAACATATCCGAAGGGAACTGCATCTCTGGGTCTATTCTATCCTGCTAAAGGAAACTTCTATCTCCAAGCCTTTACTGACTTAGATTATGGAGGATGCAAGCTCGACAGAAAGAGCACTTCTGGTAGCTATCAATTCTTAGGAGGCAGATTGGTAAGTTGGACCTCAAAGAAGCAAACATGTGTTTCAACCTCTACTGCTGAAGCTGAATACGTTGTTGCCGCTAGTTGTTGTTCTCAAGTGCTCTGGATGCAAACACAACTGAGAGATTATGGATTCAAAATGCAACAGATCCCAATCTGTTGTGACTCTAAGAGTGCAATTGCAATCTGTCACAATCCAGTCAACCACTCAATGACCAAGCACATTGATATTAGTTATCACTTCCTGAAAGATAATATTCAGAAAGGTTATATTGAGCTTTATTTTGTTCCTACAGAAGAAGAGACTGCAGATGTGTTCATGAAAGCTCTAGATGAATCCAAGTTCTTACACTTTCTAGGACGACTTGGCATGCTTAATCCAGATTCTCTAGGCATCTAAAAAAATTTCTCAAAAGCTTATTTTAAGAAAACTCCAAAAACATTTTATTTTTACTTTATTTTATTTTTGCTTTATTTTACACAAAAGGAAAACTCCAAAAAGATTTTACTTTCATTTTTGTTTTACACAAAAGGAAAACTCCAAAAAGATGCTACTTTCATTTTTACTTTACATAAGAGAAAACTACAAAAAGATTTTATTTTCTGTCTTTTGTCTTTACTTTAAACAAAAGAAAATACCAAAAAGATTTTATTTTTACTTTTTTTTGGAAAATGCAAGTTGTCATCACGACTATGAAAATGAAGAAGGTTAGTTGCTCCACACTTTAATGATTTTTCAAAATACCAAATTTTGTGGTTCTTCTGTTTGCTTCAGTACACAACTAATATCGGTACTTTAGTGACCATTAACAAGCTTCATGGTTGTACTCTACTTAGAGTTATAACATACATCAAGTACTAATGTTATGTGGGATAATTTGAGGCGAACTCTAAAGTTTAGTTAAGCCAATGTGTTATAGTATATTTGTGGCTTCCCTGTCCTAGTGAACTCATGAGACAAAAACGTGAACTTGTGTAGTTTGAGGGACATAAAAAGTTTTCTTTGTGATTATCTATACCCAATGAAAAGCTTTTTAGTTAAAACAAAGCGAGTCAAGTTCCTAGTTTATCTATTTAATTTCTGCACTTTGAGTCTAGTTATACATATTCAATAAGTTATAGTTCAGGAGTGGAGTCACTCTGTGACCTTTGGGACCCGATGAGTATTCCCCCCGGAGATATATTTATATCTATCCACCTAATTATAAAAGCTTGGATGGATGGGAAGAAATATTGTTTAAAAGGGTTTCATAGAAAGTCATGGACTCCATTAGTGACCTAAGCGATTCTGAGCACTCCAATGAATCTCTTAGAAAGTCACGAACTAAAGTACATATCGAAGTAAAGATAAGAATTATTTTCTTGTGTACTTTGTCAAAATTAGAGTTATAAGAAAATATTCAAAAAAAATTCAAAAAAAAAATAAAAATAATAATAATAATAAAATCAAAATAATAATTATAATAATAATAAAATAAAAAGTGTAGTTATATTCTTAGGTTAATTATTATATATAGTATTTTTCTTTTAAATTCATGTCACTTGGAATTTGGCAATAGCTTTTGAAATGAAAGGGGTAAATAAAAAGGTATAGGTGGTAGGAATGCCAAAAATGAATGTTATTCAAAATAAGTGGGGAGCATTTATGAGGATTGTCAGTATTTAGGGCTTGGGAAGTAACTAGGCCTTAGACACAAATATACGCATTGCGGTGAGACATAATTAGTGAGTACAAATCGGGTTATTCAGTGTGATGTTAAGGAATTCAAAACATAATAATCAACAAGGTAATTTGTTACAACGCGAAGTGAAGAATCATACACATAATTTAGTTGCTTGATAAATCTGTAAGTAACAACAAGATAATCCTCAATGCCTCTCAATAAGTCAACTAGTGTTGCCTTAAAGTTCTTGTTTCCACATGCACACACTTCACTGTATTTTACTATTCCTTTCTCAGATTCTCTATCTATATGCACACACATCACTTTCAAAGTTAGATTATTCAGTGTTTTCACTTTTATACTTTCTGTTTAACTCATGCCTTAGAATCTAGGTAAAGCAGCTAAGTTAGATAGAGAATATCACTTACTTGATCATGGAACATCCTGAGCCAAGTGGAGCATCTTATGACAATGGACCATACTCTTCAAGTAAACCATATGTGCTTGTCTTGGTTTATGGAGCATTCTCGTATGTAGTGAAGAAGGAAAAGATCAAAAGATTTAAGAACCATCTTGGAGCAACTTCATGCTCATAGACCAACATGGAACAACTTCAGGTACATGGACCAAATTTGGAACAACTGCATTCAACTTGGACCAACTAGAAGTACTTTGGAGCAACTGGATGATCTTGATCACTTGGACCATCTTCAACCAACTTCGAGCAACTGCATGCTCCTGGACTATCTTGGACCATCTTGGACCATCTCCTCTTCTTTGGACCAACTGGATGAATGAATGGATTATCTTCATTCATCTTGATCATCTTGAGACATGTTGGACCATCTTCATCAACTTGATCATCTTGAGGCATCTTGGACCATCTTCATCATCTCGATCAACTGGAAGTATCTTGGAGCAATTTCACAACTTGAAGGATCTTGATCACTTGGACCAGCTTGGAGCTTCTTCAGTCACTTGGAGCATTGTTGGAACCTGAAAGTGAACCTCTAGCAATCCTAAGTACATATTCCGAAGTGTGTTGGTTCCGAAAGGAAAAGTAATCCGGAACCTGTCCGAAGCTGAAGAAAAGAAGAAAAGGAGTATTTTGAAGAGGAACACATTCCAGAGCTAATCCTGATGTCCGGAATGTATGCTGATCCGGATCAAACTTTCATCTCCGGAATAATACTTGTCCGGAATGAAGTCTTTCCGTCTTTAGTGCATTTATTACTTTTGTCTTGTATTTGATGTAACGTTTCATAAGACTTAGTCTAAAGTTGCTTTAGGACAATCAAAATGTCAGACTTATGTATTTTGTCCGGTCTTATGTAAACACTTGGGTTAATTCGCTGTAACATTCACTCCTTTAAATAGGAGCTTTCAATACAAGTCAACTACGGATCTTTCACTTACTTTTGGCATTTACTCTTATCACATTAAAACATTCTTCTTGTTCTTCATTTATTAACTTTACCTTGATCATTGACTACTTGTTCTCAATTAATGTCTTGATCATTTGTTGAACTAATTATCTAAGACTTGACTGGTCTTTCCAGTCTAGACTTGAACATCTATTAGCAAGCAGACATTGATCTCAAGCATTTACTCAAGGTTTGAGTTTTCAAACCTTGTCCCTGCGCATAGATCTTGTTCTCATAATTGGTATCAGAGCTTGAGTGGTTGTCCTTTGAATCCATAAGATCATATTATAGTTGGCTTGAATTTACCTTGGTATTTCAACCATTTCTATGTTAAGGATAAAAGTTCTTCTATATACCACTTACGCTTGAAGATATCTTGACTTCAATGGCTGCTTCAAATCCTTAGCAAATGATTTCAATACAAATCACAAATAGCATGGGTGGCCCTACACGTGCCCCATTGCTAGTTGTGGAAGAATATGATCATTGGAAAGTTAGAATGGAAAGGTTTTTACTAGCCAAAGAGAAGGGTGAACAAATCTGGACATCCGTCAAAGAAGGCCCTCATGTTCCCGTAAGAACAGTTGTAAGAGATGCAGCTGCTCAGCTCATGCGAGAGGATGAAGCTCGTCCAGCCCCTCTAACTGCAGATGATATTGAAAAGCTGCATGCTGATCAAGTTGCCTTCTCAGAAATGGTGTTTGGTGTTCCTCCATCACTCTTTGAGCATATCAAGCTATGCAAATCATCCAAAGAAATTTGGGACACTCTTCAGGATCTGATTGAAGGTTCCAAAAATATGAAGGACAAGCGCCTCACCTCGGTTGTCAATGACTTTGACACCTTCACCACTACTCCAGGTGAATCTGTAGCCTCAGCCTCCAACCGATATTGAATCGTTGTCAATAACATGACTGCTCATGGGATTGTTCGAACTCCTCTCAAGTACAATCTTAAGTTCATTAACAGTCTTGGTAAAGGATAGGGAAATGTAAAATCCTGTCTTCAAAGCAATGGTTCCTTGAAAAAATTAAAACTCTATCAACTTTTTGATGAGCTTCAAGGACATGAATCAAACGTTGCTCAAACCATAAGGGAACATTCCGGAGGTCCACTTGCTCTCGTCAGTTCTTTTGAATCAACCATTCCGAACTCACCTACTCCGGAACCTTACAAACCCACTGTTCCATTAACTCCGTCATTGTTAACCACCTTACCCACACACATCTATCCTGATGATGATTCCGAAACCTTGGATTCCGAACTCCGTTTCCAACAAGAGTTCGCCTTACTCTCAATGAAATACAAACGTCCTTTCAATCCCTCTTACAAACCATACCAAAACAGATTCGGTGCTCCTCACCAAACCCATCCTCAACCATATTCCTCTCCAGATCCAAAACAAACCTTCGAAAATCCTCCTGCATACAAGCCTAACCTCACTAAACCAAACTCCGCTCCGGAATCTTCTCAAAATTCCAAATCAGACAAACCAACGATCTTGTGTCATAAATGTGGTCATGCAAACCACTTTGCCAAAGATTGTCTAGCTGATGCTCCACAAAAACCAAAAGTCAAAGACTCAGCTTACTATGTCCGAAGAGCACAACAAATGGCTGAAAGTGAGAAGGCATTTGTTACTACGGTTTCAAGAGATGTCGAAGGATATTGGTCATCCGGAGATGATGATGATTTGGTGACTGGAAGAAACATGTGTTTGATGGCAAGACAAACGGTTGAATGTGATGAAGGTTATTGGTCTTCTGGGTCTGAAGATGAAGATGATGTTGCTGAACCTCACTACTGCTACATGGCCACTAACGATCGACCAGGTCGAAGCATCGTTCAGCAGGTAAAATCCATGATCTCTGATAATAATTTTGATTTGACTTTATGTGAACCTTATCTGACCGAGATCCAAACAGATATGAACACCATCTATAAAGCCTATGAGTCTGCCATAGAAGCCAGTGAGAAGAAGGACTGTGAACTAAGTCATCTTAGATTACGTTTTGAGGATAAGAAATTGAAAATCGAGTCTTTAGAGCATGAACTTGTAATGTCAAAAGATGAATGTATCATTTTGAAAGATAAATGTGAAATCACTTATTCTGAACGAAATATTTTGATTTCTGATAACAAATGTCTCAATGCTAAAATAGATGCTTTGCATAACTCTGTAGACATACTTGAAGCTGACATTCGGATGACTCATAATTTTCGTCATCCATGGTCCAAAGCTCCTGGTCTCGGAAGCGAGTTTCCGAAACCAATTGTTATTCCCCTGAAGGAATTGCAAAATTTGACATTCATGGGAGAAGTTCCGAACATCAAACATTCGGACACCCCTGTTTCTCCCTTGTCACCTCTTCCGGAGACTAAAAGACCTTTTGAGTCCCAAATTCCTGAGTTCAAACCAATAGTTGTCAAGTGTCCTGATTCCACGCCTCTTCCGCCTCTGATAAACCTGGACCTGAATTGGACCACATAATATCATTATAGTCTTCCAAATTATATAGACTATGTTCCTAAAAGTAATCACGTGAACAACTGTGTGATTGAGGAAATTATTTCGGAAACAACTGAAATCAATGCCTCGGAGTTTGTATGGGCATCTTTAGATGATAAAGTTGAAGTCTCAAGCCATGTGTCCTCTGATTCATGTGAATCGGACTCCTTAGTGCTTTCAAAGACCAAATTGGTTCCCAATACTCCGGAGTTTACAAATCCATCCAAAGGACAAACTTCTAGATCCTCTCCTCATCCTAAGAGAAAACCAATGTTGAATAGGAAAGATGTTGTAGATCCCAAGGTAGAAGCTAGAAATGCTTACAAAAAGGAAGTCAAGACTAGACAAAATTCCAGGTTCCTTGCTAACTCTAAACCAAATTCATCCTGGAATTCTCGTGTCTTCACTCATAGTCAAAAAAAATTTGTTCCCACTAGGATCCTAAAAAGACCTTCCGAACCTCTTGCTCGTCCGGAACCTAAGGAAGTCCTTAGCTCAAATTCACCTCAAGCTCATGTCAGTGTCAATGTCAAAACCATCCGAAATACTTCACCGACACCTCGAAATGTTTCATCTGTCTTTATTGCAAAATCTGATGGCACAATTTTTAAACCTAGAATTTCAAGAAACAATGTGTCATCAAACAAATCCACAAGTACAAGAACCACTGTTTCAAAATCTTCAAAGAAAAATCTTGTGTGGAAAATCAAAACATCTGTCAACAAAACACCAATCCCGGAGGTAACAAAAATTTCCAATCCTCCGGATGTCAAAGGTCCAAAGAAGTCAGCTCCGAACCCACAAGTAGTTGAATATGACTACTGGATAGATGAAAAGACATTAGCATTCTGTCTGTTTCCAAAGAATTCCAGGAATATCACCCACAAACACAAAGTTGTTCCCAAGTCACAATCAAAGTCCAAAGCCCATGCCTACGTCCCAAAGTCTAACTCGGAGCCTAAAAACTCCATTGCTCACTAATTTTGCAGGCACTTTGTGCTTCGGAGCAAGAAACAATATGGTATATTGATAGTGCTTGCTCCATGCACATGACGGGACATAAGGATTTTCTGCGAGATTTAAAGCTTTCTCCAAATGCTGGTTACGTGACATATGGCAACAACTCCAATTCTCAAATTCGTGGTTATGGAACTCTCACCAATGGAAACTTCTCTATTTCACATTTTGCTTATGTAGCTGATTTGAAACATAATTTGATCAGTGTTGCTCAGCTCACTAACTCAAGTCGACGTGTGGAATTTTGCAAAAAGTATAGCTATGTGATGACTGAAGACCGAAAAGAATGTTTGATAAAGTCACTTCGCAACAAGAACATGTACCCGCTTGACATTAACATGATTATTGGCAAACCGCAACTCTGCCTTCTCTCCAAAGTTGTTCCTGACGTCAGATGGTTATGGCACCGAAGGCTCGCCCATATGAACTTTCGGTACATGAATGATCTTGTATCAGGCGAAATGGTAAGAGGTTTACCTCTTCTCAAGTTCGAAAATGATCATTTAAGTGCTGCGTGTGAGTGTCGTAAGCAATCAAAGAAGGGTCATCCTGTTATCATAGAAAAGTCCATCTCGGATCCATTGGAACTTCTACACATTGATCTTTGTGGACCATCCACTGTAGAAAGTCTTCATCATAAGAAATACATTCTTGTGATTGTTGATGACTTTACAAGGTTCACTTGGGTCTTCTTCCTAAGGCTGAAATTCGAAACAGCCTCTGAGCTCATCAATTTTATCAAAGGAATAGAAGTTCTTATCAAACTCCCGGTCAGGAGAATCCGAAGTGATAATGGTTTGGAATTTGTTAATTCCACCATTGAGAAATTTCTCACAGAAAAAGGAATCGATCACAACTTCTCAGCTCCCTACACTCCACAACAAAACAGTGTAGTTGAAAGACGCAATAGAACACTCGTTGAAGCTGCTCAATCGATGCTGAACTATGCAAACTTACCACTCTATCTTTGGGCTGAAGCTGTATCCACTGCTTGCTTCACTCAAAATCGAAGTATCATCAATCGACGTCTCAACATGACACCATACGAAGCAATGAATGGTCGAAAGCCAACAATCTCATTTTTGCATGTCTTCGGATGTAGATGCTTCATCAAAAACAACCGTGATCAGCTTACAAAGTTCCAACCTAAAGCTGATGAAGCCATCTTTCTTGGGTACTCTTCCAAATCAAAGGCTTATAGAGTTCTCAACCGGAGAACTCGTGTTCTGGAAGAGAGTTTTGATATTACCTTTGATGACAACTTCGTTCGGAATTCTGGCCCCACTCACATCACAACTCACATCATGGAGTCTGATGCTCCTCTGCCAAGATGTCCGAACCCTCAAACCATTCTTGAGGTTGACTTTGAAACTCTCTTTGGTCCTTCCAAAACCGCTCTTGATTCGGAATCTCGATCAAGACCATCTCTAATTCCAATTCCTCCTTCGGAAGCCCCAGTTTCTCACAACCTCTCCGGTCCACTTCCGAGCCTCCCTCCATTTGATTCCGAACCGTTTCAACCTTCTCAGGTTGAGGGGGAGAATAATGCAAATCCCTCTCTTGAATCAAATGTGGATGGCTTCTAAGATGCAGATGCTGATTTTGATGACTCTAATCCTCTCAACATTGATGAAAACGAAAATTTCTTTGAGTTTCCTTCTGATGATGATGTTAACCTCTCCGGTTCAGAAGTTCAGGGGGAGCATCATCCCAATATTCAAATCATTCAGGGGGAGCAAATCAATTCCACTGTTGATGTAGGATCTTCGGCTGCACAAGAACTCCCTCGATTACATGTTTGGAGGAAGGACCATCCTTCGAACCAAGTGATCGACAATCCGAATGTTGGTGTACAAACTCGCTCAGCTACCAACATCCAAAATGAATGTCATTTTTTAGCATTCATATCCACGGTTGAACCCAAATCTATCAAGGAAGCATTAGAGCATGCTGATTGGATTACAGCCATGCAAGAAGAATTAGCAAAATTTGACCGAAATGAAGTCTGGACTCTCGTACCTCCTCCTCAACATCACCCCATTGTCGGTACAAGATGGGTATTTCGCAAGAAGCTAGACGATGCAGGAGTTATCATCCGAAATAAGGCAAGATTGGTAGCTAAAGGTTTTACTCAAATTGAAGGTCTTGACTACGATGAGACATTTGCTCCTATTTTGTGCATAGATTGAATCTATCAGAATCTTTCTTGCTTATGCTGCTCACAAAGTCTTCAAAGTTTACCAAATGGATGTTAAGAGTGCCTTTCTTAATGGTGAACTTGACACTGAAGTATACCTTCAACAGCCCCCCTGATTTATTAACCTTTCCTTTCCAAACTACTGTTATAAACTCCGAAAGGATGTCTACGGACTCAAACAAGCTCCTCGGGCTTGGTACGAGAATCTCACTGATTTTCTCAAACGCTCAGGTTTTCAAAGAGGAATACTTGATCCCACTCTATTCCGAAGATCAAATGGAAAGCATCTCATGCTGGTACAAATTTATGTGGACGACATCATTTTTGGATCTACAGATTCATCTATGGTTGCTGATTTTGCCAAACTTATGATCAGTCGATTCCAAATGAGCATGAATCGAGAATTAAGCTTCTTTATTGGCCTTCAAGTCAAACAGACTAACAAAGGTAGTTTCATTCACCAAGAGAAGTATATTTCTGAACTTCTCAAGAAATACTCAATGGACACCTGTGCCTCAGCCAAGGTACCTATGGGCTTCGGACACAAAATCTTTGCCGACCCTTCGGGTGTTTCCGTTGATGAAAAGAAGTATCGTGGAATGATTGGATCCTTACTCTATCTCACTGCAAGTCGCCCGGACATTATGTTCTCAACATGCTTATGCGCCAGATTTCAAGTCAATCCGAATATGTCTCATCTTTTGGCTGTGAAACAAATATTCCGATACCTCAAAGGTACAAAGAGTCTCGGAATCTGGTATCCAGCAAATGAAAGTTTCCTTCTACAAGCTTACTCTGATTCAAACTATGGTGGTCTTCAACTCGATAGAAAAAGTACATCAGGAGGATGTCAATTCCTAAGTGGTCGATTAGTCAGCTGGTCATCTAAGAAACAAAACTGCATTGCTCTCTCTACAGCTGAAGCTAAATACATTGCTGCTGCCAGCTGTACCTCTCAAGTTCTTTGGATGAAATCTCAACTCTTGTATTATGGTTACCGATTTCAACGCATTCCTATCTACTGTGACTCTCAAAGTGCCATTGCAATCTCTCACAATCCAATTCAGCACTCCATGACGAAGCACATCGACATCCGGTACCATTTTATTAAAGATCATGTTCTAAATGGCAACATTGAACTTATTTTTGTTCCATCTGACGATGAGATTGTTGATGTCTTTACTAAGGCATTAGACGAAACCTAATTTAATGGTTTTCTGAACAAAATGGGTATGATGATGCCTGATCCTCAATTCTTTCATGAGACATGTTCTCTTTGATAGAAGTATTCAGAAGAAAATTTGCTCCGAACTTAATTATTTTTGCTTCAGAACTATTTTCTCTCTAAATACATAGGATCATTTTATTTGTCTTTATTTTTGATTATCCCTTGAGTTTTTAAGCTGTACAGTTCATTCTATTCATCACGATTATCAAGTTCAACCATCATCCGAATCTTTATTTCGGAACTCACTTCATAAAGGAATTCTGGAAATCCACCCCGGAAAGGTAATCTTCTCTGTACTTCGAAATTTCTCTCAAAACCCTCTCCGAAGTTTTTTCAAAGTGCTCCGGAATTTTCAAAAGTGCTCCGGAATTTCGAGTGCCCTGGAATTTTTCAAATCTGCTCTGGAATTTTCAAAAATGCTCCGGAATTTTAAGTGCTCTGGAATTTCAAAAGTGCTCCGGAATTTTCAAAAATGCTCCTGAATTCTCAAAATTTATTCCGGAACCCTTTTTTTTCAATCATATATGTTCCGGAACACAACTTTTACCCTCCGGATCATACACTGTCCGGAACAACTCTTCTAGAATACCAAAAGGTAATAAGGCGAAACGGTTTTCTCAATGGTTACTTTTCAGGAAGATCCTTATCCGATCATCCTCGATTTGCGTGACACGATTGCACGCCCATTAAACTAGAAATCGAATTGACGGTTAAATTCTCCTTTTTTTAGCCCCAATTTGCCTTTCCCTTTCACCTCACCTGTCAAATCTCATTCCCAAACATTAAATGCAACCCGTTTGATCTCGGACCCTCATCATTACCTTTTTCAACCCGACCCATCTTTCCCTACCTATAAATACTCTTTCACATTCACTTTTACCTCTTTACGCTCTCTCGACTCTCAAACCTCCAAAAATCTCTCACTGTTCTTCGTGTTCATCAAGCTTTCTTCATTCTTCAACAATGGAGTCTTCAAAGAAACCAACTCAAACTGCACCAACTCCCAAGAAATCAGTCGCCAGGAAGAAATCATCTAAAGGATCAAAGGGCTCATCCTCATCTGCCGATCAAGAACCCTTTCTTAGGGACACAACTCAACTGTTCTCCTTAAACCCTCTAGACTAAGATGAATCGATCAGGATAATGATTGAGTTCATTGCAAATCATCCTCTCTCCATTCCACTTACCAAAACCCCTGATCCTCCACTCCTACTCTCTCATCTTCATCGCGCATTCACCAGCATCAAACTCGAACATGGCGTTCTATTAACTACTTGTAAGGTCCTTGATGGAAGGATCTTCACCAATGATCAATCAAGCATAAGAAAACAAAGAAGAAATGGAGTAGAAGATGAATGAAACTGAGCTTGCATATGATTAAACACTTGAAACCGTCTGATACAACTCAGGGACCGAAAACTAGCAAAGTACAACTGCTGAACAACTCGCTCAATTCTGATAGTCTGACACCTATATATACTGACAAGGACCGAAAACAGTTTTCTGTCAGCAGACCGAAAACTGGTTTTCGGTCACACCTTAACCGAAAGCTTCCTAGACCGAAAACATCAAACATACACAAAAGACTCCAAAATACAATGACAAATGCCCTAACTCATCTATACACTGTTGCCTAGCCCAAACCAAATATATTGGCCCTTCAATCTCCCCCTTGGTTTGGTGCTAGCATGAATTCAGACTTTGTCAACCACCAGCACGTCTGACTTTCCCATGGCTCCATTCCACAACTCCTTTTGAATAATATCAACAACCATCGAAGTGAACTCCTTAGCAGCGGAATCAAAAAGGTCTTCAGCCACCTTGATCTGATGATGAGAAAGCTCATGTATATCCCACCTTCCAAATTGTAGCAGATCCCTCTTGTCATACAAATGAATACATCCATGTTCAAGTTTGATGACAGCGGAAGCTGTAGTTTCATCAAACACCCAATATTGCATGGATTGTAGAGATCCATCTGGATGGTTCTGAAGGATAGGAATCTGCTTTACTTGATTAGTAGCGGGCCACATTACAGACCGAAGAGGCCGATTGGTTTTGGGATCAATGACACTCGGGTATACCTTGATGATAGACTCTGCAGTCTTCGTTGAGGGAAAGCCCTTTGTCACTTGACCTTCCAAAAATAACTTGAACTGTGTCGCCTTGGGATCATTTGATGGATTTGCAAAAGGAGCCTTAGACAACCCCGTAAGATCAACCCTGGTCCAAGAGTAGAAGTCGTGAGCATCTTTATACAATTCGGTATTTCCACTCTTCCTTCTTACGATCCACATTTTCAGAGGGTCATGGAATCCCCATGATATGATCCCAGACCTGTCACCATAAACGTCTCTGAAGCGATTTTCTCCAAGATCCGTAAAGGTGATGTTTGGTTGATCCCCAGGAGCATTCTGATCAGAGCTCCTCTTGAACAAAAATTGACCCTTCTCAGCAGACTTGGCTAGTTTAGCACGTTTTAACGCCACGACATTTGGAGCCTACGCTGGTTCTTTGTCAAAACGATCGACAACTGTGGTTGTTCTTGTAGGAGGTGGAACTACGGGAGCGTCTTGATTGGGAAGATAGACCCTTGGCTCATCAATAGATGATTTGAATTTGTCACCAAGTTCTTCTTCCAGCTTCTTCTTCAAATCATAATAGCTGGCGGTCAACAAACCAAAATGCGTCTGAAGATCGGTGATCTGATTTGTCTTCAGAGCTTTATCTTCAAGAAGATCGGCAACTTGAATATTGAGCTTGGCTTTCTCAGTTTGAAGGTCTGCAACCTTGATATCAAGCTCGATATTTTTCTGGTTCAGCACACCAATCTCCTTTCTCAGCTCAGGCACTGAGGCATCATCATCTCCAGATATACCTTCCTCAAAGGATATACCTTTTCCGCGTGAGGAGTGAGTTGGACTTGATTGCTAGGCCAAATGAATGGCTAGTCTCTCAGAGACAACATCATGATAAGGCCTTGGAGGAGACGATCTCAGGCCAGCAGACGAACCACCAGTTTCGTGGATAGAGCTGGGATTCTCTTGAATGGGCACAGATGAAAATGGAGCAAATGTTGTAGATGGAGGAGTCTCTGTGGTTTGAGTTTGATCATGAAAAACTACTCCCACCCTTGGATCAATTCTGCGTCTTTTCATCGGGGGTTGGGAGGTCAGGACTGTTTGGGTATCACTTGTAATTGGCTCGGATGTAGGAACCACATTATCAAGGGGAGGAATCCCTGATGATGTGTCCATATGAGTTGAAAAAATCAGCCGCTTGAACGGTAACCGGAGGCTCAACTTCTCGATCGTCAGCTTTCTCCCTTATCTCCGGTGTTGAATTGGCACCATCATCGATATCTTGAGGAAGTCATCGAGGTCTACATTTGGCAAAGGATGCTCAAGTCCAGTAAACTGCATCGAAACATCATCTTCGTCGTAACCGGACAGATCAAGATCTCATACTCATCCTCTTCTCCTCCTTCAGTCTCAGTAAATTCTTCTGTAGTTCCCTCACTGAAATCACTCTGAACCGCCACGTTTGTGAGATGATGCTCCTCAGTAACAATGAAGGATGGAGCAACAGTTTCTTCCTCATGGTCTGACGCATCGATAACATTGTCATTCACATTTGCATGTTCTGACGATGCTTGATCAGTTGACATTTGTTCAGACGACCCATGGGATTCTGAAGAGTCTGACAGCTCAGCAAACTTTCCAAATTTTACGAGAGGGTACTTCCCTTGGAACATTATTTTCCCCTTACGGTTCAGCTTGATTAAGCTCACAGTGTTTGGTCCGAAAGCTTTCATGTCAAGTATTTCTCCTGTCTTGACCAGATCGGGAAATAGGCTGTTGATGAAGACTTGAATAAATCTTGGATAGAGCAGGAATTGATCCTTCGACTTCTTGTTAGCATTAGTAACCATCTCTTCCAAAATAAACCTTGAGAAGTTGAAGTCAATCCCGGCAGCCAATGCAACGATCGCCTGAGTATTTCTCGAGGATATTTCGTCTGAACCACCCTTTCTCCCAGATATGCAATTGACAAAAACGTGGGCAAGAAACCTCCAGTAAGGAGGTAACAGCTTCTTTAGGGTTGGTGGAAAGACTCCTTCGTATCCCATCTTCTCGAGATACTCATCAACAATTCTCAGATCGATGTCAGTCGGGTAAGCAGCTTTGTCATCAATCTTCAAGATATCTCTGATGAATTGCTCAGAGATAACAACTTTGCGTCCCCTGACAGAAGCTTCAATTTTCACTGATCCATTGACTCCAGTCTTGACACTTGCAGATCTCCAGAATTCGTTGATCAGGTTCAGATAAATGATGGGGTTCCAGGTAAGTGCGGTTGAGATGCAGCATTCCCTTAGCCTGTACATCATTGATTTGAACTCGTTGTGTGCTACTGGAGGATCATCAAGAAGAATGAACACGTTGTGACTTTCTGCAACTTTGAGACTTGCCATTTTATCTGCACAAAACAAGCCAGGTGAGAAAACATTTGATTATAACAAATTAAAATTATTTTCTCAATTAAATCCATTAATTTTGGCCATTTTAAATTGAATTTTATTAGTCCAACATGGGTTCTCGGTCAAGACAGTCAGACCGAAAACTCATGGACCGAACACTAGTGTAGACCGAAAGCCAATTAGAACCGAAAAGGCTTAAATGAGTCGGTTTGACCGAACATGGCTTCGACCGAAAGCCGTCTAAGCCGGATTGACCGAAAACGGCTCGGCTTGACCGAAAGCCGGTTAGCCGATGGACCGAAAATGGCTTATACCGAAAGCTCGCCGACAGTTCTCTTTTTCACGATTTGGCCACGATTTCACGGTTGATTCTCAGCGATAAGAGCATAGTTGTGATCGGAATCATCATACCTTCAAGAAAAAACAAGTTGATTTTGCGAAACAACACAAAAAAATTTCGAGACTAAGAGAGGATTTGAGAGGTTTTCGGTATGCAGAAGAAAATGAGGGAAGAACTGATTTTTGGTATCCCCATTCCCTTATATACCTGATCCGTATCCGGTGGGCTGCACCCGAAAATATGTGAGGCCCAATACCCAAAACCATTTTAAAAATGAAACTCTTGGAGGATTTATTTCAAAATAAAATAAAATAAAATAATTTTTTCTAAATTTTACCAATCCTAAAAATTTAAAGAATAAAAAAATAAAAATAAAAATAATAAAATAAAAACATTTTTAAAATTTATCACTCCTAAAAAAATGAAAATAAAATAAAATAAAAATACAAAAATTTAATTCAACCTAAATTTAATCCTCTATCTTGAAATTGATAACCTTTTGTGATATGGGATCAAAGTTGTTAGACAATCTTTTTCCATTTATCAGTACCTCTCCTTTCATGAATAAATCTGGTCGATCACCGGTATTGTGGTCTACTTAAGCACGTAAAATTGTGACAAATTTTAGGAATTCTATCAGAGACAGAACAAATTGATCCTAAGTTACTAGATAAAATACCTAAGGACCATTTATCTGACGACGACCAAGGCTATTGTTGTCCACCTAAATTGAGCAGCGAGATCTACAGACAATCTAGAATTGTTCAATTTTTAAGTGTACTACAATACCGGTGATTGACCAGATCTAGACATACAGGCGTGTGCTGATAAACGATATTGGATTGCTTGACAACTTTTATAGGGGTCAGGCTGTCAGAATTGAGGGAGTTGATCAGCATTTGTACTTTGCTAGTTTTCGGTCCCTGAGTTGTATCAGACGGTTTCAAGTGTTTAATCGTATGCAAGCTCAATTTCATTAAAAAAAAAGCATTTATTGTTTTTATTATTTGGGCCGAAAATAGTATATGATTAATTGTAGCTTGGACCGAAAACCCATGTGTTTTCGGTCTAGCATTGGATTATTTGTATTTTGGCCTTGGCCTTAGGTCCATATATATATAGGGTGAGGAGTGCATGTGAGGGCAAGAGCCTAGGAGCTTAAGTGTGTGTATTCTAAGGTGTGAGAGAAACAAGATTGAAGAGTGTGTGTGAACTATGTGTATTGTTCATCATTCCTATCTTTGAATACATCATAGATTCAAGTTATTCTTCTTCTCCTTCTCTTCTATTTTGATCTGAAATCATCCGTTTGATTGGGATTCTGCACCATCAAACGAATCTGATTGATACACAAGCAGATTTGGGGACTTACAAGTGGTATCAGAGCTTGGTTGTATCAATCAATTTTTTCAGATTTGGAGCTTATTTGATCTTATTTTGAAGAGATTTTTGTGTTTTTGGATAGATCTTGGAAAAATAAGGGGGGGTTTGTTCTTCGCGTTTTTCATAAAAACGAGTTTATGATCGAGTTTTGGAGCAAAAAGGAGCAAAAACGCTGTTTTTCGTCGTAACCAGCGATTTCCGAGGAGTTTTCGGTCGGAGTTTTCGGCCGGAGTTTTCGGTCCAAAGTCACGTGTTCGGTTCGACGTTTTCGGTCCGAGCTTTCGGTCCGAGGTTCGCACGTGTTCGGTCTGGTGGGTTTGCGGTGCACGTGTTCGGTTCACACACGTTTTCGTTCTCGCCTCGGCTTCACGGCTCAGCAGCTTCGCATCTTGCTTCGTAGTAGCATCCTCGCATCGCATCTTCCTTTCCTCGCATAGCAGCGTCCATTAGAAAAAAGGAGAATCGAAGTTGGGGGTGCCGGGGATCGAACCCGGGTCTCCTCCAAACACAGCCACACGCCTTAACCAACTCCTCTAGCATCCCCATTGTTCCTTTACTTCGCATTCTTTATTCAAAAACTGTCCTTCTCGGTTCCCATTTTCACAAATTTTACACTTTTAACCCCAAAATCAATTTTTTTTTTATTTTTAAATTCCATTTTCATCCGAAAAATTTTAGTTTTTAATTTTAGACTTTATTTTTAACTTTTGACCTTAAAATTTTGACTTTGACTTTCAAGTTTGACCTTTGACTTTAAACTTTGACTTTTTCGTTTAACTTTTAAAATTTCAAATTTAGCCTTTCGGTTTGACTTTTAAGTTTGACTTTTCAAGTTTGACTTTTTAAGTTTGACTTTTAAATTTGAATTTGAAGGTTGACTTTTTCGGTTTTTAAGTCAAAGGGCAATTAAAAAAAATAAAATGAGTTCCGCATCAATTCCGGTAAATGAAGTTTCATGTACTCCATCTTGTGAAACTACTATTAAATTTCTCCGAGATCAAATCGATTTATTAAAAAGAGAAAATGAGGACCTTAAATACGAAGGCTATACTCTTAGGAAAGGTCAGAAACCTCTGAAAGCTCAATTAGAGGCCAAGACTAAGGACTTTAGGAAATTACAAGAAGATTACAGCAACAAGTGTGAAAATTACGATCACATTAAGAAAACACTTGCACTTGTTGCTGTAACTGAAGAACTTGACGCTTTGAAAATTAAGTGTGGAAAAACAGATGTTAGTTTCAAAAATTATACTGCGTCAAGTAAGACAGTCGAGTCCTTATTTGAAAACCAATTAAAATTCAAAGATAATCAAAACAAGGGTCTAGGGTATGATAGTGTTCCTCCCCCTTTCAATCATAACTATACATCCATCCCTATGACACATGAAGAAATTGACATGGAGGCACATCTTCAATATGGCAAACCAGCTGGAATTGTGTCAGGAGGTATTCAGGTTGAAAATACTAATGTTTCTACTTCATGTGCAGGTAAAGTAGCAGAAGATGAGAACAAGGAGAAAACCATTGAACAAACCAACATCTCCTTGAGCTCTGAATCTATTGCTTCGAACTCAGCTGCTTCTGATCAACCTGCTGTTGAGAAATACAGGCCACCAATTCCAGTGAAACAGAGTGCCTGTTGTAATTATGCTTGTGGGAACAATAAGAGACAAGGCAAGGATACACCACCAGGGGCAGGAAGAAACAACTTCACAGTGAAGAAAAAGACTTGTTTTCATTGTGGAACACCTGGTCACATTGCCCGAAACTGTCCAAATCGCGCATACGTTCCCTACTACGCACAAGGGTGGCAGAACGCGCCAAGAGGGAGATTTTCAAAAAGAAACCCCTCAAGGTCACATTCAGACAATGACGATTGGAATGCCCAGAAGGCCAAGAATCAAACCCACAAGGCCAAGAATCCGAATCCCAAGGGCAAGAAGGGAATGTCGGCCAAGAACCCTAATCCAAGAGATGCTCCAGTGAAACAAAGACCGGTTAGGTCAAAGTCATCTCAACGGCCGACATCAAGATCAAAAGCAAGTACTGAGCCACCCATCAGATCCAAAAAGAAATGGGTTAAACCCAACTACAAATGGGTTCCAAAGGCTCACTCTCCCAAATCTTGTAACGATTCTGATATTTCTACATCTTCTTTTTGTGATAAGCAGGACATGTCATGGGAGAGAGTACTATGCAAGGATGACAAAGGTCAACCCAGTTTCAAAATGGATTGGGTTCCAAAGACCAACTGATCCCGCTCGGTATCGGAACAGCTATGGAGGCATATCATCAGACTTCGGTTTGTTGATAATGGCTGTTCCAGGCACTTGATAGGAGGCATCCCTCAACTGTACAACATTCAGAACTTTGTTTGAGAGTATGTGTCCTTTGTGGGAAAGGAAGAAAAGAAGGGATCACACATGGGGTTAGTGCTTAATGACATGAAGAATTTTCGGATCTGTTCTGAGATTATGCGTGTTGTTCTCAGACCTTCTGGATGCAAAATTCAATCGGTGAATTACGGTTTGCGTTTTCTTCTCTATACTCCTGAGTTTATCTTAATATGATTCGTTTTAAAGACAATCTTTTATAGTTTTTCTTTATTAGGTATTGTTTGGGAAGTGATATGAAGTCTAGTGCTAAAGGGCAATATGCAATTCGTGTAATGCACTAAAGCCGAATTGTCTAGACTCTGTATTCAATGTGCTGGTAGGCACAAAGGATTCAAATGGACTAGATATTGATTGATCATGAAAGGACTAGACAATATAGACTTAGATAGTTTCATTTAGACTGACCATACGACGCTTGGGTAGATTGAGCAGTGAGATAAACATGGGAACCTGCGAGATACACTAAAAGTTAATTATCTAGAACTGTGGCTCAACATTTCCTTGATGTATGGACTCATGTCCTTAATTCCGATATTGATAGGGCAACTGGGGGGTTCTGATAAAGTAGGTCTGTAGGAAATTATTTTCTTGCTTTCTATCTGTCAGTCATATGTTGTTTCCTTTGCGTGATTGGACCATATCCGATCTGGATTGCAACATATGCAACTCTAATTCTACGCACCTCCTTATCTATGAAATTCTTTCTATCTGTTAGCCATATGTTGTCCTCTCTACGTGATCGGAAGATCCGACCTGGGACACAGCATATGCAACATTCTACCTCTCAATCCCTCTATCTATGTTAGTCATATGTTGTTCCCTCTGTGTGATTGGAAGACATCCGACCTGGGATACAACATATGAACTTCTATATCTGACTTCTTTCTTAATGATTGAATACTCACCTAAAGTAAGGAGTTCTTTGAAAGTTCTTGATTACCGGGGTATATCAGGAAGTGGGAAACATGTTCTAGTACATCTAAAATTGAACCATTTAATAGGTTGTCTGTAGATCTTGCTGCTTAATTTAAGTGGACAACAATATCCTTGGTCGTCGTCAGCTAAATGTCCATTTAGGAATATATATCACAATGACTTGTCACCTATAATATGTCCAAATTGTCAACATCCTTTGTGTTTAAGTGGACCACAATACCGGTGATTGACCAGATCTAGACATACAGGCGTGTGCTGATAAACGATATTGGATTGCTTGACAACTTTGATCCCAAATATTTTTGTTTTTGTTAAATTTGTTCATAGTTTTCCTCTATGCACAAATTTAGGGGGAAAATTAAAAAAAAAATTCAAAAACTCAAAAAAAAATCAGAAAATTCAAAAATCATAAAAAATTCAGAAAATTCAAAAATCAAACAAAAATCAGAAAATAAAAAAAAACCAAACAAAAAAAATCAGAAAATTAAAAAAAAACATTAGTGTTACCTCTATTTTATTTCTTGTTCAAAAAAATTTTCAAAAATATTGTGTGCTAACCTTGTTTTAGTTTTGTTTCTATCTTTTTGTTTTGTTTGTCTTGAAAAGTGAATCCAGGTGTAGAAAGACTCGTGGAGACTGTATTGAAAATTTCTGAGCCGAGGCTTCATCCGTGAGCATCGAAGAATTCTCATTCGAAGGAGCAAGAAATGAAGATTATTCTTTCGACATTCAATCTTTCAACCCCAGAAGCATGGTGAAACTATAATTGAAGATTATGTGACGGATTGCATTGAAACCTCCTCAATCAGTCTGCTGCTATCTTTGTACCTGCTAAAGTGATCCAGAAGATTATTTCTCTCTGTTAGTTCTCTCTGAAGATTCTCAAGCTGAAAGCGCTATCTTTCAAGAATCAGTACATGAAGCTTCCTCACCCAATGTGCGTTCAATGTCAAATCTTGAAGAAAAGCCCAACTGCTCCAGATGAAGTCATTCATTGAAGATTCATCAAGATCATCTTGACGTTGTGAAGAATTTGAAGATAATAGCTGAAGCCAAGCTCCCAATGAAGATTGAAAAGAAGTGCCAGCTACTTTTTAGGGGGAGCTTGTTGGGTCAATTAGAAAAGAAAGCTATAAACTAAGGGGGAGATTGTTGGGTCTATAAATATGGTTTATACTTTGATTTTCTAAGCATTTATTGTTTTTATTATTTGGGCCAAAAATAGTATAGGATTAACTGTAGCTTGGACCGAAAACCCATGTGTTTTCGGTCTAGCATTGGATTATTTGTATTTTGGGCTTGGCCTTAGGTCCATATATATATATATATATATATATATATATATATATATATATATATATATATATATATATATATATATATATATATATATATATATATGGTGAGGAGTGCATGTGAGGGCAAGAGCCAAGGAGCTTAAGTGTGTGTATTCTAAGGTGTGAGAGAAACAAGAGAGAAGAGTGTGTGTGAACTATGTGTATTGTTCATCATTCCTATCTTTGAATACATCATAGATTCAAGTTATTCTTCTTCTCTTTCTCTTCTATTTTGATCTGAAATCATCCGTTTGATTGGGATTCCGCACCATCAAACGGATCTGATTGATACACAAGCAGATTTGGGGACTTACAAGCTACTATTATTGGTGATCGCACCATTCCTGTCTACAAATCGACCTTCCTCTAGGCGATTGGTATCACACCAAATCCTACTGGTTTCGAAGTTGTTGAACAACGGCTGAAGAGTTTCAGACGCAAGACTTCAAGGCAAAGGATTTCAAGAAAATCGTTGTTTCCGGGCTCTGGACCGTTCTTATGCATCTCGTCATCCGTGGGTTATCTGGCAAGCATGGAGATACTGATACCTTGAGCAAGGATTGGCTGAATGTAGTCTTCAGCATTTACTCCGGACGCAACAATGCTGTAGATCTTCCTGAAGTCTTGTGGCAAGACTTCTGCAAGTTCGCCATCAAAAGGAAGTCGAACGAAATTTCGAGCCCTAGATTTTGGGCTCTGACGATTGAACAAATCTTCAAGGAACTCAATGTACCAATTCCGGTTAGCACCATTCCTCCAGAGGTATGTGTCTCTTTTAAAATTGTTAAGGCATATAGAATTCCGGACCAATCATCTTTTGGTCCGGTCAGACGTCTTCCGGACAACATGTTGGTCATCATTCCTTCCAACTCTCCCTATTTAAAACAACATATTGAGACTTCGATTGTGTTCGACCTAACACAACCTGCCCCGGTCTCTGTTGAGCCTACTCCGGAAGAGGCCGATCCTGCTAAGTCCGGACCCAAAATCAAGCAACCAGCCAAACGAAAGGCTTTTCCTACCAAGCCTAATGCCAAAAAGAAAACCAAAGTCAGTTCCCCCTCTCAACAGGAGGGAACCCATGACATTCCGGCTGATTCTGGATGTCCGCACACCCCTCCTGCCCACTCATCTGAGGTACTCCTCAATGTTTCATCATCACAAGCACACACTCACGGGGAGTCTCAACATCTTCCACCCTCACCCTCCCAAAAGGGTGATGCCGGTGTTCAACAAAGTTCCTTGCAGCCCCCTGGAACACACTCACGTGTCAAATTTGATATTCTCATTATCTCTTCCACACGCACACACTCCGGAACCATTGTTTCGGACCCCAAGCATCCGGTAGGAGGAGCAGTCTCTCCAATTTCCGATGCCACAACTGGTCTAATACCCGGAAGGCGTACAGGACGACCAGGCACTAATGATCCTCTTTGGGAAGATTATGTGAACAGGGCCTCATCTCGTCGTCCGGACCTTTCTCGAGCTCAAGTGGAGTCCACTCTCATCTCCATGAGGAACAGGGCCATCCAAAGCAATCTGCCCTATGTCCCTCCCACTGACGATGCCGCCATCAATGAACTCACCTCGGAGCTACCCCCACTCACCACTCATCAAAGCATCTTCCACACTGATCCGGAAGAAGAAATCTCTGAAGAAGTCATGTTGGAAGAAGAGGCAACAACCATTCCGCATGCACATCTCATGACCTCCGTTCACTACCAATCCAAAGCATCTGTATCTAAGTCTGCCTTTGACTTCGGATCCTCTTCCACTACCACTCCGGACGACGGTTAACTCAAACCTTCAAGAAGATGATGATGCAACCAAAATGGGTCCCTCCTCAAATCCGTCCGCACACCAACCTCCTCCGCAACACTCTAATTCTGATACAGAATTCTCAGCTGGTGACCACGTTGACCCTTTCGCCCTTCTGGAAATCCGCAACAATGTCTCGGACACTATGGATAAAGTGTCATCTGTAGAGGCATCCGTAACAGAGCTAAACTCAAAATTGGATCAAAAAGTCTCCGGACTTGATTCGAAACTTGATGCCATTCTCCAGTCTCTCACCCAACAGTCCGGACCATCAGTGGCAGAAAGAGAAGCCCACCTTGATCAGCTGATTTCCATCCGGCTGAAGCACACAATTGAGAAAATTGACTCCAAGTATGACGCTCTGGTTGAAAATTATCTCAACACCATCTCCTCAATTCTCAAGGTTCATGACGATCTGGTGTCTGCCACCAACGACCTAATCAAGCAGACCCATGTTAGTCATGAGAAACAAATTCAACGACTGGAGAAGGAGATCCGGAAGAAGGATGAGATGAACCTCATTATTCAACAAGTCCTCATCAAACTCCTGCACTCAACTTGGAACATTGTTGATGTTCCGAACAGGAAGTTTGATGAGATGATTGCCATCCTCAGCAGCACATTCAAGCATCTCTCCGAACAAGCTCCCACTGCCGAAGCCTATGACACTCTCACTCTTCAACTCTCCACAGGTCTTCAGAAGGTTTTCTCCAAACTTGATGATATCAAGGAAGACTTGACGCTTGCACGGGTCTCAAGACTCTCCGATGCAAGAGGGGGAGAAGGTCCAAGTAGAAGATGGGAACCAGCCTCGAAATTCACACTCAGGGATGAGGACCTCGATTCCGAAGATGAAGATGTTCAAATCGTCTCAGAAATCTTGGGAATCACTGAAGGAAGCGAAGGTGATGAAGATGATGAAGTATATAATCCGGATGAAGCTCCCAAAGGAGTTCTTGGTATTCAAGCTGCAAAGCTGACCACTCCGAAGGAATTATCTGAGGAACAAAAGAGGATCTGGTCCGCAGTCTCTTGGCCATCCTCTCTTCCGGAAGCTTTTGATATGGCCGTCAAAATGGCTAAGGCAAAATCATTTCTTACAGCTCAAGCCTTCCGAGCCACTCCTTCTATGCTGTCTCCCACTCCCATTCCGGAACCAAAAATAGCCCCAATCGACCAGGGCTCTCCTCTCCGGACCTCAGATGAAATTCCGGAAAAACTGCTTCCAACTCCCACTCCGGAATTCATCATTGATGAAAACATGAAGATGGTCATTGATGCGCTTCAAAGAGATAAAGGGAAGAAACCGATGAGTTCTGAACAACAAGCCTTCCACTCCTGACCTCCACTCAAACAAAAATATGGATGGTCTGTCACACCCCGAAACCGGAACGACGGAAACGTTCGGGGGTGGAGGGCGTCATGTACAGTATCATAACAAGGTAAAGTAGTAAATAAGCAACAACATCATCCGTTGCATTAATATTATAATTTCATACAAGTGTGTTCTTTGTCACACCCCCAAACCAAGGATGGCAGAAACGTCCGGGGGTGGAGGACTTCATGTATAGTATCACAACAACGAGTATAATAGCGCTCAAAGTAAATACAACCATCATAAATATAATTGAAAAGGTTACACCATAATATATGTTTACATGTTTCAAAATCAATTACATTATGATGACAAAATGAACTATTTGACGATTTAACGTCCCATCCACAAAATGCTGTTGGTTTCCTGTTTCACTGATTTCCTGAGAATACAAGTAGTTTTGAAAGAGTGTCAACAATTAAGTTGGTGAGTTCATAAGAGTTTTGTTTTGAGGAAGAAACCGTTTTCCTTGTAAAAGCGACAGAGTATGTTTCCAGAAAATCCAATATTTTCTTTATTAAGTGTGAAATGAATGCTCCTATGTTATGCGGTAATGTACCCTAGAAAGACCCATAGATTCCTTCTATAATCACTCAACGTATATAAGTTATATAAAATTTAGTTAAATAAACCGTTGAATATAATGGGTCTGCCCTAGGTCCACAACCAAACAAGGAACATGAGATGAGGCGGGCCCACCAATTCTAAGTCGATTTCAATTCAATTTTATATAACTCTAACATTTACACTTAGCAATTATAGCTGAAAACTAACAATTCTAATGATATGTAGTTTTAATACCATAAAACCATTTTGTGTAAACCAGTACTTTGTATTCGTACCCCGTTTATATGAAAACCCGGTACTTTGTAATGTACCCCTTTTTGTGTAAACCCGATACTTTGTATTTGTACCCCTTTTTGTGTAAACCCGGTACTTTGTATTTGTACCCCGTTTTGTGTAAACCCGGTACTTTGTAATGTACCCCTTTTTGTGTAAACCCGGTACTTTGTATTTGTACCCCGTAAATGAAAGTCCTTTGTAATGAGTTTGAAATGTAAATGAAACATAAAATACACCTATTATAGTTTATCAACATGTTTGTATTGTATATGCAACCTAACTATACCTATTATAGTTTAGCATGTTTGTTTGTGGTGCATAAGAACCCTTTTCTATGTAAGTCGAATGTATAGCAAAAATATAACTATGTTTATCATGCCTTGTTTTGTACTATTGGTAATGATGGAGGATTCTTACAATTCAGTGAGTATTTTCTGTTCTACAACTATCCCACAACAAGAAACACATGTAAGATATGAAATTCTCAAAGATTAACACTTTGCTCAACATGTTACAAAGTGTGATGCAAGTTATAAGCTGTTAACTAGTTTTTGACCTTTCTACACTGTTTTAGAAAAATCATAGAAAAATCATACGAAGTCGAAAACTGAATCCGTAAATTTTGAGAGTTCACAAAATGTGTCTAGTTTATTCATAATTTTTATTATGATTTTTAGAAGTCTTTAACTTGTGTTAAAATGTTTATATTCACAGACTGGTCCGAATTCGTTTCTGAAATGATAGGCAGTTTTGTAAGAATCACCATAAATCGTAGAAAAATCGTATGGAGATGTGCAAGTAGTCATTTTAAAGGTATGAACCTGAACTATTTGCATATTAAACAGTTTTGAAAGATATTAAGTTTAAAGTAGTCAAAACAGTCTGTGAATAAGACTCAACTTTTCTAATGAAAGCTGTTGTTTGAGTTTAGTTAAGTTTTTGGTGTTTTAACTTGTATTCCCCCCCCCCCTTAAAACTTGAAGAAAACATGAAAATGTAGGGGTATGAACTTACCTTGTGTGATTTCAGTGGATGGATGATGAAGAAAATAAGTGTTCAACTCAAGAACACTTTAGATGATGCTTGAAGATTTGAATAATAAGGGGAGTGAAGTGAAGATTTCCAACCCTTTGATCTGATTATGGGCTGGTGAAATAGTGTGAAAGGACAACTAATTGACTAAGCATGGAGGAATAGTGAATGAGTATGGCCCTGGAGTGGGTGTGTGGGATTGCTTGTGTTATAATCTAAAGATAAAGTCAACACTCCACCCATAAATCTTACCTACTAGATTTTATTCTTAGGCAAGGATTTTTCCCCAAAATATAATTAAAATATCGCTATTTAGGGTTTATTATGTTAAAATATGAGTTTGGGTGAAAATCCCGCGTTAAAATCACGAAAAACGAGCTTAAAACGAAGTTTGGGTCAAAAACCGGCAATTTGGACCGAACCTGCGAGGTTCGGCTCTAAGGGAGTGAGAACCGAGAGTAGAGAACAGGACCGAAGGTGCGAGGGGGAAGGGACCGAAGGTTCGAGGTTCGGTTCGGTCTGCTGAGCTTCGGTCCGAGAGGGTGTAGTTCGCTTCTGATACCTTCACTTCTGACAAGTTCGGTTCCTAAGAGGTTCGGCTCCTTAAGAGGGTTCGGCTCCTTAAGGCTGTTTTTCGCGTAGACTTCCGTTTTCGAGCGGTTTTCGACTAAATCGAGGGTCGAGATGCCCCGAGTGATTATAAGAAGTTGAGAGAGATTTTGAGAGAGATTTGGGAGAGATTTGACATACTTGGAGAGATTTCACATACTTGGAGATATTTGGGAGAGATTTCACATACTTGGAGAGATTTCTCATACAGAGAGAGATTTGGGAGAGATTTCACATACGTGGAGAGATTTCTCATACAGAGAGAGATTTGGGAGAGATTTCACATACTTGGAGAGATTTCTCATACAGAGAGAGATTTGGGAGAGATTTCACATACTTGGAGAGATTTCTCATACAGAGAGAGATTTAGGAGAGATTTCACATACTTGGAGAGATTTGGGAGAGATTTCACATACTTGGAGAGATTTCTCATACAGAGAAAGATTTGGGAGAGATTTCACATACTTGGAGAGATTTCTCATGCAGAGAGAGATTTGGGAGAGATTTCACATAGTTGGAGAGATTTATCATACAGAGAGAGATTTGGGAGAGATGGAGTAAAAGACGTTGAGAGAGACTTCGTTTGCGACCTTTTTAAGTGTTTGGCTTCGTAACACAAGGTTCTTACACTCTGTTAAGCCTTGTTATGAATGTTATACGCTCCCGAGGGGTATGGAATAATTTTTATCGAATAGTTTCATCACTTGCCCTGATTAGGGTTTAGAATTTCCAAACACGTGAAAACTCTAAGTGATACTTTGTATTAAGATTGTGAGTAGTACAATATGAATCATATTGGAAACCCTAATATACAAGGGTTAGATGAATTGATCGGTTTGACTTGTTGACTTTGGTTGACTTTGACTTGACCAAAAATTGACAGTTATCACATCATCCCCCCGTTAGAAAGAATTTCGTCCTGAAATTAGCACTTTGACCGGAACTTCAAGAGTTGGGGAAAGATGTGGGAACTTTTCGTAGTACAAGAAATTGATATGGTGGGGACCAATCCGCCTGGTGTTAAATGAAGACCTTGGAATTTCGTATTGTAACTAGAGCCGAGTCGATTTAAAAGGTTTATTGTTTTGGAATGATAGTGTATTCAATGTGTGCCTTTATGCTCCCCGTTTTATCCTTGTTGTTACCACTATGAATATTTTATAATGTAGTTAGTGAGTACTAGTATTACGAATGCTTTATCAATTTGAGATGAAATTTGCAAGATAAGTCCTACCAGATCTTTTATAATCGCTTGGTGTAAACTAGTCATATATCATTGTTAGGCGTGTCAAACCCAACAAATAATAGGGGTACGATATACTCCAAAAGAATCCCACTATATTGCACTAAAAGGTAGTACAAGGCAAGTAGGGTCGATCCACAGAGACACGGGATAATTAGTCTATACCTCTTTGCGCAAGGTACTATGGTCACCAACAGTAAAGAGGGGGGGTTTGAGTGTAATGATGTCGCAAATCAATTTAAAACACGAGTAAACAACTAAACCAATGAATTAAGTTCAGATTTTGTAAGGACTCTAACTCCATGTATGACAATCTAGCATTGTGAATCAAAGATGACAAGACATTTGTTTCATTCTATCTAAGTTGGTACTTGAAAGTGTTAACAAGCTCTAACACTTTCCATTCACGACATTAATCAATCAAAACAACCTCTTTGATTAATCCTAACCTTACTAACCTAATCTAAACAAGCTCTTAGAAGTAGATTAAAAGATTGCATTAAACTTATTGTGAATGTTCCCAACAACACCCAATACTCCTCACAAGCTCGGGAGCGTAAGAATGTGTGAAAAGATTTACACTAAATTCATTCATAAGAAATCAATTTAATGCTTGTTACTTAGTTCAATTCACAAAACAATTACGGATTTTGCAAAATGAATAACTTGAATGACCTAACCCTAATTCAAATGGCCAATAAGAATCATTATTAGAATCAAACATTCGATTGAAGTAAAATCTGTTTCACTAGATAGAAATTAAACACAAACATCAGGTCATATGATTTGATTCACAGCCAAAAAGTCATAACATGAAATTGGAGAAACTAGGGTTCTAGCCACACATGGCTAGAACAAGATCAAAAGTCTAAAAGATGAAATTAAGTGTAATTACAACTTACAAAAACGAGAATTAATGTTTCCAAATGATTAACGGACAAACCCTTGCAAAAACCTTCGAATTCTCCTCTCCAATGGTGCTCTGATATGTTGTGTCTGTGTAAAAATGGCCCTCAACCCGTAATATGAAAGATAGGAAAAACTGCCAAAAGTTGGTTTTTGGGTCGAACACGGCCCGTGTTAAAATAGGCTAAACTGACATGGGTCGTGTTCAGTAGCCAACACGCCCCGTGTTGATTTGCACTAAACTGACACTCCCCGTGTTCAGCATGGTCAACAGCTCCCATTTTGGTCAAACACGCCCCGTGCCCAATTTTCAGTTTAAATTCAACACGCCCCGTGTACCTCTCTGACTCCAATTCCAAACTTTATTTTTCCAACTTTTTCGTTCTTCGCCCGATCATCCCGAAATCTTCACCAATGCTTCCCGACACTTCCCAAAGCGCGTTCCAACCTCCGGTTTACCTGAAAAAGACATAAAAGTGTGCAAACAAGGTTGTTCTAGAGACTAACATGAATATGATGAAATGAAAGAAAAAAGAAGAACAATTGTGATAAATAGATGCATGAAATGGGACTAAAAGGTGTGCAAAAAGGTGCACAAATAGCACCTAACAAATCTCCCCAAGCTTAGACCTTTCTTGTCCTCAAGAAAGAACAAGAACCGGACAAACAGGACGATTTCTAGATGGCAAAAAGAAACATAGAAAAAATGTGGACAGAAAGATCCTAAAAGCTAAGAATGAATGCATGCGATGAAAACCATGAAAATGAAACATATGTACAAAAGATACTTAAGGAACAAAAATTGAACCAACGAAAGATTTAAGAACACAAGTAATCTTTTTATTTATTTTTATAAATATGGACATATACGATCAAACCTTACATCAATGGGGCTCCAATCATTAATACCTAGGCGACCATCCTGCTTCCTTCCACATATCACAGACTCCCAAGGTGAGGAAGACCCGAAACGGTGTAATCCAATAATCCAACCCTAGTTTTATTAAAACTTTATACCTTACTAAGCTTTATGGGCGAAAATAACATAGTCCGGATCTCATGTCCTTAAGACTAGATGGCCAAGAATCAGAATCGACGCATCCTTAAGAACCCGTCACGGCGAATCAGCTTTCGCTGAAACAGTGAGCCCACCCGAAGGGGCCCAGCTCCTATGCTTTCACTTTTTCGAGAGCCACAAGTATCATATCACACAGTTCTTCATTCGCCAGATTTGACTTTGAATTGGCTTTTGACTTGATTGAACTTTGATTTGTACTTCGTTTTGAATTTGGATTCTTCAATCTTCATTTTTGGAATTTCTTGAGATTTCTTCGTTTTGGCACTTGAAATTCTGATTTGGGTACTAGATATGACAAGTGTACCCTTCCTTCTTTCTTGACTATGTGGATCTGATACTTAAGCTCTCTGTCACCGCGAGGGTAACGCGTGTCAACAAATAGGTCCGTGTTCTGTGGGTCCAGAGTTGCCGATAAAGATTCTTTTTAAACATTCAGAAGCAAATCATCCTAAAGCTGTTATTACCGCCCCAAAAACGTTTCAATATAATTTCTTTTTATTATCTAAGGCTAGGGTCTCGAATTACGGTGTTTGGGTCCCCTAGTTGTGACAGCTGATTCTACACTTCCGGTAACTATCCGGTCGCCTCGGGTATTTTGTTTTTTTCATTTGATTTCTCATTTTCCCACTTCATGGAGCTATTGTATGTGTAGAGTGTCATCATCTCGTACATTTTTTTTTTGAAAATGCATGCATGAATATGAAATGCAAAAAATGGTAAAATGCAAAAACTTAAAATAAAAAATAAAAATAAAAATAAAAATAAAAATGTTTTTGGGTTTTATAAATGCAGAATGAAAGAAAATAATAATTTTTTTTTATGTATGGATGCATGAACCTAATGTGACTATACCCCTCCCCAAGCTTAAAGATAAGCATCGTCCCCGATGCTCGGAGAGGGCGGAACAACCTATCTAATCACCGGAAGGTGGTGGGGGATGGTAGTCGGGTTGGGTAAGAGTCTAAAACAGTCACAAGTGCATACATATTGAATTTTAAAGCAATATATGAACGATTAAAGATATAGAAAGAATTTACCGAATTGTTCTTGGAGTCTTGCAGTTGGTGGTGAGAACCTCCTCCTCAACCTCCCCAAGCCTGCCTACATAAAGTATCAAGCCCAAAAGCACAAAACAAATTGTGAAAGTTTCGGACCTAGGGGTTCTTGGAAGAGAGAAATTGTTTTGGGGGTGAGTTATGGGTGAATGGGAGTGATAAAAACCGACTTTTAGACTTAAAACACATTTGTTCAGCAGCCAACACGGCCCGTGTTCTTTTAGTGTAAAATCACACGGCCCGTGTTAGGGCTTTAAAATTCTGCAAATGGCTGAACACGGCCCATGTTGGGCATAAGGTAAAAAAGACACGGGCCTTGTACCCCTCTGACTGCGAAAATGTTTGCCTCGCTTGAACACGACCCGTGTTCAATATAAGGCAAAAATGAACACGGGTCGTGTACGGCTCTGTTTGCCACTTCCCACTTTTTGAACCCAAAAAATCCCCTCTCATTCAAACGAAATAGTTTTGCATCCTAGGTCCGTTTGGTGATTTAAAAACATGCTTAAATGCATTTGGAACATTAAAAACCAAAAACTTCAAAGAAATGGAAATTGTTTTTAAAGAAATGACATAAATACCCCCGGGTTGCCTCCCGGTTAGCCGCCCTTGTTTTAAGTCGTTAGCTCGACGTTGCCCCCGAATATGCTTCGTTCTAAGTATGTGGGCCTCTCAAACACATCAATCTTCTTGCCACCTCCTTCAACGGAACCTTCAACCTTCCTTTGGCTTTATTTTTGCGCATAAACCAAAAAGGACTTAACCCTTTAATATTAGAGATTGTCTACTCAATCCTTTTTTGGTATTTGTTCAGCATGGTTATCAACTCACTCTCTTCCTTCTTCGATAGTTTATTTGAGTTGATGACCGGTTGAGTGCTCTCCTTCTCGACATGTATTAGCTTTAAAGGGTCCGGTGGAGTTTTTGCTCCTGGATCTAGTGCTTGTTCCACCGGTGGAAGGAATTTGGCTTTGGTGGTAGGTGGCTTGGGTTTCATATCATCAGTCCTCATATGCTTCTTGTCATCAATAAACTCCAAAATCTCCAGCACCTCATTATTCATATCGAACTCCTTTGCAATGTCCTTGGCTTTGTCCCTGTCTAGTTTTTGTGACAAAACTAACTCTAGAAATTCATTGTTAGACAAATTTAAGCCCTTTTTAGTTGAGGGCTGGATCAAATTGACAAAATTAACAGATTGAACATCAGAAGGAACCTTTTTTGCTTCATGAACATTGAAGTTGATAACTTCACCATCAAATTCCATACTCAAAGTTCCATTGTAGACATCAATTTTTGTTTTAGAAGTTTTAAGAAAAGGTCTACCCAAAAGTATGGAACTTGAACTTGGAGAGTCATCATCTCCCATATCTAAGACATAAAAATCAGCCGGGAAGACAAATTCATCGACTTGCACTAACACGTCCTCTAATACTCCCTTTGGGTGTACCAAAGACCGGTCAGCAAGTTGGATGATCACACCGGTTTTGCTCAATGTTCCTACACCAATTGATTTGAAAAGAGAATATGGTAGGACATTTACGGATGCACCAAGATCAAGCATAGCTCGGGGTACATAAAGATTCCCCAACTTGCAAGGCACGGTAAAGACACCGGGATCCTTGCACTTCGGGGGCATCCTCTTTTGCAAAACCGCGGATACATGCTCCCCAACTGTTACGACTTGATTTCCTTTTAATTTCTATTTAGATACACAAAGATCCTTAAGGAACCTTGCATATCTAGGTACCTGCTTGATGGCCTCGAGGAGTGGAATGTTGATTTGCACTCTCTTGAACATTTGCATGATCTCACTCTCCTCCCGTTCTTTCTTCGTGCTCTTTAATCTTTCGGGAAATGGAGCAGGTGTGGCTTTAGACTCAGTGATGAAGGGCTTCTTTTCTATTGTTTTCTCTTCCTCCTTCTCTTCTTTGATAGCTTCTTCCACCTCTATCTCTTTCTCGTTTTGATCAACCGACACTTTTGGATCATCATAGCTTTTTTCGTCTCTCAATGTGATGGCACACACGTTCTGCCTTGGGTTTGCTTCAGTTTGGGCAGGCAACTTTCCTTGAGATTCTAGTTTGCTTACGGAAGTAGCAAGCTGTGAAACTTGTTTCTCTAAGTTCTTGATGCTTGCTTTTGTTTCTTGTTGGAAAGCTTGAGTACTAGTTGCCAAACTCTTCACTATGTCCTCTAAGGACATATTTGATGAACCCGCTTGTTGAGGAGGGTGTTGTGGCTGCCTTGGCTGAAAGTTTTGTGGTGGAAAAGGTGGTCTTTGTTGGTACTGATGTGGTTGACTTGGTTGACATTTTGCTTGTTGATGTCCCCCCAACCTTGATTATTACTCCATCTTTGATCACCCCGTGGCTGCTCATATCCCCTTTGATTAGACCCAAGAAAACCTCCCATGGCTTTTGCTTCTTCATAATCTTCCTCTTGAAGTTGAGGGCACATGTCGGTTGGATGCCCCACTTGAGTGCAAATACCGCATGGGCGGGGTGTAGGCTGCACACCTTTATCTTTGGCCAACATCATTACTACTTTTGTGAGCTCGGACAATTGAGCTTCAATCTGAGGAGTTTGAACTTCCTTTATGTTGGGTTTTGAGCACTCTAACACTCCTATGGTGTACATGCAACCCTATAAACCTTGGATCTATGTTTTCTCTATTATACATGCAAATATTAAATATTCCAAGGTTTCATCCTAACTAGCATATTATGAAGCACCTATACTACAAAGTTCTAGTTAGATGACATACCTTTTGATGTAGCTTGATGTCTTCAAGCTTTAAGAGCTTAGCCCCAATAGTGTGGAAGCCTCAAATGGAATCACAAATCACCAAAACACCTTGGAAGAACTTGAGAGAATATGTATGCACACTAAAATCGGTCCACTCTTATTTTCACACACTTGTGCCAATTTTGTGAGCCAAGGACCCCTTTATATATTATGGAGGATTAGGGTTACATCCATGTAAACCCTAATACCCATGACCTTTCATTTACATAGGATCCATGAGTTAAAAGCTCCATGGACCATCCATGAAAGCTTAGCCCAACCTAAATGAACTTGGCCCATTCCATATATATAAGAGTCCATATTTAATTAGTTCTTTTTGATCACTTAATTAATTCTAAATTAATTCTTGATCAATACTAATTAAATAATATGATTCCATATTAATATATTAGAACTTATAATATATTAATATAAATCATAAATATACTATTCTCAAAAGACTATCCATATAAATTGTGCCGGTGAAGTGCAACCCAAATGGACCATGCCGGGTCGGGTCAAGTACATACCAAATATAGTTATGAACTTAGACATTAATCCAACAGTCTCCCACTTGGATAAGTCTAAAACTATTATTGAGTATGACTTCAAAACCTAACTGGCAATCGTAGCTCTTAAAGCCGCGGTCGAACTCTGACCTTGTCAATGACTTGTCCATCAGATAAGGGATCATATATTCCTCCATTCTAGATATCATATGGACTGAGACATGGATTATAATCATTCTCTCTGTCCATTTGTTGTTTTCTGATTTTCGATTTACGATGACTGACTGATTGAACAAATCAAATCAGTCCTGGCTTGGCCAAGCACTCACATGTGTCATCGCTAAATCATCGAGGGGCCCACAGATATCGCTTTTATCCCGAAGGTAAAAGGAATGGATAAACTTCGACTCATATGGCTTGTTCTACTACTTGTTGAATCATACACAAAGGCACGTTTTATAACATCGAGTTACCAAATGCGTTTTCGAGCAATCAATGTATAACCAACTCATAGTAACAACTCATATCTGTAGGTTTGAAGAATATAAGATATTATCGTCTCATGATCACTCGTGATAAAATCCATGAAGTGATTCAAATGAGCGTGGGTTGAATCCAATACTCAGAACTTATGAGCACTCATGAGTGTTGTAGCACCACTTTGTCCACCAACTTAGACCTCTACAAACCAACCCATGACAGTCTTGATTCATATCTACTTCCAACATATGACCGACTGTGGATGGTTTGAATAACTTAATCATTCAGGAAGAGCGACTTAGTTATTCTGGAAGTCAAAACATGCAAAGTGAAACACAAGAATAAATGAATCAAATATGGTATCAAACCCTATGAATATAAATAAACACTTTTATTTATCACCATACCGATTACTCATTATTCATTGTTTCGGTTTTATCAACTTTATACTTGAATTAAAAACACTAGTTGTCCCATGCACCAAGCATGTACACTATGTTTTTCTTAAACAATAGCTTTGCCATACACCAAGTATGAACTCTATGTTTGTCTATGATCCTTTTCTTTGTGAACTAGATCAATTGAACATAATTTCAATGTTTCTCTTTTCACACTCCCAAATCCTTGTCTTAAATGTAAGAATTCCAAATTCCTATCATTTATCGAAATCTGTTTAGATTTTAAACTTATATGCAATGTTCCTCTTGTAATGATTATGCACAAAGCCGCAAAGGCTTGGCAACAATCATTACAGAGTATCCCAATGGAGATCAATTCCATGGAAACGATGTCTCAAACTCAAAGCGCATTGCTTTGAACATGCTTCTTGCATTAAGTTTCTTTAACCTTACACAGATTGCTTCCACCTATGAAGACAACTCAATATTCCCATTTTGAGTACCGCTTCTGAACAAGAGTTGCCTCTGTTCAGACTATGTCAATATGGTCCTTCCAATATTAAACTGTATACTTCCAACTGTACTTGAGCAACCAATCTTTGGTAAACCTTAGATTGTCCTTGACAATTGCTTAATCACTTTAGTCATATCTAATTCTAGACATTGTTCCCCTTAATTCCCCAAGGCATTTGGAAAATTCAGAAAGGGTAAATATTATAGCACATGTAATCGATCTTGTACCCAAAGTAAATGGGACACGATTCATGATGTTGTTGGATTAGATGTCTAAGCCCATAACTATTATTGGTATGTACTTGACCCGAGAGTAGCATGGTCCATTTGGGTTGCATATCATCAGGACAATTTGTTAGGATGGACTTTTGAGAGAAGGTTATTTATGGTTTATTAATATATTATAAGTTATAATATATTAATATGAAATCATATGTTTAAATTAGTATCGATCAAGAATTAATTTGGAATTAATTTAGTGATCAAAAGAGACTAATTAAATCTATGGGGACTAATTATGATAATTAGTTATATTTATATGTGTTGGGCTTATGATCCATGTTGGACCAAGTTTATGTATGGATACATAAAGATTTGGGCCACATGAACCATGGATCATAAAACCCATGGGTATGGATTATGGGTTATACCCATGACCCTTGGAATCCTACATATAAATAGGTTACTCCATAGCCAAAATCACCACTTCTTTTCTTAGAGAAATATGGAGGTGTTTTGGTGCATGGAATTCTCTCTCAAGAGCCACCTTTGTCCTAGGTGTGTTGTGATTCCATTTGAGGCATTTCATACTATTGGTGCTAAGCTCTTAAGGCTAAATACATCAAGACTTCAAGCCACATAAAAGGTATGTTTCCCTAACTAGTATATTATATGGTTTATGTCAAATGCATGCTAGTTATAGGTTTAATGCCTTGGAAACCATTTGCATGTATAATAGAGAAAACATAGATCCAAGGTATTTAAGGTTGTATGTGCACCATAGGATGTTGTAGTATACTAAAACTCAACAGTGGTATCAGAGCCATGGGTTGTTTTCTATTATATTTGATGCAAATGTATTTTTTTTTCAAGTTGAAGCAAAAAAAAAGAAAAAAAACATGAAGTTTGTCAAATTTTATGATAATTACTTGATTTTATGAAAAACTAATTATTTATAAAATTTGAGTCACTTTACTACAAGAGTTGAATTAGGTCAATTTATTAAAAGATAGAATGATATGATTATTTTATTTGTTTTAAAATTTTGATCTAAATGGTTTTAGGGAGCTCAAAAGTTTTTTTTAAAGTTGTGATCTTAAGTATTTTGAAACCTCCATAAGTTATGGATATGAAAGTTTTTTTTTTTTAAAAATTGATTTAAAGTTTATATGGAGTTACAAAATTTGGAGTTAATGTTTTAAAAAATTTCATAACTTGTTCTTAAGTTATGAAACATGAAAAGTTTCACCATAAAACAAGTATTTAACTCCATACGTTATGAAATCCAAAGGTTTTCAAGAGTTACAAAACTTGCCCTCAAGTTTTGGAATTTGGAAAAAGCTTTTTATGGATAAAAAGAATTGAATTCTAAAACTCTTGGGTTCATAACTTAAACAATTAATTAAATGGTTTTAATTTTGAATTTAATAATTGGAATTATGATGTTTTATTGAATAATTCAAATTAACTCTTATGGACTTTATTAATAGTTAATTAAAGCGTTTAATTAAATGAGTATTATTAAATCCATAAATAAAGATATGGTTTGAGTTTAATTAAATTAAAAGTTTAGTTTAATTAAATTAAAAGTTTAGTTTAATTAATAGATTAAGCCACCAAGTATTTTAAATGTCTAAAATACACCCTTATACTATTATAATATTAAAAGTTTAATATATTATATGTATAAGAGCAAGTCGTCTTACCAATAGTAGGCCTCATTCACGAAGCCGGTCTATAAGGGGGGTATAAGGTTACTGCCTATAAAATGGCAGTTTAATGGGTGTCTACTCTCACCCACCGCTTCCTTGACCGGTGGAGGGTCATTAGCCGAACGGGTAGGACAAGGACTATAATTCTCCCTTCATTAAAAGTATTAATGATAAATACTAAGTAACTAAACTCTTAATAATACCCAATCTTAGTTACTTAGGAAAATGTGAATTTGGTGCTAACCCATGAAATTACACTTTGCACTTTGCTTAAGTCAGTTAGTGGAGCGTGTGTGGTTAACCGGCACACTAGCTTGATTTAACAAGGTAGGCAAAGGGTAACTTAATGTTTATCATAGTATCGGTGGAGCGTGTGTGGTTAACCGGCACATCGATTGAGGGGTAAATATTAAGGGTACCAAGTATATTTGCATGGTTATTCACACCTCGTTTTGTGATCCTCGGCATCCCAGTCACAAAACCTGAAGGGCACACTCGAGATTGAAACATGCCTTTGAAAAGTTCAATGAATCTCAAAAGAATCTAGGAGTTTCAAAACCAATTAAAACCTAATAATACATTTCGTTTATCTTGGTGGAAATTGGTGAATCGTCATTCACCTACCTTCAAATATTTTATAGCTTGGATTACGGCATCCCTCTTCCAAGTTATAAAATAGTTTGCTGGGTCCTAGCCTTAATATTTCATATTGGGTGTTATATTAAGGATTTTAGATCAACTATCTTGAATATCTCCCAAAAAGATGTCTGGTTCAGACATCTATGATCCTCCCAAATCTCTTGGAACTTCACTTCCTCCAACTCCTCCAATTATTCTCCCTAACCCACAACTTCAAGGTCACTCAAGCCCTATTGGCAAGCAAGGTCTATGTGTGATCGCATCTTGGAGATGAAGTCACATATTGACAAGCCAGGAGAGGTGGGTGTCAAACTCTTGAGAAAGTTGGTGGTTCAATCACTTTCTAAGTCACATAGTGAATTCCTTTGGGACTACTATGAAACAGACTATGACATGACCGTTAATGATCTTATCTATTTGCTTGGTGCTGCTGAATCAACAATAATTTGGAGCACTGGGAGAGCAAATTTGATTAGTAGATCAACTTCCCAAACTACCATGGACATTGACAATGGTAATATTGGATATCTAGAAAAGCCTTCTCTTCCCAAGGAAAGGGATTGACCATAGTCAACTAGGTTGACCAAATGGTAAAGAGAAAGGCTAAGTCTGCGATAGTCCCATGTACCATTCCCAAAGAGTCCCTATGTTTCTCTTGCCAAAGGAAGGGGCATTGATTGCTAAGCAACCTATTTACTTGAAAGATCATAAGGTTGATCAAGTCAAGAAGATTGACTCTACTTCAGTTAAAGTCCACTATCTAACTCTGTTAAGTTTCTATTCTGAGATTCTTGTTACATGATGTGACTGGGTCACATGTTGATGTTTTAAGAATCAAAGAAAAGTGAAGAAACTTAAAGGAAGTATATGCTGATTCTGATCGTGAAGATGGATCTCGATCGCATGGTTACGTGATCAGAATGTTGAGCTGTTGCTTAGGAGTTATGATATATTGCTTAGGAATAGATAACAACAAAGTTTTTCATGTGCTTTTGCACTGTAAGGATAGTTTTTCCGCAAAGTTTTTAAAATAAAAGAAACAAATATTTTGATTTTATTTATTTTAAAATATCCTTACAATGGCATTTGTGAAAAGGAAAAAAATTGTTGCTTATATGATTCCATTAATAGCAAGAGTGGAAATATGAATTTGATTCTATCATTTGTGGCAGTGTCTAAATTTTCCAAATAATGAAAGATTCTCATCACCCAAGTTTCAGTTGGATAGAAACTTGGAATCATGCAAGTTGTATAGTATGATGAATGAGAACTTTCAAGCATTGGAAAATTAAGACTAATTACTTGTTCACATGGATGTGTGAGTCAAGTAAAGGACTAAGGGATCGAGTACACATTCTTGTGCACTGATCAAGCCCACCACAAATGTAACTTGAGTGACACATCTTAAAGAAGGTTTATTAACACTAGTGAAATGTAAGAGTAAAAGGTTTTCTACTCTTGTACATTTGAATTTGGTAAGTTGTGATGTTTTGGATAAAATAGAGACCAACTTAGGCCAATTGTGTTAAGTGTTTGTCTTGATTAGAATCCACACTATCTCTTTAATATTTGGCAAGAAAGTCTTATAGGTTAAGGAGACAGTGGGAGTCTAAAAGATCCTGAAAGGGTTTCAAGAAGTAATCAAGAATAAAACATGTATTTCATCAGTAGCACACAACTAGAGGTTTATAACCTATCGTGTTGACATTTTTGTGCCCATTCCAGTTAAGTTGGCTATATATATTTAAGTTCTACATGTTCTCAATTGTTTGCATAACTACTTGGAAGCAATGGCAAGCCCTTGTGCTGCCAGGTGGCAAGAGGTTAAGATTGCACAAGTTCAATCCATATGAGTTAGGATTTGTCACTAACCTAGTCTTGTGATTATGGTTTGACAAATTCACATGGATAAGAACACATACACCATAAAATCTAAGGGTCATAAGGTTTCTCTCCGATTCATGAAAATGATGGTGAGGAAACACTTCCACCAAGTAGATTTGAAGCAGATGGCAAAAGGTATAAACAATTGAGACTATGATTACGGCATCCCTTTTCATAGTTCTGAAATTGTTTAGACACACATGCATGCTATCTAAGGAAAGGTGTATGATTTTGATAAAGTTTTATCAAAGCATCTCGTATCAGAAATCTGAACTTTGGTAAGAAAGTCAATAAAGTATTGATTTCTAGAAGTCCAGCTGATTTCTGAGTACATGTCAAAGCTAGTGGGAGCATAAGTGTTATGCTAATAATCATCATGTTAGTGGGAGCATGATAATTATTGTTAGTGTTGCAAGTTAGCAATGTTAATTATAGAAAACAAAAGTTTCAATTCGTGAGGCTGTAGGGATTGAAAAAGTTGTTTTGCTATAATTAAGGGAGAGGATATACTTCATTTCAGTTCTAAAGGCTTAGATTGAGACCTTAATCATCTTTAGTCAAGAATATATATATGAATTTCATGTTGGATTGGTTCAACTTAAGGAAATTCTATATATTGCGTTCTCAAAATTCGATTATGATTACGGCATCCCTCTTCATAGTCAAATTTTGAAAACATGGCAAATAAAAATATTGTAGCAAAAGACTGGTCTAGAATAATGTCTTTATGTGAGACATCATGAATCGTGTACCATTTGCTTTGGGTACAGGATCGATTGCATGTGCTATAATATTTGTCATTTCTAAATTTTTCCAAATGCCCAGAGGCATTAAGAAGGGAAAAGGTCTAGAATTGGATATGACTAAAATGATTAAGCAATTGTCGAGGACAATCTGAGGTTTACCAAAGATTGGTTGCTCAGGGACAGTTGGAAGTATAGTGCTAACTTTGGAAGGGCCATATTGACATATTTTGAAAAGAGGCATCTCTTATTCAGAAGTGATAGTCAAAATGAGAATATGGAGTTGTCTCCATAGGTGGAAGTTATCTGTGTAAGATTAGAAAACTTAATGCAAGAAGCATGTCCAAAGCAATGTACTTTGAATATGAGACTTAGTTTCCATGGAGTTGATCTCCATTGGAATACCTTATAATGACTGTTGACAAGTCTTTGTGACTTTGTACATATTCATTACAGGAGGGTCAGTGCATATAAGTTTAAAATCTAAACAGATTTCGATGAATGATAGGAATTTGAAATTCTCACATTTTTCGATAAGGATTTGGGAGTGTGAAATTAGAATCATTGAAATTATGTTCAATTGGTTTATTTCACAAAGTAAGGATCATACACAAACATAGAGTGTATACTTGGTGTATGGCAAAGCTATTGTTTAAGGAAAAACATAGTGTACATGCTTGGAGCATGGGACAACTAGTGTTTTTAATTCAAGTATAAAGTTGATAAAACCGAAACAATGAATAATGAGTAATCAGTATGGTGATAAATAAAAGTGTTTATTTATATTCATAGGGTTTGATACCATATTTGATTCATTTATTCTTGTGTTTCACTTTGCATGTTTTGACTTCCAGAATAACTAAGTCGCTCTTCCTGAATGATTAAGTTATTCAAACCATCCACAGTCGGTCATATGTTGGAAGTAGATATGAATCAAGACTGTCATGGGTTGGTTTGTAGAGGTCCAAGTTGGTGGACAAAGTGGTGCTACAACACTCATGAGTGCTCATAAGTTCTGAGTATTGGATTCAACCCGCGCTCATTTGAATCACTTCATGGATTTTATCACGAGTGATCATGAGACGATAATATCTTATATTCTTCAAACCTAGAGATATGAGTTGTTACTATGAGTTGGTTATACATTGATTGCACGAAAATGCATTTGGTAACTCGATGTTATAAAACGTGCCTTTGTGTATGATTCAACAAGTAGTAGAACAAGCCATATGAGTCGAAGTTTATCCATTCCTTTTACCTTCAGGATAAAAGCGATATATGTGGGCCCCTCGATGATTTAGCGATGACACATGTGAGTGCTTGGCCAAGCCAGGACTGATTTGATTTGTTCAATCAGTCAGTCATCATAAATCGAAAATCGGGAAACAACAAATGGACAGAGAGAATGATTATAATCCATGTCTCAGTCCATATGATATCTAGAATGGAGGAATATATGATCCCTTATCTAATGGACGCGTCATTGATTTGTTCAGAGTTCGACAGCGGCTTTAAGAGCTACGATTGCTAGCCGGGTTATGAAGTCGTACTTGCAATAACAGTTTTAGACTTATCCAAGTGGGAGACTGTTGGATTAGATGTCTAAGCCCATAACTATTATTGGTATGTACTTGACCCGAGAGTAGCATGGTCCATTTGGGTTGCATATCATCAGGACAATTTGTTTGGATGGACTTTTGAGAGAAGGTTATTTATGGTTTATTAATATATTATAAGTTATAATATATTAATATGAAATCATATGTTTTAATTAGTATCGATCAAGAATTAATTTGGAATTAATTTAGTGATCAAAAGAGACTAATTAAATCTATGGGGACTAATTATGATAATTAGTTATATTTATATGTGTTGGGCTTATGATCCATGTTGGACCAAGTTTATGTATGGATACATAAAGAGTTGGGCCACATGAACCATGGATCATAAAACCCATGGGTATGGATTATGGGTTATACCCATGACCCTTGGAATCCTACATATAAATAGGTTACTCCATAGCCAAAATCACCACTTCTTTTCTTAGAGAAATATGGAGGTGTTTTGGTGCATGGAATTCTCTCTCAAGAGCCACCTTTGTCCTAGGTGTGTTGTGATTCCATTTGAGGCATTTCATACTATTGGTGCTAAGCTCTTAAGGCCAAATACATCAAGACTTCAAGCCGCATAAAAGGTATGTTTCCCTAACTAGTATATTATATGGTTTATGTCAAATGCATGCTAGTTATAGGTTTAATGCCTTGGAAACCATTTGGATGTATAATAGAGAAAACATAGATCCAAGGTATTTAGGGTCTCAATTGTTTAGACCTTTTGCCATTTCTCATAAGTCAATGTTAGTGTGCCGGTTAACCACGCACGCTCCACTAATGACTTTGAGAACTGCAAATATCATAATTGCTATCTACTTAAAATCTACTTAGTGAAAGAATTTCCTCACCATCATTTTCATGAATCGGAGAGAAACCTTATGACACTTAGATTTTATGGTGAATGTGTTCTTATCCATGTGAATTTGTCAAACCATAATCACAAGACTAGGTTAGTGACAAATCCTAACTCATATGGATTGAACTTGTGCAATCTTAACCTCTTGCCACCTGGCAGCACAAGGGTCTGCCATTGCTTCCAAGTAGTTATGCAAACAATTAAGAACATGTAGAACTCAAATATATATAGCCAACTTAACTGGAATGGACACAGAAATGTCAACACGATAGGTTATAAACCTCTAGTTGTGTGCTAGTGATGAAATACATGTTTTATTCTTGATTACTTCTTGAAACCCTTTCAGGATCTTTTAGACTCCCACTGTCTCCTTGACCTATAAGACTTTCTTGCCAAATATTCAAGAGATAGTGTGGATTCTAATCAAGACAAACACTTAACACAATTGGCCTAAGTTGGTCTCTGTTTAATCCAAAACATCACAACTTACCAAATTCAAATGTACAAGAGTAGAAAACCTTTTACTCTTACATTTCACTAGTGTTAATAAACCTTCTTTAAGATGTGTCACTCAAGTTACATTTGTGGTGGGCTTGATCAGTGCACAAGAATGTGTACTTGATCCCTTAGTCCTTTACTTGACTCACACATCCATGTGAACAAGTAATTAGTCTTAATTTTCCAATGCTTGAAAGTTCTCATTCATCATACTATACAACTTGCATGATTCCAAGTTTCTATCCAACTGAAACTTAGGTGATGAGAATCTTTCATTATTTGGAAAATTTAGACACTACCACAAATGAAAGAATCAAATTCATATTTCCACTCTTGCTATTAACGGCATCATATAAGCAACAATTTTTTTCCTTTTCACAAATGCCATTGTAAGGATATTTTAAAATAAATAAAATCAAAATATTTTTTCTTTTATTTTAAAAACTTTGTGGAAAAACTATCCTTACAGTGCAAAAGCACATGAAAAACTTTGTTGTTATCTATTCCTAAGCAATATATCATAACTCCTAACCAACAGCTCAACATTCTGATCACAGAACCATGCGATCGAGATCCATCTTCACGATCAGAATCAGCATATACTTCCTTTAAGTTTCTTCACTTTTCTTTGATTCTTAAAACATCAACATGTGACCCAGTCACATCATGTAACAAGAATCTCAGAATAGAAACTTAACAGAGTTAGATAGTGGACTTTAACTGAAGTAGAGTCAATCTTCTTGACTTGATCAACCTTATGATCTTTCAAGTAAATAGGCTGCTTCGCAATCAATGCCCCTTCTTTTGGCAAGAGAAACATAGGGACTCTTTGGGAATGGTACATGGGACTATCGCAGACTTAGCCTTTCTCTTTACCATTTGGTCAACCTAGTTGACTATGGTCAATCCCTTTCCTTGGGAAGAGAAGGCTTTTCTAGATATCCAATGTTACCATTGTCAATGTCCATGGTAGTTTGGGAAGTTGATCTACTAATCAAATTTTCTCTCCCAGTGCTCCAAATTATTGCTGATTCAGCAGCACCAAGCAAATAAATAAGATCATTAAGGGTCATGTCATAGTCTGTTTCATAGTAGTCCCAAAGGAATTCACTATGTGACTTAGAAAGTGATTGAACCACCAACTTTCTCAAGATTTTGACACCCAACTCTCCCGGCTTGTCAGTATGTGACTTCATCTCCAAGATGCGATCACACATAGACCTTGCTTGCCAATAGGGCTTGAGTGACCTTGAAGTTGTGGGTTAGGGAGAATAATTGGAGGAGGTGGAGGAAGTGAAGTTCCAAGAGATTTGGGAGGATCATAGATGTCTGAACCAGACATCTTTTTGGGAGATATTCAAGATAGTTGATCTAAAGTCCTTAATATAACACCCAATATGAAATATTAAGGCTAGGACCCAGCAAACTATTTTATAACTTGGAAGAGGGATGCCGTAATCTAAGCTATAAAATATTTGAAGGTAGGTGAATGACGATTCACCAAATTCCACCAAGATAAACGAAATGTATTATTAGGTTTTAATTGGTTTTGAAACTCCTAGATTCTTTTGAGATTCACTGAACTTTTCAAAGGCATGTTTCAATCTCGAGTGTGCCCTTCAGGTTTTGTGACTGGGATGCCGAGGATCACAAAACAAGGTGTGAATAACCATGCAAATATACTTGGTACCCTTAATATTTACCCCTCAATCGATGTGCCGGTTAACCACACACGCTCCACCGATACTATGATAAACATTAAGTTACCCTTTGCCTACCTTGTTAAATCAAGCTAGTGTACCGGTTAACCACACACGCTCCACTAACTGACTTAAGCAAAGTGCAAAGTGTAATTTCATGGGTTAGCACAAAATTCACATTTTCCTAAGTAACTAAGATTGGGTATTATTAAGAGTTTAGTTACTTAGTATTTATCATTAATACTTTTAATGAAGGGAGAATTATAGTCCTTGTCCTACCCGTTCGGCTAATGACCCTCCACCGGTCAAGGAAGCGGTGGGTGAGAGTAGACACCCATTAAAATGTCATTTTATAGGCAGTAACCTTATACCCCCCTTATAGACCGGCTTCGTGAATGAGGCCTACTATTGGTAAGACGACTTGCTCTTATACATATAATATATTAAACTTTTAATATTAGAATAGTATAAGGGTGTATTTTAGACATTTAAAATACTTGGTGGTTTAATCTATTAATTAAACTAAACTTTTAATTTAATTAAACTCAAACCATATCTTTATTTATGGATTTAATAATACTCTTTTAATTAAACGCTTTAATTAACTATTAATAAAGTCCATAAGAGTTAATTTGAATTATTCAATAAAACATCATAATTCCAATTATTAAATTCAAAATTAAAACCATTTAATTAATTGTTTAAGTTATGAACCCAAGAGTTTTAGAATTCAATTCTTTTTTTTCATAAAAAGCTTTTTCCAAATTCCAAAACTTGAGGGCAAGTTTTGTAACTCTTGAAAACCTTTGGATTCCATAACTTATGGAGTTAAATACTTGTTTTATGATGAAACTTTTCATGTTCCATAACTTAAGAACAAGTTATGAAATTCTTTAAAACATTAACTCCAAATTTTGTAACTCCATAAAAACTTTAAATCAATTTTTTTAAAAAAAAAAACTTTCATATTCATAACTTATGGAGGTTTCAAAACACTTAAGATCACAACTTTAAAAAAAACTTTTGAGCTCCAAAATTTTATGACAAAATTTGTAACTCCTTAAAACATTTAGATCAAACTTTTAAAACTAATAAAATAATCATATCATTTTATCTTTTACTAAATTTGACATAATTCAACTCATATAGCAAATGATTCAAATTTCACAAATAATTAGTTTTTCACACAACAAGTAATTATCTTAAAATTTGACAAACGTCATGTTTTTTTTCCTTTTTTTTCAACTTGAAAATAAAACATTTGCATCAATATAACAGAAAACAACCCATGGCTCTGATACCACTATTGGGTTTTGAGCATTCTAACACTCCTATGGTGTACATGTAACCCTATAAACCTTGGATCTATGTTTTCTCTATTATACATGCAAATATTAAATATTCCAAGGTTTCATCCTAACTAGCATATTATGAAGCACCTATACTACAAAGTTCTAGTTAGATGACATACCTTTTGATGTAGCTTGATGTCTTCAAGCTTTAAGAGCTTAGCCCCAATAGTGTGGAAGCCTCAAATGGAATCACAAATCACCAAAACACCTTGGAAGAACTTGAGAGAATATGTATGCACACTAAAATCGGCCCACTCTTATTTTCACACACTTGTGCCAATTTTGTGAGCCAAGGACCCCTTTATATATTATGGAGGATTAGGGTTACATCCATGTAAACCCTAATACCCATGACCTTTCATTTACATAGGATCCATGGGTTAAAAGCTCCATCGACCATCCATGAAAGCTTAGCCCAATCTAAATGAACTTGGCCCATTCCATATATATAAGAGTCCATATTTAATTAGTTCTTTTTGATCACTTAATTAATTCTAAATTAATTTTTGATCAATACTAATTAAATAATATGATTCCATATTAATATATTAGAACTTATAAATCATAAATATACTATTCTCAAAAGACTATCCATATAAATTGTGCCGGTGAAGTGCAACCCAAATGGACCATGCCGGGTCGGGTCAAGTACATACCAAATATAGTTATGGACTTAGACATTAATCCAACACTTTACACCTCGGGGTGCATCCGTGTACCATTCTTCATCATGGCTTGAATGTTTGGAATCTTCAGCCATGTTCTTGATTAGATTGCGAATCTCGGTTGGGGTCTTATCGGGTAAAGATCCGCCACTAGAAGCATTGAGTAGTCTTCTTTCCATTGGGGTCATGCCTTCAATGAAGTACTGTAGGAGCTGATACTCGGTAATCTCGTGCTTTGGACAACGGGCACATAGTTTCTTAAATCTTTCCCAATATGTGTGGAAAGCTTCTCTTTTGTTTTGCTTGATCCCGATAATTTTCCTCCGTAGGGCTGAAGCTTTCATTTCGGGAAAGTACTTATCCAAGAACAACCGTGCAAGGTCTACCCAAGTAGTCACCGTCCCCGGTGGGAGGTCATAGAGCCAGTCTTTGGCAGTGTCTTGCATTGCAAAGGGGAATGCCCTAAGCTTGATCTGATCCTCCGTGACATTGTGTGGTTTCATACCCACACATACTACATGGAACTCTGTGAGAAACTTGTGAGGATCTTCATTTTCCAGGCCCCTAAATGTTGGGAGTAAGTGAATGAGGCCGGATTTTAGTTCCATGTTTGTGGCGGCTGGGTATGTGATGCAAAGAGGTTGTTGAGTAACCTCTTGTCTTGACCATTGACGGAGAGTTTGTTCGGGTGGTGGGTTTGGAGGTAGATTCCCTCCATGGTTATCTCCCATGGTATGAGTAGGAATTGAGGTTTTCTGTGGGTGTGGTGTTTGGAATGTTATGAGTAGGTGAAGAGAGAGGGGTGGTATTTATGGGTGAGGATGGTTGAGATGATGATGAGGGGTTTTCTGTTTCAGACGCGGACACACTTGAGAGGGGTATATCCTCCCAAATGTTGATGACCGGAGGGGTAGATGATGAAGAAGTTTCGAAAACCGGTTGCCTCTTACGAAGCTTTGCTTGCTTCCGCAGCTTCTTTGCAGTCTTCTTTATCTCCGAGTCAATTGGCAATGGTGTACCTGTACGGAAAGATCTAGGCATAAACAGTTAGTAACACCGTGTCCCCGGCAACGGCGCCAATTTGTTAGGCGTGTCAAACCCAACAAATAATAGGGGTACGATATACTCCAAAAGAATCCCACTATATTGCACTAAAAGGTAGTACAAGGCAAGCAGGGTCGATCCACAGAGACACGAGATAATTAGTCTATACCTCTTTGTGCAAGGTACTATGGTCACCAACAGTAAAGAGGGGGGTTTGAGTGTAATGATGTAGCAAATCAATTTAAAACACGAGTAAACAACTAAACCATTGAATTAAGTTCAGATTTTGTAAGGACTCCAACTCCATGTATGACAATCTAGCAATGTGAATCAAAGATGACAAGACATTTGTTTCATTCTATCTAAGTTGGTACTTGAAAGTGTTAACAAGCTCTAACACTTTCCATTCACCACATTAATCAATCAAAACAAGCTCTTTGATTAATCCTAACCTTACTAACCTAATCTAAACAAGCTCTTAGAAGTAGATTAAAAGATTGCATTAAACTTATTGTGAATGTTCCCAACAACACCCAATACTCCTCACAAGCTCGGGAGCGTAAGAATGTGTGAAAAGATTTACACTAAATTCATTCATAAGAAATCAATTTAATGCTTGTTACTTAGTTCAATTCACAAAACAATTACGGATTTTGCAAAATGAATAACTTGAATGACCTAACCCTAATTCAAATGGCCAATAAGAATCATTATTAGAATCAAACATTCGATTGAAGTAAAATCAGTTTCACTAGATAGAAATTAAACACAAACATCAGGTCATATGATTTGATTCATAGCTAAAAAGTCAAAACATGAAACTGGAGAAACTAGGGTTCTAGCCACACATGGCTAGAACAAGATCACAAGTCTAAAAGATGAAATTAAGTGTAATTACAACTTACAAAAACGAGAATTAATGTTTCCAAATGATTAACGGACAAACCCTTGCAAAAGCCTTCGAATTCTCCTCTCCAATGGTGGTCTGATATGTTGTGTTTGTGTAAAAATGGCCCTCAACCCGTAATATGAAAGATAGGAAAAACTGCCAAAAGTTGGTTTTTGGGTCGAACACGGCCCGTGTTAAAATAGGCTAAACTGACAGGGGTCGTGTTCAGCAGCCAACACGCCCCGTGTTGATTTGCACTAAACTGACACGCCCCGTGTTCAGCATGGTCAACAGCTCCCATTTGGGTCAAACACGCCCCGTGCCCACTTTTCAGTGTAAATTCAACACGCCCCATGTACCTCTCTGGCTCCAATTCCAAACTTTATTTTTCCAACTTTTTCGTTCTTCGCCCGATCATCCCGAAATCTTCACCAATGCTTCCCGGCACTTCCCAAAGTGCGTTCCAACCTCCGGTTTACCTGAAAAAGACATAAAAGTGTGCAATTAAGGTTGTTCTAGAGACTAACATGAATATGATGAAATGAAAGAAAAAGGAAGAACAATTGTGCTAAATAGAAGCATGAAATGGGACTAAAAGGTGTGCAAAAAGGTGCACAAATAGCACCTAACAATCATTTAGATTGCAAGGGCATTCGAATGAGTGACTCCGCCTTAAGCCCACAACCAAACAAGGAACAGGAAATAAGGCGGAATTACACATTCTATGTCCATAGAATCTTAATGATATATGGCCACAATGTTTACACTAGCCATCATAGATTCACTAGTAATAACCCTGCGTTTTTATATCGATGATAAGACTTATTCGGGTTTTTCCGTTTTCTCGAGATGCTTTCAGCCTTTCTCGAATTTGTACTAGGTCATAAGTGATAACTTTTCCTCGGAGCGTTGCATAGGGCCTGCTTTAGTGTTCCTCGTTTGATTAGATCGGTAGGGAACATATGGGTTCGGTTTACACGACTAGACTTATTCAGATGTTAGAACGTTCACTCGCACTCCTGGGTAGCCTTGTCCCGAAGTTCATGGTGGGACTCGTACCTAGTCCATCTATCATTAACTTGCGCATATAGGTCGTATGTAATTAAGGTTGGTAAGATAGTTGGATGGGTGACTCTGCCCCAAGTCCACAACCAGACAAGGAACAGGAAATAGGGCGGAAACACACATCCAATGTCCGTAGAATCTTAATTATATATTATCCTCGCGTATACACTTAGTAGTGATAGACTAATCGTATTCGTCCTAAGCTTTTGTGCTTGAACCTTATCTGCTGCATGCGTGACATTCCCGAAGGGTCTTCTGGAAATACTTGTGGAAAGGTTTCGGAAGGTACAATACTCATCTGGTGAGTGTTTTGGGGTTTCGCAGCGAGAGATGACCCGAAGGTCCGTGTAGGATTTGTGTTTATGAGAGACGAAGGTTTCCATATTCAGTGGGTTAGGTGAAGGGTCCTTTCATAGCCGTTTAATCGAGAAGGTGAGGACTATACCAATCGAAATCGAATGACGACCACAGTATCTTTTTAGGTAAAGCATGTGTTAAGCTGTATTCGCACGAAATGTTCGTTAGAGTGATAGAGCACCTTGTGTTTCTTTTCAGTGTGTTCTGTTTTGATCGATGTTATTGTTACTGCAATTGATTCGGATTAATGTCACTAGTACTGATAGTAGGAGTGTCGCAGATCTAGGTTATTAGTTTTTCAAGTATAGTAATTCCCGATTTTTCGAATGTGGCAATCAATTCATAGCAGAGGTTTATATAAATAAACTTATGAATTTAGTAGAAATGACTCGGTTGTAATCTTGTGATTTGTTCCATGCCCGATCCACTCCTAAGATCACCCAATGTATACCAGTTGTGTGTAATTAAGGTCCAATAGGTCGTTGAACTTAATGAGTCTGCCCTAAGCCCACAACCAAACAGGAACAGGACCTAAGGCGGACTTACCATTTCTAAGCCGATCGTCTCTTAATTACACATAACCTTGAGGTATACATTGAGTAATCTTAGAGTTACCATAAGCAAATCGTTTGTAATAACAGGTTATGAGATATGTGGTAAACTCCCAATGAAATAAAATGCATGCCAATTTTTTTTATTGATATGCTCTAGCTATATCCTTACCATTTCTATACACACGTATAAATTTTGCACTTTACTGAACTATTCTCGGTGTTTCTATTAACGTCCTTGAGACGGAGTTATGGTAGTGGGTAGAAGTAGGTTTTGTACGGGAGTTAAGATTTACCCATCACGTTGCTCGTGCGAGAATAGGGGTAGAAGAGATAATTAATAGACGTCTAATCCTATAATTACTTATAGGGGTGATCCTTATTAGTCACGTCTATAATCACATAGTGCATATCAGTTATACATAATCTGTGATAGAATAGACCTTCGAATAAATGACTCTACTTTAAGTCCACAACCAAACAAGGAACAGGAAGTAGAGCAATAGTCATAGATTCCGAGTCTATAATATCGTTAATTATGTATAACCTTGGCGTATGCACTCAGTCATTATAGACCTACTAATAGGGGTCTTTAGTTTTCACATAAGTTGGTTATAGTATCACCAAATACTCCTATAGTATTTTAATGTTTGTCTTATGTTTTCGATGTTTGTTTGTAGATAGAGTTGGTAAGTTTTTAGACTTGTTGCAACAAGACAACCATTCCCGGGCATATGCGAATCACTTCTGGGATATACATAGTTGATCAGGCTATGTCATTCCCAGACCTGACCATACATCCCCAAGCCTACTTGTGCCATTCAACAATCACAACTTTTGTTTTGTTCTAGAATGATGTTGACCTTAGTATGCATGCATGCATGTATACTTTTAACAAGAAACTATTTATTTCTATAAGTATAGTTATTTGAAAATGTTAAATCAGAGACCTTAGTCCCAATGCATTTATAGTTTGTATATCTTATGTGGTTCGATATACTTATATCACTATAAACAATGCTCTGATACCAATCTGTCACACCCCCAAACCAAGGATGGCGGAAACGTCCGGGGGTGAAGGACTTCATGTATAGTATCACAACAACGAGTATAATAGTGCTCAAAGTAAATACAACCATCATAAATATAATTGAAATGGTTACACCATAGTATATGTTTACATGTTTCAAAATCAATTACATTATGATGACAAAATGAACTGTTTGACGATTTAACTATTGGATTAGTGTCTAAGTCCATAATTATTTTGGTATGTACTTGACCCGATTATGAGCATGGTCCTTTTGGGCTGCCTTCACCATAGCAATATGTAGGATGAATTAAGGAGAGAAAGGTTTAATTATGATTTATTAATATACTATAAGAATAATATATTAAAGGAAAAATCATATTGTTTAATTAATATTAGTCAAGAATTAATTAAGAATTAATTTAGTGGCTAAAAGAGATTAATTAAACTTAGGGGACTAGATTTGTAATTATAAGATAATTACAATTGGGCTATGGATCACCTAATAATATATAGGTTGGACGAATTCTATGGGAAGCCCATTAGAAATCGTCCAAGGGATATGTTAAAGGAGTCCATGGGCTGCTGAGGGCTTAAGCAGCCAGATTAGGGGTTCCTAGTTGTAAACCCTAATAACCTACATGTATATAAAGGACCCTTAAGCCCCAAAAACGTGGAGAAGTAATCCTTTAGGCTTTCCAGCCGTTTTGGTGCCTCCTCTCTCCTCCCTCTTCATCCAAGTTGCTTAGTGGTGTTTGTGACTCCATTAGAGGTGCAACACTTGAGGCACTAAGCTTTCTGAAGCCAATCAAAGCAAGGATTGATTGTTATTGATATATAACAATCAAAGGTAATTACTAAACCCTTATTCAAGTTCTTATTTGATAGATCTAGGGTTTATAGCTTTGGATATTCAATTGCATGTTAATTAGACAAACTAGATCCAAAAGCTATTAGGGTTTGCATGTACACCATAGGAATGATGTATTGCTCGAAACCCATTAGTGGTATCAGAGCCTAGGGCTGTTTGTTAGTGAATTTGATGCTTATTTGATCGAAAATTGCTTGAAAAAATCGAATTTTCTGGTTTCTGACTGCCAGACTCGACGAGTTGGTCCTACTCGACGAGTTCCAGTGTGGACTCGACGAGTCCGAGGATCTGTTGCCGGATTTCTCGATTTTTTCCACCAGATTTTGTTGAGGATAGTTGCCAAAACTCGTTTTTATTGCCTAAAATCGATTTTTTATGTTTGGAATGATTATCCTTGTCAAAATTGATGGATTTGGTTAAATATGGATAATATAGGATTATTATTAGTAAATATTTGACCTAGTAAGTTTGAAAAAGTTTCAATTTTCCCCTTTAGGTTTTATAGTTTAAATTTGAACTTAAAAGTTTTGTTTTTGAAATTTGAATAGTTGAACCCTATTGTTTTGAAAGGTTTCAAAACTTGTCCTCAAGTTTTGGAATTTAAATTTTTGATTAAAAGTTAATTTTTAAATATTTAAATTCTAATCCCAAATGTTTTGAAAAGTTTCAAAACTTGCCCTCAAGTTTTGGAATTTAAAAGTTGATTAAAAGTTTGATTTTGAAATGTTAAATTCTAAAACCCTCGCATTTTGAAAAGTTCAAATTACACCCTTATGGTTTTGTTAATTAATTAAAGTGTATAATTAAAAGAGAGTTAATAAATCCATAATGTTTTGGTTTACATTTAATTAAATTAAAAGTATAATTTATTAAATTAGACCAACTAGTATTTTAAAAGTTTTAAAATACACCCTTATACTATATGTAACATTAAAAGTCTAATATTATATATGTATGAGTAAAAAGTCAGTCTTACCGTTAGTAGGCCTCATTTACGAAGCTGGTCTATAAGGGGTGTTTAAGGAAGTTGCCTATAAAATGGCGATTGAATGGGTATCTACTCTTACCCACCGCACTCTTGACTACATGCTTTTACAAATTCCCAAATCATAGTTACTTTAGGAAAAATATGGAATTGTATGCTAATCCATGGAATTACACTTTGTACCCTTGTCGAAACGTTAGTGGAGCGTGTGTGGTTAACCGGCACACTAATTTGGGGTTGACATTGGTAGTGAAGGGTGGCTCGATGTTTATCATAGATCAATGGAGCATGTGTGGTTAACCGGCACATTGATTAGGTGATAGTATCATTGAGTGCATCACGTAGATTCGTATGGTTATTCACACCTTGTTTGTGATCCTCGGCATCCCAGTCGCAAATTTGAAGGGCATAATCGAGATTAAACATGCAATTGAAAAGTTCAATGAATCTCAAAAGATCTAGGAGTTTCAAGTCATTTAAAAACTTAAACTTTAATTTTGTTTTTCATGGTGGGAATTGGTAAATCATCATTTACCTACCTTCAAATATTCTACAACTAGATTACGACATCCCTCTTCTAGGTTGTAGAATGTTGGATCCTAGCCTTGATGTTTCATTTGGGTGTTACATCAAGGATTCTTATCATCTAACTTGAATTTTCTCCCATTTTGTAGATGTCTAAATCTTACAATGGCCTTCCCAATTCCCTTGGAAGAAGCTTTCCAAATGAAGATGACGTTCCACGATACGATCAAGGAAATGAGAGTCATGCTTCACTTCCTCCACCTCCTCCAATTATTCTCCCTAACCCACAAGTTCAAAGGCTTGAAAAGTTCAAGCTCACTCAAGCCCTTTTGGCAACTAAACGCGAAGATGGGAAACCTGTGTGTGCACACATCTTAGAGATGAAGTCACACATTGATAGGTTAAGGATGATGGTTGTCGATATCTCAGAAATGTTGGCTGCTGACTGGGTTCTTCAGTCACTTCCTGAATCATATAGTGAGTTCGTTAGAGAGTACTATATGATGGACCATGACGTGACCCTCATTGATTTGACCTATTTGCTTATAGCTGATGAATCAGAAATGATTTGGCGTGCTGATCGAGCAAATTTGTCTGGCAAATCAAACTCCCAAACTTCAATGGACATTGAAAATGGTGACATTGGAAATCCAGAAAAGGTAAATTCTGAGATAGTTCCTTGTGCCATTCCAAAAGAGTCCATCTGCTTCTACTGCCAAGAGAAAAAGCATTGGAGACGAAGCTGCCCTGTTTACCTGAGAGATCTAAGAGATGGGAGAGTCAAGACGTATGGCTCTACTTCGGGTAAAATCTATTAACTAAGTCTATAAGTTCCTATTCTTTGATTCTTAATACATGATGTGATAAGATTACATTTTGATGTTTTTGCAGGATCGAAGAAAAGAGAGGAAGCTTAAGGAAGAAGCGTGTTGAATCTGATCATGAAGAAATGGATTTCGATCGCATGGACTCGAGGATCAAATTTTTGAGCTGCTACTCTAGAGTTAGGATAAAATGATAAGAAATATGAAATAGCATAGTTTTTCAGTTGAATTGCATTGAAAGGACAAAAATTTTTCCGCAATAAAATAAATTTTGATTTTGTCTTATTTATTTATCCTTGCAATGGTGTGTATGAAAAATTGATGTTTGATTGTTTCTATTGTTAGCAATAATGGATTCTTTATTATGTTATTTGTGGAAATGTCGAGAATTGCCAAATAAGGGAAGATTCTCATCGCCCAAGCTTCAGTTGGACAGAAACTTGGAGTCATGCAACTTGGTTGCGTGATGAATGAGAAACTTCATATTTGGAAATTAGACTAATTCTTTGACAAAGTGTCAAGACAAGGACTAGGAGATCGAGTACACTAGGTTGTGCATTGATCAAGTCCACCACAAGAGTGATAAAGATATTCGTCATGGTTTACTAAAGTTTAGTAAATATGGTTATACTTATAAGATTAAATATAATTCTGAGTTAATTGAAAGAGTTTCAATCAATAGCAGAACGAATAAGAAGAATCAAGTAGGCAGAAAGATAAAAGTTTCTCTATTCTAAGAAGAAGGGAGAGTACCTTTTATTGTGTTTTATGATAAGTCTTAATGATTAAGAACTATTTCTCAATTAGTCCTCTAAGTGAGTCTTAGTGCATTTGTATGTCTAAGAAGAGGAATCGAGAATTATGGAAATAGTTAAATCAATAAGTCAATCATACTTCGTTCCAATATCAAGTCTTAGAGTCAAGATTCTGACATGAGTGACAAGTCTTAAGTAGGTTTATAACACTCGACAAATGTGGAATTTGGAAAAGTTTTCTTATTCTTGCACATTTGAAATTGGTAAGTTGTGATGTCTTGGATAAGACAAAGACCAACCAGGACCAATTGTGTGAAGTGTTAAACTTGACAAAAGGCTACACTAACTCTTGAATATTTGTTTGTCAAGAAATGTTTCTTGACAAGAGAACCTTATATGTCAAGGAGTCAGTGGGAGTCTTAATGGTCTTGAAAAGTTTCAAGAACAAATCAAGAGTAAACCGAGTTAATCATCACTAGCGCACGACTTGAGGCTTATAACCTATCGTGTTGACATTATTTTGTTTCTGTGCCATTCCAATTAAGCTAAATATGTATGTGAGTTCTATAAGTTCTCATTTGAATGCATAAAGACAAAGCACCTTGATCAATGGAAAGTACATTGATATGTAAGGGTGAGTTGCTAAACCACTTGGAAGACATGGTGGGCACTCGTGTTACCATGAGGCAAGAAATCAAGATTGAACGAGCTCAGTCCATATGGTTTTGGATTTGTCGCAAACTTTCGTTTTTGACAAATTCACATGGATAGGAACACATACATCATAAAATCGAAGTGTCATAAGGTTTCCCTCCTTCATGGAAATGATTGTAAGGAAATGCTTTCACTAAGAGAGATTTTAAGAAGATTGCAATTGTGAAAATTGTATTCTCAAATTCGATTATGATTACGACATCCCTTTTCATAGTTCGAATTGTGAGATTTGGCAATAGGTCTGAACATTTGGGACTTAGTAACATAAGTTCTGAATTTTTTTAGACACACATGTGAGCTATCTAAGGCAAAGGTGTATGAGCTTACAAAGCTTAGATAAAGGCTTATCAAAGCATTAGGTATTAGAAATATGAACTTAAGGAATTCAATAAGCATTGTTTTCTGGAAGTTCATATGTTTTCTAAATACATGTCAAAGCTAGTTGGAGCATAAGTGTTATGCTGGTAAGAAAATAATCATCATGTTAGTGGGAGCATGATTATTATGGTAAGTATTGCAAGTTAGCAATATTAATTATAGAAAACAAAGATTCACTTTGCAAAGTTGCAAGGATTGAAAAGTTGTTTTGCTATAATTAAGGGAGAGAATATTATACTTCGTTTCAAAATTCTAAAGCTTAGATCGAGAAATGTTAATAAATTTAGTCAAGGATACATAGTGGATTCTCAAAATTCGATTATGATTACGGCATCCCTCTTCATAGTTCGAATTGTGGGAACAGAGCACATAAAATATTATGGCAGAAGGATGATAAAGTATCATGTCTTTATGTGAGACATTATGTATCGTGTCCAATACGCTTCGGATATAGGATCGATTGCATATGCTATAATATTTGACCATTCTAAAATTTTCCAAATGCCTAGGGCATTAAGAGGGAAAAGGGACTAGAACTGGTTTTGACTAAAATAATTAAACAACTATCAAAGGACGATCTGAGGTTCACTGAGGATTTGTCACTTGTGAGTAGTTGGAAGTATAGTAGTGGATGGACTATATTGGCATTATTATGAATAGATAAGATTCTATTAAGAATGAGTTGTCATATGGCAAATATGGAAATGTTTCCATTAATGGGAGTTGGATATTAAGAAATATGTCTAGATTAGAAACTTTTATGCGAGAAGGATGTTCAAAGGAATGTACTTTGAATGTGAGACTTCACGTCTATGGAATTGTCTTGTAACAATTTCCGATAGAATACCTTGTAATTTCATTAGACGGGTCTTGGTGACTTTCGTGCTGTGACATTACGAAAGGATCATTGCATAAAATGTTAGAATCTGACATATTCTAAAAGTGGTAAGAATTTGGTATTCTTATATACTAATAATAAGGATTGGGGATTGTGAAATGAGTTTCATTGGAAAAGTTTTTCAATTGATCTATTTCACAAAGTATGGACCATAGGAAACCAAAGTGTGCATGCTTGGAGCATGGGACAATTGTGGTTATAATTCGAGTAATAAGTTGATTTTCTGAAACAGTAAGAAATAAATAATGAGTAATCAATATGGTGTTTAAATAAAAGTGTTTTTATTTATGCTCAAAAGCTTTGGGGCCATATAGGATTAATATTATTATTCCGTTTCACTTTGCATGTTTTGACTTCCAGAATAACTGGGTTATTCGAACCTCCACAATCGGTCATACGTTGGAAGTAGGTATGAAAGAAGACTATCATGAATCTGTCTGTAGATTGTCTAAGTGTTTAGACATAGCACAAGTTTGCTGCAGAGTTCATGAGTGCTTTAATAGGATTAGAGTATTGGATCAAACCCACGCTCACTTGAATCACTTCATGGTTTTTGTCATGAGTAATTGTGAGACGATAACATTGTATATTCTTGAAACCGAGACGTGTGAGTTGTTATTTGCTGGGCGGTTGCACATTGATGATAAGTAAACGCACCAGTAACTTGGTGTTATAAAACTTATTGTTATGTGTAATTCAATTAGTAGGTGCAAGCAAGCATTTGAGTCGAAGTTTATCCATTCCTTTTACCCAAAGTGGGATAAAAGCGATATCTGTGGGCCTCTCGATGATTTAGTGATAACACCCTAAGCGCTTGGCCAAGTCGGGACTAAGTTGATGTGTTCAATTGTAGTCTGTTGTCAGTCGTCATAAATCAGAATTCGGGAAACAGTATAGAGAGAATGATCAAATTCATGTCTTGTGTCTATACGATATCTTGAGAATGGAGGAATATATAATCCCTTATCTAAAGGACACGCGTATCTGATAAGATCAGAGTTGACAACGACTTTTGAAAGTTACGATTGCTGATCAGGTTCTGAAGTTATGCAAAATAGTTATTAGACTTATCCAAGTGGGAGACTGTTGGATCAGTGTCTAAGTCCATAACTATTTTGGTATGTACTTGACCCGATTATGAGCATGGTCCTTTTGGGTTGCCTTCACCATAGCAACATGTAGGATGAATTAAGGAGAGAAAGGTTTAATTATGATTTATTAATATATTATAAGAATAATATATTAAAGGAAAAATCATATTGTTTAATTAATATTAGTCAAGAATTAATTAAGAATTAATTTAGTGGCTAAAAGAGATTAATTAAACTTAGGGGACTGGATTTGTAATTATAAGATAATTACAATTGGGCTATGGATCACCTAATAATGTATAGGTTGGACGAATTCTATGGGAAGCCCATTAGAAATCGTCCATGGGATATGTTAAAGGAGTCCATTGGCTGCTTAGGGCTTAAGCAGCCAGATTAGGGTTTCCTAGTTGTAAACCCTAATAGCCTACATGTATATAAAGGACCCTTACGCCCCAAAAACGTGGAGAAGTAATCCTTTAGGGTTTCCAGCCGTTTTGGTGCCTCCTCTCTCCTCCCTCTTCATCCAAGTTACTTAGTGGTGTTTGTGACTCCATTAGAGGTGCAACACTTGAGGCACTAACCTTTCTGAAGCCAATCAAAGCAAGGATTGATTGTTATTGCTATATAACAATCAAAGGTAATTACTAAACCCTTATTTAAGTTCTTATTTGATAGATCTAGGGTTTATAGCTTTGGATATTCAATTGCATTTCATTAGACAAACTAGATCCAAAAGCTATTAGGGTTTGCATGTACACCATAGGAATGATGTATTGCTCGAAACCCATTATTAACGTCCCATCCTCAAAACGTTGTTGGTTTCCTGTTTCACTGATTTCCTTAGAATACAAGTAGTTTTGAAAGAGTGTCAACAATTAAGTTGGTGAGTTCATAAGAGTTTTGTTTTGAGGAAGAAACCGTTTTCCTTGTAAAAGCGACAGAGTATGTTTCCAGAAAATCCAATATTTTCTTTATTAAGTGTGAAATGAATGCTCCTATGTTATGCGGTAATGTACCCTAGAAAGACCCATAGATTCCTTCTATAATCACTCAGCGTATATAAGTTATATAAAATTTAGTCAAATAAACCGTTGAATATAATTGGTCTGCCCTAGATCCACAACCAAACAAGGAACATGAGATGAGGCGGGCCCACCAATTCTAAGTCGATTTCAATTCAATTTTAAATAACTCTAACATGTACACTTAGCAATTATAGCTGAAAACTAACAATTCTAATGATATATAGTTTTAATACCATAAAACCATTTTGTGTAAACCCGGTACTTTGTATTCGTACCCCGTTTATATGAAAACCCGGTACTTTGTAATGTACCCCTTTTTGTGTAAACCCGATACTTTGTATTTGTACCCCGTTTCGTGTAAACCCGGTACTTTGTATTTGTACCCCTTTTCGTGTAAACCCGATACTTTGTATTTGTACCCCGTTTTGTGTAAACCCGGTACTTTGTATTTGTATCCCTTTTTGTGTAAACCCGGTACTTTGTATTTGTACCCCGTTTTGTGTAAACCCAGTACTTTGTAATGTACCCCTTTTTGTGTAAACCCGGTACTTTGTATTTGTACCCCGTAAATGAAAGTCCTTTGTAATGAGTTTGAAATGTAAATGAAACATAAACTACACCTATTATAGTTTATCAACATGTTTGTAGTGTATATGCAACCTAACGATACCTATTATAGTTTAGCATGTTTGTTTGTGGTGCATAAGAACCTTTTTCTATGTAAGTCGAATGTATAGCAAAAATATAACTATGTTTATCATGCCTTGTTTTGTACTATTGGTAATGATGGAGGATTCTTACAATTCAGTGAGTATTTTCTGTTATACAACTATCCCACAACAAGAAACACATGTAAGATATGAAATTCTCAAAGATTAACACTTTGCTCAACATGTTACAAAGTGTGATGCAAGTTATAAGCTGTTAACTAGTTTTTGACCTTTCTACACTGTTTTAGAAAAATCATAGAAAAATCATACGAAGTCGAAAACTGAATCCGTAAATTTTGAGAGTTCACAAAATGTGTCTAGTTTATTCATAATTTTTATTATGATTTTTAGAAGTCTTTAACTTGTGTTAAAATGTTCATATTCACAGACTGGTCCGAATTCGTTTCTGAAATGATAGGCAGTTTTGTAAGAATCACCATAAATCGTAAAAAAATCGTATGGAGATGTGCAAGTAGTCATTTTAAAGGTATGAACCTGAACTATTTGCATACTAAACAGTTTTGAAATATATTAAGTTTAAGGTAGTCAAAACAGTCTGTGAATAAGACTCAACGTTTCTAATGAAAGCTGTTGTTTGAGTTTAGTTAAGTTTTTGGTGTTTTAACTTGTATTCCCCCCCCCCCCTTAAAACTTGAAGAAAACATGAAAATGTAGGGGTATGAACTCACCTTGTGTGATTTCAGTGGATGAATGATGAAGAAAAGAAGTGTTCAACTCAAGAACACTTTAGAAGATGCTTGAAGATTTGAAGATCTAACAACAAATATGACGACATTTGTGTAAGGGACTCGTGATTTGAGTGAAGAAATGTAAGGAAATAAAGTGTAGGATGAAGGTACTTACCGAAAGTGAAGGAAGAACTCAAGAACAACCCTTGAATCTCGAGTTTGAGAGAGAGAGAGAAAGTGAGAGAAGTGTGTTTGTTCTTCTTTGAGAAAGAGTGAATAATGAGGGGAGTGAAGTGAAGATTTCCAACCCTTTGATCTGATTATGGGCTGGTGAAATAGTGTGAAAGGACAACTAATTGACTAAGCATGGACGAATGGTGACTGAGTATGGCCCTGGAGTGGGTGTGTGGGATTGCTTGTGTCATAATCTAAAGATAAAGTCAACACTCCACCCATAAATCTTACCTACTATATTTTATTCTTAGGCAAGGATTTTCCCCAAAATATAATTAAAATATGGCTATTTAGGGTTTATTATGTTAAAATACGAGTTTGGGTGAAAATCCCGCGTTAAAATCACGAAAAACGAGCTTAAAACGAAGTTTGGGTCAAAAACCGGCAATCTAGACCGAACCTACGAGGTTCGGCTCTAAGGGAGTGAGAACCGAGAGAAGGGAAGGAAGGAACCGAGAGTAGAGAACAGGACCGAAGGTGCGAGGGGGAAGGGACAGAAGGTCCGAGGTTCGGTTCGGTCTGCTGAGCTTCGGTCCGAGAGGGCGTAGTTCGCTTCTGACACCTTCGCTTCTGACACCTTCGCTTCTGACAAGTTCGGTTCCTAAGAGATTCGGCTCCTTAAGGCTGTTTTTCGCGTAGACTTCCGTTTTCGAGCGGTTTTCGACTAAATCGACGGTCGGGATGCCCCGAGTGATTATAAGAAGTTGAGAGAGATTTTGAAAGAGATTTGGGAGAGATTTGACATACTTGGAGAGATTTGGGAGAGATTTCACATACTTAGAGAGATTTGGGAGAGATTTCATATACGTGGAGAGATTTCTCATACAGAGAGAGATTTGGGAGAGATTTCACATACTTGGAGAGATTTGGGAGAGATTTCACATACTTGGAGAGATTTCTCATACAGAGAGAGATTTGGGAGAGATTTCACATACTTGGAGAGATTTCTCATAAAGAGAGAGATTTGGGAGAGATTTCACATACTTGGAGAGATTTGGGAGAGATTTCACATACTTGGAGAGATTTCTCATACAGAGAGAGATTTGGGAGAGATTTCATACACGTGGAGAGATTTCTCATACAGAGAGAGATTTGGGAGAGATTTCACATACTTGGAGAGATTTGGGAGAGATTTCACATACTTGGAGAGATTTCTCATAAAGAGAGAGATTTGGGAGAGATTTCACATACTTGGAGAGATTTGGGAGAGATTTCACATACTTGGAGAGATTTCTCATACAGAGAGAGATTTGGGAGAGATTTCACATACTTGGAGAGATTTCTCATACAGAGAGAGATTTGGGAGAGATTTCACATACTTGGAGAGATTTCTCATACAGAGAGAGATTTAGGAGAGATTTCACATACTTGGAGAGATTTGGGAGAGATTTCACATACTTGGAGAGATTTCTCATACAGAGAGAGATTTGGGAGAGATTTCACATACTTGGAGAGATTTCTCATACAGAGAGAGATTTGGGAGAGATTTCACATACTTGGAGAGATTTCTCATACAGAGAGAGATTTGGGAGAGATGGAGTAAAAGACGTTGAGAGAGACTTCGTTTGCGACCTTTTTAAGTGTTTGGCTTCATAACGCAAGGTTCTTACACTCTGTTAAGCCTTGTTATGAATGTTATACGCTCCCGAGGGGTATGGAATAATGTTTTATCGAATAGTTTCATCACGTGCCTTGATTAGGGTTTAGAATTTCCGAACACGTGAAAACTCTAAGTGATACTTTGTATTAAGATTGCGAGTAGTACAATATGAATCATATTGGAAACCCTAATATACAAGGGTTAGATGAATTGACCGGTTTGACTTGTTGACTTTGGTTGACTTTGACTTGACCAAAAATTGACGGTTGTCACAACATCCCCCCGTTAGAAAGAATTTCGTCCTGAAATTAGCACTTTGACCGGAACTTCGAGAGTTGGGGAAAGATGTGGGAACTTTTCGTAGTACAAGAAATTGATATGGTGGGGACCAATCCGCCTGGTGTTAAATGACGACCTTGGAATTTCGTATTGTAACTAGAGCCGAGTCGATTTAAAAGGAGTTTATTGTTTTGGAATGATAGTGTATTCTATGTGTGCCTTTATGCTCCCCGTTTTATCCTTGTTGTTACCACTATGAATATTTTATAATGTAGTTAGTGAGTACTAGTATTACGAATGATTTATCAATTTGAGATGAAATTTTCAATATAAGTCCTACCAGATCTTTTATAACCGCTTGGTGTAAACTAGTCATATATCATTTAGATTGCAAGGGCATTCGAATGAGTGACTCCGCCTTAAGACCATAACCAAACAAGGAACAAGAAATAAGGCGGAATTACACATTCTATATCCATAGAATCTTAATGATATATGGCCACAATGTTTACACTAGCCATCATAGATTCACTAGTAATAACCCTGCGTTTTTATATAGATGATAAGACTTATTCGGGTTTTGCCGTTTTCTCGAAATGCTTTCAGCCTTTCTCGAATTTGTACTAGGTCATAAGTGATAACTTCTCCTCGGAGCGCTGCATAGGGCCTGCTTTAGTGTTCCTCGTTTGATTAGATCGGTAGGGAACATATGGGTTCGGTTTACACGACTAGACTTATTCGGATGGTAGAACGTTAACTCGCACTCCTGGGTAGCCTTGTCCCGAAGTTCATGGTGGGACTCGTACCTGGTCCATCTATCATTAACTTGTGCATATAGGTCGTATGTAATTAAGGTTGGTAAGACAGTTGGATGGGTGACTCTGCCCCAAGTCCACAATCAGTCAAGGAACAGGAAATAGGGCGGAAACACACGTCCAATGTCCGTAGAATCTTAATTATATATTATCCTCGCGTATACACTTAGTAATGATAGACTAACCGTATTCGTCACAAGCTTTTGTGCTTGAACCTTATCTGCTGCATGCGTGACATTCCCGAAGGGTCTTCTGGAAATACTTGTGGAAAGGTTTCGGAAGGTACAATACTCCTCTGGTGAGTGTTTTGGGGTTTCGCAGCGAGAGATGACCCGAAGGTCCGTGTAGGATTTGTGTTTATGAGAGACGAAGGTTTCCATATTCAGTGGGTTAGGTGAAGGGTCCTTTCATAGCCGTTTAATCGAGAAGGTGAGGACTATACCAATCGAAATCGAATGACGACCACAGTATCTTTTTAGGTAAAGCATGTGTTAAGCTGTATTCGCACGAAATGTTCGTTAGAGTGATAGAGCACCTTGTGTTTCTTTTCAGTGTGTTCTGTTTTGATCGATGTTATTGTTACTGCAATTGATTCGGATTAATGTCACTAGTACTGATAGTAGGAGTGTCGCAAATCTAGGTTATTAGTTTTTCAAGTATAGTAATTCCCGATTTTTCGAATGTGGCAATCAATTCATAGCAGAGGTTTATATAAATAAACTTATGAATTTAGTAGAAATGACTCGGTTGTAATCTTGTGATTTGTTCCATGCCCGATCCACTCCTAAGATCACCCAATGTATACCAGTTGTGTGTAATTAAGGTCCAATAGGCCGTTGAACTTAATGAGTCTGCCCTAAGCCCACAACCAAACAGGAACAGGACCTAAGGCTGACTTACCATTTCTAAGCCGATCGTCTCTTAATTACACATAACCTTGAGGTATACATTAAGTAATCTTAGAGTTACCATAAGCAAATCGTTTGTAATAACAGGTTATGAGATATGTGGTAAACTCCCAATGAAATAAAATGCATGCCAATTTTTTTTATTGATATGCTCCAGCTATATCCTTACCATTTCTATACACACGTATAAATTTTGCACTTTACTGAGCTATTCTCGGTGTTTCTGTTAACGTCCCTGAGACGGAGTTATGGTAGTGGGTAGAAGTAGGTTTTGTACGGGCGTTAAGATTTACCCATCATGTTGCTCGTGCGAGAATAGGGGTAGAAGAGATAATTAATAGACGTCTAATCCTATAATTACTTATAGGGGTGATCCTTATTAGTCACGTCTATAATTAGTGCATACCAGTTATACATAATCTGAGATAGAATAGACCTTCGAATAAATGACTCTACTCTAAGTCCACAACCAAACAAGGAACAGGAAGTAGAGCAATAGTCATAGATTCCGAGTCTATAATATCTTTAATTATGTATAACCTTGGCGTATGCACTCAGTCATTATAGACCTACTAATAAGGGCATTTAGTTTTCACATAAGTTGGTTATAGTATCACCAAATACTCCTATAGTATTTTAATGTTTGTCTTATGTTTTCGATGTTTGTTTGTAGATAGAGTTGGTAAGTTTTTAGACTTGTTGCAACAACACAAACATTCCCGGGCATATGCTAATTACTTTTGGGATAGACATAGTTGATCAGGCTATGTCATTCCCAGACCTGACCATACATCCCCAAGCCTACTTGTGCCATTCAACAATCACAACTTTTGTTTTGTTCTAGAATGATGCTGACCTTAGTATGTATGCATGCATGTATACTATTAACAAGAAACTATTTATTTCTATAAGTATAGTTATTTGAAAATGTTAAATCAGAGACCTTAGTCCCAATGCATTTATAGTTTGTATATCTTATGTGGTTCGATATACTTAGTTCACTATAAACAATGCTCTGATACCAATCTGTCACACCCCCAAACCAAGGATGGCGGAAACGTTCGGGGGTGGAGGACTTCATGTATAGTATCACAACAACGAGTATAATAGTGCTCAAAGTAAATACAACCATCATAAATATAATTGAAAAGGTTACACCATAGTATATGTTTACATGTTTCAAAATCAATTACATTATGATGACAAAATGAACTGTTTGACGATTTAACTGTTGGATTAGTGTCTAAGTCCATAACTATTTTGGTATGTACTTGACCCGATTATGAGCATGGTCCTTTTGGGTTGCCTTCACCATAGCAATATGTAGGATGAATTAAGGAGAGAAAGGTTTAATTATGATTTATTAATATATTATAAGAATAATATATTAAAGGAAAAATCATATTGTTTAATTAATATTAGTCAAGAATTAATTAAGAATTAATTTAGTGGCTAAAAGAGATTAATTAAACATAGGGGACTGGATTTGTAATTATAAGATAATTACAATTGGGCTATGGATCACCTAATAATATATAGGTTGGACGAATTCTATGGGAAGCCCATTAGAAATCGTCTAAGGGATATGTTAAAGGAGTCCATGGGCTGCTTAGGGCTTAAGCAGCCAGATTAGGGGTTCCTAGTTGTAAACCCTAATAGCCTACATGTATATAAAGAACCCTTAAGCCCCAAAAACGTGGAGCAGTAATCCTTTAGGGTTTCCAGCCGTTTTGGTGCCTCCTCTCTCCTCCCTCTTCATCCAAGTTTCTTAGTGGTGTTTGTGACTCCATTAGAGGTGCAACACTTGAGGCACTAAGCTTTCTGAAGCCAATCAAAGCAAGGATTGATTGTTATTGCTATATAACAATCAAAGGTAATTACTAAACCCTTATTTAAATTCTTATTTGATAGATCTAGGGTTTATAGCTTTGGATATTCATTTGCATGTTCATTAGACAAACTAGATCCAAAAGCTATTAGGGTTTGCATGTACACCATAGGAATGATGTATTGCTCGAAACCCATTAGTGGTATCAGAGCCTAGGGCTGTTTGTTAGTGAATTTGATGCTTATTTGATCAAAAATTGCTTGAAAAAATCGATTTTTCTGGGTTCTGACTGCCAGACTCGCCGAGTCCATTCATGGACTCGACGAGTAGGTCCTACTCGACGAGTTCCAGTGTGGACTCGACGAGTCCGAGGATCTGTTGCCAGATTTCTCGATTTTTTCCACCATATTTTGTTGAGGATAATTGCCAAAACTCGTTTTTATTGCCTAAAATCGATTTTTTATGTTTGGAATGATTATCCTTGTCAAAATTGATGGATTTGGTTAAATATGGATAATATATGATTATTATTAGTAAATATTTGACCTAGTAAGTTTGAAAAAGTTTCAATTTTCCCCTTTAGGTTTTATAGTTTAAATTTGAACTTAAAAGTTTTGTTTTTGAAATTTGAATAGTTGAACCCTATTGTTTTGAAAGGTTTCAAAACTTGTCCTCAAGTTTTGGAATTTAAATGTTTGATTAAAAGTTAATTTTGAAATATTTAAATTCTAATCCCAAATGTTTTGAAAAGTTTCAAAACTTGCCCTCAAGTTGTGGAATTTAAAAGTTGATTAAAAGATTGATTTTGAAATGTTAAATTCTAAAACCCTCGCATTTTGAAAAGTTCAAATTACACCCTTATGATTTTGTTAATTAATTAAAGTGTATAATTAAAAGAGAGTTAATAAATCCATAATGTTTTGGTTTACATTTAATTAAATTAAAAGTATAATTTATTAAATTAGACCACCTAGTATTTTAAAAGTTTTAAAATACACCCTTATACTATATGTAACATGAAAAGTCTAATATTATATATGTATGAGTAAAAACTCAGTCATACCGTTAGTAGGCCTCATTCACGAAGCTGGTCTATAAGGGGTGTTTAAGGAAGTTGCCTATAAAATGACGATTGAATGGGTATCCACTCTTACCCACCGCACTCTTGACTAGTGGAGGGTCGTTAGCCGAACGGGTAGGATAGGACGAAACCTTCCATTATAAGTATAATGAAGTACAAAGTAACTACATGCTTTTACAAATTCCCAAATCATAGTTACTTTAGGAAAAATGTGGAATTGTATGCTAATCCATGGAATTACACTTTGTACCCTTGTCGAAACGTTAGTGGAGCGTGTGTGGTTAACCAACACACTAATTTGCGGTTGACATTGGTAGTGAACGGTGGCTCGATGTTTATCATATATCAATGGAGCGTGTGTGGTTAACCGGCACATTGATTAGGTGATAGTATCATTGAGTGCATCACGTAGATTCATATGGTTATTCACACCTTGTTTGTGATCCTCGGCATCCCAGTCGCAAATTTGAAGGGCATAATCGAGATTAAACATGCCATTGAAAAGTTTAATGAATCTCAAAAGATCTAGGAGTTTCAATTCATTTAAAAACTTAAACTTCAATTTTGTTTTTCATGGTGGGAATTGGTAAATCGTCATTTACCTACCTTCAAATATTCTGCAACTAGATTACGGCATCCCTCTTCTAGGTTGTAGAATGTTGGATCCTAGCCTTGATGTTTCATTTGGGTGTTACATCAAGGATTCTTATCATCTAACTTGAATTTTCTCCCATTTTGTAGATGTCTAAATCTTACAATGGCCTTCCCAAGTCCCTTGGAACAAGCTTTCCAAATGAAGATGAGGTTCCACGATACGATCAAGGAAATGAGAGTCATGCTTCACTTCCTCCACCTCCTCTAATTATTCTCCCTAACCCACAAGTTCAAAGGCTTGAAAAGTTCAAGCTCACTCAAGCCCTTTTGGCAACTAAACACGAAGATGGGAAACCTGTGTGTGCACACATCTTAGAGATGAAGTCACACGTTGATAGGTTAAGGATGATGGGTGTCGATATCTCAGAAATGTTGGCTGTTGACTGGGTTCTTCAGTCACTTCCTGAATCATATAGTGAGTTCGTTAGAGAGTACTATATGATGGACCATGACGTGACCCTCATTGATTTGACCTATTTGCTTATAGCTGCTGAATCAGAAATGATTTGGCGTGCTGATCGAGCAAAATTGTCTGGCAAATCAAACTCCCAAACTTCAATGGACATTGAAAATGGTGACATTGGAAATCCAGAAAAGGTAAATTCTGAGATAGTTCCTTGTGCCATTCCAAAAGAGTCCATCTGCTTCTACTGCCAAGAGAAAAAGCATTGGAGACGAAGCTGCCCTGTTTACCTGAGAGATCTAAAAGATGGGAGAGTCAAGACGTATGGCTCTACTTCAGGTAAAATCTATTAACTAAGTCTATAAGTTCCTATTCTTTGATTCTTAATACATGATGTGATAAGATTACATTTTGATATTTTTGCAGGATTGAAGAAAAGAGAGGAAGCTTAAGGAAGAAGCGTGTTGAATCTGATCATGAAGAAATGGATTTCGATCGCATGGACTCGAGGATCAAATTTTTTAGCTGCTACTCTAGAGTTAGGATAAAATGATAAGAAATATGAAATAGCATAGTTTTTCAGTTGAATTGCATTGTAAGGACAAAAATTTTTCCACAATAAAATAAATTTTGATTTTGTCTTATTTATTTATCCTTGCAATGGTGTGTATGAAAAATTGATGTTTGATTTTTTCGATTGTTAGCAATAATGGATTCTTTATTATGTTATTTGTGGAAATGTCGAGAATTTGCCAAATAAGGGAAGATTCTCAGCGCCCAAGCTTCAGTTGGACAGAAACTTGGAGTCATGCAACTTGGTTGCGTGATGAATGAGAAACTTCATATTTGGAAATTAGACTAATTCTTTGACAAAGTGTCAAGACAAGGACTAGGAGATCGAGTACACTAGGTTGTGCATTGATCAAGTCCACCACAAGAGTGATAAAGATATTCGTCATGGTTTACTAAAGTTTAGTAAATATGGTTATACTTATAAGATTAAATATAATTCTGAATTAATTGAAAGAGTTTCAATCAATAGCAGAACGAATAAGAAGAATCAAGTAGGCAGAAAGATAAAAGTTTCTCTATTCTAAGAAGAAGGGAGAGTACATTTTATTGTGTTTTATGATAAGTCTTAATGATTAAGAACTATTTCTCAATTAGTCCTCTAAGTGAGTCTTAGTGCATTTGTATGTCTAAGAAGAGGAATCGAGAATTATGGAAATAGTTAAATCAATAAGTCAATCATACTTCATTCCAATATCAAGTCTTAGAGTCAAGATTCTGACATGAGTGACAAGTCTTAAGTAGGTTTATAACACTCGACAAATGTGGAATTTGGAAAAGTTTTCTTATTCTTGCACATTTGAAATTGGTAAGTTGTGATGTCTTGGATAAGACAAAGACCAACCAGGACCAATTGTGTGAAGTGTTAAACTTGACAAAAGGCTACACTAACTCTTGAATATTTGTTTGTCAAGAAATGTTTCTTGACAAGAGAACCTTATATGTCAAGGAGTCAGTGGGAGTCTTAATGGTCTTGAAAAGTTTCAAGAACAAATCAAGAGTAAACCTAGTTAACCATCACTAGCGCACGACATGAGGCTTATAACCTATCGTGTTGACATTATTTTGTTTCTGTGCCATTCCAATTAAGCTAAATATGTATGTGAGTTCTATGAGTTCTCATTTGAATGCATAAAGACAACGCACCTTGATCAATGGAAAGCACATTGATATGTAAGGGTGAGTTGCTAAACCACTTGGAAGACATGGTGGGCACTCGTGTTACCATGAGGAAAGAAATCAAGATTAAACGAGTTCAGTCCATATGGTTTTGGATTTGTCGCAAACTTTCGTTTTTGACAAATTCACATGGATAGGAACACATACATCATAAAATCGAAGTATCATAAGGTTTCCCTCCTTCATGGAAATGATTGTAAGGAAATGCTTTCACTAAGAGAGATTTTAAGAAGATTGCAATTGTGAAAATTGTATTCTCAAATTCAATTATGATTACGGCATCCCTTTTCATAGTTCGAATTGTGAGATTTGGCAATAGTTCTGAACATTTGGGACTTAGTAACATAAGTTCTGAATTTCTTTAGACACACATGTGAGCTATCTAAGGCAAAGGTGTATGAGCTTACGCAAGGTTCTTAAACTCTGTTAAGCCTTGTTATGATTGTTATACGCTCCGAGGGGTATGGAATAATGTTTTATCGAATAGTTTCATCACTTGCCCTGATTAGGGTTTAGAATTTCCGAACACGTGAAAACTCTAAGTGATACTTTGTATTAAGATTGCGAGTAGTACAATATGAATCATATTGGAAACCCTAATATACAAGGGTTAGATGAATTGATCGGTTTCACTTGTTGACTTTGGTTGACTTTGACTTGACCAAAAATTGACGGTTGTCACATCATCCCCCCGTTAGAAAGAATTTCGTCCTAAAATTAGCACTTTGACCGGAACTTCGAGAGTTGGGAAAGGATGTGGGAACTTTTCGTAGTACAAGAAATTGATATGGTGGGGACCAATCCGCCTGGTGTTAAATGACGACCTTGGAATTTCGTATTGCAACTAGAGCCGAGTCGATTTAAAAGGAGTTTATTGTTTTGGAATGATAGTGTATTCTATGTGTGCCTTTATGCTCCCCGTTTTATCCTTGTTGTTACCACTATGAATATTTTATAATGTAGTTAGTGAGTACTAGTATTACGAATGATTTATCAGTTTGAGATGAAATTTTCAATATAAGTCCTACCAGATCTTTTATAATCGCTTGGTGTAAACTAGTCATATATCATTTAGATTGCAAGGGCATTCGAATGAGTGACTCCGCCTTAAGCCCACAACCAAACAAGGAACAGGAAATAAGGCGGAATTACACATTCTATATCCATAGAATCTTAATGATATATGGCCACAATGTTTACACTAGCCATCATAGATTCACTAGTAATAACCCTGCGTTTTTATATAGATGATAAGACTTATTCGGGTTTTGCCGTTTTCTCGAAATGCTTTCAGCCTTTCTCGAATTTGTACTAGGTCATAAGTGATAACTTCTCCTCGGAGCGCTGCATAGGGCCTGCTTTAGTGTTCCTCGTTTGATTAGATCGGTAGGGAACATATGGGTTCGGTTTACACGACTAGACTTATTCGGATGGTAGAACGTTAACTCGCACTCCTGGGTAGCCTTGTCCCGAAGTTCATGGTGGGACTCGTACCTGGTCCATCTATCATTAACTTGTGCATATAGGTCGTATGTAATTAAGGTTGGTAAGACAGTTGGATGGGTGACTCTGCCCCAAGTCCACAATCAGTCAAGGAACAGGAAATAGGGCGGAAACACACGTCCAATGTCCGTAGAATCTTAATTATATATTATCCTCGCGTATACACTTAGTAATGATAGACTAACCGTATTCGTCACAAGCTTTTGTGCTTGAACCTTATCTGCTGCATGCGTGACATTCCCGAAGGGTCTTCTGGAAATACTTGTGGAAAGGTTTCGGAAGGTACAATACTCCTCTGGTGAGTGTTTTGGGGTTTCGCAGCGAGAGATGACCCGAAGGTCCGTGTAGGATTTGTGTTTATGAGAGACGAAGGTTTCCATATTCAGTGGGTTAGGTGAAGGGTCCTTTCATAGCCGTTTAATCGAGAAGGTGAGGACTATACCAATCGAAATCGAATGACGACCACAGTATCTTTTTAGGTAAAGCATGTGTTAAGCTGTATTCGCACGAAATGTTCGTTAGAGTGATAGAGCACCTTGTGTTTCTTTTCAGTGTGTTCTGTTTTGATCGATGTTATTGTTACTGCAATTGATTCGGATTAATGTCACTAGTACTGATAGTAGGAGTGTCGCAAATCTAGGTTATTAGTTTTTCAAGTATAGTAATTCCCGATTTTTCGAATGTGGCAATCAATTCATAGCAGAGGTTTATATAAATAAACTTATGAATTTAGTAGAAATGACTCGGTTGTAATCTTGTGATTTGTTCCATGCCCGATCCACTCCTAAGATCACCCAATGTATACCAGTTGTGTGTAATTAAGGTCCAATAGGCCGTTGAACTTAATGAGTCTGCCCTAAGCCCACAACCAAACAGGAACAGGACCTAAGGCTGACTTACCATTTCTAAGCCGATCGTCTCTTAATTACACATAACCTTGAGGTATACATTAAGTAATCTTAGAGTTACCATAAGCAAATCGTTTGTAATAACAGGTTATGAGATATGTGGTAAACTCCCAATGAAATAAAATGCATGCCAATTTTTTTTATTGATATGCTCCAGCTATATCCTTACCATTTCTATACACACGTATAAATTTTGCACTTTACTGAGCTATTCTCGGTGTTTCTGTTAACGTCCCTGAGACGGAGTTATGGTAGTGGGTAGAAGTAGGTTTTGTACGGGCGTTAAGATTTACCCATCATGTTGCTCGTGCGAGAATAGGGGTAGAAGAGATAATTAATAGACGTCTAATCCTATAATTACTTATAGGGGTGATCCTTATTAGTCACGTCTATAATTAGTGCATACCAGTTATACATAATCTGAGATAGAATAGACCTTCGAATAAATGACTCTACTCTAAGTCCACAACCAAACAAGGAACAGGAAGTAGAGCAATAGTCATAGATTCCGAGTCTATAATATCTTTAATTATGTATAACCTTGGCGTATGCACTCAGTCATTATAGACCTACTAATAAGGGCATTTAGTTTTCACATAAGTTGGTTATAGTATCACCAAATACTCCTATAGTATTTTAATGTTTGTCTTATGTTTTCGATGTTTGTTTGTAGATAGAGTTGGTAAGTTTTTAGACTTGTTGCAACAACACAAACATTCCCGGGCATATGCTAATTACTTTTGGGATAGACATAGTTGATCAGGCTATGTCATTCCCAGACCTGACCATACATCCCCAAGCCTACTTGTGCCATTCAACAATCACAACTTTTGTTTTGTTCTAGAATGATGCTGACCTTAGTATGTATGCATGCATGTATACTATTAACAAGAAACTATTTATTTCTATAAGTATAGTTATTTGAAAATGTTAAATCAGAGACCTTAGTCCCAATGCATTTATAGTTTGTATATCTTATGTGGTTCGATATACTTAGTTCACTATAAACAATGCTCTGATACCAATCTGTCACACCCCCAAACCAAGGATGGCGGAAACGTTCGGGGGTGGAGGACTTCATGTATAGTATCACAACAACGAGTATAATAGTGCTCAAAGTAAATACAACCATCATAAATATAATTGAAAAGGTTACACCATAGTATATGTTTACATGTTTCAAAATCAATTACATTATGATGACAAAATGAACTGTTTGACGATTTAACTGTTGGATTAGTGTCTAAGTCCATAACTATTTTGGTATGTACTTGACCCGATTATGAGCATGGTCCTTTTGGGTTGCCTTCACCATAGCAATATGTAGGATGAATTAAGGAGAGAAAGGTTTAATTATGATTTATTAATATATTATAAGAATAATATATTAAAGGAAAAATCATATTGTTTAATTAATATTAGTCAAGAATTAATTAAGAATTAATTTAGTGGCTAAAAGAGATTAATTAAACATAGGGGACTGGATTTGTAATTATAAGATAATTACAATTGGGCTATGGATCACCTAATAATATATAGGTTGGACGAATTCTATGGGAAGCCCATTAGAAATCGTCTAAGGGATATGTTAAAGGAGTCCATGGGCTGCTTAGGGCTTAAGCAGCCAGATTAGGGGTTCCTAGTTGTAAACCCTAATAGCCTACATGTATATAAAGAACCCTTAAGCCCCAAAAACGTGGAGCAGTAATCCTTTAGGGTTTCCAGCCGTTTTGGTGCCTCCTCTCTCCTCCCTCTTCATCCAAGTTTCTTAGTGGTGTTTGTGACTCCATTAGAGGTGCAACACTTGAGGCACTAAGCTTTCTGAAGCCAATCAAAGCAAGGATTGATTGTTATTGCTATATAACAATCAAAGGTAATTACTAAACCCTTATTTAAATTCTTATTTGATAGATCTAGGGTTTATAGCTTTGGATATTCATTTGCATGTTCATTAGACAAACTAGATCCAAAAGCTATTAGGGTTTGCATGTACACCATAGGAATGATGTATTGCTCGAAACCCATTAGTGGTATCAGAGCCTAGGGCTGTTTGTTAGTGAATTTGATGCTTATTTGATCAAAAATTGCTTGAAAAAATCGATTTTTCTGGGTTCTGACTGCCAGACTCGCCGAGTCCATTCATGGACTCGACGAGTAGGTCCTACTCGACGAGTTCCAGTGTGGACTCGACGAGTCCGAGGATCTGTTGCCAGATTTCTCGATTTTTTCCACCATATTTTGTTGAGGATAATTGCCAAAACTCGTTTTTATTGCCTAAAATCGATTTTTTATGTTTGGAATGATTATCCTTGTCAAAATTGATGGATTTGGTTAAATATGGATAATATATGATTATTATTAGTAAATATTTGACCTAGTAAGTTTGAAAAAGTTTCAATTTTCCCCTTTAGGTTTTATAGTTTAAATTTGAACTTAAAAGTTTTGTTTTTGAAATTTGAATAGTTGAACCCTATTGTTTTGAAAGGTTTCAAAACTTGTCCTCAAGTTTTGGAATTTAAATGTTTGATTAAAAGTTAATTTTGAAATATTTAAATTCTAATCCCAAATGTTTTGAAAAGTTTCAAAACTTGCCCTCAAGTTGTGGAATTTAAAAGTTGATTAAAAGATTGATTTTGAAATGTTAAATTCTAAAACCCTCGCATTTTGAAAAGTTCAAATTACACCCTTATGATTTTGTTAATTAATTAAAGTGTATAATTAAAAGAGAGTTAATAAATCCATAATGTTTTGGTTTACATTTAATTAAATTAAAAGTATAATTTATTAAATTAGACCACCTAGTATTTTAAAAGTTTTAAAATACACCCTTATACTATATGTAACATGAAAAGTCTAATATTATATATGTATGAGTAAAAACTCAGTCATACCGTTAGTAGGCCTCATTCACGAAGCTGGTCTATAAGGGGTGTTTAAGGAAGTTGCCTATAAAATGACGATTGAATGGGTATCCACTCTTACCCACCGCACTCTTGACTAGTGGAGGGTCGTTAGCCGAACGGGTAGGATAGGACGAAACCTTCCATTATAAGTATAATGAAGTACAAAGTAACTACATGCTTTTACAAATTCCCAAATCATAGTTACTTTAGGAAAAATGTGGAATTGTATGCTAATCCATGGAATTACACTTTGTACCCTTGTCGAAACGTTAGTGGAGCGTGTGTGGTTAACCAACACACTAATTTGCGGTTGACATTGGTAGTGAACGGTGGCTCGATGTTTATCATATATCAATGGAGCGTGTGTGGTTAACCGGCACATTGATTAGGTGATAGTATCATTGAGTGCATCACGTAGATTCATATGGTTATTCACACCTTGTTTGTGATCCTCGGCATCCCAGTCGCAAATTTGAAGGGCATAATCGAGATTAAACATGCCATTGAAAAGTTTAATGAATCTCAAAAGATCTAGGAGTTTCAATTCATTTAAAAACTTAAACTTCAATTTTGTTTTTCATGGTGGGAATTGGTAAATCGTCATTTACCTACCTTCAAATATTCTGCAACTAGATTACGGCATCCCTCTTCTAGGTTGTAGAATGTTGGATCCTAGCCTTGATGTTTCATTTGGGTGTTACATCAAGGATTCTTATCATCTAACTTGAATTTTCTCCCATTTTGTAGATGTCTAAATCTTACAATGGCCTTCCCAAGTCCCTTGGAACAAGCTTTCCAAATGAAGATGAGGTTCCACGATACGATCAAGGAAATGAGAGTCATGCTTCACTTCCTCCACCTCCTCTAATTATTCTCCCTAACCCACAAGTTCAAAGGCTTGAAAAGTTCAAGCTCACTCAAGCCCTTTTGGCAACTAAACACGAAGATGGGAAACCTGTGTGTGCACACATCTTAGAGATGAAGTCACACGTTGATAGGTTAAGGATGATGGGTGTCGATATCTCAGAAATGTTGGCTGTTGACTGGGTTCTTCAGTCACTTCCTGAATCATATAGTGAGTTCGTTAGAGAGTACTATATGATGGACCATGACGTGACCCTCATTGATTTGACCTATTTGCTTATAGCTGCTGAATCAGAAATGATTTGGCGTGCTGATCGAGCAAAATTGTCTGGCAAATCAAACTCCCAAACTTCAATGGACATTGAAAATGGTGACATTGGAAATCCAGAAAAGGTAAATTCTGAGATAGTTCCTTGTGCCATTCCAAAAGAGTCCATCTGCTTCTACTGCCAAGAGAAAAAGCATTGGAGACGAAGCTGCCCTGTTTACCTGAGAGATCTAAAAGATGGGAGAGTCAAGACGTATGGCTCTACTTCAGGTAAAATCTATTAACTAAGTCTATAAGTTCCTATTCTTTGATTCTTAATACATGATGTGATAAGATTACATTTTGATATTTTTGCAGGATTGAAGAAAAGAGAGGAAGCTTAAGGAAGAAGCGTGTTGAATCTGATCATGAAGAAATGGATTTCGATCGCATGGACTCGAGGATCAAATTTTTTAGCTGCTACTCTAGAGTTAGGATAAAATGATAAGAAATATGAAATAGCATAGTTTTTCAGTTGAATTGCATTGTAAGGACAAAAATTTTTCCACAATAAAATAAATTTTGATTTTGTCTTATTTATTTATCCTTGCAATGGTGTGTATGAAAAATTGATGTTTGATTTTTTCGATTGTTAGCAATAATGGATTCTTTATTATGTTATTTGTGGAAATGTCGAGAATTTGCCAAATAAGGGAAGATTCTCAGCGCCCAAGCTTCAGTTGGACAGAAACTTGGAGTCATGCAACTTGGTTGCGTGATGAATGAGAAACTTCATATTTGGAAATTAGACTAATTCTTTGACAAAGTGTCAAGACAAGGACTAGGAGATCGAGTACACTAGGTTGTGCATTGATCAAGTCCACCACAAGAGTGATAAAGATATTCGTCATGGTTTACTAAAGTTTAGTAAATATGGTTATACTTATAAGATTAAATATAATTCTGAATTAATTGAAAGAGTTTCAATCAATAGCAGAACGAATAAGAAGAATCAAGTAGGCAGAAAGATAAAAGTTTCTCTATTCTAAGAAGAAGGGAGAGTACATTTTATTGTGTTTTATGATAAGTCTTAATGATTAAGAACTATTTCTCAATTAGTCCTCTAAGTGAGTCTTAGTGCATTTGTATGTCTAAGAAGAGGAATCGAGAATTATGGAAATAGTTAAATCAATAAGTCAATCATACTTCATTCCAATATCAAGTCTTAGAGTCAAGATTCTGACATGAGTGACAAGTCTTAAGTAGGTTTATAACACTCGACAAATGTGGAATTTGGAAAAGTTTTCTTATTCTTGCACATTTGAAATTGGTAAGTTGTGATGTCTTGGATAAGACAAAGACCAACCAGGACCAATTGTGTGAAGTGTTAAACTTGACAAAAGGCTACACTAACTCTTGAATATTTGTTTGTCAAGAAATGTTTCTTGACAAGAGAACCTTATATGTCAAGGAGTCAGTGGGAGTCTTAATGGTCTTGAAAAGTTTCAAGAACAAATCAAGAGTAAACCTAGTTAACCATCACTAGCGCACGACATGAGGCTTATAACCTATCGTGTTGACATTATTTTGTTTCTGTGCCATTCCAATTAAGCTAAATATGTATGTGAGTTCTATGAGTTCTCATTTGAATGCATAAAGACAACGCACCTTGATCAATGGAAAGCACATTGATATGTAAGGGTGAGTTGCTAAACCACTTGGAAGACATGGTGGGCACTCGTGTTACCATGAGGAAAGAAATCAAGATTAAACGAGTTCAGTCCATATGGTTTTGGATTTGTCGCAAACTTTCGTTTTTGACAAATTCACATGGATAGGAACACATACATCATAAAATCGAAGTATCATAAGGTTTCCCTCCTTCATGGAAATGATTGTAAGGAAATGCTTTCACTAAGAGAGATTTTAAGAAGATTGCAATTGTGAAAATTGTATTCTCAAATTCAATTATGATTACGGCATCCCTTTTCATAGTTCGAATTGTGAGATTTGGCAATAGTTCTGAACATTTGGGACTTAGTAACATAAGTTCTGAATTTCTTTAGACACACATGTGAGCTATCTAAGGCAAAGGTGTATGAGCTTACGCAAGGTTCTTAAACTCTGTTAAGCCTTGTTATGATTGTTATACGCTCCGAGGGGTATGGAATAATGTTTTATCGAATAGTTTCATCACTTGCCCTGATTAGGGTTTAGAATTTCCGAACACGTGAAAACTCTAAGTGATACTTTGTATTAAGATTGCGAGTAGTACAATATGAATCATATTGGAAACCCTAATATACAAGGGTTAGATGAATTGATCGGTTTCACTTGTTGACTTTGGTTGACTTTGACTTGACCAAAAATTGACGGTTGTCACATCATCCCCCCGTTAGAAAGAATTTCGTCCTAAAATTAGCACTTTGACCGGAACTTCGAGAGTTGGGAAAGGATGTGGGAACTTTTCGTAGTACAAGAAATTGATATGGTGGGGACCAATCCGCCTGGTGTTAAATGACGACCTTGGAATTTCGTATTGCAACTAGAGCCGAGTCGATTTAAAAGGAGTTTATTGTTTTGGAATGATAGTGTATTCTATGTGTGCCTTTATGCTCCCCGTTTTATCCTTGTTGTTACCACTATGAATATTTTATAATGTAGTTAGTGAGTACTAGTATTACGAATGATTTATCAGTTTGAGATGAAATTTTCAATATAAGTCCTACCAGATCTTTTATAATCGCTTGGTGTAAACTAGTCATATATCATTTAGATTGCAAGGGCATTCGAATGAGTGACTCCGCCTTAAGCCCACAACCAAACAAGGAACAGGAAATAAGGCGGAATTACACATTCTATATCCATAGAATCTTAATGATATATGGCCACAATGTTTACACTAGCCATCATAGATTCACTAGTAATAACCCTGCGTTTTTATATAGATGATAAGACTTATTCGGGTTTTGCCGTTTTCTCGAAATGCTTTCAGCCTTTCTCGAATTTGTACTAGGTCATAAGTGATAACTTCTCCTCGGAGCGCTGCATAGGGCCTGCTTTAGTGTTCCTCGTTTGATTAGATCGGTAGGGAACATATGGGTTCGGTTTACACGACTAGACTTATTCGGATGGTAGAACGTTAACTCGCACTCCTGGGTAGCCTTGTCCCGAAGTTCATGGTGGGACTCGTACCTGGTCCATCTATCATTAACTTGTGCATATAGGTCGTATGTAATTAAGGTTGGTAAGACAGTTGGATGGGTGAGGACTATACCAATCGAAATCGAATGACGACCACAGTATCTTTTTAGGTAAAGCATGTGTTAAGCTGTATTCGCACGAAATGTTCGTTAGAGTGATAGAGCACCTTGTGTTTCTTTTCAGTGTGTTCTGTTTTGATCGATGTTATTGTTACTGCAATTGATTCGGATTAATGTCACTAGTACTGATAGTAGGAGTGTCGCAAATCTAGGTTATTAGTTTTTCAAGTATAGTAATTCCCGATTTTTCGAATGTGGCAATCAATTCATAGCAGAGGTTTATATAAATAAACTTATGAATTTAGTAGAAATGACTCGGTTGTAATCTTGTGATTTGTTCCATGCCCGATCCACTCCTAAGATCACCCAATGTATACCTTGTGTGTAATTAAGGTCCAATAGGTCGTTGAACTTAATGAGTCTGCCCTAAGCCCACAACCAAACAGGAACAGGACCTAAGGCGGACTTACCATTTCTAAGCCGATCGTCTCTTAATTACACATAACCTTGAGGTATACATTGAGTAATCTTAGAGTTACCATAAGCAAATCGTTTGTAATAACAGGTTATGAGATATGTGGTAAATTCCCAATGAAATAAAATGCATGCCAATTTTTTTTATTGATATGCTCTAGCTATATCCTTACCATTTCTATACACACGTATAAATTTTGCACTTTACTGAACTATTCTCGGTGTTTCTATTAACGTCCCTGAGACGGAGTTATGGTAGTGGGTAGAAGTAGGTTTTGTACGGGAGTTAAGATTTACCCATCACGTTGCTCGTGCGAGAATAGGGGTAGAAGAGATAATTAATAGACGTCTAATCCTATAATTACTTATAGGGGTGATCCTTATTAGTCACGTCTATAATCACATAGTGCATACCAGTTATACATAATCTGTGATAGAATAGACCTTCGAATAAATGACTCTACTCTAAGTCCACAACCAAACAAGGAACAGGAAGTAGAGCAATAGTCATAGATTCCGAGTCTATAATATCTTTAATTATGTATAACCTTGGCGTATGCACTCAGTCATTATAGACCTACTAATAGGGGTCTTTAGTTTTCACATAAGTTGGTTATAGTATCACCAAATACTCCTATAGAATTTTAATGTTTGTCTTATGTTTTCGATGTTTGTTTGTAGATAGAGTTGGTAAGTTTTTAGACTTGTTGCAACCACACAACCATTCCCGGGCATATGCTAATCACTTCTTGGATAGACATAGTTGATCAGGCTATGTCATTCCCAGACCTGACCATACATCCCCAAGACTACTTGTGCCATTCAACAATCATAACTTTTGTTTTGTTCTAGAATGATGCTGACCTTAGTATGTATGCATGCATATATACTATTAACAAGAAACTATTTATTTCTATAAGTATAGTTATTTGAAAATGTTAAATCAGAGACCTTAGTCCCAATGCATTTATAGTTTGTATATCTTATGTGGTTCGATATACTTATATCACTATAAACAATGCTTTGATACCAATCTGTCACACCCCCAAACCAAGGATGGCGGAAACGTTCGGGGGTGGAGGACTTCATGTATAGTATCACAACAACGAGTATAATAGTGCTCAAAGTAAATACAACCATCATAAATATAATTGAAAAGGTTACACCATAGTATATGTTTACATGTTTCAAAATCAATTACATTATGATGACAAAATGAACTGTTTGACGATTTAACTGTTGGATTAGTGTCTAAGTCCATAACTATTTGGCTATGTACTTGACCCGATTATGAGCATGGTCCTTTTGGGTTGCCTTCACCATAGCAATATGTAGGATGAATTAAGGAGAGAAAGGTTTAATTATGATTTATTAATATATTATAAGAATAATATATTAAAGGAAAAATCATATTGTTTAATTAATATTAGTCAAGAATTAATTAAGAATTAATTTAGTGGCTAAAACAGATTAATTAAACTTAGGGGACTGGATTTGTAATTATAAGATAATTACAATTGGGCTATGGATCACCTAATAATATATAGGTTGGACGAATTCTATGGGAAGCCCATTAGAAATCGTCCAAGGGATATGTTAAAGGAGTCCATGGGCTGCTTAGGGTTTAAGCAGCCATATTAGGGTTTCCTAGTTGTAAACCCTAATAGCCTACATGTATATAAAGGACCCTTATGTCCCAAAAACGTGGAGAAGTAATCCTTTAGGGTTTCCAGCCGTTTTGGTGCCTCCTCTCTCCTTCCTCTTCATCCAAGTTGCTTAGTGGTGTTTGTGACTCCATTAGAGGTGCAACACTTGAGGCACTAACCTTTCTGAAGCCAATCAAAGCAAGGATTGATTGTTATTGCTATATAACAATCAAAGGTAATTACTAAACCTTTATTTAAGTTCTTATTTGATAGATCTAGGGTTTATAGCTTTGGATATTCAATTGCATGTTCATTAGACAAACTAGATCCACAAGCTATTAGGGTTTGCATGTACACCATAGGAATGATTTATTGCTCGAAACCCATTAGTGGTATCAGAGCCTAGGGCTGTTTGTTAGTGAATTTGATGCTTATTTGATCGAAAATTGCTTGAAAAAATCAAATTTTCTGGGTTCTGACTGCCAGACTCGCCGAGTCCATTCATGGACTCGACGAGTTCCAGTGTGGACTCGACGAGTCCGAGGATCTGTTGCCGGATTTCTCGATTTTTTCCACCAGATTTTGTTGAGGATAATTGCCAAAGCTCGTTTTTATTGCCTAAAATCGATTTTTTATGTTTGGAATGATTATCCTTGTCAAAATTGATGGATTTGGTTAAATATGGATAATATAGGATTATTATTAGTAAATATTTGACCTAGTAAGTTTGAAAAAGTTTCAATTTTCCCCTTTAGGTTTTATAATTTAAATTTGAACTTAAAAGTTTTGTTTTTGAAATTTGAGTAGTTGAACCCTATTGTTTTAAAAGGTTTCAAAACTTGTCCTCAAGTTTTGGAATTTAAAAGGCCTCATTCACGAAGTTGGTCTATAAGGGGTGTTTAAGGAAGTTGCCTATAAAATGGCAATTGAATGGGTAACCACTCTTACCCACCGCACTCTTGACTAGTGGAGGGTCGTTAGCTGAACGGGTAGGCTAGGACGAAACCTTCCATTATAAGTATAATGAAGTACAAAGTAACTACATGCTTTTACAAATTCCCAAATCATAGTTACTTTAGGAAAAATGTGGAATTGTATGCTAATCCATGGAATTACACTTTGTACCCTTGTCGAAACGTTAGTGGAGCGTGTGTGGTTAACCAGCACACTAATTTGGGGTTGACATTGGTAGTGAAGGTGTTGGGTCAAAAATATGGTTTATACTTTGCTTTTCTAGGCAATTGTATTTTTCTGTAATATTTTATGAGTTTACGGTCAGGTTTACGGCCAGGTAGGTGTTTACGGCCCAATGGGTGTTTACGACCGTAAACCCATTTACGGCCGTAAACCCATTTACGGCCCATGTTTCTCATGTGTATATATAGGGGTGAGGGGTGTGAGGAATAGATTGATGAACAGAAGAGAGTGTACGGCCAAGAGAGAGAGAAAGGAGTTTTAGTGTGTGTAAGTGTGTGAATCTTGTGTAAGGAACTTAATTCATATCATCAATACATTCAAGATTCATATTATTCTTCTTCTCATTCTCTTCTATTTGATCTGACATCATCCGTTTGATTGGGATTCCGCACCATCAAACGGATCTGATTGATACACAAGCAGATTAGGTACTTACAATTGGTATCAGAGCTTGGATAGTATCAATCATTTTGGCCAGATCTGGAGCATATTTGATTTTATTTTTGAAAGATTTCTGCGTTTTTGGATAGATCTCTGAAGATTAGGGGGGGTTTGTTCTTCGTGTTTTTGATAAAAAGGGGTTTTTGATCGAGTTTTGGAGCTTCAAAGTCCAAAAAACGCTGTTTTTGGTCGTAACCAGCGAGGGGGTGGCGGCGTTTACGGTCAGCAGCTAGGGTTTTTGAGGTTTACGGTCCGGAGTTTACGGTCTGAGTTTACGGTCCGGAGTTTGCGGTCCGAGTTTACGGTCCGGAGTTTACGGTCCGAGTTTACGGTCCGGAGTTTGCGGTCCTCGGTTTGCGGCCAGCACCTCGCACCTCGCTCGCCTTCTCGTTCAGCAGCCTCGCACCTCGCCCTTGCACGTCCTCGCAAGCAGCAGTCTTCGTCCTCGCACATTAAACAAATTAGAGGCGGATTTGGGGGTGCCGGGGATCGAACTCACGACCTCTGATTCCTCAAAACTAGCTAGCAACTTGTTCAAATCCTTCGCGACTTAATTCAAAAGGCTTCGCTGCTGCAACCCAATTTCGCATTTTTAGCACTTTTAGCCCAAAAATTCAATTTCTTTTATTTTAAAATTCCATTTTCATCCAAAATTTTAGTTTTTAATTTTTGATTTTTATTTTTGACTTTTGATCTTAAAATTTTGACTTTGACTTTTAAAGTTTGACCTTTGACTTTAAACTTTGACTTTCTCGTTTAACTTTTAAATTTTCAAATTTAGCTTTTCGGTTTTACTTTTAAGTTTGACTTTTGAAGTTTGACTTTTCAAGTTTGACTTTTGACTTTGACTTTTTAAATTTGACTTTTAAGGTTGACTTTTGAGGTTTATAGTCAAAGGACATTTTTAAATTTAAGTTTGACTTTTAAGCTTGACTCTTTAAATTTGACTTTTAATGGTTTTTGAGGTCTACAAGGGAATTGAAGACATAAAAGAGAGTCGTCAGGATATGTTAAGACAAAATTTCAACATGTTCGATTATATCCCTGGAGAAACCCTGGAAGCTCAGTTGCAGCGATTTACTACACTTACTACTGAGATGAATATAGCTGTGGGATCTTCTTGACTAAATCTGAGATAAACAAAAAGCTGCTGAATGCACTTCCGAAATCGTGGGATATGAACGTGGCTGACATCAAGAAGACAAAAGATCTCAATCGTCTTAGTCTTGCTGATATAATTGAAGAACTTGATGCTTTGAAGTGTGGAAAAATAATGAGTTCTGCAAACCTTCCGGTCAATGAAGTTTCTTGTTCTCAATCATGTGAAGCTACGATTAAACTTCTTCGTGAACATAATGATTTATTAAAAAGAGAAGTTGAGGACCTGAGATATGAAGGTTATCAACTCAGGAAAGGACAGAAACCCCTAAAGGCCCAGTTAGAAACAAAAATAAAGGACTTTAGGAAGCTTCAGGAAGAATTCAGCAACAAGTGTGAAAATTATGACTATATTAAGAGACAACTTGATGTTGTAAACGAAGAACTTGACGCTTTGAAAATTAAGTGTCGAAAAACAGATGTTAGTTTCAAAAATTATACTGCGTCAAGTAAGACAGTCGAGTCCTTATTTGAAACCCAATTAAAATTCAAAGATAATCAAAACAAGGGTCTAGGGTATGATAGTGTTCCTCCACCTTTCAACCATAACTACACATCCATCCCTACGACACAGGAAGAAATTGACAGGGAGGCACATCTTCAATATGGAACACCAGCTGGATTTGTGTCAGGAGGTATTCAGGTTGAAAATTCTAATGCTTCTACTTCATGTGCAGGTAAAGTAGCAGAGGATGAGAACAAGGAGAACATTATTTAACATACAAACATCTCCTTGAACTCTGAATCTGTTGCTTCGAACTCAGCTATTTCTGATCAACCTGCTGTTGAGAAATAAAGGCCACCAATTCCAGCGAAACAGAGTGCCTCCTGCAATTGTGCTTGTGGGAAAAATAAGAGACAAGGCAAGGATACGCCACCAGGGGCAGGAAGAAACAACTTCACAGTGAATAAAAAGACATGTTTTCACTGTGGAACACCTGGACACATTGCCAGAAATTGTCCTAATCGCGCATACGTTCCCTACTATGCACAAGGCTGGCAGAACGCGCCAAGAGGGAGATACTTCAAAAGAAACCCCTCAAGGTCACGTTCAGACCATGGTGACTGGAACGCGCAGAAGGCCAAGAATCAAACCCACAAGGCCAAGAATCCGAATCCCAAGGACAAGAAGGGAATGTCGGCCAAGAAGCCCAATCCAAGAGATGCTCCCCTGAAGCCAAAATCAAAGTCATCTCAACGGCCGACATCAAGATCAAAAGCAAGTACTGAGCCACCCATCAGATCGAAAAAGAAATGGGTTAAACCCAACTGCAAATGGGTTCCAAAGGCTCATTCTCCCAAATCTTCTAACGATTCTAATATTTCTACATCTTCTGTTTGTGATAAACAGGATATGTCATGGGAGAGGGTAACTTGCAAGGATGACAAAGGTTAACCCAGTTTCAAAATGGACTGGGTTCCAAAGACCAAGTAATCCCGCTCTGTGTCGGAGCAGCTATGGAGGCATATCATCAGACTTCGGTTTGTTGGTAGTGGCTGTTCCAGGCACATGATAGGGGACATCTCTCAACTGTACAACATTCATAACTTTGTTTGGGAGTATCTGTCCTTTGCGGGAAGGGAAGAAAGGAAGGGATCACTCATGGGGTTAGTGCTTAACGATGTGAAGAATTTTTGGATCTGTTCTGAGATTACGCGTGCTGTTCTCAGACCTTCTGGATGCAAATTCAATCGGTGACTTACGGTTTGAGTTTTCTTCTCTATACTCCTGAGTTTTTCTTAAGCTGATTCGCTTTAAAGACTAATTTTTGTTTTAGGATAGTTTAAATTTGCGCATTTACTTTTGTTTCTCTCCTATGCACAAATTAAGGGGGAGAAATAAAAACAAAACAAAAATTAGAAAATTTAAGAAAATCCAAAAACATTAGAAAATCAGAAAATCCAAAAAATATGTTGGTTATGAAATGAGTTTGAGGGAGATGGTTTGGGAAGTGATATAATCATGTGATAACAGGCAATCTAAATCTGTGTAAGGGACTGAATCTGAATTGTCTAGGCTCTGTGTTCGATGCGCTGGTAGGCACGAAAGATTAAAATGGACTTGACTAGGCATTAATGAACTTAAGGAATCTAGAGACTTGAAAAATCTTGACCTAGATAGATCCATTTAGCCTGACAATACGACGCTCAGATAGGTTGAGCAGGGAGATATACATGATAATCCACCGGTCACACGAAAATAATCTGTATCTAGAACTGTGGTTTAACTCTTCCTCGATGTACGGACTTTGTCCTTAATTCCGGTATTGATGGGGCTACTGGGGAATTCCGATAAAGTAGGTCAGCAGAAAATTATTTTCTTGCTTTCCTTCTGTTAGTCATATGTTGCCTCCTCTGCGTGATTGAAATACATCCGACCTGGACTGCAACATATGCAATTCTATTTCTATGCATCTTCTATCTATGCAATTCTTCTTGTATGTTAGTCATATGATGTCTCCTTTACGTGATTAAACATCCGACCTGGTACACAGCATATGCACCATTCTACTTCTCAATCCCTCTAAATCTGGTTAGTCATATGTTTCACCCTCTGCGAGATTGGAAGAGATCCGACCTGAGTGTATAGCATATGCATTCTAAATCTGACTTTTCTCATAATAATTGTATGCTCACCTAAAGTAAGGAGTACTTTGGAAGTTCCTGATTATTGGGGTATGTCAGGAAGCGGGAAACATGTTCTAGTACATTTAAAATTGAACAATCACTAGGTTGTCTGTAGATCTCACTGCTCAATTTAGGTGGACAACAACATCTTTGGTCGTCGTCAGCTGAATGGTCCTTAAGGAATATTATCTAGGAACTTAGGATCACATTGTGTTGTCACTTATAGTATGTCCTAATTTTGTCACAATCTCTCGTGTTTAAGTGGACCATAATATCGGCGATTGACCAGATCTATTCATGAAGGGATATGTACTGATAAACGGATAAAGGCTGTTTAAAAACTTTGATCCCAAATCACTCTAAAAGTTAGATATCATTTTTATTTTTGTTAAATTTGTTCATAGTTTTCTTCTAATTTAAATATGAGGGGAGAATTAAAATTTAAAAAAAAAAACCAAACAAAAATCAAAAAAATTAAAAATCCAAAAATGGTGTTATTTCTGTTTTATTTCTTTTTCATAAAATATGAAAAATCCAAAAATCTTGTGTGCTAAGTTTTCTTTTAGTTTTGTTTTGTCTTGAAAAGTGAATTCAGGTGTAGATGAGACTCATGGAGTTTGTGTCGAAAATTTCTGAACCAAGGCTTCATCCGTGATCATCGAAGAATTTTCATTCGAAGGAGCAAGAAATGAAGATTATTCTTTCGACATTCAATCTTTCAACCCCAGAAGCAAGGTGAAGCTGCAATTGAAGATTATGTGATGGATTGCATTGAAGCCTCCTCAATCAGTCTGCTGCTATCTTGTACCTGCTGAAGTGATCCAGAAGATTAGTTCTCTCTGATGTTCTCTCTGAAGATTCTCAAACCGAAAGCATTATCTTTCAAGAATCAGTACAAAAAGCTTCCTCACCCAATGTGCATTCAATGTCAAATTCTGAAGAAAAGCCCAACTGCTCAAGATGAAGCCATTCATTGAAGATCCATCAAGTTCATCTTGAAGTCGTGAAGAATTTGAAGATTAATGTTGAAGCCAAAGCTCCCAATGAAGATTAACAAGAAAAGCCAGCTACTTTTTAGGGGGAGCTTGTTGGGTCATTTAAGAAAAGAAAAGAAAGCTATAAACCAAGGGGGAGATTGTTGGGTCAAAAATATGGTTTATACTTTGCTTTTCTAGGCAATTATATTTTTCTGTAATATTTTATGAGTTTACGGTCAGGTTTACGGCCAGGTAGGTGTTTACGGCCGTAAACAGGTTTACGGCCGTAAACCCTGTTTACGGCCCAATGGGTGTTTACGACCGTAAACCCATTTACGGCCGTAAACCCATTTACGGCCCATGTTTCTCATGTGTATATATAGGGGTGAGGGGTGTGAGGAATAGATTGATGAACAGAAGAGAGTGTACGGCCAAGAGAGAGAGAAAGGAGTTTTAGTGTGTGTAAGTGTGTGAATCTTGTGTAAGGAACTTAATTCATATCATCAATATATTCAAGATTCATATTATTCTTCTTCTCATTCTCTTCTATTTGATATGACATCATCTGTTTGATTGGGATTCCGCACCATCAAACGGATCTGATTGATACACAAGCAGATTAGGGACTTACAGAAGGGTGGCTTGATGTTTATCATAGATCAATGGAGTGTGTGTGGTTAACCGACACATTGATTAGGTGATAGTATCATTGAGTGCATCACATAGATTCGTATGGTTATTCACACCTTGTTTGTGATCCTCGGCATCCCAGTCTCAAATTTGAAGGGCATAATCGAGATTAAACATGCCATTGAAAAGTTCAATGAATCTCAAAAGATCTAGGAGTTTCAATTCATTTAAAAACTTAAACTTCAATTTTGTTTTTCATGGTGGGAATTGGTAAATCGTAATTTACCTACCTTCAAATATTCTGCAACTAGATTACGGCATCCCTCTTCTAGGTTGTAGAATCTTGCATCCTAGCCTTGATGTTTCATTTGGGTGTTACATCAAGGATTCTTATCATCTAACTTGAATTTTCTCCCATTTTGTAGATGTCTAAATCTTAAAATGGCATTCCCAAGTCCCTTGGAACAAGCTTTCCAAATGAAGATGACGTTCCATGATACGATCAAGGAAATGAGAGTCATGCTTCACTTCCTCCACCTCCTCCAATTATTCTCCCTAACCCACAAGTTTAAAGGCTTGAAAAGTTCAAGCTCACTCAAGCCCTTTTGGCAAGTAAACACGAAGATGGGAAACATGTGTGTGCACACATCTTAGAGATGAAGTCACACATTGATAGGTTAAGGATGATGGGTGTCGATATCTCAGAAATGTTGGCTGTTGACTGGGTTCTTCAGTCACTTCCTGAATCATATAGTGAGTTCGTTAGAGAGTACTATATGATGGACCATGACGTGACCCTCATTGATTTGACCTATTTGCTTATAGCTGCTGAATCAGAAATGATTTGGCGTGCTGATCGAGCAAATTTGTCTGGCAAATCAAACTCCCAAACTTCAACGGACATTGAAAATGGTGACATTGGAAATCCAGAAAAGGTAAATTCTGAGATAGTTCCTTGTGCCATTCCAAAAGAGTCCATCTGCTTCTACTGCCAAGAGAAGGGGCATTGGAGACGAAGCTGCCCTGTTTACCTGAGAGATCTAAGAGATGGGAGAGTCAAGACGTATGGCTCTACTTCAGGTAAAATCTATTAACTAAGTCTATAAGTTTCTATTCTTTGATTCTTAATACATGATGTGATAAGATTACATTTTGATGTTTTTGCAGGATCGAAGAAAAGAGAGGAAGCTTAAGGAAGAAGCGTGTTGAATCTGATCATGAAGAAATGGATTTCGATCGCATGGACTCAAGGATCAAATTTTTGAGCTGCTACTCTAGAGTTAGGATAAACTGATAAGAAATATGAAATAGCATAGTTTTTCAGTTGAATTACATTGTAAGGACAAAAAATTTTCCGCAATAAAATAAATTTTGATTTTGTCTTATTTATTTATCCTTGCAATGGTGTGTATGAAAAATTGATGTTTGATTGTTTCTATTGTTAGCAATAATGGATTCTTTATTATGTTATTTGTGGAAATGTCGAGAATTGCCAAATAAGGGAAGATTCTCATCGCCCAAGCTTCAGTTGGACAGAAACTTGGAGTCATGCAACTTGGTTGCGTGATGAATGAGAAACTTCATATTTGGAAATTAGACTAATTCTTTGACAAAGTGTCAAGAGAAGGACTAGGAGATCGAGTACACTAGGTTGTGCATTGATCAAGTCCACCACAAGAGTGATAAAAATATTCGTCATGGTTTACTAAAGTTTAGTAAATATGGTTATACTTATAAGATTAAATATAATTCTGAGTTAATTGAAAGAGTTTCAATCAATAGCAGAACGAATAAGAAGAATCAAGTAGGCAGAAAGATAAAAGTTTCTCTATTCTAAGAAGAAGGGAGAGTACCTTTTATTGTGTTTTATGATAAGTCTTAATGATTAAGAACTATTTCTCAATTAGTCCTCTAAGTGAGTCTTAGTGCATTTGTATGTCTAAGAAGAGGAATCGAGAATTATGGAAATAGTTAAATCAATAAGTCAATCATACTTCGTTCCAATGTCAAGTCTTAGAGTCAAGATTCTGACATGAGTGACAAGTCTTAAGTAGGTTTATAACACTCGACAAATGTGGAATTTGGAAAAGTTTTCTTATTCTTGCACATTTGAAATTGGTAAGTTGTGATGTCTTGGATAAGACAAAGACCAACTAGGACCAATTATGTGAAGTGTTAAACTTGACAAAAGGCTACACTAACTCTTGAATATTTGTTTGTCAAGAAATGTTTCTTGACAAGAGAACCTTATATGTCAAGGAGTCAGTAGGAGTCTTAATGGTCTTGAAAAGTTTCAAGAACAAATCAAGAGTAAACCTAGTTAATCATCACTAGCGCACAACTTGAGGCTTATAACCTATCGTGTTGACATTATTTTGTTTCTGTGCCATTCCAATTAAGCTAAATATGTATGTGAGTTCTATGAGTTCTCATTTGAATGCATAAAGACAAAGCACCTTGATCAATGGAAAGTACATTGATATGTAAGGGTGAGTTGCTAAACAACTTGGAAGACATGGTGGGCACTCGTGTTACCATGAGGCAAGAAATCAAGATTCAACGAGTTCAGTCCATATAGTTTTGGATTTGTCGCAAACTTTCGTTTTTGACAAATTCACATGGATAGGAACACATACATCATAAAATCGAAGTATCATAAGGTTTCCCTCCTTCATGGAAATGATTGTAAGGAAATGCTTTCACTAAGAGAGATTTTAAGAAGATTGCAATTGTGAAAATTGTATTCTCAAATTCGATTATGATTACGGCATCCCTTTTCATAGTTCGAATTGTGAGATTTGGCAATAGGTATGAACATTTGGGACTTAGTAACATAAGTTCTGAATTTCTTTAGACACACATGTGAGCTATCTAAGGCAAAGGTGTATGAGCTTAAAAAGCTTAGATAAAGGCTTATCAAAGCATTAGGTATTAGAAATATGAACTTAAAGAATTCAATAAGCATTGTTTTCTGGAAGTTCAATTGTTTTCTAAATACATGTCAAATCTACTGGGAGCATAAGTGTTATGCTGGTAAGAAAATAATCATCATGTTAGTGGGAGCATGATTATTATGGTAAGTATTGCAAGTTAGCAATATTAATTATAGAAAACAAAGATTCACTTTGCAAAGTTGCAAGGATTGAAAAGTTGTTTTGCTATAATTAAGGAGGAGAATATTATACTTCGTTTCAAAATTCTAAAGCTTAGATCGAGAAATGTTAATAAATTTAGTCAAGGATACATAGTGGATTCTCAAAATTCGATTATGATTACGGCATCCCTCTTCATAGTTCGAATTGTGGGAACAGAGCACATAAAATATTATGGCAGAAGGATGATAAAGTATCATGTCTTTATGTGAGACATTATGTATCGTGTCCAATACGCTTCGGGTATAGGATCGATTGCATATGCTATAATATTTGACCATTCTAAAATTTTCCAAATGCCTAGGGCATTAAGAGGGAAAAGGGACTAGAACTGGTTTTGACTAAAATAATTAAACAACTATCAAAGGACGATCTGAGGTTCACTGAGGATTTGTCGCTTGTGAGTAGTTGGAAGTATAGTAGTGGATGGACTATATTGGCATTATTATGAATAGATAAGATTCTATTAAGAATGAGTTGTCATACGGCAAATATGGAAATGTTTCCATTAATGGGAGTTGGATATTAAGAAATATGTCTAGATTAGAAACTTTTATGCGAGAAGGATGTTCAAAGGAATGTACTTTGAATGTGAGACTTCACGTCTATGGAATTGTCTTGTAACAATTTCCGATAGAATACCTTGTAATTTCATTAGCCGGGTCTTGGTGACTTTCGTGCTGTGACATTACGAAAGAATCATTGCATAAAATGTTAGAATCTGACATATTCTAAAAGTGGTAAGAATTTGGTATTCTTATACTAATAATAAGGATTGGGGATTGTGAAATGAGTTTCATTGGAAAAGTTTTTCAATTGATCTATTTCACAAAGTATGGACCATAGGAAACTAAAGTGTGCATGCTTAGAGCATGGGACAATTGTGGTTATAATTCGAGTAATAAGTTGATTTTCTGAAACAGTAAGCAATGAATAATGAGTAATCAATATGGTGTTTAAATAAAAGTGTTTTTATTTACGCTCAAAAGCTTTGGGGCCATATAGGATTAATATTATTATTGCGTTTCACTTGGCATGTTTTGACTTCCAGAATAACTGGGTTATTCGAACCTCCACAGTCGGTCATACATTGGAAGTAGGTATGAAAGAAGACTGTCATGAATCTGTCTGTAGATTGTCTAAGGGTTTAGACATAGCACAAGTTTGCTGCAGAGTCCATGAGTGATTTAATAAGATTAGAGTATTGGATCAAACCCACGCTCACTTGAATCACTTCATGGTTTTTGTCATGAGTAATTGTGAGACGATAACATTGTATATTCTTGAAACCGAGACGTGTGAGTTGTTATTTGCTGGTCGGTTGCACATTGATGATAAGTAAACGCACCAGTAACTTGGTGTTATAAAACTTATTGTTGTGTGTGATTCGATTAGTAGGTTCAAGCAAGCATTTGAGTCGAAGTTTATCCATTCCTTTTACCCAAAGTGGGATAAAAGAGATATCTGTGGGCCTCTCGATGATTTAGTGATAACACCCTAAGCGCTTGGCCAAGCCGGGACTAAGTTGATGTGTTCAATTGTAGTCTGTTGTCAGCCGTCATAAATCGGAAGTCGGGAAACAGTATAGAGAGAATGATCAAATTCATGTCTTGTGTCTATACGATATCTTGAGAATGGAGGAATATATAATCCCTTATCTAAAGGACACGCGTATCTGATAAGATCAGAGTTGACAGCAACTTTTGAAAGCTACGATTGCTGATCAGGTTCTGAAGTTATGCAAAATAGTTATTAGACTTATCCAAGTGGGAGACTGTTGGATTAGTGTCTAAGTCCATAACTATTTTGGTATGTACTTGACCCGATTATGAGCATGGTCCTTTTGAGTTGCCTTCACCATAGCAATATGTATGATGAATTAAGGAGAGAAAGGTTTAATTATGATTTAATAATATATTATAAGAATAATATATTAAAGGAAAACTCATATTGTTTAATTAATATTAGTCAAGAATTAATTTAGTGGCTAAAAGAGATTAATTAAACTTAGGGGACTAGATTTGTAATTATAAGATAATTACAATTGGGCTATGGATCACCTAATAATATATAGGTTGGACGAATTCTATGGGAAGCCCATTAGAAATCATCCAAGGGATATGTTAAAGGAGTCCATGGGCTGGTTAGGGCTTAAGCAGCCAGATTAGGGTTTCCTAGTTGTAAACCCTAATAGCCTACATGTATATAAAGGACCCTTAAGCCCCAAAAACATGGAGAAGTAATCCTTTAGGGTTTCCAGCCGTTTTGGTTCCTCCTCTCTCCTCCCTCTTCATCCAAGTTGCTTAGTGGTGTTTGTGACTCCATTAGAGGTGCAACACTTGAAGCACTAAGCTTTCTGAAGCCAATCAAAGCAAGGATTGATTGTTATTGCTATATAACAATCAAAGGTAATTACTAAACCCTTATTTAAGTTCTTATTTGATAGATCTAGGGTTTATAGCTTTGGATATTCAATTGCATGTTCATTAGACAAACTAGATCCAAAAGCTATTAGGGTTTGCATGTACACCATAGGAATGATGTATTGCTCGAAACCCATTATTAACGTCCCATCCTTAAAATGTTTTTGGTTTCCTGTTTCACTGATTTCCTGAGAATACAAGTAGTTTTGAAAGAGTGTCAGCAATTAAGTTGGTGAGTTCATAAGAGTTTTGTTTTGAGGAAGAAACCGTTTTCCTTGTAAAAGCGACAGAGTATGTTTCCAGAAAATCCAATATTTTCTTTATTAAGTGTGAAATGAATGCTCCTATGTTATGCGGTAATGTACCCTGGAAAGACCCATAGATTCCTTCTATAATCACTCAGCGTATATAAGTTATATAAAATTTAGTTAAATAAACTGTTGAATATAATGGGTATGCCCTAGGTCCACAACCAAACAAGGAACAGGAGATGAGGCGGGCCCACCAATTCTAAGTCGATTTCAATTCAATTTTATATAACTCTAACATGTACACTTAACAACTATAGCTGAAAACTAACAATTCTAATGATATGTAGTTTTAATACCATAAAACCATTTTGTGTAAACCCGGTACTTTGTATTCGTACCCCGTTTATATGAAACCCGGTACTTTGTAATGTACCCCTTTTTGTGTAAACCCGGTACTTTGTATTTGTACCCCGTTTCGTGTAAACGCTGTACTTTGTATTTGTACCCCTTTTTGTGTAAACCCGGTACTTTGTATTTGTACCCCGTTTTGTGTAAACCCGGTACTTTGTATTTGTACCCCTTTTTGTGTAAACCCGGTACTTTGTATTTGTACCCCGTTTTGTGTAAACCCGGTACTTTGTAATGTACCCCTTTTTGTGTAAACCCGGTACTTTGTATTTGTACCCCGTAAATGAAAGTCCTTTGTAATGAGTTTGAAATGTAAATGAAACATAAACTACACCTATTATAGTTTATCAACATGTTTGTAATGTATATGCAACCTAACTATACCTATTATAGTTTAGCATGTTTGTTTGTGGTGCATAAGAACCCTTTTCTATGTAAGTCGGATGTATAGCAAAAATATAACTATGTTTATCATGCCTTGTTTTGTACTATTGGTAATGATGGAGGATTCTTACAATTCAGTGAGTATTTTTTGTTATACAATTATCCCACAACAAGAAACACATGTAAGATATGAAATTCTCAAAGATTAACACTTTGCTCAACATGTTGCAAAGTGTGATGCAAGTTATAAGCTGTTAACTAGTTTTTGACCTTTCTACACTGTTTTAGAAAAATCATAGAAAAATCATACGAAGTCGAAAACTGAATCCGTAAATTCTGAGAGTTCACAAAATGTATCTAGTTTATTCATAATTTTTATTATGATTTTTAGAAGTCTTTAACTAGTGTTAAAATGTTCATATTCACAGATGGGTCTGAATTCGTTTCTGAAATGATAGGCAGTTTTGTAAGAATCACCATAAATCGTAGAAACATCGTATGGAGATGTGCAAGTAGTCATTTTAAAGGTATGAACCTGAACTATTTGCGTATTAAACAGTTTTGAAAGATATTAAGTTTAAGGTAGTCAAAATAGTCCGTGAATAAGACTCAACTTTTCTAATGAAAGTTGTTGTTTGAGTTTAGTTAAGTTTTTGGTGTTTTAACTTGTATTGCCCCCCCCCCCCTTAAAACTTGAAGAAAACATGAAAATGTAGGGGTATAAACTCACCTTGTGTGATTTCAGTGGATGGATTATGAAGAAAAGAAGTGTTCAACTCAAGAACACTTTAGAAGATGCTTGAAGATTTGAAGATCTAACAACAAATATGACGATATTTGTGTAAGGGACTCATGATTTGAGTGAAGAAATGTAAGGAAATAAAGTGTAGGATGAAGATACTTACCAAAAGTGAAGGAAGAACTCAAGAACAGCCCTTGAATCTCGAGTTTGAGAGAGAGAGAGAGAGAGAGAGAGAGAGAGAAAGTGAGAGAAGTGTGTTTGTTCTTCTTTGAGAAAGAGTGAATAATGAGGGGAGTGAAGTGAAGATTTCCAACCCTTTGATCTGATTATGGGCTGGTGAAATAGTGTGAAAGGACAACTAATTGACTTAGCATGGAGGAATAGTGACTGAGTATGGCCCTGGAGTGGGTGTATGGGATTGCTTGTGTCATAATCTAAAGATAAAGTCAACAATCCACCCATAAATCTTACCTACTAGATTTTATTCTTAGGCAAGGATTTTCCCCAAAATATAATTAAAATATGGCTATTTAGGGTTTATTATGTTAAAATACGAGTTTGGGTGAAAATCCCGCGTTAAAATCACGAAAAACGAGCTTAAAACGAAGTTTGGGTCAAAAACCGGCAATCTAGACCGAACCTGCGAGGTTCGGCTCTAAGGGAGTGAGAACCGAGAGAAGGGAAGGAAGGAACCGAGAGTAGAGAACAGGACCGAAGGTGCGAGGGGGAAGGGACAGAAGGTCCGAGGTTCGGTTCGGTCTGTTGAGCTTCGGTCCGAGAGGGTGTAGTTCGCTTCTGACACCTTCGCTTCTGACAAGTTCGGTTCCTAAGAGGTTCGGCTCCTTAAGAGGTTTCGGCTCCTTAAGGCTGTTTTTCGCGTAGACTTCCGTTTTCGAGCGGTTTTCGACTAAATCGAGGGTCGGGATGCCCCGAGTGATTATAAGAAGTTGAGAGAGATTTGGGAGAGATTTGACATACTTGGAGAGATTTCACATACTTGGAGAGATTTGGGAGAGATTTCACATACTTGGAGAGATTTCTCATACAGAGAGAGACTTGGGAGAGATTTCACATACTTGGAGAGATTTGGGAGAGATTTCACATACTTGGAGAGATTTCTCATACAGAAAGAGATTTGGGAGAGATTTCACATACTTGGAGAGATTTCTCATACAAAGAGAGATTTGGGAGAGATTTCACATACTTGGAGAGATTTCACATACTTGGAGAGATTTCTCATACAGAGAGAGATTTGGGAGAGATTTCACATACTTGGAGAGATTTCTCATACAGAGAGAGATTTGGGAGAGATGGAGTGAAAGAGGTTTAGAGAGACTTCGTTTGCGACCTTTTTAAGTGTTTGGCTTCATAACGCAAGGTTCTTACACTCTTTTAAGCCTTGTTATGAATGTTATACGCTCCCGAGGGGTATGGAATAATGTTTTATCGAATAGTTTCATCACTTGCCCTGATTAGGGTTTAGAATTTCCGAACACGTGAAAACTCTAAGTGATACTTTGTATTAAGATTGCGAGTAGTATAATATGAATCATATTGGAAACCCTAATATACAAGGGTTAGATGAATTGATCGGTTTGACTTGTTGACTTTGACTTGACCAAAAATTGACGGTTGTTACATTTTTTAATAGTAATAAGACACCAAAAATGAATAATCAAAATAAAAGACGAGTCTTGAACATGCTCCGTCTTCTCAAAACGTGGCCATCGGTACCTGTCTACTGGTGACCTGAGAATACAAGTTATTTTGAAAGCGTAGATCAGCATTTAAGCTGGTGAGTTCATAAGTATTTAGTGTCAATGTTTGTAAATGTGCAATGTAAATGTTTATATATGTATGAAAACTCCTAGAAAATCCTATATTTTCTACTAGTATAAAAAGTAGTCTTCTACCAAGACCCGACTGTTTTGTATGTTTGTTTCTCTGCAAAAGTGGAAGCTTTTCCCAAATATGACTATCGTTACCAGAATATAGTTTTATATTACCCTTTATGTGAGAAGATCACAATTTGAATCTAATGGGAAAAATGTATGTCTACTGTAGTATTATTTGTATTAACTACTGAAGTAAAAACTACCTTAAAACCAATGGTTTAATTAAGGGAAAATGTGATAAGATTGTTACCATACTAAACCGACTATAACACGACGATGAAAGACGTCGGAAGAAATGACATTTGGCACCCGTAGACTTGCAAGTCCCACTGTAGCGAACAACAAGGTGTAGGATAGTCAATCCAGTATAGATCTATACCTAAACTCACGCTCTCCCTCTAGGAGATTCTGGTTACAAAACGTGACATAACGAAATGGTCGATGTGTCATGAAGTAGTATCTCACATTATGTTATCTCTGAATCTTGTTATAGTATACTTGTTATAGTAATAGTATTCTATGTATAGTATTCTCTGTATAGTATCCTCTGTATAGTATTCTCTGTCTAGTATTCTCTGTTATAGTGTTCTCTGTTATAGTGTTCTCTGTTATAGTGTTCTCTGTTATAGTATTCTCTGTTATAGTATTTGTATATGATAGTATTCTCCTAAACTATACCTATTATAGTTTACTAGTAATTTATGTAGTTTGAATGAAGGAAGGTATGCCTTTGCTACCCAAAGGTACTGAACTGATTGATAGTACTTTTATATCTACATATGTATACATAATATATAATTGATATTTAAACGACCTTTGGATAAATAACTGATACTTTCAGGACACATCCAAACAAGGAAAAGGAAATTAAGCGAGTTATCAGTCCTAAGTCCTTTAAACATTACTTATATAACTATACATATATAGACATGCATTTAACAATAATAAATATTGATGACTTCATTCAAAGGCATCGGATTCTACGGACCATGCTTAGCCTTAGGAAGGGTTTAAGGTCTCTAATGCACCTTTCATTAGAGTTTACGGTCTAAGGAGATACTCTTAGACCCTAAACACCTTGTTCTTGGCTAAAAATGATGTTTTCAAGGTGATTAACTAATGATTCTAGTATATAACAAGCTAAGGGTAGTGTACAAACTTATTAGAAGCTTGTAAGGGTGATTAGGATCCAAGAACACTAGTGTGTGTTCTTGGTGTTCTTGGTGAAATGAAGAACACTTGAAGATCTATCAAAATGAAGAGATTTCATGGATGAAATCATGCATAACCACTAGATAAAGAGATGTAACAACAAATCAAAGGAAAGAATTCTTACATTTGTGGAAGATCAAGATGAAGATCTTATGATACTTGAGAGAGTTTTCGAGATTTTTGGCTTGGAAATGAAAGAAATGATCAAAATGATCATAATTTATGTATATATAGGGACTTTACGGTCACCATGACCGTAAGCTCTAAGCTTCTTGACCGTAAACTCCTTTTGAGGAGGTTTACAGTTTGCTAGCTGGTTTGGAACCCTAACTGATAAATCCAAACACTGATTCCTTTGATGCACTAGGCTCAGAATGCTCAAACAGACTCTAAACAGTGCTAAAAGTTAGCAGACACAAGTCTGAATTTGATTGAAGTGAATGGTTGTACAAGATAGAAATTTCGGGTTGTCACATCATCCCCTCGTTAGAGAGAATTTCGTCCCGAAATTAGAATTTAAGCAATTAAGTTACAATTAACTAAGCGAAAAGATGAGGATATTTCAGTTTCATTTAATCCTCGCGCTCCCAAGTGAATTCAGGTCCTCGCTTGGCGCTCCAGCGAACCTTCACTATCGGGATACGACTTTGCTTCGTTTGCTTGACCTCTCGGTCCATGATCTCTACAGGTTCTTCCACGAAGTTAAGGCTCTCGTTGATCTCGATTTCGTCGAGTAGGATTACAAGAGTCTCGTCGGACAGACACTTTTTCAAGTTCGAGACGTGGAAAGTAGAATATATGTTACTGAGTTCGTGAGGTAGATTGAGTTTGTAAGCTACAGGGCCGATTCGAGCGAGAATCTCGAAAGGCCCTACGTATCTTGGATTTAGCTTTCCATGCTTTCCGAAGCGTATCAAGACCTTCCAGGGTGAGACTTTCAAAAGGACTCGGTCTCCCACCTGGAATTCCAAAGGTTTCCTTCGTTTGTCTGCCTAGCTTTTCTGTCGGTCTCTAGAGGCTTTCAATCGTTCACGAATCTGAACGACCTTCTCTGTCGTTTCCCGTATGATTTTCGGACCTGTGAGAGTGCTGTCAGGAACGCGTCCTTTAGCTAACTGTGTGTCCCCCACCTCAGCCCAGCACAGAGGGGATCTACACTTACGGCCATAGAAGGCCTCGAATGGAGCAGCCTTTATGCTCGTGTGATAACTATTGTTGTAGGAAAATTCGACAAGGGGTAAATGAGTATCCCATGCCTTCCCAAAGTCGATCACACAGGCTCGCAACATATATTCCAAGGTTTGGATAGTTCTCTCACTTTGTCCGTCGGTCTGTGGATGGTAGGCTGTACTCATGTCCAGCCTCGTTCCTAAGGAACTTTGTAGCGACTGCCAGAACCTCGAAGTGAATCTACTATCTCTATCGGAGATAATAGATATAGGAACACCATGCAGTCGTACGATCTCCCTAATGTATGTTCTTGTGAGCTTCTCCATCTTGTCAGTTTCTTTGATGGGCAGGAAGTGTGCGGACTTGGTCAATCTATCGACGATGACCCAAATGGTATCAAGTCCACCCGTTGTCTTGGGCAACTTGGTTATGAAGTCCATTGTGATCCGCTCCCACTTCCATTCCGGTATATCCGGTTGTTGAAGTAGACCTGATGGTTTCTGATATTTGACCTTGACCTTTGCACAAGTAAGACATTTGCTTACGAAGGTAGCAATCTCTGCTTTCATGTTAGGCCACCAGTATAACTTTTTAAGATCCAGATACATCTTATCTGAACCTGGGTGGACAGAATATCGAGTGTTGTGCGATTCGGTCATGACCAAGTCTCTGAAGCCACCGTGTTTCGGTGTCCAGATCTGGTCCATGAGACATAAGGCTACGCCACCCTTGACTTCCAAGTTCTTATCCATCCCTCTCAGGGATTCACCCGCCACATTTTCGGTTTTCAAGGCTTCAAGTTGAGCCTCTTTAATTTGTGTGGACAAGTGTGAATGGATATTCATAGTCAATGATTTGACTCTACGACCAGAGTATTCTTTCCGACTTAGGGCGTCAGCTACTACGTTGGCCTTGTCGGGATAATAACGAATTTCGCATTCGTAATCACTGAGTAGCTCGACCCACCGTCGTTGTCTCATGTTGAGCTCCTTCTGGTCGAATATATTTTGTAGGCTTTTGTGGTCTTTAAAGATAGTGCTTTTCGTACCATACAGATAGTGTCTCCAGATCTTCAAAGCAAATACCACTGCTCCTAACTCAAGATCGTGTGTTATATAGTTGACTTCGTGTGTCTTAAGCTGACGGGAGGCATAGGCAATAAGCTTTCCTCTTTGCATAAGAATACAACCAAGCCCTTTGTTGGATGCATCGCAATACACCACGAAATCTTCTATCCCTTCTGGGAGGGATAATACCGGTGCGGTGCACAAGGATTGTTTTAGTGCTTGGAACGCCTTCTCTTGTTTCTCTTCCCAGTCGAAGGCCACGCCTTTCTCGGTCAATGAAGTAAGCGGTTTCGCGATGCTTGAGAAGTTCTGTATGAACCTACGATAGTTGCCAGCGAGACCTAGAAATTGACGAATTTCCGTAGGTGTCTTCGGTGCTGACCAGTTCTCAATGGCTTTGATTTTGGAAGGGTCCACGTGTATTCCCTTCTCGCTAACAACGTGGCCCAAGAATTCGACTCTTCGAATCCAAAACTCGCACTTAGAGAACTTAGCATAGAGCTTCGCTGATCGTAATGCTTCTAAAACTTTCCGTAGATGTTGACTATGTTCCTCCTTACTTCGGGAGTAGATAAGTATGTCATCGATGAAGACGATAACAAACTAATCCAAGTAAGGACGGCACACCCTATTCATTAGATCCATGAATACAGCTGGTGCGTTGGTTAATCCGAACGACATTACTACAAACTCGTAGTGTCCATAACGAGTTCAGAAGGCTGTCTTGGGGACATCCTCTTCTAACACTCGTAATTGGTGATACCCGGATCTTAGATCTATCTTCGAGAAGTAGTTTGCTCCTTGAAGTTGATCAAATAAGTCGTCAATGCACGGTAGAGGATAACGATTCTTGATGGTATGTTTGTTCAGCTCTCTGTACTCGATGCACATACGAAACGATCCGTCTTTCTTCTTTACGAACAAGACTGGTGCTCCCCATGGTGAGAAGCTTGGCCTAATGAATCCCTTTCTGAGAAGTTCGTTAAGCTGACTGGAAAGTTCCTGCATCTCTGCTGGTGCCAGACGATAAGGCGATTTGGCTACTGGGGTAGCCCCTGGAACTAAGTCGATTCGGAATTTGACTTGACGTTGTGGTGGTAATCCAGGTAGTTCTTCTAGAAAGATGTCGGGAAAGTCGTGTACTTCGGGGATATTTTGAATGTCTTTCACTTCTTGGTTTGTATCGACGATGTGTGCAAGGAATGCATGATATTCCTTTCGTAAGCACTTCCGAGCTTGAATACATGAAATGATGCGAAGGTTCGTACTTGATTTATCGCCGTAGATAACTAGAGTTTTGTTTTTAGGGAGGTTAAGACGAACTGCTTTATCAAAGCACATGATGTCGGCGCGAAGATGACTTAACCAATCCATTCCGATTATAACGTCGAAACTTTTAATTGAGACCGGCATGAGGTCAATTTGGAAAGAATAACCATCTAGAGTTGAAGTACAACCTATGTATATGCAGTTAGTACTTTCCGTTTTCCCGTTTGCCATTTCTACAGTGAATGATTCCTCTAGTGCACGTGGTTTTTGTTTGAGTAAATGAGCAAATTTTTGGTTCACGAAACTCCTCTCCGCTCCACTATCGAATAGTATGCATGCATATGAATTATCAAGGAGAAACGTACCAGTAACCACCGTAGGATCAGCTACGGCTTCCTCGTGGCCTATCGCCAGAATTCTTCTCACTCCGCCAACATTTCCTACCTTCGGGCAGTCTCTCTTGAAATGACCAACCTCGCCACAAGCATAGCAAGCCTGGCCCACAACAATGCCGGGGACATGGTTAATTGGCCTCGCTGGAGCCTTGCAGAATCGGGCAGTGTGCCCTTTCCTGTTGCAGTTAGTGCACTGCATTTCCCGACAGGCACCATTATGATGGAAGGTGCATTTGTTGCACTTGGGAATATTTCCAGTATACTGCTTCCTTGGCGCAGTAGCAGCAGGTGCAATCGCAGCATGTACAGCCACAACTTGCTGCTTCTTGGCAGAGTTCTGCGCCGACTTGCCCTTTTTGTTATCCCAGAACTTTCGCTTGTTGTCCGCGGCTTTGGAGGGTTCTGCGATAGCCAGGGTTGTTGTCGTTGTCAGGGTAGGGACTCCGTGATCAATGAGTCGTTGTGCCAATCGCTTGGCACTATCGAAAGTAGTGGGGTTTGAAGCTAAGACATTCCCATGAAATGGAGGCACCAGCCCCCAAATGTACCTCTCAATCTTCTTCCCCTCGTTGGGAACCATATTGGGACATAGTGCCACCAGATCGCTAAATCTGGCAGTGTATGCCACTATGTTGGAGCCCTTCATGGTCAGGCTCCAGAGTTCTTGTTCCAGTTTTTGAACCTCGCCCCTCGGGCAGTATTCTTCTATCATAAGCCTTTTAAGAGCTTCCCAGCCCATTGCATTTGCCACTATTAAAGTTAGTGACTTGACATGGCTATTCCACCACGTTAGGGCTCTATCACTGAAGGTGCATGCAAAAAATTTGACTTTGCTTCCTTCAGTACAGGAACAGATCTCAAAGATCGATTCCGTCTTCTCGAACCATTGCGACAGAGCAATGATTCCACCGATTCCATTGAAGACTCGGGGTTTACAGTTGGTGAAATCTTTATAAGAGCACTCTCGCGAGCGCACAATGACATCACCTGGTGTGGAATGAACGACTGTCCCACCTCCACTAGTACCCTGGTTGTTGTGGTATTGTGCCATGGCTGTAGCAACAGCTGCAGCTACCGCAACATTAAGAACTGTCATATCGAATTGTGGAGGAGGTGGTGTTTGAGTTGGAATAATCGGAGGATTACGCCTTGTTGACTTACGAGGAGGCATCTTTCAACTATAAGTTTAAAAGATGAGTACAATGATAAGAATTCAATAGTGAAGTTAATGAATGAATCCCATGAACTAAATCGCCATAGTTCAACAACTAGATAAGAGTATGAGTTCCATAGAGTTCTAGAATTACAAGAATGAAAGTATTTGAACAAAGATTTCTACAAAAGATTAGCTAACTGCCAATATCATTGATATTAAGGATGTAATTAGTTTGGGGAAAAATTGACCTAAGAGTAGGTCTTACATCATATCAGAAGTAGTAAAATTTTGACAGCTTAGAAGTCTAGTTAAAGTACTTGAATGACAAGAATATTTTACAGAAAAGGGCTTCATAGAGCACCGATACGAAAGGCTATTCCTTAAACCAAAAGAAAAGATGAGTCAGACATCTTCTACTGGCGATGGGTATTCCTCGGGCGAACCATCAGATCTGCCAGTTGACGTACTACGTCTTGAAGATGTCGCTCATGAGATCTCTGACGCACTCGAAGTTCTATGACTTCAGCTCGGGATGCAGCTAGCTGTTGCTGCAGAGCATCATTGGTTCTCCTAGTCCTTTCCATGGCTTCTTCGAGTTGGGGAATGCGGACCGTGTTAACGCCAGAGTTAGCGTCAATTTCCATGACTCGGTCGATGGCTACTCTACCTTGCTCATTATTCCGAGCATCCTACGGACCATAATGGGCAGGACTCGGTCGGCTGAGCCTCCTCCGCTGAGATTGTAAAAGCTTCGGTCTCCATTGAAGGGTAATGGTTGACCCTGTTCATCACTCCAACGATTCAAGTTTGTCGCCCACAAGGGTGTGGGACCTTGAAATGCATGTCGGGGGTTGAGATTTGGGTTTTGAACTTCTTGAGGTAGGTTGTTGACTTCTGGTTCGGAGTCAGAACCATCCGAAAAGCCTTCTGCAAGGTGATCATCCAAAGGGATTGGATGATCATCTTCTGGCTCTTCATCGAGCAATCCAGCATTGCCCTGATTTGGGAAGTACGGGTCTCCGGGGATATGGAATCCAGCCATGTTATCTACGCGAGAAGTAGGGGTAAAAGAAATAGTTAATAGACGTACTAACTAAGATAATTATAAGATGATCCTTATCAGTTACTCCAACATTTGCGTAGTGCATACCAGTCATATGTAACCAAAACAGGATAGACCTTCGAATAAGTGATCCTAACTCTAAGTCCACAACCAAACAAGGAACAGGAAGTAAAGCAAAGATCACAGATTCTAAGTCTATGACACCCTAGTTACATATAACCGTAGTGTATCCACTCAGCAACTATTGACATACTAATAAAGACCTATTTAGTTCTCAAATAAGTAATTATAGTAACACAAAATACTCCTATAGTATTTTAAGTTTATGTTCTGTTCTAATGTTCTCATTGTAGTAGTGTTCGTAAATTTTTAGACTTGTTGCTACATCACAACCATTCTCGGCATATGCTAATCACTTTTCGGACCAACATAGTTGATCAGGCTATGTCACTCCCAGAACTGACCATACATCCCTGAGCTTACTTGTGATGTTCAACAATCGTAATACTTTCGTTATGTTCTAGCATGACACTGTTCTATAGTAAGTATGTAGGTATGTAATTATGTATACTTCTAGTTAAGTATTTTAGTACTTAAAAGTATAAACTCTTGGTCAGAGTATTTTAATCCCTATGTGTTTATAGTTTGTATATCTTCTATGGGTTGATATACTCGATTCACTATAAACAATGCTCTGATACCAATCTGTCACACCCCAAAACCGGAACGGCGGAAACGTTCGGGGGTGGAGGACGTCATGTACAGTATCATAACAATGCAAAGTAGTAAATAAGCAACAACATCATCCATTGCATTAATAGTAAAATTTCATACAAGTGTGTTCTTTAATAGTAATAAGACACCAAAACTGAATAATCAAAATAAAAGACGAGTCTTGAACATGCTCCGTCTTCTCAAAACCTGGCCATCGGTACCTGTCTACTGGTGACCTAAGAATACAAGTTATTTTGAAAGCGTAGATCAGAATTTAAGCTGGTGAGTTCATAAGTATTTAGTGTTAATGTTTGTATAAGTTTGATGAAAATGTTTGTATAAGTTTGATGAAAATGTTTGTAAATGTTCAATGTAAATGTTCAATGTAAATGTTCAATGTAAATGTTTGTATATGTATGAAAACTCCTAGAAAATCCTATATTTTCTACTAGTATAAAAAGTAGTCTTCTACCAAGACCCGACTGTTTTGTATGTTTGTTTCTCTGCAAAAGTGGAGGCTTTTCCGAAATATGACTATCGTTACCAGAATATAGTTTTATATTACCCTTTATGTGAGAAGATCACAATTTGAATATAATGGGAAAAATGTATGTGTACTGTAGTATTATTTGTATTAACTATTGAAGTAATAAGTACCTTAAAACCAATGGTTTAATTAAGGCAAAATGTGATAAGATCGTTACCATACTAACACGACGATGAAAGACGTCGGAAGAAATGACATTTGGCACCCGTAGACTTGCAAGTCCCACTGTAGCAAACAGCAAGGTGTAGGATAGTCAATCCAGTATAGATCTATACGCAAACTCATGCTCTCCCTCCAGGAAATTTTGTTTACAAAACGTGACATAACGAAATGGTCGATGTGTCATGAAGTAGTATTTCACATTATGTTATCTCTGAATCTTGTTATAGTATACTTGTTATAGTAATAGTATTCTATGTATAGTATTCTCTATATAGTATCCTTTGTATAGTATTCTCTGTCTAGTATTCTCTGTTATAGTATTCTATGTTATAGTGTTCTCTGTTATAGTGTTCTCTATTATAGTATTCTCTGTTATAGTATTTGTATATGATAGTATTTTCCTAAACTATACCTATTATAGTTTACTAGTAATTTCTGTAGTTTGAATGAAGGAAGGTATGCCTTTGCTACCCAAAGGTACTGAACTGATTGATAGTACTTTTATATCTACATATGTATACATAATATATAATTGATATTTAAAGGACCTTCGGACAAATAACCGATACTTTCAGGCCACATCCAAACAAGGAAAACGAAATTAAGCGAGTTATCAGTCCTAAGTCCTTTAAACATTACTTATATAACTATACATATATAGACATGCATTTGACAATATATAAGTTTAAAAAGAAGTTTTGTAAAACATTTGAAGAGTTAAATAATAAATATTGATGACTTGATGTCAATTTATAAAACGATTTAAAAGCAGTTTGATTGATAATACAGTTTGAAAGTATAAGAAATCCTTTGTTTGAAACACAGTTTGAAGTATATGAAACCCTTTGTTTGAAACATAATTATAAATCACATGTGATTGATTATATAACTAACATGTTTTCTACTTGTATTCCTCCCCCCCAATAAAAGCATTTAAAATCATTTAAAAGATAGATTAAGGGGTATGAACTCACCTGTAGTGAGTGATGCGGAAGTATATTTGGAAATAGGATGTAGAGTGTCAGGTGAAACCTTGAGCACACACAAAGATCCTAATAAACATATAATGACATGTATGTGTATTTGATTAGTGTATAAGCAACTAATTATAAGAGATAACACCCTAATAGACTAGGAAACTCTTAGATTGAAGGGATATAATCACATATGATTGCATAGCTAGGGTGTATGGTCACCCCCATTGAGTTTACGGTCCAAATGGCATGACCTAGGGAGTTTACGGTCCAAGTGGTTTACGGTCCAAGTGGTTCACGGTGCAAGTGGTTTACGGTCTAAGTGGTTCACGATCCAAGTGGTTTACGGTCTAATGACCTTATGGTCATGGAGTTTACGGTCTAAGGAGATCCAACCGTAAACTCATCAAATCTTGCACAAATGATGGTTTTAAAGGGCTTCATTCAAAGGCATCGGATTCTAGGGACCATGCTTAGCCTTAGGAAGGGTTTAAGGTCTCTAATGCACCTTTCATTAGAGTTTACGGTCTAAGGAGATACTCTTAGACCGTAAACACCTTGTTCTTGGCTAAAAATGATGTTTTCAAGGTGATTAACTAGTGATTCTAGTATATAACAAGCTAAGGGTAGTGTACTTACTTATTAGAACCTTGTAAGGGTGATTAGGATCCAAGAACACTAGTGTGTGTTCTTGGTGTTCTTGGTGAAATGAAGAACACTTGAAGATCTATCAAAATGAAGAGATTTCATGGATGAAATCATGCATAACCACTAGATAAAGAGATGCAACAACAAATCAAAGGAAAGAATTCTTACATTTTTGGAACATCAAGATGAAGATCTTATGATACTTGAGAGAGTTTTCGAGATTTTTGGCTTGGAAATGAAAGAAATGATCAAAATGATCATAATTTATGTATATACAGGGAGTTTACGGTCACCATGACCGTAAGCTCTAAGCTTCTTGACCGTAAACTCCTTTTGAGGAGGTTTACAGTTTGCTAGCTGGTTTGGAACCCTAACTGATAAATCCAAACACTGATTCCTTTGATGCACTAGGCTCAGAATGCTCAAACAGACTCTAAACAGTGCTAAAAGTTAGCAGAAACAAGTTTGGCTTTGATTGAAGTGAATGGTTGTACAAGATAGAAATTTCGGGTTGTCATATGGTCTTAGGAGGAAATTCATAAGGCACTAGAGGACAGCATCTGGATTCAAGCTTTAAAAGACAATCCCGATCCGATGCGTGGCGTCTCTCCTCTTTGCCGTGAAGGCATCCTTCAAGCACAGGAAATCATCCCAACACTCTACTATGACCTTACCTCAAATGAAATTGATCAACTGGATCTTCCTCTCTCTCCTTACAGCAAATTCTATACGAAATTTGCTCCGCTCCACCCAACCGATAATCCGGAAGTGATCATCCGGACAGAGCGTGAAATGCTCAAAACCTTCTATGCAAAGAATGCTCAACCCTTCAAGGAATTTTGGACAAGAAAGAGGATCACCAAAGTTCAAGGCTTTGGAAGAAAAATTTTAGTAAAATTTGAGTTGAACTGTCCTCTATTTCGTTTCCATCTCCTCCGGAACAAGCCAACTCCCTGTACCGTTACTGATGCGGATTTTCCTTTAATGAATCTGAATGACATCCTTACCCTAGCTGCTTACTTCAGAGAAAATCAAAAGGATGACATCAGTATGGGTGCTTACCACGCAACTCTCAGCTTTCTCAAAGATTATGTTGCTGAGTTCTACCGTTGTGATTACGAACTTGCTCACCTCTACGGAACCGAACAATTCGTTGCCAAGATCGACTTTGTTCTTCCGGAAGCTGAAATTCTTGCAGATGGTCCGATTGAATAACCGGTTCTAGGGTTTGTCTACACCACCAGAAGAACAAACAAGAAGGACTTCTTTCGAGTCCTTGACAAACACCTAGTACCTACCAAAGCTCTGAAGAAGTTCATATCACGGGCGTCCAAGTCTGATGCTTCGGAACAGGTTAAGGCAAAGTTTGTAAGTCAACTGACTTGGTACATTGCGGTGCGTGTATGGTTGTTCAGAGCATACACCTTCATCAAGGAAGAAATGAACTAAGCTTGCTGGATTGCTAAGTTCACTTAGGGGGAGATTGTTGGAACCTGAAAGTGAACCTCTAGCAATCCCAAGTACATATTCGGAAGTGTGTTGGTTCCGAAAGGAAAAGTAATCTGGAACCTGTCCGGAGCTGAAGAAAAGAAGAGAAGGAGTATTTTGAAGAGGAACACATTTCGGAGCTAATCCTGATGTCCAGAATGTATGCTGATCTGGATCAAACTTTTATCTCCGGAATAATACTTGTCCGGAATGAAGTCTTTCTGTCTTTAGTGCATTTATTACTTTTGTCTTGTATTTGGTGTAACGTTTCATAGGACTTAGTCTAAAGTTGCTTTAGTACAATCAGAATGTCAGACTTATGTCTTTTGTCCGGTCTTATGTAAACACTTGGGTTAATTCGCTGTAACATTCACTCCTTTAAATAGGAGCTTTCAATACAAGTCAACTACAGATCTTTCACTTACTTTTGGCATTTACTCTTATCACATTAAAACATTCTTCTTGTTCTTCATTTATCAACTTTACCTTGATCATTGACTAATTGTTCTCAATTAATGTCTTGATCATTTGTTGAACTGATTATCTAAGACTTGACTGGTCTTTCCAGTCTAGACTTGAACATCCATTAGCAAGCAGACATTGATCTCAAGCATTTACTCAAGGTTTGAGTTTTCAAACCTTGTCCCTGCGCATAGATCTTGTTCTCACAAGCATGTTCAAGAACATTGAAGCATGTTCAAGAGAATTAAAGCATGTTCAAAAACATTAGAGCATGCTCAAGAACATTGTAACATGTTCAACAACATTGGAGCATGATCAAGAACATTGGCACATGATCAACAACTTGAAGCATCTTCATCCATGCACGTTTTAGGTAGGGCATGAACATCTCAAGTAGGCCATGCATATCTGAGGTAGACCATGCATATCTCAGGTAGGCCATGAACGTGTCAAGTATGTCATGCACGTTTCAAGTAGATCATTCCTTAGGTGACATGCACGTCTCAAAGATAACATCCATGCATGCACCACCTTTTCTTTCTTGATTCTCAAGGCATCATTCTCGCGCTCGTGACTCAAGTTGACATTCTCCTATTTATACTTGAGTACCATCCAAGCCTTCTGGGCCCACAAGTTGGCCCATGCAAGCCCTATTTCGAAACCTTTAGCTATAAATACCTCACTTCTACTTCTCATTCTTTCTTTTTCACTCTATCACAAATTCTTACTCTCATAATCGTTTGGAGAAACAAGGCTTCGTGAGCAATAGTCGCGTAAGCAACAAGCAACTTCGGTTTGTGAGCAACAAGCAGCCATGGCACAACAACAAATTTGGCTCAACAAGTATTTTTTTTACAAACCCTAATGTAGCTCAACACACTAATCTCGAAATTCTCCTCTTGAGCCACAAGTCATTTTTTGTTGCAAACCCTAATTTGGCTCAACACCCTAATTTCGAAATTCACCTCTTGAGCCACAAGTCATTTTTTGTTGCAAACCCTAATTTGGCTCAACACCCTAATTTCGAAATTCACCTCTTGAGCCACAAGTCATTTTTTGTTGTAAACCCTAATTTGGCTCAACAACCTTAATTCGAAATTCCTTCTTGAGCCACAAGCCTTTTTTTGCAAACCCTAATGTGGCTCAACAACCAAATTTCGAAACATCCCTCTTGAGCCACAAGCCTTTTTTTGCAAACACTAATGTGGCTCAACAACCAAATTTTGAAACTTCCCTCTTGAGCCACTAGCCTTTTTTTTGCAAAACCTAATTTGGCTCAACAATCATATTTCACAATTCCTTCTTGAGCCACAAGTCATTTTTTTTTGCAAACCCTAATTGTGATCAACAAGTGACTTTGTGTTAACCTCTTGGACCATCAACAACTTGCGCCACTTCAAACCCTAGTTGAGCAATACTTCTTGCGCCACCTTCTTCTTTTCTTCTTCTCTTGCGCCTCAAGAAATTCTTGCCTCCCACTCCTACTTGCGCCACACCCTTCAAACCGTAATTGAGCCACATTTTTTTCTTGAGCCATACTTCTCTTTGTACGCCACAAACCTTTCTTGCTCAACCTCTTTTTTGTGATCATCAAGCAAAACCGAGGATAACTTCTTGAGCCACACATTTTTTTCCTTCTTGAGCCACACATTTTTTTTCCTTCTTGATCCACACTCTTGACCTCGGTTCCTTGTGCCCCACTCAAGCCTCAAAACCCTACCCGTGTTCCATATATTTCTTGCGCCTTCAACATCTTCTCATGAGCACTTCTTTCGTGAGTAACCTCTTCCCTTGGCGCAGCTCTTAATCCTTCTTGAGCCAACCTTTCTTTCCTCATAAATTATCTTGCACCAACACGAACTTGTGATCATCTCCTCCTGGCCGAAAACACAATATGCACCATCCCTACTCGTGATCACTTCTTTCTTCCTTGCGTAACTCTATCACGGTTTGCAAATTTTGGGGCAACATCGTGTTCCACAAAGCTCCAACTTGCGCCAACCCTAATAAACATCAACAACTTGAGCCATCTAAAAAACCCTAATACCTAATCATCCTCTTGCGTGAGCAACATCCTTGTGTCAAGTCACACTCTTGAGCCATACCCTCTTCGTGATCATCACTTGCTCATCAACCATCTTGTGCAACAACATCTTTGTAATCACCCTCTTGATCATCAACAAGATCTTTGTGATCACCAAGTGATTTCGTGATCACCTCTTGAGCCATCCTCCTTCCCTTGTGATCATCAAGAAAGAATCAAGTTTCAAAACCTTACTTGCTCCACACTCAACTTTCAAAACCCTAGTAAGCATCAAAGTCTTGGAGAATCATCATTTTTTTGAAAACCCTAATACACGTTTTTTTAACCATATATCGTTTTTTTTTTTTTTACAAACCCTAGTTTTCTTTTCCATTAGAGCATCATCAACTACTTGTCAGAGAATCATCATTAAACCTCTCTTGTGTGGATCATCTCCAAAATCTAGGTAAGCATCACAATTCTTTTGTGAAACCCTAGTTGTCACAAGTCAACCTCATGAGCATTATCATACATTTCATGTGTATATTTTGTACATCATAGTCAACTTAACATTGATTATTGAATCATCATGTGTTTAGTGTTTATCATCACGTGGTCCATCATCATTTTATGTTGAGCATCACATTCCTTGATCACTCTAGGTAAGTGTTCATTCTTCTTCTTTACACTCTATGATGATCATGGTGTACACTTTCTAAAGTTTTGCTTTCTTTTGACATAACATAGATTTGAATATCTCATGTGTCATTTGTGTTGCCTTATCTCTCTATTGCTCATTGATTCAACAAGACATCAACGGGTAAGTAACATCTCTTTTGCATGTTCACATATCCTCATATAATAAGGTTACCCCTCCTTAGTTGATGATTCATGTCTATACATATGTTCCTATGGTCAGGTTCCCCTAGTATTGGCCAATCACTTCTTTTAAGTGAACACGTCTTCTTGTTGCAATCATATTGGGTGAGCATATTTTTTTTATTTCATTTTTTATTATTATTTTTTATTTTTTTATTTTTTATTTCTTATTGATCATTAGTTCATCTTCACATACCATGCTTAGGTTATTTAGTGTTGATCCTTTGATCAAATCTTTTCTGTGAGCATTATACTTATTGGTGCATATCTTGCTTTTCATACTCACAAGTCTATTACCTTCACCTATCTTCTTTAAGGTAATGTATCTTCTCTTACTCTTATGTTATCTTCAATTTCATGTCTTTTATATGTTCTTTTAAGATCAACATATTATTTTCTTTCGTTTTCAACTCTATCTAAATCCATTCATTACTCTATGTGTTCTTGGATTTACATAAATACTTGTCAACTGTTGTCTCTATGATACCTAATTTTCTGTTATTTTCTAAAGACATCTTTATTTGATATGCCGTAGTCATCATGGGCCATGACTTAGTAGTTTTACTTGATCCTTGCACTTTTGCTATGATTTAGTAACATTAATTTTTTGTGTTGTTGTTTTATATGACATCAAGTTCTTTCTTTTCTATTCCAACTTGTCATGTAATTTCCTTTCTGGCCTATACCTAGTGAAAATGAATTTGCAGATTCCTCTTGTCCATAGTTGAATCAACAATACTACTCAAGTCACAACCTTGTTTAGTTAATGCAAATTCACACATTTTTTTCTTCTCCCCCCCCCCCCCTTTTTTTGGAATTTAGTTAAGATTATAGACTACTACTCTCTAGCTATATCTCTTTAACTAACAATTTATTCCACTTTTTGTTCTTCTTCTATTCTCTCAAGACATGGCTTCCAAAGAAGATGGACAGAATTCTAAAGAAAAGTCTCCTCATAAGGCTTCACAATCTCATGCAACTGGACCTTCAACTGAGACAAACTCATCATCACCTAAAATTGACATGGCTGCATCCACCTATACTGCACTTCTTAACACTAAGGAACAACCTAAATAAATCGGTGTTATAGTTGAATATTTGCAAAAGTGCCCATTGGCATATGCACTCATTTCTACTTCTCCAACTCCACAATCTCTTATCTCAAAATTCTTTCAATCACCAGTCATTTCCACAAGAGCAAGGTCAAAACAACTTGATGTTGAATTTGATCTTTTTCAAGCTACCTTGGTTCTAACTAAAGAAGAATTCGCAGTCAGTTTAGGTCTAAGCGATATTTCTCATCAACCTCAGACATTTGTTACACCATCTTCTGCTCAATTGTTGACAATGTTCAAGGAAATGGGGTACAAATTTGAAGACAAAAAAGAACCATGCCTTTCAAGAATTCAGAAATCTTGTATTCCCACCCCATGGCACTAACTTAGTTCCGTCCTCACTCGATGTCTTTTTGGATCAGTTGGCGGACGCAGTCGTGGTAAAACAGACATTTGGAGTCTCATGTATGGGCTCTTCTATGACATCAATGTTGACTACGCGTCTATTCTTTGGGAAGATTTCCTCAATTTTCTCCCTGCCTCAAAGAATAAGTTTTTGATTCATCATCCTCGTTGGCGGTCTATCATTATTCATGATGCCATCCATAATAGTAATCTTGCACCGGGATCGATTCGAGAAGGCCCACAGCCACATATCTTGTGTATGACACCATATCGAATTCGTACGGCATCTGAATCTTAGTCTTCACATCCATTCATCCTTCCAGATGCTATACTTACAAAGTTGGATGAAAACAGTGCCTCTCTATGCTCATATCAAAAATACATCCATGGAATTATTTCGCCTCCCAAAAACAAGAGGAAGCATTCCGATCATGCATCCAAGAAGTCGGCAAAGAAGAAAAAGAAATCAAAATAAAATCAACCGCCTCCTATCCCATCTCCAGTCGTCTCTGATGTTAATCTTGGAGCAGATTTAGAGGAACCCACATCTCTTCCTAAATCTGGTACAACCTCTAAGCCATTCTCTTTATTAGATTCCTTGTTTCAAGCTCCATCTGATTATGATGAACCATCCTCTTCAGCTCCAGTTTCACCAGTAGGCATTCAGTCGGTTCTAAAAAGTCCAAGCTATCACATCTCCTTGGATTATGACTCACTTGAGGACGATGACCAAGATGATGATAAGAAATCCGAACCTGAAACTTTTCCTAAAAGCTCTCCTGTACAAGATAATCACGGTGAGGATACTCCAATGCAAATGGTAGATATTCCTTCCAGTGAAGGACTAATAGTCGATAATGACCCAAACGACATGTCCATTGTCCTTTACTCCAACGGATCTACCAGGACTTTCAGCATTGATCTTGATGACTATTCTCCTCCAACTCCAAAAGAGTCTCGAAAAAAGGATGACGTTCAAGAACCAAATTTCTCCTCCTTTCAACAAGATCCTCTTCAGGACGACGGTACTCTTAAAGAAACAGATGAAGTTAATACCAAAAAACCATAGCCTGAGCGCATCAGACTTACTGCCCAAATGGTAGCTGATGGTATTGCAGAGATTCACTTTCACACATCTTCTCACTCTGAATATCTGCAAAACTTTCAAGAATATCTTGAATGTATGGAAGAAAATATGTGTATCCTTAATGAGACAACAAAAGCACGGGTCAAAACACTTCAAGTCACTATTGAATATTTTGAAGGCACAGTTGCTTACATCAAAGGACAAGTTTCTCGCAACATGTGGACGATCGAAACTCTAGATTAGAAAATTCTCAACACTATTGAATAATGTCTTTCTTTGATTAATCAGAAGATAGATCACTTTATTCACTCCATATCCAATCTAGAGTCCGTCTATGAAGCTAAATTGGATCATATGCAGAATCATGTTACTGCTCAAGACCGATATATCTCCACTCTAGAGAAGTCCATTGTTGAACTATCTAAAGCTTCTGCATCATCCTCCACCTCTCCCTTTCAGAATTTAGTGAGCAAGTTCAATGTCAATTGGATTCGTTAAGATCTGACATTGCAAATCTCTCAAAATCCAATTCCGAGAAATACAATAGATCATCAGGGGACATATCTTCCTTTTAGAAGACTGTTCAGTTGCTAGTTGATGAAGTCAATGCTATCAAGACACAATCTTCCTCTTCTGATCTATGTGCTCTTCAACAAAAGTTTGCATCGACTGATTCCAAACTTGACTTAATCTTAGCAAAGCTATCTGGTTCAAATGACAGGCCACTTGAACCAGAGGGGGGAAAAAGTCAACAAGATCAGATCAAGTCAGTATCTTGTCATACATCACATTCCAGACTCACCAAATGAGTTTGAGAAAAGATACAAGAGAAAATAGAGTCACTCGACAAAATGGCAGCTGATGCACGATTAAAAGCTCAACAGAACAGAGAAAGGATAGCTGAGAAAGAAAAGGAACTCGTTCGACGACAAGGGATCAAAGATCCATCTCTAAAAGTTCCAAGATGGAAAGATGTTTACTTCTCCAAACCTATCACCATATCAGAACCAATCACTCAACCAAAGCTTCCTCAAACTGATCCCAAGGATAAGGGAAAATAGAAGATTTTCTTCAAGTCTAAGAAGAAATTATCTAAAGAAGCTCAAATGGAGATAGATGAAGAATTAGCTAAGCAACTGAAGGCTAAGGAATTGAAATCTAAAAGAGAGATGCTTCTCAAAAATAAATCTTCAGAGATCTCGCCTGAAGAAAGGAGTACATGGCATGATGAACAATTTAGAGTGTCATCACCTAAAAGAACCATCTTCTTTAACCCTAATAGAGATTCCTATCAAAAGGTCAACGTCATCAAGCCCAAAAATTCCTTCACACCTCCTCCAGACCTTACTAAAGAAATCTGGGATATCCCTGCACCCCCGAATGGTATGAAGTTCAATTTATGGCCAAGTGTAATTTATTCAGTTGAGGTTGATATAGACATTGAAGAGGTGAAGAAAAGATTCTTCCTGAAAAAATCAATTCAAGTTGTCTCTGTATGGTCAAAGTTCAAGATTGCTTCAATTAGCAAAAACTAGATACGGAAATTTAGAAAGATGACATATGCATTCTTTCAAGGAAAAAGAACAGACAACTCTGAATTCATGTTCTCTAAAGCTGATTTCCCTAAAATAAACCAAGCTGATATCAGATCACTGATCATTTGGTTGAAACAAAGGGCGAGTACAGATAAAGCTTATGCAGATGTCCTACAACGCCTAAGGCAATATGTGCTCGACATGGTTATTGATTTTAGTGTTGACTGGGATATTAGATAGCCAGGAGAAAAGGAAGCTGAGGAACCAAATTTGGATCTAAATATGGAAAATGAGTCACCTGGGAACATTCTAAAGAAACGACACAAAGGTATTGTATTCTCTTCTAAACGTCGACTGAAATTCATTAAAGGCATCATTGGTCTATTGAAGAGAACAGGAGATCAAGATGAGTCACTGAGAGTGAAGATCATTGAAGAACTTACATGGTTTTTAAGCTTTCGGCAATGGTTAATAAATTTGAGAAACAAAGTTTATATTATGGGTTTTTGTTTTGTTTTTCCAAACATTTGAATGATGTTTTTGCTACTAGTAATTCATCTTATTGTTAAAATTCATCTTGCATGTTATTAATTTTATTTCTCCTTTTATTTTTACTCATTATTTCAGTAACCATCACATAGGGGGGAATTGTTGGAAAATATTTGTATGTGATTGTCACTTGAAATAAGTTGAATCCTTTTATATATCTCTCTAACAAACATTATTAGAATGTTTCAGGTTGGGAAGATACTGAAGATTCAACAAGTGTTTGAAGAATCAAATGTTGGAGTACTTGACGTTGAACATGGAGAACTTGTTGAATTTAAGTTGGACCATCATGATCTCAGGTGGCACATCTAGATCATATATGGAGCATCAAGACATTGGTGGATCATCTAGAATATTGATGGCTCATCAGAAAAATTGTTGGCTCATCCACAACTCTATGGCTCAACAAGAGTTGATGGCTCAACATGAACTCTTGGTGGATCAACTCAACTCAATGGATCAACATGATCACATTTATGGCTCAACAAGACTGCACATGGCTCATCATGTACAATGAAGGCATGTCCAAGTACTCAATGGCACATGTAATTCGTTTATGGTCCATCATGAACAAGTAGTCATACATCTTCAAGTTCAAGACACATTTCTACATTCAAGAAACAACTCAACTTGGTCAACAACACTTCTGGAAGTTGATGACATCTAAGTAGACAATTGAGCAACATGATGCTCATGCTGCTCATCATATTTTCAATTTTGATCATGAAGGCTCAAGAATTATGAAGACTCATAACTTGGATGGAACCCTAACGGAATACTAACAGAATTGGAATATTCCATCCATTCTCCGTTAAGTAGGGCAAAGGTGTCAACTGATGACTAAGTCATGATGACGTGTCAGCACCTGATTAGTCAATCCATGTCATGGGATTTTCCAAAGCCTATAAAGAGGCCCCTTAGGATCCATTATAAAGTTGCTCTTTTCTGCTCTTCCTTGCTCATTCCAGATCATTCTACACAATTGCTGCTTAGACTAGTTTTCAGAGAGCCATTTGAGTGTTTTAGCTTGTCTATCATTCAAACACTTGTAACTGATTCTTGATGAATATGAGACACTTTTGAATCATTGATATTGAAAATATAAAAAACATTTTTATCATTAACTTGGTGATTCATAATTCCTTATCTTTCGCACTACTTTCCACTTGACGATTCTGAAACTTTGTTTCAGTATTTTCAACACATGGACTATTCTAGTCTAGGTTTACTGAATTTTTCTCATTCTTCAGAACTAAGGACTAGGTCCTTGTGCTTGGTGGCAGTGACAAATTAAGAGTAACTGGGTATAGTGACGCCAGCTTTCAAACGGATAGAGACAACTTTCGTTCTCAATCTGACTGGGTGTTTACCTTGAATGAAGGAGCGGTAACCTAGATAAGTTCCAAAAAGGACACAATGGCTGATTCTGCCTGTGAATCGGAGTACATAGCAGCAAGCGAAGCATAGAAGGAGGCTATATGGTTGAAGAAATTCATCAGAGACCTTGGAGTTGTTCCATCCATCAAGGAGTCAATGGAGATTTTTTGTGATAATGAAGGGGCGGTTGCCTTAACAAAGGAACCAAGAGATCATGGTAGATCAAGGCATATCGACAAAAAATACTATTTCATTAGACATAGAGTAGAAGAAGGTCACGTCGTCGTGAAGAGGGTATCGTCAAAAGAAAATCCTGCAGATCCCCTCACAAAGGGTCTGAGTAGGATTAGGCACGTTCAGCATGCTAGGAGCATTGGTCTGAAGGACGATATTAGTTTTTAGTAGTTAGATAGTTGTTTAGAAACTTGTAACAAAATAAATGTAATTGACTCTTCATGATTAAGTAATGGAGAATTATTTATGAGTATTGTTTACTATCTTTTGTCAATTGTTTATTATTGTGTTTCATTTTGCATGTTTTACTTCCCGAATAATTGGATTATTCAAATATCCACAGTCGATCATACTTTTGGAAGTAAGTAGTGAATTAAGACTGATATGAATCGACTGTAGATTGTCTAAAGAGTTTTAGGCGTAGCAATGGCTTTGTTGCAATGTTCATGAGTACTTTGAAATGGAAAATTAAGGATTGGATTAACCCACGTTCAGAGAATTACTTCATGGAATTTATCACGAGTAATTTTGAGACGAGAATTTCTTATAATCTTTAAATGAAGATATATGAGTCGTGGTTTACGAATCAATTGTGCATTGATAATATGTAAATGCATCAGTAACTTGATGTTATAAAACGTATTGTTGTGCGTGATTTGGTGAGTAAATAGCACCAACATATAAGTCAAAGTTTATCTATTCCTTTTTTCCTTTAAGGGGGAAAATCGATATCTTTAGGCCCCTCGATGATTTGGTGTTGACTTATAGTGTCGGGTCAGGCCTGGACTAAATTGATGTGCTCGATTAGTTGTTCTTTGTCATTACAAATCAGAAATCGGGAAACAAAGTTTTGGACAATGAGATTTATTATGTTACATGTCTCATATCCGCATGATATCATACGGAACGGAGGATTATATGATCACTTATCTTAGGACATGTTTCTGACTAGGTTAGAGTTCGACGACAGCTTTGAGAGCTACAATTTGCTAATTAGTTTTGGAGAATATACTGACAACTATAGTTATTAGACTTATCCAAGTGGGAGACTGTTGGATTAGGTATTTAAGCCCATATCTATAATTGGTATATACTTGAATTGATAGTAGCACAATCCTTCTGGTTTGCCCTCAAGACTAGCAACTAGACAGGATGATTTTGGAGAAGGAGATTGATTTATTATTTGATTAATAAATTGAAATAAACGATTTGTTAATATATTATAAAGATAATATATTAATTAGAAATATTAATATTTAATTAGTATTTAATCAGATATTGTAACGCCCGTGTTTCTAGGCTAGGCATTAATATTGACATAATAGTCTAGGTTAACCTTTGTAACTCATTTAGAAAGAAATGAAAAGGAATTATGTGAATATTATGTGAATTATGTGTTTTATGCTTAATTACTAGGATTTAATTAATTAAGAATAAAAATGAGCGTCGAAAATAAATATTAGATAAAGCCGATATTTATTAAGAAAGTTGTAGTGGTCGTGACAAGGATTACGGATATATAAAGAATACCGAAATCCGAGTTATAACGAAGAAGTTATGACCTGTCGAAGTTTCGCGACAAAACCGGCACGGTGCCGAATGACATAAAAAGTGAGTTTTTGATAAACTACTTTTTAGCCTTGGTGATCTAAATGAAAGATGTAGTGTTCGTTAAACCGAGAGTATGTATAAAAAGAACGCTCAAATCTGACTTCGTATGAGGAAGTTATGATTTTTTCTAAGTTTCAGCTTAGCAGTAGACAACTAAAAACTCGAATTTTAGATCGAGTAATTTTTAGCCGACACGACCTAACCGAGAATCGAAGGTCTCGTCAATAGTAGCACAACATTAAAAAGACAGACGAAAACGGACGTCGGATGAAGAAGTTATGAATTTTTAACGGATTTCCTGTCCCGGTCTGTTAAAAATAATAATATAAAAAAGTCAAAATTATCCGACGAAGTCTAAACAAACGTTGTAGAGCATAATATTCCCTACGCGTGCATATAAAGAACGTAAAAAACGGAGCTCGTATACGAAAGTTATGGATTTTAGAATATTGGGGCACAATGTTCGAGAATATTCGCATGGATAAGCTTCATCCGGACCAGCCACGTCACCCTCGCTCTGAGCTGGCCACGTATCCGAAGCAGCTGCATCATCCGAGTCGTGGCGCGTCCGAGGAGCGACGCGTGTCGCACAGGTGTCCGAAGCCGATGACGCGTCCGAAGCGCTGGCACCTCGCATGCGCGCCATCTGTCTAAGCCACGTGCCTTCGCCTCCTGTTGCCTCGTGCCCTCGCTGCTGACGCACTCCTCTCGGCCGACCTTCGGACCTCCCCTATAAATACAAGGCTTGCGAGCCTTCCTGGGTAGTTTTGGAGATTTTGCCCTTTTCACCCCTTTTTCAATATTTTCACTATTTTGACATCCCGCGAAACCCCGGTATCAATTATAGCACCTGAAACACGTCCCGAAGTTCCCGAGAAGCCCGAAAATTTATCTTTTCGGTTTCGAAGCCCGACCCTCGCAGAGCCTGGTTTCTCAATAAAACTCCCGATTTTATTAGAAACGATCGTTTTTGGAAACGAAGTGCTGCCCGATTATCATTAAATCATGTGAGTGTGTAGTTACTTTCACCTTACACATAGATATGAAGTATTTTATATAAAATACGTGTTGTGTGAATATATATTGTTGTTTGTTTGAGATGGATGTTGAAGGAATGATTTATACAGGTTTTTAAATAATTTAAACTCTATATGTATTTTTATCTACAAAAATGTTGGGTAAAACATGGGTAGATGAAATAGTGGGTGTGTGATGAAAGACGAGTTGGATAAATGAGATGATCAGTGATATAGATCATGAGTTGAGGGTGAGTGGTGAATTATGAGAGAATCACTTACCCAAACGTTGGCCCCCGTCATTCAGCAGAGTATGGATGACAACCACGGACTATTCTAGATGATCTGTGGAACACTAGCAGGCTCGCAACCTGTAAGTGTGTGAACTATATGTTCATCAATTGTACTCTAAAAACCCATTGGCATGTATTGCAGGGGGGGATTCCCGTGAATAATACTGTCGATAAATAAGAGTTCTGGACTTAGCACATGTTGTATAAACCCTGGCAGCTATGGACTTAGTGCATGTTGTATAAACTTCGGCGACGCTGTGACTTCGTGCCTATTCCTTGGGATGAATCCTTAGGAATGAGTGATAGTTGATTCTTAGGGTAAATCCTTAAGAAATAAATAAGATAATGGGGTTGGGGTAATTTGGTTGATTGATTGATGTTTAAGCATAATAAATTTATTTATTGTGGGTTGAAAACCCTATATGCTCACCAGGCTCCCAAGCCTGACCCACTCAGCTTTTTATATTACAGGTAGTGGACCCCGAGCATAGTCGGATGATGATGAGTGATTTTTAGATTATAGGCCAGTAGTTGTAAATAACTGTTGTAAGGCTTATAATGTCTTGTTTATGCTTTTGATCTGTATCGGAACATGACATCCCGAGGTTTTGATATAAAAGGAAATTATATATTTCTTAAAGAAAGGTTTTGATAAACTTTTATCATGTTTTGTTTTGGGGAGCAATTCCGTAACATCTTTTAAAAGGATTTCTCTGATTTTATTTTAAAAGCATAAATTAAATCAGTCTTTTCTGGCCGAGTAATTAGGGGATGTCACTGTTGGTATCAGAGCATTAATTTAAGCGAACTAGGAATTTGTAGGATTTCTAGACTTAAACTTAGAATGCTAAGTGATGATTGTGACATGAGTGTCTACCATATTTTAGACACGAGCACTAGTCTATTTTAGGAAAGATGCCTAAAATGCTTTTATGTGCTAAATGCTATATGTTTGTCATATACGCCATTATTTGTTCGGATATATGGTCTGTTGCCGACCGGATCTGGAAACCTTATGTGTGTAGGATTCTAAACGTATGACTACGATATTAGAACTAACATATAAACGTTTCAGAGTAATAACGAAGATTTAACGTCTATCGAAAATAAAGATCTAAATTCACCTACGATTGGTGTATAGATCGAAATGAGGAGTACTCAAAGTGGATTCGGAAACGATAATTCGTAGCCTGAGCCAATCACGATGGCTGGGGTGCAGGCAATGGTGCGTACGATGTTGGATCAACAGATGGAAGAGACAAAACGTTTACTTCAACAAAGTAAGGACGAACTTACTGTGCCAGTACGTCAGGCATCTGCTCTTGAGGCAACTATCTGGGTTGCTAAGTCTATTGAAGAAATGATCAATGATAGGACCGCCAACAAGGTTGAAGTTGGCAAGAAGAGGAAATTTGAGGAGTCTTCAAGGCCCAACAAGAGCAACATATTCTCAAAGTCTGGCAAAAGAGGAGGTAAAGGAAAATGGTGCGGGAAGTGCAAAAATAAACACTCTGGGAATTATGGCAGGAAGGTGAATTACTTTAAGTGTGGAGAAATTGGGCATTACGCCGATGAGTGTACGATTCCCAAGGAAGTGTGTTACGGATGTAAGGAAGAAGGCCATGTTTCTAAGGACTGTCCGAAGAAAAAATGAAGTAACAAGGCCAAGCGCACCGCCAACGCCAAGGGAATTTCAGAATATCCTTGACGAAGCAAATAACAACGCTAGGAATTAGAAGTAAAGACTTGATACCTGAAGATCAAGTTATGAAGTAGTAATGTGAATAGTAACAAGTGGTTTAGCCTATTAGAGGCATAGTATAGGGTAAACTTGAACCTCTGTGTAATCGTTTCAAGGAAATAATATAAACCCTGGTTTTGTCATCTGATGAATTGAATGACTATGTGAAATTCTTGTATGGTGATTTGGAGAACTGCGAGACAGTACTTGGGACGAGTATGAGTAGGTGTGAATGGTAGTAGAGGCCTATACTACCGGAAGCACAGGACTCGTACTTGGATCAGTCACAAGGTTACCAAGGAGCTAGTAATTGATTTCGTCTTGTTCTAGTCTGTCGTTACCATCGTTTCGGTAATGACTAAGAAGATGATTGTTATTCCGACCTTAGAGGTCATATCAAATCGAGTCCGACTAAGATGAGTATGCCACGTGGTTCAGAGAACCAAGTTCGATGTAGCATTTGACATAAGCCAGAAGATGGAAGTGAAAGATGATCAAAACGATCAATAGAAGTATTTCGCTCGTTGTTAAAGAAGTTGGTGGTTAGAAATGATATGTGTTGAACTGTGATTGTATCACATTAGAACATGAAGGAAGTTATAGTCTGTTCTGGAATTTGTCTCTAAGAGACCTGAGTCTAAGTAGTGCATTATACGATGAGAGATCATTAGAACATGACCCATCGGTCTGTTACAATAAATGAAGGAAAGTACTTATTCTAAGAAGAAGAAGGAGTCCTCAATAAGGATTTATTTTGTAACTTGAAGGTTACAATTGAAAGTCCTACGGAGATCTGAAGCTTTTTAGGATTCGTCGGATATTATCGAAGACTTATCCAAGGCTTTTCTTCGATCGCGACTCCATTAACAACTTTGACCCACAAAGGAGCTATTTATACTTGGAATGAGAAGCATAAGGAAGCTTTTGAGAAGTTAAAGAAGAAGTTGTGTGAAGCACCGATTCTTTCTTTACCTGAAGGAGTTGATGACTTCGCATTTTATGGTTATGCCCCTGGAGCTGGGTTAGGTTGTGTTCTGACCTAAAGGGATAAAGTGATAGCGTATGCATCGAGGCAATTGAAAGAGCATGAAAAGAACTACCCCACTCATGATCTGGAGTTGGCAGCGGTAGTATTCGCCTTAAAAATATGGAGGCACTATCTTTATGGTACTAAATGCAAACTTTTCACTGATCATAAGAGTATTCAATATCTCTTTAATCAGAAGGAATTGAACATGAGGCAACGGCGCTGGCTAGAGTTACTCAAGGACTACGACTGTGAGATACTTTACCACCCTGGTAAAGCAAATGTTGTTGCTGATGCTCTCAGTCGGAAGGTAAATCTTGAAAAGAAAAGGCCAAGAGCGTTGAGAATTGAAGTTGTCTCGACAATTGTGGAAGGTATAAAGAAAGCTCAAGAGGAAGCTTTAGAGAAAAATGACCGAAAGGAAAAATGTTTGGGTAAAACTTTGGTGTTTGATACAAACGGTCAAGGACTGAAGGTATTCAAAGATAGGATTTGGGTACCTAAGACGGGAGGAGTAAGAGATCTTCTGATGGAAGAAGCTCACAAGACCATGTACTCGATTCATCCCGGCAGTACAAAAATGTATAGGGATCTAAAACCCTATTACTGGTGGCCGACGATGAAGCTCGATGTTGCTACGTATGTGGCCGAGTGTGTAACATGTGCTAGGGTTAAGGCACAACATCAGAAACCGTATGGGAGTTTAGAACCTTTACCTGTACCCATGGGTAAATGGGAAGACATCACCATGGATTTTGTGACTAAACTGCCCAGAACAAGGAACGGTCACGACATGATTTAGGTGGTTGTTGATCGCTTCACTAAGAGTGCGCATTTCATAGCAGCCAACGAGAAATGGTCTATGGATAAACTTACAAATTCTTACATGAAGGAAATTGTGAGGCTTCACGGTGTTCCGTTAACGATTGTATCAGATCGTGACAGCCGTTTTACCTCAAGGTTTTGGAGGAGTCTACAAGAGGAATTGGGTACCAAGTTGTGTTTGAGTACAGCTTACCATCCGCAAACTGATGGTCAGAGCGAACGAACAATTCAAACATTGGAGGATATGCTGAGAGCATGTACCCTGGAATTCCAAGGTAACTGGGATGACCACTTACCTCTAGTAGAATTTTCCTATAATAATAGTTTCCAGTCGAGCATCAAGATGGCACCTTATCACACTTTGTATGGAGAAAAGTGTCGAACGCCGTCATGTTGGCTGGAAGCTGGGGAAAAGCAGTTTATGGGACCTGAAATAGTCCATCAGACTGCTGAAAAGTTGAAAGTGATTTGGAAAAGGATGTTAGCTGCTCAAGATCGTCAAAAGAGCTATGCTAACAAGAAAAGACAACCGATATCATTCGAAGTTGGAGATTCGGTTTTACTTAAAGTCTCGCCGTGGAAGGGACTTATAAGATTTGGTAAAAGGGGAAAATTGAGTCCAAGGTTTATTGGACCGTTTAAAGTTCTTCAAAGGATCGGGAATCAAGCTTACAAGCTAGAATTACCGGAAGAACTAGAGGTTATTCATAACACCTTTCATGTGTGTTATTTGAGAAAGTTCACGGGAGATGTGCCCGACATAATTCCCATTTCTGAATTAAGGTTGGATGAAAACAAGAGGTTAATTGAAGAACCAGAGGCAATCGTTGACCGTAAGACTAAGAAATTGCGACGCAAGATGGTCGATTTAGTGCTTGTGCGTTGGAAACATACGAATGGGCCAAATCTCACCTGGGAAACGGAGAGTGACATGATGAGTCGCTACCCGCATTTGTTTGCTGATGTGTGATTCCGGGGACGGAATCATCCTAAGGGGGGGAGAATTGTAACACACGTGTTTCTAGGCTAGGCATTAATATTGACATAATAGTCTAGGTTAACCTTTGTAACTCATTTTGGAATAAATGAAAAGGAATTATGTGAATATTATGTGAATTATGTGTTTTATGCTTAATTACTAGGATTTAATTAATTAAGAATAAAAATGAGCGTCGAAAATAAATATTAGATAAAGCGGATATTTATTAAGAAAGTTGTAGTGGTCGTGACAAGGATTACGGATATATAAAGAATACCGAAATCCGAGTTATAACGAAGAAGTTATGACCTGTCGAAGTTTCGCGACAAAACCGGCATAGTGTCGAATGACGTAAAAAGTGAGTTTTTGATAAACTACTTTTTAGCCTTGGTGATCTAAATGAAAGTCGTAGTATTCGTTAAACCGAGAGTATATATAAAAAGAACGCCCAAATCTGACTTCGTATGAGGAAGTTATGATTTTTCTAAGTTTCAGCTTAGCAGTAGACAGCTAAGTAGCACAACGGTAAAAAGACAGACGAAAACGGACGTCGGATGAAGAAGTTATGAATTTTTAACGGATTTCCTGTCTCGGTCTGTTAAAAATAATAATATAAAAAAAAGTCAAAATTATCCGACGAAGTCTAAACGAAAGTTTTAGAGCATATTTTTCCCTACGCGTGCATATAAAGAACGTTAAAACGGAGCTCGTATGCGAAAGTTATGAATTTTAGAAGATTGGGACACAATTTTCGAGAATATTCGCATGGATAAGCTTCATCCGGACCAGCCACGTCACCCTCGCTCCGAGCTGGCCACGTGTCCGAAGCGTCCGAGTCGTGGCGCTTCCGAGGAGCGATGTGTGTCACACAGGTGTCCGAAGCCGATGACGCGTCCGAAGCACTGGCACCTCGCATGCGCGCCATCTGTCTGAGCCACGTGTCTTCGCCTCCTGTTGCCTCGTGCCCTCGCTGCTGACGCACTCCTCTCGGCCGACCTTCGGACCTCCCCTATAAATACAAGGCTTGCGAGCCTTCCTGGGTAGTTTTGCAGATTTTGCACTTTTCACCCCTTTTTCAATATTTTCACTATTTTGACATCCCGCGAAACCCCGGTATCAATTATAGCACCCGAAACACGTCCCGAAGTTCCCGAGAAGCCCGAAAAATTTATCTTTTTGGTTTCGAAGCCCGACCCTCGCAGAGCCTGGTTTCTCAATAAAACTCTCGGTTTTATTAGAAACGATCGTTTTAGGAAACGAAGTGCTGCCCGATTATCATTAAATCATGTGAGTGTGTAGTTACTTTCACCTTACACATAGATATGAAGTATTTTATATAAAATACGTGTTGTGTGAATATATATTGTTGTTTATTTGAGATGGATGTTGAAGGAATGATTTATACAGGTTTTTAAATAATTTAAACTATATATGTATTTTTATCTACAAAAATGTTGGGTAAAACATGGGTAGATGAAATAGTGGGTGTGTGATGAAAGACGAGTTGGATAAATGAGATGATCAGTGATATAGATCATGAGTTGAGGGTGAGTGGTGAATTAGGGTGAATCCTTAAGAATGAGTGATAGTTGATTCTTAGGGTAAATCCTTAAGAAATAAATAAGATAATGGGGTTGGGGTAATTTGGTTGATTGATTGATGTTTAAGCATAATAAATTTATTTATTGTGGGTTGAAAACCCTATATGCTCACCAGGCTCCCAAGCCTGACCCACTCAGCTTTTTATATTACAGGTAGTGGACCCCGAGCATAGTCGGATGATGATGAGTGATTTTTGGATTATAGGCCAGTAGTTGTAAATAACTGTTGTAAGGCTTATAATGTCTTGTTTATGCTTTTGATCTGTATCGGAACATGACATCCCGAGGGTTTGATATAAAAGGAAATTATATATTTCTTAAAGAAAGGTTTTGATAAACTTTTATAATGTTTTGTTTTGGGGACCAATTCCGCAACATCTTTTAAAAGGATTTCTCTGATTTTATTTTAAAAGCATAAATTAAATCGGTCTTTTATGGCCGAGAAATTAGGGGATGTCACAGAAATTAATTGGAATTAATTTTGGGATTACAAGAATTAATTAAAAGTGCATGGACTAAATTGTAATTGTTCAATAGTTGAGCAAAAGGCAATCTAGAACCCTCTATAGGCCATGGATGGTTTTCTTGGGCCTTAGGGTTTCCAGAATAGTCTGTAGTAGATAAACAGGAAAGTATATAATTACCCGGTTTAAGATTATCTTGGATTAGGGTTTATCTAGGGTTTCCTAACTGCACTATATAAACCGCCTAAACCCTACAATTTTTGGTCACTTGTTCTTTAGAAGATATAGCCGAAATTTGCAACCTCTCTCCTCCTCCTTAATCATTCTGCATTGCTGGTATTGGGTGTGAGCCATTAGAGCCGTGACAATTATAACGCTTGCTTTCAAAGCTTCTACCATACTAAGGATTTAAATTGTTATTGATATATAACAATCAAGGTCTGCTTCAATAGCCCAAATTGTGTATTTTTTTTGTTATATACTAGTGTTCTAGGGTTTCTACATTGTTGTTCATATTGAATGTTCAATTAGAGAAAACGTAGATCAAAATATAGGGTTGCATGCATACATAGGATATTATGTTTTGCGCAAAACCCATCACTTGGATCAATGATCGCTTTGATTTGTTCAGGACTTGCTTCAATTCCTCTTTTGTTCACCATGTACCCAAGGAACTTACCTGATCTCATTCCAAAGTGAAACTTGGAGGGGTTCAACTTCATGTTATATTCATCCAGTATGTCGAAGGCTTCTTCAAGATCCTTGAGATGGTCTTCAGCTTTCTTTGATTTAACTACCATGTCATCAATGTAGACTTCCCTGGTGTCCCCCAGTTTCTCTTTGAATATCCTGTCGACTAGTCTTTGATATGTTGCACCTGCGTTTTTAAGACCAAATGGCATGGCAGTATAACAATATATATTTGTTGGGGTTATGAATGTTGTATCCTATTGGTCAGATGGTTCCATTTGGATTTGTTAGAACCCTGCTAATGCATCCATGAATGTTAGTAAATCATGACCAGCTGTGGCGTCTATAATGGAGTCTATGTGTGGTAGAGAGAAAGGGTCCTTGGGACAACCTTTGTTGATATCTATATAATCCACACATACTCTCCATTTTCCATTCTTCTTTTGCACTACGACCACGTTGGCTAGCCACCTTGAGAACTTCACTTCCTTGATCATTCCCGTTTTAAGAAGTTTTTCAACTTCTTCATGTATGGTTTGGTTCCTCTTTGGTGAGAACTTCCTTCTCTTTTGGTGTATTGGTAAGAAAGAAGGATCAATATTAAGTTTATGGGTTATTATATTTTTGTCTATACATGTCATGTCCTCGTGCTTCCATGCAAATGTCTTGCTTCTAGCTCTGAGGAACTTTATTAGTTCTTGATCGATTGGTTCCGGTATTAAGGATCCTATGAGAACTTTGGCATCAGGATCCTCGAGGTTCAGGGGCACTTCCTTTATGTCTTGCTCTCTTGTTCCTAGCACGTATTGTGCCCCTTGCTTTAATTGCTATGCTTTTCGTGGTATTGTTGAAGATTTCATCGAGGTCTTGTAGCACTCTTTGGATTCTTGTTATTCACCTGTGATCTTCATTGCCCCCCCCCCCCATGGGGTGGGCATCTTCACATATTGATGATATGTTGATGGGACTGCCTTCATGTCGTGAATCAATGGTCTACCTAGTATAACATTATAAGAGAGTAATGTATCTATTAAACAAAAACGTTGCATAGAGTTTACCCCCTCAATGTAGATAGGTAGCTTTATTTCGCTGATTGTATGTTTTGTTTCGCCACTGAATCCTATTAATACTGAGCATCTTTTGATTATTTCGGACTCTGGGATGTTCATTCTTTTTAAAGCATCCAATAGTATAATGTTAGCTGAGGATCCTCCATCGACAAGGATCCTTCTGGCGAAATGGTTGGCGATGTAAAGAGTGATCACCAATCCGTCGTGGTGAGAATCTTGGATGTCTTGTCTATCTACTTCGTCGAAGGTGATCTCCTTCTCGTTTGTGATTGACGTATTCTTACATGGCCTTTCTTCTTTTTCTGTTTTTGACACCTTGGCATGTCTTTTTGCTGCAGAATAAGAGGTACCACAAATGCCAGATCCTCCATAGATCACATTGATTACCTTGACGTCAACAGTAGGGGATTCTGGCTTGTCAAGGATCTTCTGAGGGTCCTGATCTTTCTCTTTGTATTTTTCCTTTCTTCTTCCAAGGATTTCTTTGAGGTATCATTTGCTTAATAGGTAACTGATCTCCTTCCTGAGCGTTATGCAATCATCTGTGATATGACCAAAGTCTTCATGGTATGCACACCATTTGGATTTGTCTTTCCAAGTGGTGGACTTTTCACCTTTCCTTGGCCATCTTGTTTTGTCGCCAAGATCCTACATATCAAATATTATACCTGAAATATCCACAAAAAAGCAATAGTCAGTAATCTTAGGAAATTCTTCTTCCTTTCCTTCATCTTCAAGGGCATTAACCCTTGTGAGAACAAGATCGATGCGCAGGGACAAGGTTTGAAAACTCAAACCTTGAATGAATGCTTAAGATCAATGTCTGCTTACTAATAGATGTTCAAGTCAAGGCTGGAAAGACCAGTCAAGTCTTAGATAAAATGTTCAACAAACAATCAAGCCATTAAATGAAGAATAATAGTAAATGATCAAGGTAAAGCTAATAAATGAAGAACAAGAAGAATGTTTTAAATATGATAAGAGTAAATGCTAAAAAGTGAGTAAAAGATCCGTAGTTGACTTGTATTGAATGCTCCTATTTATAGGAGTGAGTGTTACAGCGAATTAACCCAGGTGTTTACATAAGACCGGACAAAAGACATAAGTCTGACATTCTGATTGTCCTAATACAACTTTACACTATGTCCTATGAAACGTTACATCAAATACAAGACAAAAGTAATAAATGCGCAAAAGACAAAAAGACTTCATTTCGGACAAGTATTATTCCGGAGATGAAAGTTGTATCCGGATCAGCATGCATTCCGGACATGAGGATCAGCTCTGGAATGCCTTCATTCTTCTTTCCTTCTTATTTGGTCCGGACAGGTTCCGGACAACTCTTCATTTCGGAATTCACCCTCTTCGGAATAAGGAGTTAGGATTGCTAGAAGTTCACTTTCAGGTTCCAACAACCCTATGATGATCAGGTTTGGAATATGGTTTTGACTTGTAGGATCTTTGTGCCAATGAGTCGGCCTTCCTATTAGGGTGATCGTATGAGTTAGGTGGGTTGCTTCTTTTTTGGATCTACTTGTCTTCTTCAAGCCTTATGAATCTTAATGCTCTGCTTCGAACCTTATCCATTCTCTTATATGGGGTCATTACTGTTGGATTAGGTGTCTAAGCCCATAACTATAATTGGTATACACTTAAATTTATGGTAGCACAATCCTTTTGGGTTGCCCACAAAACTAGCAACTGGACAAATGATTTTGGAGAGAGAACTTAGCAATCCAGCAGGCTTAGTTCATTTCTTCCTTGATGAAGGTGTAGGCTCTGAACAACCATTCTCACACCGCAATGTACCACACCAGTTGCCTTACAAACTTTGCCTTGACCTGTTCCGGAGCATCAGACTTGGACGCCCGGGATATGAACTTCTTCAGAGCTTTGGTCGGTACTAGGTGTTTATCAAGGACTCGGAAGAAGTCCTTCTTGTTTGTTCTTCTGGTGGTGTAGACAAACCCTAGAACCGGTTCTTCAATCGGACCATCTGCAAGATTTTCAGCTTCCGGAAGAACGAAGTCGATCTTGGCAACGAACTGTTTGGTTTCGTAGAGGTGTGCAAATTCGTAGTCACACCGGCAGAACTCAGCAACATAATCTTTTAGAAAGCTGAGAGTTCCATGGTAAGCACCCATACTGATGTCATCCTTTTGGTTTTCTCTGAAGTAAGCAGTTAGGGTGAGGATGCTGTTCGGATTCATTGAGGGAAAATCTGCATCAGTAACGGTCCGGGGAGTTGGCTTGTTTCGGAGGAGGTGGAAACGAAATAGGGGACAGTTCAGCTCAAATTTTACCAAAATTTTTCTTCCGAAGCCTTAAACTTTGGTGATCCTTTTCCTTGTCCACACTTCCTTGAGGGGTTGAGCATTCTTTGCATAGAAGGTTTTGAGCCTTTCTCGCTCTGTCCGGATGATCACTTCCGGATTATCGGTTGGGTGAAGCGGAGAAAACTTAGTGTAGAATTTGCTGTAAGGAGATAGAGGAAGATCCAGCTGATCAGTGTCATTGGTGGGAAGGTCATAGTAAAGGGTTGGGATGATTTCTTGTGCTTGAAGAATGCCTTCACGGCAAAGAGGAGAGATACCACGCATCGGATCGGGATTGTCTTTTAAAGCTTGAATCCGGATGTTGTCCTCTAATGCCTTATGAATTTCCTCCTGAGACCATCTATACTTTTGCTTGGACGGAGGTCCGGAGTGGAAGGCTTGTTGTTCGGAAGTCATTGGTTTCTTCCCTTTGTCTCTTTGAAGCGCATCGATGACCAGCTTCATGTTTTCATCAATCGTGAATTCCGGAATGGGAGTTGGAAGTGGTTCTTCCGGAATCTCATCAAGGGTCCGGAGTGGAGAGACCTGGTCGATTGGAGCTATTTTTGGTTCCAGAATGGGAGGCTGAACTAAAGGAGTGGCTCGGAAGGCTTGAGCGGTCAATACTGATTTTTCCTTTGCCATTTTAACAGCCATTTAAAAGGCGTCCGGAAGGGAAGATGGCCATGAGACTGCAGACCAAATCCTCTTTTGTTCTTCAGTCGGTTCCTTCGGAATGGACAACTTTGGAGCTTGAAGACCAAGAACTCCTTTGGGAGCTTCATCCGGAACATATATGTCTTCATTTTCGCTTTCTTCTCCTTCAGTGATCCCTAGGATTGCGGAGACGATTTGAACGTCTTCATCTTCGGAATCCTCATCCTGGAGTGTGAATTATGTGGCTGGTCTCCATCTTCTGCTTGGGCCTTCTCCCCCTCTTGCATCAGTGAATATTGGAACCGGTGCAAGCTGTAGAACCTCTTTCAGATCGTCAAATTTTGAGAAGACTTTCTGAAGGCCGGAGGTGAGTTGAAGAGTGAGAACATCATAAGCGTCAGCAGTAGGGGCCTGATCAGAAAGATGCTTGAATGTGCTGCTAAGGATGGCAATCATCTCAACAAACTTCCTGTTCGGAACGTCAACAATGTTCCAAGTTGAGCAGAGAAGTTTGATGAGGACTTTTTGAATAATGAGGTTCATCTCATCCTTCTTCCGGATCTCCTTCTCCAACCGTTGAATTTTCTTCTCATGACGAACATGGGTCTGCTTGATTAGATCGTTGGTAGTAGACACCAGATCATCATGGACCTTGAGCATTGAGGAGATGGTGTTGAGATAATTATCCACCAAGGCGTCATACTTGGAGTCAATTTGCTCAATTGTGTGCTTGAGCCGGATGGAGATCAGCTGATCAAGGTGAGCTTCTCTTTCGGCAACTGATGGTCCGGACTGTTTGGAGAGAGATTGGAGAATGGCATCAAGTTTGGAATCAAGTCCGGAGACTTTTTGATCCAATTTAGAGTTCAGCTCTGTTACGGATGTCTCCACGGAAGCCACGGAAGCCACTTTTAGATCCAACTAGAATCATCCATAAGGTGGGACGATTTCTTAGAGCCTAAGGGTTATAGAATAATCCCTAATGGATAATCAGTAAAGTAGATAATTACCCGGTTTAAGATAATCTTGGATTTGGGCTTATTTAGGGTTTCTTGACTGCACTATAAATTGGGTTGTAACCCTAGAATTTTTGGCCACCTCTTATTTTGAAGCACCAACCAAAATTTGCAACCTCCCTCCTCTTTCTCAATCATCTTCCTTTGCTAGTGTTGGGTGTGAACCATTAGAGGCGTGACATTTGTGGCGCTTGCTCTTAAGGCTTCAACTACATAAGGTTTTCATTATTATTACTAAATAACAATTGATGTTTGATTTTTCTTAACCCTAATTATGTATTTTGATTATATACTAGTATGCTAGGGTTTCTACTTTCTTGTTCAATTTGTATGTTCAATTAGAGAAAACGTAGATCAAATTATTTAGGGTTGCATGCACACATAGGATTGTTTGTTATGCTCAAAACCCATCAGTGGTATCAGAGCGTAGGTTTAGTTTTCTATTGAATTGATACAATGGTGAACATGAACAAGGAGAAGAAAATAGAATCGCCATTCTGTTCTTCAAACACGATTTGGTGTTCTTCCAACACGGCGTGTTGGCCTGCAACACGGCATGGTGATCATCAAACACAGCGTGTTGAGCTGTCAGATCCGAAATTTTTTGCCTTATCTGCCTAATTTGATTTTATATGATAATTACATTGTTTTACTTCTCCTCCAAATCCGATTTTGGTGTATCTATGATGATAAATTAAAAGCCTAGAAGTTAGGAGATAAGGCTTAATTAATTAATTTTGTTGATTAACATGATTATTTAAGTGTATAAATAAATCTAGATATTAATTGAGTTAAATAGTTAATGTCAAATAATATTTGGTATTTTGAAAAGTTTAAAAAACATCCTTATGGATCTTATTATTAATTTAATTAATTGATTAATTAAAAGATAATTAATAAATCTATAAATGGTTTAGATTTAATTAAATTAAAAGTTTAATTTATTAAAAGATTAAACCCTTGAATTTTAAAATGTTTTAAAATACACCTTATACTATGTATATAATTAAAATTATATATATATATATATATATATATATATATATATATATATATATATATATATATATATATATATATATATATAAGAAAAGTCAGTCGAACCGTTAGTACGCCTGATTCACGAAGCCATATTATAAGGGTAGTTTAAGGAAGCGGCCTATAAAATGACCGTCATTGGGTATCCATTCTTACCCACCGCTCTCTTGTATGGTAGATGGGTCGTTAGCCGAACTGGTTTGATAGGACAAATTAATCTCATTAAAAGTATAATGATATAAAGTAACTGAACTATTTTAAATCCCACTCTTAGTTACTTTAGGAAAATGTGAATTTGTATGTTAATCCATGAAATTGCACATTACACTTTATGAGTCGTTAGTGGAGTGTGTGTGGTTAACCGGCACACTAATGGGGGACTTATAAAGGGTTGTAATGGCTGTCTCAAAAATTATCATTGATTAATGGAGAGTGTGTGGTTAACCGGCATATTAAAACGAGATGATAAATGACATCGAGAATGCCAAACTAATTTGCATGGTTATTCACATCTCGTTTGTGATCCTCGGCATCCCAGTTACAACAGGTGAGAGCATAATTGAGATTAAACATGCCATTGAATAGTTCAATGAATCTCAAAAGATCTAGGAGTTTCATGAGATTGAAATTGGTAAATGCTTTACCTACCTAAAATAGATTCGAATTTGATTACGGCATCCCTCTTCAAAGTTTGAATCGAAAATATGGATCCTAGCCTTAATTTAAATTTATGGGTTAATAATTAAGGGTTAAAATCAACTAACTTGAATTCTCTTTTTTTTATAGATGTCAAGTTCAAACAACAACGGTCTTCCTCGTTCTTCTGGAAATGTTTTTCCTCTACCTTCTGAAGATGATCTTCCACATGTTGATCAGGGTGAAAGAATGTTACCTTCTTCGAGCAATGGTGAAACTCGAGATCATGCTTCTTCAACTCTTCGTCCTCCTCCTCCAGTGACTCTCCCCAAGTCATGTTCTCTTCAAATTGAAAAATACAAAGTTACTCAAGCCATGTTGGCATGCAAACATCAAGATGGAAAATATGTGTGTGCGCATGTTCTGAATATGAAATCGTACATTGACAGATTAGGGATGTTGGGTGTCATTTTCCCAAGGGAGCTGGCCATTGACTTGGTTCTACTTTCGCTTCCTGAGTCATATAGTCAGTTCATTAAAGACTACTATATGAGGGATCACGACGTGACCCTAATTGATCTGACACATATGTTGATTGTTGCTGAAGAAGAAATGCTTAAGAACATAAGTCAAGCAAAAGTATTAAAAGGATATGTCCCAAATTTCCATGGACATTAACGATGGCAACAATGGTAGTCCAAAACAGATTTCTCTTCCTAATGGAAAGGGATCGGCCAAGGTCAAACCATTTGACCATGTGGTAAAGAGAAATGCTAGTTATGATATAGTTCCATGTGCCAACCCCAAGGAGTCCATATGTTTCTATTTCCAATTGAAGGGACATTGGTTGTGAAGCTGCTATGACTACCTGAAAGATCTTAGAGATGGTAAAGTCAAGTCGTATGATTCCACTTCAAGTACATCCTTTATCTAACTCCATTATTTTATAAAGTTCCAATCCACAGATTCTTAATACATGGTGTGATAATCACATGTTTATGTTTTGCAGGATCTAAGAGAAAGAAGGAAGCTTAAGAAGAGTGAGTTGAATTTGATCGTGGGAAATGGATTTCGATCACATGGTTCGATGATCAGATTTTGGAATCTACTTCTTAGGAGTTGTGATAATTTAATAGATTGCTTAGGAAATGTCTAGTAACATTGTTTTCATATTTTTGCATTGTAAGGACAATATTTTTTTCCGCTTATTATCAATAAAAGTGAATTTTTGATATATCTAGTTTACTTTATATTTCCTTGCAATGGCATTTATGAAAATTGGTGGTTACATTTGTATTATTAGCAATGTTAATTAGGATTTGATTCTTATTGTATCACTTGTGGTATTGTCATAATTAACCAAGTGAAAAGGAATTCTCATCACCTAAGTTTAATTGGATAGAAACTTGGAGTCATGCAATTTGAATTGCGTGAAGTATGAGAAACTTGATCGTTGGAAGATTATGACTAGTTCATTGATCACATGTTTATGTGAGTCAAAGTGAAAAACTAATGGATCTAGTACACATTGATGTGGACTATTCAAATCTTCCACAAAGGATGATATATTTATTTGTCATGATTTACTGATGCTTTCAGTAAATATGGTTATGTTTATAAGATTAAGCACAATTCTGATACTTTGAAATGTTCAAAGAGTAGCAGAACGAATATGAAGAATCTATTAGGCAGAAAAGATAAAAGTTTCTCCAATCTAAAAGGAAATGAGAGTACTTTATGATCATCTTAATGATTAAGGAACTATATCACAATTGATCCTCAAAGAACATCTTAGTGCAATTGTATGACTAAGAAGAGGATTCTAATATTGTTGAAATGGTTCAATCGAGAGATGAGTCATACTTTGTTTCCAATCAAGTTTTAGAGTCATACTCTAATTACTACACATCATATCTTTAAGCTTACGTTTATAAAACCTCATGAAATGTGGAGTAATAATTTTTTTCTTACTCTAGCACATTGGAATTGGAAGTTATGATGTTTTGTTAAAAACAAAGGATGAACTACGACCGATCCATGAAGTGTTTCTTGTCGAGAATTCACACTAACTTCTGAATATTGGTTTTTGCTTGTCAAGAAATGTTCCTTGAGAAAGAAACTTATATGTCAAGAAGTCAGTGGGAGTCTTAATGATCTTGAATAGTTTCAAGAGTAAAACTTTTATTTTTCACTAGCACACGATTTGAGGTTGATAACCTATCGTGTTAAGTTGACACATTCTTGTTTTTGTGCATCTTCCTGTTGATTAGGCGATGCTTATGAGTTCTATGTTTCTCATTTGACTGCAAAAGGCAGAGCACGTTGGTCAGTGATAGTACATTGGTCAATGGAAGTGAAATGCTTAAACAACATGGAAGCACTGTGTAACGCCCGGTTCCTGGTACATATTTAAATAAGAAATTATTCACGTTTGCTACGGGACTCGACGAGTTGGAGACCCCAAACTCATCGAGTAGGAATTTGATATGTTGGACGCGGGACATGATGTCTACTCGACGAGTCGAGGAGCCTCGACTCGACGAGTAGGCATGCAAGAGTGAAACCCTAATTTTCAGGGTTTGCACCCTATTTAAACACCTTAACACCCCCACTATGGCCTCCCTCATCGCCTCCCTTAGTCCAGAAAACCCTAATTCGAAACCCTAGCCCATTTTGAGTGTTCTTGAGCCATTTTTGTGTGTTTTTTGGTGGTTTTGAAGCTTGAGGAAGAAGAAGAAGCTTGGGAGTTCAAGAGGAAGCAAGTAGATCCAGAGGTTGTGTTCCATTTCCAACTCATTTGAGGTATAAAGTTTATACCTTGTCCATTCATCTAGTAGATCTCTTTTTAGGGTAGTTCGGGGCTTTAAGGAGCCATTTTTGGAACCATTCATGGATGAAAGCATGTTGTGGGGTTTAGACTTCAGATCCAGGGTCCTTAAGGGACTCCATGGCATAAAGGTGCCAAATTTATGGCCATGGGAGTCCCATGCATCCTATAAACCACTCTTTAGGGCTTTTTGAGCTAAATGTCCCATGCATGAACGTAAAGTTTGTAACTTTACGTGTTATATCGACCCTAGGAGGCCATATCTATGTTTTGGATGCATTAAGCCCGACTGAAATCGAATGTATAGATTTGGATCATGGGGGACTCAACGAGTCGTTATTAGGACTCGGCGAGTCGGGTCATGGTTCCCCCAACCTTCTCTGTTACTTAGCAACTTGTTGATTCTAGAAGATAACTCAGCCAGTTAGACGTGTCTTGGACTTAAAGGTCAAGAACTCAACGAGTCCAAGGATGAACTCGCCGAGTCAGTGAGCAAATGTCCCGGCTGTATGAAGGAGAACTCGACGAGTCCAAGGAAGGGCTCGACGAGTTCAAATGGAAAGTCCCGATTCTGTCATAAAGAGAAATCCAGGTTTTCTATTCATACTGGTGGCCCTACATGAAGCGGGATGTATCCTGGTACGTTGAGAGATGCACGACATCGAGGTGAGTTACCTTCCAGTAGAATTGGGTCTAAGGCCACAATGTCGGCCCACTAGTAGGAGGTGGTTGTTAGATGATTTGGTCTTAAAATTTAGGATGTTACAAGTTGGTATTAAAGCCTTGGTTTGAGGGATTCGGACACACCTTCGGGGGTGTCTGGACTCAAATCGAGGGTTTGAAAGATTTTTACAAGAAAATAATTTTCTAAGTTTTTAAAATAAAAGGTTTTGAGAAAGAACAAGGTGTGTGATGCGTGCAACCGGCCGAGCTCAAGTAAGTTTTCCCCAAGATACCCATACATGTTATGTTACGATATGATATAATTATGAGAAATGCATGCTAGATTAGAGCTAAGGATCTAGGAAGGATGCCTTATATTCCTATTATATGTGTATGAGAACTGCATGCTAGATTAGGGCTAAGGATCTAGGAAGATGCCTTATGTGCCTCCTATATGTGCTTATTGAGTTACATGCTAAAACTGATTAGTCAGTAATATGATGGCCTGAATAGGATATGCTTGGTATGGTTACTCAATGATCGAATGCTGCTTGCTTTGTGCTTTTAGGAGTTCTAGTTATCTTTGGCTAACTAGTGAACGATTACGCTAAGTTACATATTGCGAGGACTAAATAATTTCAGAAGGTTAGGTCTATCCTTATTTCACAGCTCTTTTTTGAATCCAACCGTTGTAGGGTAGGACCTCTCATTCAAAGAATTATTTGGTCTTAGTGATATGTAATGGTATTCGCAAGCTAGTTAGGTAAAGGTAGCAGGGATTCTCTATGCAGTTGATGGCGGAGAGTAGGTCGGAGAGTTACCCTAGGGTAAGCCTAGGATGAGATTAGTGCAGTGAGCAGTAGTAGTAGAAGGGACTTGGTGAAGTCAACGCAATCCTTGAGGAAAGTACGGGATAGATGTGGAAGGTAGTATGGACCCATACTACTGAAAGCAGAGGATCCGTACTCGAGTCAAGGAAGGCTGAGACAAAACCAGGAAACTTGTAATATGTGCGACCTCTCGAGGTTATGTATAACCCTGACAATTATATGTTTTGTTTCAGAATGGTGGTGATTACGCGACACAGAGGGGGAGGTTCAGGTCCAGGATCAGGTTCGGGATCGGGTGCCAAGCCCATCGATGAGGGACTACGTGAGTTCATTGATTCTGAGATCACGAGAGGCATCCTTGAGTCGACCCCGGTGATTTTCGGGTCGATCAAGGAAGGGATTATCGAGCTGTTAAGGATCGCCTCAAGGCATTTCGGAGTGACATGTCGGCCACTCATTCAGGGACACGACACTCTCCTTCAAGGACTTCAGGGGATGTGGTGTGCCAGACATCCACGGGGTGAAGGACCCCATTGTTTCCAGGAGGTGGATTGCAGACATCGAGTCTGCACAGTTGGCGAGCTTCTTCCCTGAAGGGTCGAAGGTCTGGTATGCTGCAGGGTGCTTGAGAGACCGAGCTCGAGATTGGTGGGAGGCGGTCAGTGATTCGTTAGGAGCCCCAGCCATTGAGTCTATGACTTGGTCAGATTTTGTGACCAGGTTTAGGGCGGAGTTTACGCCAACTGTGGAGAGTCGGCAACTTGCCAGAGAGTTTCTTGACATGAGGCAGACGACTGAGTCAGTGGCGGAGATTACCGCCAAGTTCAGGGAGAGGGCCTTACTGGTGCCTCAGTACGTGGGGGATGAGGAGATGAGGAATACCTGGTACTACGATATGCTGAGAGCTGACATCAGGAAACATGTCAGCTACTCAGCATGTTCGACTTTGGAAGACATGATAGCCCGGGAGAGAGAGAGAGAGAGAGAGAGAGAGAGGGAGATTGATATTGAACACATATGAAAGAGGAAGGCGGAGACTGGGCAGGTTGTTGGGGTTTTGGGGAAGAAACCCAAGGGATCCGACACTAGGTCGAAGGGCCAGCAGGGCCGGAGCCGCTGTGGGAAATGCGTCAAGACTCATGAGGGGGTTTGTAGACTGGGATCATCGGGATGCAATAAGTGCGGCAAGCTTGGGCACTTTGCTAGGGATTGTACTGCCCCTACCCCCACCTTTCATACATCAGACTTTATTTGCTTTCATTGCAATCAGAAGGGCCACAAAAAGGCCAACTGCCCGAGATTGACAGCAGCAGCGCCAGTGGCGGCGCCAGCTCCAGTGATCCTGCGGATCACGGACGGTCGATAGGGCAAGACAGATGATCCGGTCGTGAGGAGCCGAGCCTTCCAGCTGACTGCCGAGGAGGTGCGTGTCACACCAGGTGTGGTGACGGGTATGTTTTCTTCTCCCTAACCCTTATTTCATGACAGTTATGATATTTATGTGTTGTGTTTATGTGTTATATTTAGGATCGTTCCATGTGAACGACATCCCAGTTCAGGTGTTATTCGACTCGGGGGCTACCCGATCGTTTGTCTCTCTTGCGCTTAGTAAGAGTTTTTCTGAGTCTTCAGGTATTTTAGATTGTCCTTTAGAGGTCGAGATTGATGACGACCGATTTGTCCGAGCATCAGAGGTCTTCAGAGACTGCGTGTTGAGGTTATATGATGAGCGTTACCTCGTAGATTTCGTTCCCATCCCGTTACGTGGGAACAAGGTTATCATATGCATGGACTGGTTGAGCCCTAATGGAGTGGTGATTGACTGCGCGTAGCAGCTGGTGCGTATTAGGACCCCAAGTGGGGGAGAGATGGTGATTCAAGGCGAGAGGCCGCAACGAGGACCAGCTTTGTGCTCAGCAGTAAGGGATAGGCGCTACCTTCAGCAGGGTTACGCAGGGTATGTCGCCTATGTTATGGATACCCGGGAAGCAGGTAATGCGACCATGAGTGATGTGCCAGTGGTACGAGAGTACCCGGGAAGCTGCCTGGGATACCTCCGGAGAGGTAGGTGGAGTTTCGGATCAACCTAGTCCCCGGTGCGGCTCCGATAGCCAAGGCACCATATTGGTTGGCTCCTCCCGAGATGCAGGATTTTTCTACGCAGCTGCAGGAGCTGCTAGACAAGGGATTTATCAGGCCAAGCAGTTCGCCTTGGGAAGCCCCGATCCTGTTTGTGAAGAAGAAGGACGGGTCGCATCGGATGTGTATATATTATCGGGAGCTGAACAAGGTAACGGTGAAGAACCGTTACCCACTCCCAAGGATCGATGATCTCTTCGACCAGCTACAGGGGGCATCTTGGTTTTCCAAGATAGATATGCGTTCAGGCTACCACCAGATGCGATTCAGAGAGGAAGATGTGCAGAAGACTGCTTTTCGGACTCGCTATGGCCACTACGAGTTCGTGGTGATGCCCTTTAGGCTCACCAATGCTCCGTCTGCATTCATGGACCTCATGAACCGCGTGTGCAGACTGATGCTGGATCGGTCTGTGATAGTTTCAAGTGTGTCTCTAAGTTTTTCTCTCAACAATTGGTATCAGAGCCATAGTGGTTGCTTTTTGAAAACGGAACTCTGATTTTCAAAAGGCCTTCTATACCACTGAAGCTCACTTCTTAAAAAAAACTTCAAAAAATGGCAGAATCGTTATCTCTGAATGTTTCCAACAGTGTTTGTGGTTCTAACCGAGCCCCAATACTGGTAGCAAATGAATATCATCACTGGTCACAAAGAATGGAAAGATACTTAAGGAGACTTGGTAGAGATGTATGGCGATCGGTAGAAGAAGGACCACATGTTCCAGTCCTTACACCAGTCCAAAATGACGGCGCTACAACTAGACTAGGAAGACGACAACCAGTCATGAGCCGTCCCACCAAGGATGATCTCGATAAAATGGAAAATGATGCTGTTGCTTTTTATGAAATCTCCTGTGGAGTTGCTCCTGACAACTTCGATATTATCATAAATTGCAAATCAGCAAAAGAGATCTGGGAAGTTCTCAAGAATCTATACGAAGGCTCAGAACAAGCACAAGACAAGAAGCTTACTACCGCACTCAATGAGTTCAACAACTTCAAAGCTCATACCAGCGAAAGCTTGGAAGACTCCTTCAAAAGGTTCAACCTGATAGTCACCAAGTTATCCAATGCGGGCACCATCCGCAGTAACCATGAAACAAATCTTCAGTTTCTTAATGGTTTGGGAAGACATTGGACTACGGCTAAGATGATAGTCCAAGGCGATAGAAAGATTCATTCCTTGTCTCTCTACAAGCTCTATGGAGAACTGCAAGCACAAGAATCCACCATACTCAAAGACTGTGCTGACTTCAGAGGACCACTTGCTCTCATAGCACAAGCACCACATAATCAATCTTACTCTCCCTCGTATGACACTCCACCGCAGTCATATGAAGCTGACTCAGAGTATGATGATGAAGAAGAATTTCAGAAGGCTATTGCTCTGGTTAGTCAACAGTTCAACCGTCTACCACCTCCTTCCTTCCGCAAGAATCAACAGTTCAACAAACCTCCATTCAACCGTAACTTCAGTTCCCAGAACAACCATCCTCGATATCCCAAAAGTTCTCATCCACCACCGCAATCTCAAAATAATCAACCAAAGGAGGCACCGCAGTCTACTCCAACCACTGACTCCGGTACTACCTCTGAAGACAAGACTGATGTCGTGATTTGTCACAAATGCAACAAAGAGAATCACTTTGCAAGAGATTGTAAGGCCAATGTAGTAAAAGACAGAGCATTCTACCTTAGAATGGCTCAAGAGTTGGAAGATAAGGAAAAGGTAAGGGCATAGTAGCCCATGTCAAAAGAGACCATCAAGTTTGGTCATCCGGAGACGAAGATGAAGCCATCAGCAGTGTCAAAAGAAAAGGGAAAATCTGCATGCTGGCAACTGCGGATGAGGATGGGTCTACAAAGCTGGAAAAGAACTACTGCTACATGGCAAAGGATGGAACTCTAAGCATCGTCGAACAGGTAAAACTCATGATCCAAACTCTAAACTATAGCATGCATGACTGTCAACCATACATAGATGATCTTAATGACACTTGTGTTGCCATCCTTACAGACTATAACAAAGCCTTAGATAAGAAGAACATTGCGTCCCAAGAGATGTTCCATGTGAGAGGACGCCTGGATAACAAAAGACTCAAAATGGCTATGATAGAAAAGGACTTAGAGTTAGAGAAAGATGAAAGAATGTTGAGTGAAACACAATTAGAGATAGCTTTGAATCAGAGAGATTTAGCTCAGAGTGAAATTGTACGCTTAAATATTTTAATCGAAAAAATTTTCAATGAAAGTGAAGCTATTGAAAATTTGGTAAATAATGGCACCGTGGACAATACATACAATTGGGGTTGGTCAAATGGATATCCTACCGCAATGGATTCCTCACCCCGGTTCAACATAGACAGACTGTATGTCCCTCCAGACCGAGAATTTCATTTCCCAGTCAATGACAAGACCTTTCCCGAAGATATCAAAACTCACTTCGGTAGACTACATAATCTAAGCAATAATTGTGTCATTGAGAAAATTGTGCCTGAGGTTTCGGATCACACATGTGATCTGATTCCTATCTGTGGCACCATTTACCCAAATTCTCAAACCTCATCTGTAGTTGATGAAGAAATTGTCATTGAGGGCCCCGAAGTCTCAAAAGACTTTCCATCTCTGCCCTCAAACAGCAGTGTCTCTCACTGTAGTCAAAAGTTCCACGAAAGTCCCATTGAGGTCCCAACTCAGACTTACTCTGTAGTAGTCAAATCTTCACTACCGCTGTCCTCAGTAAAAGGAATTGTAACCCTTCAGGCGATTCATCATGAATTACCTATAGAGAACTTTGAAGTGGGTCAATGCTCACAGACCCCAGAATCTTCAAGTTCGGATGACTCAAGCCCATGTTTTCAAAATCATTCTAAGAATTCCAGGAAACCGCAGTTGAACAACAATGACTGCGGTTCACCAAAATCCTTGGCCAAAAAGGCCTTCAAAGAGGAAATTAGATCTCGAGGCACAAACAGACAAATTTTTTCAAAAAATAAGAAGCATGTCATATTTCCAAAGTCCAAGAGTCCAAAAAAAATTGTTTTCTCACACTACTTTTCAAAAAACTCTCCCACCAAGAAAACAAACAAAAAGGAAAGTCCAGCTTCAAAAGTCATTCCTACTTCTTCTGACACAACCCAAAAGGGTGTTCAGTCTTTTCGAAACAATGGTTTTCAGGTCTATTCCTCAAATGATCCTAGATGGAAAGGTATTTTACCCACTCCAACACTTTTAAAGTCACGTCAAAATTTCAACAAATGGAAGGGTATTCTACCAAATCCACCAAAAAGGACTCAAAGATTTGCACGTGCTAAACCTTTTCAGAAACAAACTTTTTCAAAATCCAACAACTTTCATGGCAGGGATTACCAACCTCGGACCGGTAACAAGTCCAATTCATCCTATAGACCGCTGACCAAGCATAGTGTCAGATCAAAAGACAAAATCTCCTTTTGTAAATGTCAGTGTAGTTGTCAAAAGGATTCATCCTATGTCCATGCATCATTCTGCACAAACACCTCGTACTTTTTCAAAAACTCACAACACTCCAATTCTACACAAACACCCAGGACTAGGATTAAAAGTTGACAAGAGACCCGTCCCTGCAACCTCGGTCCATGCATCATTCTGCAATTCACCAATTGCCCCAGGCTCCAAACTAGTTTGGATGCCTAAACTAACCGTGTAATTCTCAGGCTTTGTGCAAGGAGGAACAAGAAGAAGAATGGTTAATTGACAGTGCCTGCTCCTTGCACATGACCGGAAGGTTAGAATACCTTCGGGATTTCAGGCCTATATGCAATGGTGAAAATGTCACATTCGGCAACAATGCGAATGGGGTCATCCGAGGTTATGGTGTTCTCACTACGGGGAATTTCTCTATTCAGAAGGTTGCCTATGTAGAAAGCCTTAAACACAATCTCATCAGTGTAGGCCAACTATGTAAGGCAGGACATCGGGTTGATTTTGATGATCAGTTCTGCTATGTAATGACAAGTGATAGGAAAACCTGTCTGATCAAATCCAGATCCGAAGGTACCATGTATCCTTTGGATGTCTCTCTGATCAATGGCAGACCGCAGTTGTGTTTCCTGTCCAAAGCTGTATCCGAAGTCAGCTGGCTATGGCACCGCAAGCTAGCTCATCTCAACTTCAGGTACATCAACAACTTGGTCACATGAGAACTAGTCAGAGGTCTCCTTATTCTCAAATTCAGCAACGATACTCTTTGTTCGGCTTGTGAATGTGGTAAACAGTCCAAAGCAAGTCACCCTCTGGTAATGGACTCTTCAATTTCTGAACCACTGGAGCTATTGCACATTGATCTCTGCGGTCCATCTACCGTAGCCAGTCTCCATCATAAAAAATACATACTGGTTATTGTAGATGACTTTACACGCTTCACATGGGTCTTCTTCCTTAGACTCAAGTCAGAAACACTGCAGATCTTCATCAATTTCATCAAAGAGATCGAACTTCAGATCAAGCTTCCAGTAAGACGTATCCGCAGTGATAATGGAACCGAGTTTACTAATCATCTTCTCAATAGTTTCTTGGTTTCCAAAGGCATCTCTCACAACTTCTCAGCTCCCTACACACCGCAACAAAATGGGGTAGTAGAGAGAAGGAACCGCACTCTAGTAGAAGCAGCCAGATCCATGCTCAACTTCGCACACCTTCCTTTCTACTTATGGGCTGAAGTTGTAGCCACCACATGCTTTGTTCAAAACCAAAGCATTATGTGCAAACGTCTCAACAAAACACCATATGAGGGCCTTAACAACCGCAAGCCAAATGTTCGCTTCTTTCATATCTTTGGGTGTAGATGTTTCGTGATCAACAACAGAGATCAGCTTAACAAGTTTGCACCAAAGTCTGATGAAGGCATTTTCCTTGGCTATTCCACTAACAAAGTTTCTTACAGGTTCCTCATCAGACGTACAAGGCTAGTCATTGAAAGCTTCGATGTGAGATTTGATGAGTCTCACATCCGCAACGCCCCTCCATCCACTGAAACCACCGCAATCATGGAAAGTGATATTCCTCCGTCTTCAGGTCCTTTAAATCTAGTTGAAGTCAATTATGACGATCTTTTCGACCCTGTTGAAACGGCAAAATTATCCGAAGTTCTTGTGTCTCCGGCAGCTCAACAACAACACGCTGATGTTTCTGGACCATCACTATCCGAAGTAGCGTCCCTCAATACTTCCACCTCTCCGGTTGAGGGGGAAAGCTCTACTCCGGATCAAGCAACAACCGTCGAGGTTCCAGTACTTGATAATGTTCAAGTTCCTACCCGCAGAGAATCATTACCATCAAACGTATCTTCGGATTCGAATGATGAGCTCATAGAGAACATTGACACAAGAACCGATTCAAGGATTATCACTCTCCCATCCGCAGTCCAGGGGGAACCTTCTCAGGTTCCAGAGGAACTCCCATCCGCAACCCAGGGGGAACCTCTCCCAACTGCTCAAGAAAATTCCATTCTCGCTCCAACAATCCAAGATGATTCTGCAGGATGTTCTCAAATTCAGGGGGAACTGCCATCTCCAACCGCAGAGTCTTCTGATATCGAAGACATTCCCTCTACCGCAGCTGCTGATCATCTGCAGCCCCGTATACATGTATGGACGAAGGACCACCCACCAGGTCAAATCATTGGCAACCCATCCGCAAGAATCCAGACTCGATCTTCCAAGGACTTATCTGATCACTGTCATTACGCAGCATTTATGTCCTCGGTAGAGCCCTGAACGATCAAAGAAGCATTGCTTGAACCTGACTGGATATCCGCAATGCAAGAAGAGCTAGAAGAATTCAAAAGAAACAAAGTGTGGCAACTCGTTCCGAAGCCACGTGGTCACACCATTGTTGGCACTAGATGGGTATTCAAAAACAAGCTCGATGAATCTGGTGCGGTAGTCAGAAACAAGGCAAGGTTAGTTGCAAAGGGCTATAGTCAACTTGAAGGTATTGACTATGATGAAACGTATGCTCTGGTGGCACGAATGGAAGCCATCAGAATCTTCTTAGCATACGCAGCCCACAAGAACGTCAAGGTACACCAAATGGACGTTAAGAGTGCATTTCTCAATGGGGAATTAAAAGAAGAGGTTTATCTTCAGCAACCTCCAGGTTTTGAAAGTATTGAATTCCCAGACCACTGCTACAAGCTTGAAAAAGCAGTCTACGGTCTGAAGCAAGCCCCAAGAGCATGGTATGAAACTCTTTCTGAATTCCTTGTCTCATCCGGGTATAAGAGAGGAGTGATTGACCCCACGTTATTTAGAAAATCAAATGGTAACCACCTTATGCTCATACAAATATATGTGGACGACATCATCTTCGGATCAACTGATCAAGAAATGGTGAATGAATTTGCTAAGCTCATGACTAACAAGTTCCAAATGAGCATGAATAGAGAGATTAACTTCTTTCTAGGTCTTCAAGTGAAACAAATCCCACAAGGAATTTTTATTCATCAAGAAAAATACACCACCGAACTATTAAAGAAATATTCTATGGACAATTGTTCTTCGGCTAAGGTCCTCATGGCCTTCGGTTATAAGATCTCTGCTGATCCCTCAGGAGAACCTGTGGATCACAAGACTTGTAGAGGTATCATAGGCTCTCTAATGTACCTCACCGCAAGCCGACCAGACATTGTCTTTGCAACTGGTGTATGTGCAAGGTATCAGGCTGACCCAAAAGTGTCACATATGACCGCAACCAAACAGATACTACGGTACCTTAAAGGAAGCAAATCTCTTGGTCTATGGTACCCCGCAGGCAATGATTTCAGCCTGCAAGCTTTCACAGATGCGGATCATGCCGGTTGCAGATTAGACCGCAAAAGTACCTCGGGAGGATGTCAATTTTTGGGTGGAAGACTCGTCAGCTGGTCATCAAGGAAACAAAGTTGTGTATCTCTGTCTACTGCAGAAGCTGAATATGTGGCCGCAGCCAGCTGTTGTTCACAAGTCCTATGGATGAAGACACAACTTATGGACTACGGGTATAGAATGTTGCGGATACCGATCTATTGTGACTCTGAAAGTGCTATTGCTATTTCTCATAATCCTATTCAGCACTCCAAGACTAAGCATATTGAACTACGGTATCATTTCATCAAAGACCACATCTTGAAAGGTAACATTGAACTCATCTTTGTCCATACTCATGAAGAGATTGCTGATGTGTTCACAAAAGCGCTCGACTCCACAAAACTAAACACCTTCCTGCAAATGTTAGGAATGATGAATCCAGACCTGCAATTCTTTTTGAATTGATAGATACCGCAGACCATCCTTGGTGTCCGTTGCGGTTCTAACTGAAAGTTACTTAGGATAGATGGTTTTGGTACCGCAGTCTATGTACCGCAACCATATATCATACTTATCTTTCATGGGTCCTTATTGTTTGTTATTACTAAATTTGTGTACAAGTGCTCTCCTCAGTTCCTATACTGCAGACATTCATCTGTCCATCCGCAATGACATTTGTCCATCCGCAATGATAGATGTTCATCCACAAGAAGTTTCCATCCGCAATCACATTAATAATTTCTCAACTGTTTCATCAACTCTTGAATCATGGTGTGTTATTTAATGATCCTTCATTAAATAAAACATTAAATAAAAAAAAACATTCCTTGAGAAACTGTCTCATTCTCTTTCTGAATAAACCTTGTGTCAGACCTATTTTAGGTATGATGACAAAAAGAATGTTTTTCCATAATCACATCCTTAATCTGTCTTTTCCTCTTACCCAGCACGTCCCATCCGTTACAACTTTCTTTCCCCTCACCACACGATCACCTGACGTGATGATGCACGTCTGACTTTTCATTAAATGCAAATCCCTTTTTGGTAAAACCTCAAAACTTTTTTAAATCGTTTCATATTATTTGGCTGAGATTTAATTTCCAATTCAAAAGATTCCCCCCAAACGACCTTTTTCCTTATCCTTTCTTTTTACCGAGGGTAAAAACAGTTACTGTTCCAATTCACCCGTATATAAACCCTTCTTCTTCCCAAAAATCACTTTACGCTCTCTGAACATTGAATCTTCCAAAATTCTTCAAAGCACTATGTTTTCTACTCCTTCTCTCAAGCTTCAACAATGGTGAAATCCGGTGTTTCCAAGAAACAATCCAAGGCATCAGGATCAGTGAACCCTACTGGTTCAGACTCTCCCACGATTGTTTCAACCAACTTCAGAGCTGTGTTCGAAGATCATCCATCCTACAATGCTCCGATCAAGCTGATGATCAAGTTTCTGAAGAATCACCCCCTGTTTGGCCCCTTCGATGCTTTCACAGATGTTATCCCAATCTCAACCCTTTTCAAATGTGCCTTCTCAGCCTATCGCCCACTCGAAAACCCTCAAGAAGTTCACCTTAACCTGATTGACGATTCTTTGGTCATTCTGTCCAAAGAAAAATTTCTTTCTGCCATTAACCTCCTTGTTCATCCCTCCATCAAGATTTTCACCCCATCCATGGCGGACGTTACTTCAGCCCTTTACCAAATGGGTTATCAGAAGACGATTAAAGGAATCGGGGAATTCAAGAAAAACCAACTGCCTGCGGTCTGGCAATTTGTTTGCCATTTCGTCATCTGCAGTCTATCTGGCAGAACCGGAGGCACAGACAATATGGGACTCAAGCTTCTAGAGTTGGTATGGAGCATATTTACAGGTCATGACGTGAACTATGGGAAAATCCTATGGGACGAATTTATTCAATACATTCCCAATGAGAGCCCAAGGGAGAACCCAACCGAACTCACATTTGCTAGGTTCTGGTCCCTCTGCATTTCAGACCTCCATGCGGATGCTGGGATCAACATGGGCAGTGACATCAATTTCTTTGTCACCAAGGATTTAAAAAGGTACAATCCCTCTTCTGATCAATCTCTTTTTGGACCAATTAGAAGACTTCCCACCCATATTCTTTCCACTCTTGGTCTTGAGACTGCTGATGTCTCAGATCACATTGAGGCTACGGAAGGTAATGCCCCATACCTTCCTACCCTGCCTCTTCAAAATCCATCCGCAATCGTTAACCCTGAAGGTACCGCAGTCCCTTCTTCCACTACCCTCTCCAATCTTTCTCAAAGAAGAAAGCAATTGCACAAAGAAGAAACAAAGAACTCCCAAGAAGGATGCTCCCAAACCAACCGCACCCACCAAAAAGAAACGAAAAATCACACCAACCGCAACCACACATGACAGTGATTCAGATGAGGATGCGCAACCCATTGCCATCCTTAAGATAAGAAAAACCAATCCTACTGGCCATATGCGTGACCGGACTGATACCTCAGCCTCTCAAAAGGCTCCGGTAGTCCTTGGGGTGGCCGCAGACCCATTCAACACCACTATCATTTTCCAATCAGACTCAGAAAGTGAGTCTGATTCACAACATCGTGGAGACTTACCCCCCCCCCCCCCCAGTTCACTCCCAAGAGTATGACACTGGTTCTCGCCCTAAGGTCTCCAGGGCTTCCCGACTGCATTTATTTTCCCCTAAGGAGTTGAACTCCATCCTTTTGAATGTCACCCATACACTTCAAACACCTCCCCAACCGCAGGGCACTTCTTCCACCCTAGCCAGAACTGAGTCGAGGCCAAACTTGACTACGGGTCAAGGAGACCAAGGAAGCTCAGGAAATCCTACTCTGCTTACATCCGCAGCAGGTGTTTTAGGCGCGGTGAGCACAAATGTGCAAGGATCCGTGGACCCGAAGGACACTTCGGTGCGTTTCCAAGGATTTGACGGGGATGAATCAAACGACTCATGGTTACGATACACTCCGGTAACTGAGTCAGAAATCAAGAAATATGTCGCTTTCAGAAGGGCAGTCCAAGCACGCAAGGAGCAACAGATCAAGCAACAACAACAAAAGGAGCAAGAAATCCAGTCAGTGGCAAAGTATTGGGCAGATGCAATCAGTAATGCCAATACCGTAGCCACCATTCAGAAGGTTCAAGACTGGATGACCGAGGTGGCTGAAACAATCCTCAAAGCTCAAGCAACAGGTGCAGGTGCAGACCCCTCCAGAGTAACTCCAACTCCAACTCCAACTCCAAATCCGATTCCAACTCCAACAGTACATGAATCACAAGACGAAGGAACCGCAATAGAAGTCAGTTCTGCTCCCACCTTCGGTCTTGATGATGATGATATTCAGGAGGTAAACAAACCCTCTCCATCTGATGATCACCTTATGATGTTCGACGAAGAAGAGGAATCCAGTGGCTCTCACCATTCAACTTCAAAACCCAAAGAGAAGAAGAAAAAGAAGAAGAATGCCGTCACAAGGAAAGAATTTCTGAGCTTACAAGCCAAAGTCGATCAAATCCTAGTTGCGGTCAAGCCAACTCAACCGCAACCAGAAGACACCCCCGGACCGCAGTCATTGATCGAATGCATAGAACGCCTGGAAACACGTGAGCGATTGGCTGCTGAGAGAATTTCTCTCAAAGTCGAAATGGGAATCTGGTCCCTTGACAACAATCGACAGGCAGATCACAAGGACTTCATGGCTGCTGCGGAACGCCTCATCTCTGAGGTGACCGCAATCAAAAAGGATCTCCAAGCAGCCATTGCGGATCAAGCCACACAGTCTCAAAAACTGATAGTTGAGACTCACACTGCGTATGAGTCCACTATCTCAGTTCTTCAAGCCACAATCAACAGACTGCAACGATCCCTGTCCTCCAACTTCCATGATCCCGAAATTCTTCAGCTCACCAAGGACATTCACAAACTGCTCTTCAACCCCACCATTCCCAATAATCAATAGTTGGCAGATGCCCTGAAAGCCCAATTTGAAGAATTTTTGCCAAAGTTGATGGCCTTTGAAAATGGCTTGAGGAAGCTCCTGGGTTGCATTCCTCAAGAGGGGGAAGTGAGGACGAAGTCCATCGAAGTGAAGAAGAAGTTCATCATTCAAATCACTCCATCTCACAGCATCAGAGTCCCCCTATCATCACCGAAAAAATTCCTACACCGCAACCATCTCATTATACTCCACCTCATCATACTTCACCACAAAAGGAGAACACTCCTGAGAAACCAGAGACCCCTCCTCACTTCAAAATTTTGGTGGAGCACATGTCCTCTCCAAGCTCAAACGACTCTCCTGCCACCACCCAAAGGAAAAAAGATTGGAAGGCAGCTAAACTGGCAGAGCTCATATGGAGATAATGCGGTTTTGATACCATCATGGACGAATCCTTGATAAACGCTTCGATCAACCCTCACCGCAGACTGCTGGACGACGACTACAGACCTCACCTCACATATGCTGAACCCCCTTCGGATGGCTACTGGGATGTTCCAATCTCCCCAAACGCCAAATATTTCACAGTGTTTGAGCCATTCGACCGCAGCCTTCCAGACCACAAAAGACTGCCAATGGAATTTGAGAGACTTAGTCATTTTTATGCTAAGCATGCCTCTCCCATTGAGAAAATATGGTCTAACGATAGACCATCCGCAGTCAAGAACTTCAAGATCCGGAAATTCATGAAGGCTGACTTCATTCAGTACACCCTCACTAGAAGGGAACATGACTATGTTCGCACCCAAGCAGACTTCCCCTGTATGAATCCGGAAGAAGTCTTTCTCATTGCAAAGGTGTTCCAGAACAAGTCAGAGAAGCACCCGAAGATCAAGATTGCGCTTGAAAGGGCTAATACCTTTTTGAAGGAAACTGTTTGCGATTTTGCCAAAATTGACGCAGACATCTACCCCACCATTGCCAAGAAGTTTGATCTACCATCACTCGGCCCTGCACCAATGCCTACCGAAGGCTATCAAGAAAGATCCTTAGGTGCAACCAACTTCCCTGAACTGGAGTCATTTTCAAAAGGAAGATCGACAATGTCAAATACTTTATTCCTATGACTGCCATGCATCGCCTCACCAGGAAGCAACTTGACATCTGCAGAACCGCAGTTGAAAAATCAAAGCACACTACTGCAGAGGTCAAGTTCGAGATCTTAAGAAGAATCATCTGGTTGGAAAACATCAGGAAGTTTTGGTGGATCCTGATCAAGTTTCTTAAACTTGATAGCTGATCAGAAGTTAAAGAGGTCACTTAGGGGGAAATTGTTGAATCATAAAAAGTGACCCTCTTGAACTTCAGCTACCACAACCAACAAGCACCCGCAGTCTAGCTTCTTCGTCAGCAACTGCATCCGGAGTCTCCCCTACCGCAGTCTGTTTACTAGATTAGTTTACTTGTCTTTTTTTATAACACTCTCTATTGTCCAGTATGCCTTACATGGCTACTCTTAGAGATTTAATCTAGTGTACTTCGTGAGTCTCTATAAATAGAGCTCATTCTCTTGTATTAAAAAAGGCATCTATCTATTCTAAATACACTTCTCTGAAGTTATCTTTTCTATCTCTCTATCTAATTACGCATCACCTCTTACTCTCAAATAACTGGTTATAACCTCTCTTCGGAGCAAGTCTTCTGTGACTTAATCACTAAGTTTTATCTTCCTTATTAACTTGGTTTGAATGTATTCCTTTTTATGAATCAACTTACGTGTATACTTGATATAACAATTGTTGTCATTTCTATTTCCTTACTTTTCCACAACTAACTCTCTAACTATCTAACTCTAACTTATTAATATTATTGTTGAGCTTTTAGATCCTTCGAGATTAACTATTCCGCAATATACTTGTTCTAACATTTGTTCAAGTGTCTCTCTAAGTTTTTCTCTCAACAAGCAGGTAATGCGACCATGAGTGATGTGCCAGTGGTACGAGAGTACTCAGACGTATTTCCAGAGGAGCTGCCTGGGATACCTCCGGAGAGGCAGGTGGAGTTTCGGATCAACCTAGTCCCCGGTGCGGCTCCGATAGCCAAGGCACCATATTGGTTGGCTCCCCCCGAGATGCAGGATTTTTCTACGCAGCTGCAGGAGCTGCTAGACAAGGGATTTATCAGGCCAAGCAGTTCGCCTTGGGAAGCCCCTATCTTGTTTGTGAAGAAGAAGGACGAGTCGCATCGGATGTGTATATATTATCGGGAGCTGAACAAGGTAACGGTGAAGAACCGTTACCCACTCCCAAGGATCGATGATCTCTTCGACCAGCTACAGGGGGCATCTTGGTTTTCCAAGATAGATATGCGTTCAGGCTACCACCAGATGCGATTCAGAGAGGAGGATGTGCAGAAGACTGCTTTTCCGACTCGCTATGGCCACTACGAGTTCGTGGTGATGCCCTTTAGGCTCACCAATGCTCCGTCTGCATTCATGGACCTCATGAACCGCGTGTGCAGACTGATGCTAGATCGATATGTGATAGTTTTCATTGACGATATCTTGGTTTACTCAAAGACGCAGGAGCAGCATGAGGAGCACTTACGGGAGGTGTTGGATACCCTGAGGAGGGAGAGCTTGTACGCCATGTTCTCTAAGTGCGAGTTTTGGTTGCGCGAGATGCAGTTTCTGGGGCACCTTGTCAACCAGAACGGGATTTTGGTGGACCCGGCCAAGGTGGAGGCCGTGATGAGATGGGAGGTTCCGAAGTCTCCATCTGAGATTCGGAGTTTCCAAGGGTTAGCAGGCTATTACCGGATATTCATTCAGGACTTCTCCAAGATAGCAGTACCCTTGACTCGGCTGACGAAGAAGGCCGTTGTGTTTCGCTGGGGACCTGAGCAGCAGGCAGCGTTTAAGACTTTGAGGCAGAGGTTGTGCGAGGCGCCGATATTAGCCTTGCCTGAGGGCATGGAGGATTTTTTAGTATACTACGATGCGTCCATTTCGAGATTGGGCACAGTTGTGATGAAGAGAGGGCACGTCATCGCCTACGCCTCGAGGCAGCTGAAGCCTCACGAGGCAAACTACCCAACGCATGATCTGGAGTTGGGTGGTTTTTTTCGCCCTCAAGATTTGGTGACATTACCTTTATGGGGTCTGTTGTACCATTTACACGGATCACAAGAGTCCAAGGAACCTCATGGATCAGCCGAATCTGAACATGAGGCAGCGTCGGTGGCTAGACGTGGTGAAGGATTACAACTGTGAGATCCTCTACCACCTGGAGAAGGCCAATGTTGTGGCCGATGCTCATAGCCGCAAGGCAGCCCCGATCAGAGATATTTGATTACGGATGACAGTAGTGACTCCGCTTTTGGAGCAAATCCGAGAAGCCCAGAAGGAGGCTATGAAGGAGGAACATCGGAAGAGAGAGCGTATTGTGGGTCAGGTTTCCTCCTTCGACTATGATAGCCATGGGTTGTTGACACTACACCATAGGGTGTGGGTTCCATATCATGGAGGCGTGCGCCAGGTTTTGATGGAGGAGGTGCACAAATCCAGGTTTTCTATTCATCCCGGGGCGACGAAGATGTACAGAGATCTTCGTCCTGATTACTGGTGGCCCTGCATGAAGCGGGATGTAGCCTGGTACGTTGAGAGATGCCTGACCTGTAGGAAGGTCAAGGTCGAGCACCAGAGGCCTCACGGAAAGATGAAGCCATTGGATATCGCCATGTGGAAATGGGAAGATATTACTATGGATTTCATCACAAAGCTTCCCAGGACCGCACGAGGGGTGGATTCGATTTGTCTCATCGTGGATCGGTTGACCAAGAGTGCTCATTTCATACCGATCCAGGAGAGCATCTCGGCCGAGAAGCTGGCCGACATCTACATCAGAGAGGTAGTAGCTCGATACGGAGTGCCAGTTTCCGTGATCTCTGACAGTGACGTTCGATTCGCTTCCAGATTTTGGAAGAAATTCCATGACGAGTTGGGTAATCGTCTGCATTTTAGCATGGCTTTCCACCCTCAGACGGATGGTCAGAGTGAGCGAACTATCCAGACCTTGGAGGATATGTTGCGAGCCTGCATATTAGACTTCGGTGGTAGTTGGGATACCTACCTTCCCTTGGCAGTGTTTTCCTACAATAATAGCAACCACACGAGTATTGACCGTCCTCCCTTCGAGATGCTATACGGGAGGAAGTATAGAACCCTGATATGTTGGGGTGAGGTTGTACAGAGGGTCATGGGGAGTACCGAGGTGGTACTCAAGACGACAGAGAGGATCCAGTAGGTCAGGAGCAGGCTTCAGACTGCTCAGAGTCGGCAGAAGAGCTACGCCGACAGACGCCGATCGTACCTGGAGTTTCAGGTCGGGGATAGGGTTCTTCTGAAGGTGTCACCTTGGAAAGGTGTCATCCGGTTCAGGAAGCGGGGCAATTTGGGCCCCAGATACATTGGCCCTTTTCAGGGTTGCAGCCCGGGTGGGAAAGATGGTGTATAGGCTGGATCTGCCAGCCGATCTTAGTCAGATCCACAGTACCTTTCATGTCTCTCAGCTACGGAAGTGCTTGGTAGACGACTCTGCGGTGGTTCCTCTATAGGATATTCAGGTTGATGACAGCCTAAACTACATTGAGCGACCAGTAGCCATCCTCGACAGGAAGACGAATGTTCTGAGCAACAAGAAGGTCGAGTTAGTGAAGGTGCAATGGTAGCACCTCAAGGGATCAGAATGGACTTAGGAGCCGGAGGACGAGATGAGGGAGCACTACCCCGAGCTTTTTTCGGATGCAGTAGCAGACTTCGAAGACGAAGTCTAAAATAAGTGGGGGAGATTTGTAATACCCAGTTCCTGGTATGTATTTAAATAAGAAATTATTCACATTTGCTAAGGGACTCAACGAGTTGGAGGCCCCAAACTCGTCGAGTAGGAATTTGATATGTTGGATGCAGGACTTGATGTCTACTCGACGAGTCGAGGAGCCTCGACTCGATGAGTAGGCCTGCCAGAGTGAAACCCTAATTTTCAGGGTTTGCACCCTATTTAAACACCTTAACACCCCCACTATGGCCTCCCTCATCGCCTCCCTTAGTCCAGAAAACCCTAATTCGAAACCCTAGCCTATTTTGAGTGTTCTTGAGCCATTTTTGTGTGTTTTTGGTGGTTTTGAAGCTTGAGGAGGAAGAAGAAGCTTGGGAGTTCAAGAGGAAGCAAGTAGATCCATAGGTTGTGTTCCATTTCCAGCTCATTTGAGGTATAAAGTTTATACCTTGTCCATTCATCTAGTAGGTCTCTTTTTGGGTTAGTTTAGGGCTTTAAGGAGCCATTTTTGGAACCATTCATGGATGCAAGCATGTTTTGGGGTTTAGACTTCAGATCCAGGGTCCTTGAGAGACTCCACAGCATAAGGGTGCCAACTTTATGGCCATGGGAGTCCCATGCATCCTATGAAACACTCTTTAGGGCTTTTTAAGCTAAATAGCCCATGAATGAACGTAAAGTTTGTAACTTTACATGTTATAGCGACCCTAGGAGGCCAGATCTATGTTTTGGATGCATTAAGCCGGACTGAAATCGACTGTATATATTTGGATCATGGGGGACTGGACGATTCGTTCTTAGGACTCGGCGAGTCGGGTCATGGTTCCCCCAACCTTCTCTGTTACTTAGCAACTTGTTGATTCTAGAAGATAACTCAGCCAGTTAGACGTGTTTTGGACTTAAAGGTCAAGAACTCGACAAGTCGAAGGATGAACTCGCCGAGTCAGTGAGCAAATGTCCCGACTGTATGAAGGAGAACTCGACGAGTTCAAATGGAAAGTCCCGATTTTGTCATAAGGAGAAACTCGGCGAGTTAGAGGGTAACTCGATGAGTCAGATCGCAAATTCGAGATTCTCTAAATTATGGAACTCGACGAGTTGATGGACCAACTCGGCGAGTTGAGTCAACCAGGATGTTGACTTTGACCAGAGCGTTGAATTTGACTTTGACTTTGACCTTTATTCAAGAGTGAGCCTTAAAGGGGATATGAATATGAGGAGTAACTAAAGGAGACTGTTATGTGTACGAGTTTGAGGAGAGTTGATCCCAGCACTGAGGACAGTTCAGTTGCTGCACGACATCGAGGTGAGTTACCTTCCAGTAGAAGTGGGTCTAAGGCCACAATGTCGGCCCACTAGTAGGAGGTGGTTGTTGGATGATTGTCTTTGTGATAATTATCTGGTATGTTATGTTTTATTTTCTAGTATGCTATGATAATATATGATAAGGGTAGGAGGGGTAGGATAGACCCCAGTACCGGTCGATAGGGCCGAAGGGGTATGCCAGCACCTGAATAAGCTAGGCAGTATATGAGTTATATGTTATGCACTAGGATGCTATGTGGTAGAAGTAGGGGGTGAATGTAACGTCCGTGTTTCGGGGTTAGGCATTAGTAGATGATGTAATAGTCTAGGTCAACTATTGTAACTCTTTTTGAAGCAATAAAGATGAATTATTTGAGTATTACGTGAATTATGTGAATTTATGTGCTTTATACTTAATTATAAAGATATAATTAATAAAGAATAAAAATAAGCGTCAAAATTAAAGTGTGATATAAACCCGATATCTTTACATAAAGTTGTAGTGGTCGAAACAAGGATTCCGGATATATAAAGAACGCCGAAATTCGAGCTATAACGAAGAAGTTATGGCCCGTCGAAGTTTCGCGACAAAACCGGCACGACGTTGTGCGACGTAAAAAGTGAATTTACAATAGAGGAGTTTTTAGCCTTAGTAATCTAAAAAAAGTCGTAGTGTTTGTTAAACCGAGAGCGTCCATAAAAAGAACACCCAAATCTGACTTCGTATGAGGAAGTTATGATTTTTCGAAGTTTCGGATCAGCAGTGCACAGCCCGAAACTCGAATTTTAGGTCGAGCGATTTTTGGCCAATGCGACCTAAATGAGAATTGAAGATCTCATTAATAGGAGCTCAACGATAAAAAGACAAACGAAAACAGAGCATGTATGTAGAAGTTATGAATTTTACGCGGTCATTTAACAGTATAATCTCCTCCTACTATTAAATTTAAGATCGGTTGAGAATTAGCCGATGGAGTCAAAAGGAAAGTTGTAGATCTTGTTTTTACCTACGTGTATATATAAAGAACGTCAAAAATGGAGCTCGTATGCGAAAGTTACGGGGTTTAGAAGTCAGTAGGGTGTTGCTGCAAAAGCGGTGACGTTGCACAATGTAGGCCACCCACGTTCTGCCACCAAAATGGTGACACCTGGCCATGGACTCGACGAGTTGGGCTGCCAGCCAGCCTATAAATAAAGGTGTCGGGTGCAACACTTTTCTCACACCTTCCAACTTCTCTTTCTCTCTCCAGAATCTCTCTCTAAGCCCCCAAACCCCCCACCCCCACCCCAAAGCCTAGGAAACTTCCCTAGCACTTGAAAAAAGCCTCGGAGAGCCTGGAGTCTCCGAGAAAAAGAGTTTTTCGGTTTAAAACTCTGCCCGCGCAGAGCCCGGTTTTCAAGCAAACTTCTCGGTTTCGTGAAAGAAGATTATTTTTAGAAGCGAGGTGTTGTCCGGATCACTCCGTATCAGGTGAGTGTATAGTCATTTTCATCTTACACATAGATATGAAGTATTTCATATAAATTATGTGCTATGTGTATATATATGTTATCTGTTTTCCTGTGATGTTTGCTGGATGAAAGATCTACACTTCTTTCTTTCAGATCTGAAACTTTTTCCTTCAGATCTACACTTCCTTATCTCAGATCTAAACTTTTCTTCAGATCTAAACTATATACTTTTTGATCTATGTTGGACAAAAGATCTGAACTTCTTTCTTTCAGATCTGGAACTTTTTCCTTCAGATCTACACTTCCTTATCTCAGATCTAAACTTTTCTTCAGATCTAAACTGTATACTTTGAGATCTATGTTGGATGAAAGATCTGAACTTCTTTCCTTTAGATCTGGACTTTTTCTTCAGATCTAGACCGTATATGTATTTTATGCTTTTAAAGTTATGCTGGATAAAAGATGTAAGCTTTATTTTACAGATCTGGACCATGTATGTATTTTATATCTACAAATATGTTGGGTAGAACATGGGTAGATAAAATAGTTGGTGGGTGGTAAAATAAAATGATGAGAGGCCTCAATGTTCACGTTGTTCCAGTCATCTAGCGGAGTATGGATGACGACCACGGACTTTTCTACGAAGTCCAGTGGAACGCTAGCAGGCTCGCAACCTGTAGGTGTTTGTGAACGAAGTGTTCACCGGTGTACTCCATTCCCCCCCCCCCCCCCCATGGTTGCCTTACGGACATATATGGCTGAGGAACCCCCTTACAGTAGTGTCCATCCCGATGAAATTCTTTAGGATAGGTCCCTTATGAGAGATGCTTTAGGGACGTAAGGTGAGGATAACGGGAACGGGTAATCGAGAGTAATGATTGTTGAAAATTATAAACTTATTTATTGTAACGCCCGTGTTTCTACGATAGGCATTAATGATGATGTAATATTCTAGGTCAACCTTTGTAACTTATTTTGAAGAAATAAAGAGGAATTATGTGATTATTATGTGAATTATGTGTTTTATGCTTAATTATTATGAATTAATTAATTAAGAATAAAAAAAATAAGCGTCGAAAATAAATATTAGATAAAGCCGATATCTATTAAGAAATTTGTAGTGGTCGTGACAAGGATTCTGGATATATAAAGAATACCGATCCATGTTATAACGAAGAAGTTATGACTTATCGAAGTTCCGCGACAAAACCGGCACGACGTCGAATGACGTAAAAAGTGAGTTTTTGATAAACTACTTTTTAGCCTTGGTGATCTTAATGAAAGTCGTAGTGTTCGTTAAACCAAGAGTATGCATAAAAAGAACGCCCAAATCTGACTTCGTATGAGGAAGTTATGATTTTTCTAAGTTTCAGCTTAGCAATAGACAGCTAAAAACTCGAATTTTAGATCTAGTGATTTATAGCCGATGCACTCTAAACAAGAATCTAAGGTCTCGTCAATAGTAGTACGACGGTAAAAAGACAGACGAAAACGGACGTCAGATGAAGAAGTTATGAATTTTTAACGGATTTTCCTGTCCCGGTCTGTTAAAAATAATAATATAAAAATTAAAGTTAAAATTAGCCGACGAAGTCTAAACGAAAGTTGTAGAGCATAATTTTACCTATGTGTGCATACAAAGAACGTCAAAAACGGATCTCGTATGCGAAAGTTATGGATTTTAGAAGTTTTGGCTCGAAAATCGAGAAAAACACGAAATCCGAGAAAATTCGCATGGTCCATAATAGGCCACGTCACCCTCGCTCGGAACCCGCCCCGTGTCCGATCTCGGTGAGTCATCAGACGTGTGTCCGATCCGGAGAGCCGTCCGAAGCGCGGTCCAATAGGCGTCCGACGCGTGCTCGGTGACTCCTCGCTTCCGAAGCCGCCTCACCTCCGTCCGACGCGTGTCGCACCAGGTGTCTGAGCCTCGCATGCGCGCCACCTTCCCCCTCGCATCTGCTTCCGCGTGTTCGCTTCTCAACCCTCGGATCCAAAGCCTCCCCCTATAAATAGAAGGGTGCGAGACCTCTCAGGTATATTTTGGAAAATTGCCATATTTCACCCCTAAACCCATATTTCTTCCATTCCAACTTCACCCAAAGCCCCGGTATTATACCAAACACCCGAAACACAGCCCGAAGAGCTCGAGAAATTTATCTTTACGGTTTTGAAGCCCAACCCTCGCAGAGCCCGGTTTCTCAGTAAAACTCTCGGTTTTATCAGAAAAGATTGTTTTAGGAAACGAAGTGATGCCCGATTATCATTAAATCAAGTGAGTGTGTAGTCACTTTCATCTTACACATAGATATGAAGTATTTTCTATAAAATACGTGCTATGTGTAATTATATTGATTGTTTATTTGAGATGACTATTGAATAGATGTTTTATACAAGTTTTAAACTGTATATGTATTTTTATCTACAAATATGTTGGGTAAAACATGGGTAGACGAAATAGTTGATGTGTGTTAAAATGATGAGAGGCCTCTATGTTGTTGTTGTTGTTGTTGTTGTTTTAGTCGTCTAGCGGAGTATAGATGACGACCACGGACCTTTCTAGACAGTCCAGTGGAATGCTAGCAGGTTCGCATCCTGTAGGTGTTGGTGAACTATATGTTTGGTGTACTCCATCCCCCTCATGGTTGCCTTAAGGACATGTATGGCTGAGGAGTCCCCTTAGCAGTAGTGTCCATCCCAATGATAATCCTTAGGCTAGGTCCCTTGTGATAGGTGTTTAGGGACGTAAAGTGAGGATAACGGGAATGGGTAATCAGGGTTATTGTTGGTTGATGAATTTAATAAATTTATTATTATTGTGGGTTGAAAACCCTATATGCTCACCAGGCTCCCAAGCTTGACCCACTAAGCTTTTTTTATTACAGGTAGTGGACCCCGAGCATAGTCGGATGATGATGAGAGATTTTTGGATTATAGGCCAGTAGTAAATAATTGTTGTAAGGCTTATAATGTCTTGTTTATGCTTTTGAGCTGTATCGGAACATGACATCCCGAGGTTTTGATATAAAATGAAAATATATATTTCTTTAAGAAAGGTTTTGATAAATTTTTATCATGTTTTGTTTTGGGGACGAATTCCGCAACATCTTTTAAAAAGATTACTCTGATTTTATTTTAAAAGCATAAATTAAATCGGTCTTTTCTGGCCGAGAAATTAGGGGATGTCACATTTATTGTGGGTTGAAAACCCTATATGCTCACCAGGCTCCCCAGCCTGACCCACTCAGTTTCTTGTATTACAGGTAGTGGCAAAAGCATAGTTGGATGATTTGACGAGAGATTATGGATTTGAGGCCAGATAGTGTTTTGTAGCCTAAGATGTTTATTTCTTTTTAGTTTATGCTTATGGTCTGTATCGATGATTGACATCCCGAGTTTTTGGAATGTAATGGAAATACATTTCTTTAAGAAATGCTTTGATAAAATTTATATGATATTTTGTTTTGGGAACAAATTCCGCAATACTTTTTTTAAGAAGTTACTCTGATTTTTATTAAAAAGCATAAACAAAATCGGTCTTTTCTAGGGCTGGCAAATATGTACCATGGAGAACCAACCAACATGTTACCAACCGAACCAATAAAATCGGTAGCCAACATGTTTGGTAGCCAATATGTTTGGCCGGTAATACCATGCCAATTAAGTAGTCTTGGTACGGTAACGGTACAAAATTTTGAATACCACGGTTGTACCATACCAACCAATATATATATATATATATATATATATATATATATATATATATATATATATATATATATATATATATATATATATTCTTACATTTTCAAGTTTTAAATAGGAGTAACAACTAACAAGTAATAGTCGGAGTTAGTAATATAATTCTATTGATATTGATTCTTTTTTGAACGAAACATTATAGTAAAACAAATTACTAACACAAGGTTAAGGAAGGTACATGACACTAAAAGGATTTACTAAAACAAGCGACGACCACAACTTCAATTCACGTTCATATTTGGAAAACTTTCTAACCATTAAGTGATGATTATAATGTGAAGTCTTATATAGATTATAGTCTCAAACGCTTCAAGTATAGATATTATTTAAATATTTTGGTATATACCAATACCAATATGTACCAACCAAATTTGTTGGTAACCAACTAAATTGGTACCAAGTATCATTGGTACGGTATTGGTAGGTAAAACTTTATGCCAATTATAATTGGTACGGTACACGGTTTGAAGGAAAAAAACTTGGTACCGTACCAATTCCACCCCTAGTCTTTTCTGGCCGTAAAAATGGGGATGTCACAGTGAAATAGTCCCCGGTACCGGTCGATAGGACCGCAGGGGAGGCCAGCACCCTGATATGTTAGGCTAGATACCGGTAGACAGGACCGAAGGGGTAGGCCAGCACCCTGATATGCTAGGCTAGGTACCGGTAGACAGGACCGAAGGGGTAGGCCAGCACCCTGATATGCTAGGCTAGGTACCGGTCGATAGGACCGAAGGGGTAGGCCAGCACCCTGATATGTTAGGCAAGTTACCGGTTGAAAGAAACCGAAGGGGTAGCTAGTACCCGGATATGTTAGACATTATATGTTATGTATGGTATGTGGTATGATGAGGTTACTCACTAAGCTTTGTGCTTACGGTTTACAGTTTTTGTTTCAGGTCCTTCTTCTTCAAAGGGAAATGATCCGGCTTGGTAGCAGCGCATCACACCATTATTTTCTGCACCATGATGTTCTTGGGATTTTATTCTGCCATTGTTATTTGATTATGACATGCTTTTGAGAATTATGATCTATGGATTTGATGAAACGAAGTAACTTGATGATGTTTACTCTAAAATGTTTTTATGAATCGTTATGTCAAAAATGAAATTTCAGGTCTTAAAATTTGGGATGTTACACACTGGTAGGCCCTTGTGTGCCAGAAGGCAAGAAATTAAGAACAAGTAAAGTTCAATCCATGAAAGCTAAATTAGAATTTGAATTTATCATAAACCTTGTCCTATGATTGTAGGTTGGAAATGATAGATTCACATGGATAGGAACACATAAGCTATAAAATCTAGGTGGCTAAAATTTTCGCTCTACTTCATGAAAATGATTATGTGGAAACACTTTTGCTAATAGTTTTTAAAGAGTTGATAAATATCATTATGGTTAGTGGTTGTGATAATTGCATTCTCAAATTCGCAATATGATTACGACATCCCTTTTCATAGTTCGAATTGTGAGAAATGGCAAGGAACTGTTTGAACGTTTAGGACTTATAGATATAAGTTACGAAAGGGTTTAAACACACACATGTGCTATCTAATGAGGGTGTATAAGCTTGAGAAGTCTAGTCGAAGACTTATCGAAGCATCACGTATCAGAAATCTGCACTTTAGTGAGAAAGTCAAGAGCATTGATTTCTAGAAGTCCAGTTGATTTCTGGGTACATGTCAAAGCTAGTGGGAGCATAATTATTCTATTTGTGGAAGCATAGTTGTTATGCTAGTAAGGGCATAATTGTTATGCTAAGTGTTGCAAGTTGGCAATACTATAGGAAACAAAGTTTTCAGTTTGCAAGTTACAAAGTTTGGAAATTGTTTTACTATAGAAAGATATAGGGGAGAGGACACTCATACTTCATTTCAAATCTAAAAGTTTAGATTGCATAGAATTTTGTCATGGACATATATGAATATCGTGTTGAAATGATTCAACATAGGAAATTCCATATATGCAAAATATTATAGCAAGAGACTAATCAGGTATCAGGTCTTTATGTAAGACATAATGAATCGAGTCCCATATGCTTCGGATAGAGGATCGTTTTCATATGCTATAATATTCATTTGTTCTTATTTTTCCAGATGCTTTGGGCATTGAGAGGGAAAAAGGACTAGGACATGGTGTGACTGAAGTTGTTAAATAACTGTCAAGATTAGTATGATGTTTACTGAAGATCGGTTGCTTGTGGACAATTGGAAGTATAGTATTATAATGGACAGACCATGCTGACATAATTCTGGGTGGAGATGATTCTTATCCAGAATGAATACTCATATGGGGATATGGAAATGTTTCCATAATAGGAGTTGTTTATTAAAATCTGCATGTGAGTTGGAAACTTTAATGCAAGGAAAGTGTGTTGGGTTATGAGTATTACAACAATCCTATGGTGCACATGCAAACCCTAATGCTTGGATCTAATTTTTCTAATTGTACATGCAATAATTGTCCAAGACTTGCAAACCCTAAGTTAGCATACTACAAAATCGAAATCAACATAAATAACTAGTAAGAATGTTACCTTTCAATTGAAGCTTGAAAATCTTGAGCTTTTGAGAACTTTAGCACCTCAAGTGTGATGCCTCTATTAGATCACAAACACCAAAGCAATTGGAGAATGCAAGAGAGAGAGAGGGAGAGGCTAAAATCGGCTTTGGATTCCTTCCAGGGTTTCTGGTAGTCGAATTCTAGTGCCCAAGGGTTCCTTATATAGCTGCAGAGTTAGGGTTTCAGTCAAATACCTAATCTGGTTGCTTAATCCCTAAGCAGCCCATTAGATCCTTCCAAAATCCCTAGCTTGGACGATTTCTATATGGGCTTCCATATAAAATCGTCCATCCCTTTCATAAAGGATCCACGGCCCATATTGCAACTATCTTATAATTACAATATCAGTCCCCCTAATTCAATTAACCTCTTTTGATCACAAAATTAATTCTAAATTAATTCTTGACCAATGTTAATTAAATAATATGATTTCTCTTTTAATATATTATTCAGATAATATATTAATAAACCATAATAACCTTTTTCTCTATTATTATTTCATTCAAGTTGCTTTGGTGAAGGCAACCCAAAAGGACCATGCTACAGCCGGGTCAAGTACATACCAAATATAGTTATGGCTTAGACACCTAATCCAACTGTCTCCCACTTGGATAAGTCTAATAACTATATATGCAAGTACGACTTCAAAATCCGATTAGCAATCGTAGCTCTCAAAAGCTGCTGTCAAACTCTGACACGTCCTCTAGATAAGGGATCGTATTAGTCCTCCGTTCTCAAGATATCGTGTGGACAATCACATGGAACATAGTCACACTTATTGTCCAGCAGTTTGTTTCTCGATCTCTGATTTTTCTGACATAGAACTTAATTGAACACATCAATTCAGTCCTGACCGGGCCCGGCACATAAGTTAAAACAAAATCATTGAGGGGCCCAAGATATTGCTTTTAGCCTCGTAGGATAAAAGGAACAGATAAACTTCGACTTATATGCTTGTACTATTTACTCATCAAATCGTACACAACAATGTGTTTTATAACATCAAGTTACTGATGCGTTTACGCATTATCAATGCACAACCGACTCGTAAACAACAACTCATATATCTAGGTTTAAAGACTATATGATATTTTCGTCTCACAATCACTCATGATTAATTCCATAAAGTGATTCATGTAAGCGTGGGTTTAATCCAATACTCAAATCATATTTCATAAGCACTCATAAACGTTGCAGCAAACCTTTGCTATGTCTAAACGGTTAGACAATCTACAAGCCAATTCATGACAGTCTTCTTTCATACTTACTCCCAACGTATGATCAACTGTGGATAGTTTAAATAATCATTTAGGAAGTCAAAGCATGCAAAGTGAAACAATAGTAAATAATTAACATAAGACAGTAACATTACTTATAAATAATACTCTTTTATTTAATCATAAAATGTTAATTACAATTTTTCTATTATAAGTTTCTAAAATCTATCTAATCACCAAAACTAATATCGTCCTTCAGCCCAATGCTCCTAGTATGCTGCAAGTGCTTAACCCTACTCAGTCCCTTCGTAAGGGGATCTGCGAGGTTATCCTCTGACGATACCCTCTTCACTGCGAGGAGTCCCTATTCTACCTGATGTCTAATGAAATGATATTTCCTATCGATATGCCTGAATCTACCATGATCCCTCGGTTCCTTGGTTAAGGCAACCGCACCTTCGTTATCACAGAAAATCTCCATATGCTCCTTTATGGCCGGTACAACCCCAAGGTCTCCAATGAAGTTCTTTAGCCATATTGCCTCCTTCGACGCTTCGCTCACTGTTATGTACTCTGATTCGCACGTTGAATCAGCTACGGTCTCCTGCTTGGAACTTTTCCATGTCACTGCTCCACCATTTAGGGTAAAGACCCAACCCGACTGAGATCGGAAATTATCCCGGTCAGTCTGAAAACTAGCATCATTATACCCTCGCACTCTCAAGTTATCACTCCCATCGAGGACAAGAGCCTAGTGTTTAGTCCTCCGCAGGTACTTAAGAATGTTCTTTACCACAGTCCAGTGTGCTCTACCAGGGTTCCCTTGATATCTGTTGACCATGCTCAAAGCGAAGGCCATATCAGGGCGAGTACATGTCATAACATACATGATCGAGCCAACAGAGGAAGCATAAGGTACTCTGCTCATCTCTGCTATCTCGACATTGGTACTCGGGCTTTGAGTCTTACTCAACTTGGTATTGCTTTGGATTGGTAACTCCCCTTTCTTGGAATTCTCCATGCTAAAACGTTTCAACACTTTATCCAAGTAAGTACTTTGACTAAGTCCTATTAGACTCTTACTCCTATTTCTCAATATCCTTATCCCAAGAATATAATCAGCTTCTCTGAGGTCCTTCATAGCGAAGCACTTCCCAAGCCAAGACTTAACCTCTTGCAAGGTTGGGACGTCGTTTCCTATGAGCAGTATGTCATCCACATACAACATGAGAAAGCTAACTATACTCCTACTGGCTTTAACATATACACAGGACTCATCCTTGCTTCTTGAGAAACCAAACTCTTTGACTTTCTCATCAAAACAAAGATTCCATCTGCGAGACGCTTGTTTCAATCCATAGATGGATTTCTCAAGCTTACACACTCTACTAGGGTGCTTCGCATCGACAAAACCCTCTGGCTGACTCATGTAAACATCTTCAGCCAACTTCCCATTTAGGAAAGCGGTTTTGACGTCCATCTACCATATTTCATAATCATGAAACGCAGCTATGGCTAGCATGACCCTTATAGATTTAATCTTTCGCTACTTGTGAGAAGGTCTTGTCATAGTCAACTCCAAGAGTTTGAGTAAAGCCCTTCGCAACCAATCGCGCCTTATACGTGTGTACTTTCCCATCCATGTCGGTCTTCTTCTTGAAGATCCATTTGCACCCGACCGTCTTACGACCTGACACATTTTCAACCAAGTTCCAAACTTGATTGTCATACATGGACTGAATCTCGTTGTACATAGCCTCTTTTCATTTCGCAGACTCTGGGCCTGCCATGGCTTCCTTGTAGTTGTTAGGTTCGTCCAAATTTATTAGTGTGTTATCACTAATAAATGTATCATCCTCAGCAGTTATATGGAAACCATATAATACGGGCGGAACACTAACTCTACTAGAATGTCTAAGAGGTAGGGACTCGTCAATCAGTTCAATAGAAGTTTCCTCCTCGGGTTGAGCGCCAGTGTTAGAGGTTCCTTCATCGCTTGATTCTTGAAGCTCTTCAAGATCAATTTGCCTCCTACTATCCTCTTGGCATATTAGTTCTCTCTCTCGGAAAACCCCTCTCCTCGCAACGAAGACAACATTGTCACTCAGTCTATAGAAGAGATATCCAAAGGACTTCTGTGGATAGCCGATGAAAATACATCGCTCACTACGAGGTTCGAGCTTTTCGTGAGTCTCTCGTCTTACGAAAGCCTCGCAACCCCAAACCTTGATATGTGCCAATGAGGGAACTTTCCCTGTCCGCATCTCGTGAGGTGTTTCGGAAACCTTCTTAGTTGGGACTAGATTAAGGATATGGGCGGCAGTCGCTAAGGCCTACCCCCAGAATGAGATAGGTAACGAAGTTCGACTCATCATGGAACGAACAATGTCCAACAAGGTTCGATTGCGCCTCTCAGCCACACCATTCAACTGTGGTGTCCTAGGCGGCATCAATTCTGAAACGATTCCGCATTCCTTGAGGTAGTTGTGGAATTCAATACTAAGGTACTCTCCTCCTCGATCGGATCGGAGCATCTTAATTTTCCTGCCCATCTGATTCTCCACTTCTTGCTTAAATTTTTGAACTTTTCAAAGGTTTCTGACTTGTGCTTGATTAAGTAGATATACCCATATCTGCTATAATCATCAGTAAAAGTCACATAGAAGCGGTTCGCATCCCTTGTGGTGGATCTAAAAGGTCCACATACATTCGTATGTATGAGATCCAATAAACCCTCACCCCTTTCACAAGTACCAATGAAGGGTAAAATCACATAGAAGCGGTTCGCATCCCTTGTGGTGGATCTAAAAGGTCCACATACATCCGTATGTATGAGATCCAATAAACCCTCACCCCTTTCACAAGTACCAATGAAGGGTGACTTTGTCATCTTTCCAAGTAAACAAGATTCGCACGTCTCATCCGATTTGAGGTCGAATGACTCCAACACTTCATCCTTTTGGAGTTGGGCTATGCACTTGTTGGTGACATGTCCAAGACAACAATGCCACAAGCATGCTTTGTCCAAACCATTGGACGAATCAATGTGCAACACATTATTTCCTAAGCTGTCTACAACATTCACAATTTCATATACTCCATTACAAGGCAATGCTTCAAAATAGAAAGTACCATTCAAGAAAGCATTAATAGAACCAATTTCATTATTAAACGAAAATCTAAAACCTTGTCTGTACAAACCATGAAAGGAAATAATGTTTCTCGCCATTTCTGACGAGTAGCAACAATCATTCAAATCTAAACCTAACCCACTACTAAGCACTAAAGAGTAAAGTCCAATCTTGGTGACAGGCGACGCTTTCCTATTTCCCATGATCAGGTTCATATTTCCATGCTCCACATCCCTACTTCTTCTTAGACCCTGCAAATCATAACATATGTGAAAACCACATCCTGTATCAAGTACCCTAGAAATAGCATGTGATGAGTTGTTAGATTGAATAGTATAAATACCTGCGAAGGATGGCTTTATCTTCCCATCCTTGATGTCCTGCAGATACTTCGGGCAGCTTCGTTTCCAATGCCCTTTGCCGTGACAGTAGAAGCACTCTGCTTCTTTTGGTTGGAAGAGGGGGTAGCAGAACCAGCTTTGGTCCCATTAGAAGAGGATCCATCATGGGGTTTACCCTTGTGGCTCTTAGAAGGAGCCTTCCTCTTCTTTCGTTTCCCTTGCCCAATAGCCAAGACAGGGGCAGCAGTAGTAGGAGTAGATGCAGTAGATTTGCCTTTCAGACTACTCTCACCAGTCCTTAGCAGACCTTGAAGCTTGCTCAGAGTGACCTCCTCCTTGTTCATATGATAGGTCATACGAAACTGGTCGTAACAAGGAGGCAACGAGTGAAGAATGATATCTATGGCCAGCTCCTCATCGAAGTTGACATTCAGCTGCAGTAAGCGGTCCACGAATCTCTGTATTTTCTGCAAGTGGGCCATGATGGACTCTCCATCCTTCATTTTGGTAGTGATCATCGAGGCGATGATCTCATACCTCTCCTGCCTGGCACTTTGATGGTAACGTTCCATCAAATCTTGGTGCATATCGTAGGGATAGTAGTCTTCGTAGGACTTTTGGAGTTCAGCAGTCATTGTTGCGAGCATGATACAATGAACCTTCGTAGCATCTCGCTCATGAGTTTCGTACGCAGCAATTTCTTCAGGAGTAGCAGTGTTCACATTGACTTCCTTCAGCTCCTTTTCGAGAACATACTCTTTGTCCTCGTAGCGGGTGACCATGCAAATGTTGCGGATCCGATCATTGAAATTGGTCCCATCAAATATCACCCTCCCACACAAGTTCATGAGTGAAAATGAGCCAGAAGGGGTCGAGCCAGAAGCGTTGTTGTTTTGAGTAGACATCTGAAATGGAAAAGGAACAAAGTTTAGATTAGATAATCATCCCCAATTAAACACCCAAATGAGAAATTTGGGCTAGGACCCAACATGATTATTTACAATTCAGAAGAGGGATGTCGTAATCTAATTGCAAATAATATGAAGGTACGTAAATGACTACCAATTTCCACCATGAAAAACGAAAAATGATTTTAGGTTTTAAATGAATTAAAATTCCTAGACTCTTTTGAGATTCATTGAACTTTGCAATGGCATGTTTAAATCTCGATTATGCCCTTCAAGTTTGTGACTGGGATACCGAGGATCACAAACAAGGTGTGAATAACCATGCAAATGTACTTGGTACTCTCGATGTCATTTACCACCTAATCAATGTTCCGGTTAGCCACACACGCTCCATTGATCTATGATAAACATCAAGTTACCCTTTGCCACCTTTGCTAGTCCCAAATTAGTGTGACGGTTAACCACACACGCTCCACTAACAACTTGGCAAGGTGCAAAGTGTAATTTCATGGAATAGCTGTAACATCCCAAAAATCAAGGCCAAAAATTTCAATTTTAATTAAGTGATTTATAAAATAAATTGTCAAGACATTGCCAAAATCATGTCAATACATAAAATCGTAGTATCATGTCTCAAAATCATATCATCTGAAGTAATAGAATATAAGAGTACAATCCCAGAAAACTCTAAGAGGAAATCATGTGTGTGATGCGCTGCTACACCGCCGGCTCCTTTCCCTTAGACGAAGAGGTACCTGAAACCAAAACTAAAACTGTAAGCACAAAGCTTAGTGAGTTCCCCCATCATACCACATACAAATCAACATACATATTGCCGGGCAATTCTGGGGCACCCGACCTACCCATGTCAAGCCATTCTGGGGTGCTGACCTACCCATGTCAAGCCATTCTGGGGTGCTCACCTACCCATGTCAAACTATTCTGGGGTGCCGACCTACCCTCCGGTCTATCTCAACCGATCATAAGGACTATTTCACCCCCTACCGCTAGCATATAATATCATATCATAATCATGATGTCAGACATATCTGGGGTGTCCGACCTACCCATTGGTCCTAACGACCGAATCGGGGACTAGTCCCCTCCTACTGGTACTATCTCACATAACATAGCATACTAGCATACACACATATCAAGCAATAGCAAACCAGACAATTATCACAAAGACAATCATTTCAACCAAACAACTACTAGTGGGCCGGCCTTGGTGCCTTAGACCCACTCCTACTGGAAGGTAACTCACCTAGATGTCGTGTAGTGTCTGAGTTGTCCTCGGAGTGAAAGTCGATTCTCCTCGACTCATCAATCCCTACACGGCAACCCTTCTAAGTTATCAATTCGAACATGCAACCCTTATCAGGGTCAACTCAATTCAGTCAAAGTCAACATTGGTCAAAGTCAACATTGGTCAAAGTCAACATCCAGTTGACCTGACTAGCCGAGTTGGTCTACCAACTCGTTGAGTCGATACTCCTCTAACCCGATACAATCCCCGACTCTACTCGTCGAGTTTGGCAAGAACTCGACAGGTTCTCCTTCAATCATACCCTCAGGAACATCTTCATCTAACTCGCCGAGTTCATCCTTGAACTCGTCGAGTCCATCTCCCTCATACGAATACGTCCAGTCTATGACTCACTGAGTTGTATGAACAACTCGTCGAGTTCATCTTCAAATCTTGGGATATTGCCTTGGACTCACCGAGTTTGCTCAACCACTCATCGAGTTCCATGATTCCCAGGTCCCTTAAGGGCCTAAACAACTGAGGGACCTTCCACACCATCATCTGGTCCATCGACAGAAAGGATTTGGTGGTCATTACACCCTGACTCGCCGAGTCCCAAGAACGACTCGCCGAGTCCATCCTTGACCATTATTATACAGTCGATTTAAATGGGTCTTAACACACCAAAATCATAGATCTGGTCTCCTAATGTCCATTTTACACGTAAAGTTCCAAACTTGGTGCACATGCATGGGGTCTTTGGCTCAAAAAGCAATAAAAGATGGTCTATAAGATGCATGGAGTGTTTATGGCAACAAAGTGGGCACGTTTATGCCATAAAGACTCTCAATAGCCCCATATCTGAAGCACAAACTGACTTCCAGCACTCAATCCCGAATACACCCTCTCTAAGACTTAGAAAATGGAGGAAAATGGACCAAAATCAAGATCTACACAAAGAATAGCTAAGGTTCAGCTTTATACCTCCAATAAGCTGGAAATGTGCCCAAAACTCTGGATCTTCCTGATTCCCCTTGATCTCACAAGCCTCCTCCTTCTTTTCAAGCTTCAAACACACAAAGTAACACCTCAAGGCTCAAAAACACACTAATAACGGCTAGGGTTTCAAGATAATGCTTTTTGGGAGTAATAGGGACGATGGAGGCTGAGATAAGTTGTTTAAATAGGGTGCAAACCCTCAAATTTAGGGTTTCACTCAAACAGCACCTACTCGCCGAGTCGGTCTCCCGACTCGTCGAGTAGGCCACTTAAACTTCCCGCGGATCACGACTTTACTCGACGAGTTGGGCCACCAACTCATCGAGTCCCAGAGGAAATACATGAAGTTATTGAATTACATACGTACCAGGAATCAGGTGTTACAAATCTCCCCCACTTATTTTAGACTTCGTCCTCAAAGTCTGCTACTAGGTCCTGAAAAAGCTCGGGTAATGCTCCCTCATCTCGTCCTCTGGCTCCTAGGTCCATTCCGAGCCCTTGTGGTGCTGCCGCTGCACCTTTACCAGCTCCACTCTTTTATTCCTCAGATCCTTTGACTTCCTGTCAAGGATCGCCACTGGCCGCTCGATGTAGTTCAGGATGTCATCAACCTGAATATCTTCTAAAGGCACCACTGCCGAATCGTCCACCAGACACTTCCGCAACTAGGAGACGTGAAGGGTGCTATCAATATGACTGAGTTCGGCTGGCAGATCCAGCCTATATGCCACCTTGCCCACCCGGGCTACAACCCTGAAGGGTCCAATATACCTGGGGCCCAGCTTCCCCGCTTCCTGAATCGAATGACGCCCTTCCAAGGCGACACTTTCAGGAGCACCATATCCCCGACCAGGAACTCCAGGTCTGATCGACGGTTGTTGGTATAACTTTTTTGCCGACTCTGAGCAGTCTGAAGCCTGCTCCGAACCTGTTGGATCCTCTCCGTAGTCTTGAGTACCACCTCGGTACTCCCCATGACTCTCTGACCAACCTCACCCCAGCATATCGGGGTCCTGCACTTCCTCCCATACAACATCTCGAAAGGAGGACCGTCGATACTCGCATGATAGCTATTATTATAAGAGAACTCCGCCAACGGAAGGTAAGTATCCCAACTACCTCCAAAATCTAAAACACATGCCCGCAGCATGTCCTCCAGAGTCTGGATTGTCCGCTCGCTCTGACCATCCGTCTGCGGGTGAAAGGCGGTGCTAAAGTGCAGTCGAGTACCCAACTCGTCGTGAAACTTCTTCCAGAATCTGGAAGTAAACCGCACGTCTCGGTCTGAAATCACTGAAACTGGCACTCCGTGCCGAGCTACTACCTCTCGGATGTAGATGTCGGCCAACTTCTCGGCCGAGATGCTCTCCTGGATCGGTATGAAGTGGGCACTCTTGGTCAACCGATCCACGACAACCCAAATCGAATCCACTCCTCGTGCAGTCCTGGGAAGCTTGGTGATGAAATCCATAGTAATATCTTCCCATTTCCACATGGGAATGTCTAGCAGCTGCATCTTGTTGTGTGGCCTCTGGTGCTCGACCTTGACCTTCCTGCAGGTCAAGCATCGCTCCACATACCAGGCGACGTCCCGCTTCATGCAGGGCCACCGGTAATCGGGTCGAAGACCTCTATACAACTTCGTCGCCCCGGAATGAATAGAAAACCTGGATTTGTGCACCTCCTCCATCCATACCTGGCGCACACCTCCATGATATGGGACCCACACCCTACGGTAAAGAGTCAACAATCCCCGGTTGTCGTAATCGAAAGAGGAAACCTGACCCACAATACGCTCGCTCTTCCGATGTTCCTCCTTCATGGCCTCCAGCTGGGCCTCTCGATCTGCTCCAAAAGTGGTGTCACTACGGTCATCCTCATACAGATGCCCCTGATCGACGCTTCCTTGCGGCTAAGCGCGTCGGCCATGACATTGGCCTTACCGAGGTGGTAGAGGATCTCACAATCATAATCCTTTACCACATCAAGCCACCGACGCTGCCTCATATTCAAATTTGGCTGGTCCATGAGATACCTCAGGCTCTTGTGGTCCATGTAAATCGTGCAACGAACCCCATAGAGGTAATGATGCCAATTCTTGAGGGCGAAAACAACAGCCCCCAGCTCTAAATCATGCGTCGGATAATTCGCCTCATGAGGATTCAACTGCCTCGAAGCGTACGCGATAACATGCCCTCTCTGCATCAATACCGTGCCCAACCCTGAGATGGACGCATCGCAATATACCACGAAGTCCTCTACGCCCTCCGGCAGGGCTAAGATTAGCGCCTCGCACAATCTCTGTCTCAAAGTCTCAAATGCAGCCTGCTGCTCAGGCCCCCAGCGAAAGACCATGGATTTCCTCGTCAACCTAGTCTGGGGCACGCCTATCTTGGAGAAGTCCTGAATGAATCTCCGATAGTATCATGCCAGTCCCAGGAAGCTCCGAATCTCGGATGGAGACCTTGGAACCTCCCATCTCATCACGGCCTCCACCTTGGCCGGGTCAACCGAAATCCCGTCCTGGTTGACAAGGTGCCCCAGAAACTGCACCTCACACAACCAGAACTCACACTTGGAGAACTTAGCATACAAGCTCTCCCTCCTCAAAGTATTCAGAACCTCCCGCAAGTGTTCCTCATGCTTTTCCCGCGTCTTGGAATAGACCAAGATGTCATCGATAAAAACTATTACGGACCGATCCAACATCGGTCTGCACACGCGGTTCATGAGATCCATGAACGCGGCAGGAGCATTGGTGAGCCCGAAAGGCATCACCACAAACTCATAGTGACCATAACGCGTCCGAAAAGCAGTCTTCTGCACATCCTCCTCTCTGACCCTCATCTGATGATATCCTGAACGCAAATCAATCTTGGAGAACCAAGACGCTCCCTATAGCTGGTCAAATAGGTCATCTATCCTCGGGAGTGGGTAACGGTTCTTCACCGTTACCTTATTCAGCTCCCGATAATCTATACACATCTAGTGCGACCCGTCCTTCTTCTTCACAAATAAAATCGGGGCTCCCCAGGGCGAACTGCTCGTTCTAATGAATCCCTTGTCTAACAGCTCCTGCAGTTGTATAGACAACTCCTGCATCTCAGGAGGAGCCAACTAATACGGTGCCTTGGCTATCGGAGCCGCACCAGGGATTAGGTCGATCCTGAACTCTACCTGCCTCTCCAGAGGTATCCCAGGCAACTCCTCGGGGAATACATCCGCAAACTCTCGCACTACTGGCACATCGCCCACCGTCGCCTTTCCCGCCTCCCAGGTATCCATGACATAGGCGACATATCTTGTGCAACCCTGCTGAAGGTAGCGCCTAGCTCTCGCTGCTGAACATAAAACTGGCCCTCGCTGTGGCCTCTCGCCGTGAATCACCAGCTCTCCCCCACTTGGGGTCCTGATCCGCACCAACTGCTGTGTGCAGTCAATCACTGCCCTATTGGGGCTTAGCTAATCCATACCAATAATAACCTTGTTCCCCCGCAAGGGTATGGGAACCAAGTCTACCAGGTAAAGCTCCTCGAACAACCTCAAAACACAATCTCGGTAGACTTCTGATGCTCACACTGACCGGTCGTCCGCAATCTCGACCTCTAGAGGGCAATCCAACAAGCCCGAGGATTCAGGAAACCTCTTGCTAAGCGCAAGAGAGACAAACGATCGGGTAGCACTCGAATCAAACAACACCTGAACTGGAATACCGTTCACATGGAACGATCCTAAACAGAGCACATATATAACATATCAAAATCACAGCGACATAACATAAAGGATTAGAGAGAAGAATTCATACCCGTCACCACATCGGGTGCGGTGCGTGCCTCCTCGGCTGTCAACTGAAACGCTCGGCTCCGCACCACTGGAGCCTCTGCCTTGACCATCCGCCCATCCGCAACTTGTGTTGTCATTGGAGTCGGCGCCACCACTGGCATTGCTGCTGATACTGCTGACAATCTAGGGCAGTTGGCCTTTCTATGGCCCCTCTGATTGCAATGGAAGCAAATCAGGTCTGATGTCTGAACTGTGGGGGCGGGGGCAGTACAATCCCTTCCAAAGTGCCCTGTCTTGCCGCACTTATAGCAGCCTGACGATCCCACTCTACAAGCTCTATCATGCGGCCTGCCGCATTTCCTGCAGCGGCTCTGGCCCGGCTGGCCCTTCGACCTAATGTCGGATCCCTTGGGTTTCTTCCCCGAAACCCCTGTAACCTACTCAGTCTCTGCCTTCCTCTTCCTGAGGTGCTCCAAATCAATCTCCCTCTCCTGCGCCCTGGCAATGATGGACTCCAAGGTCGGGCAGGCTGAATAGCTGACATGCTCCCGGATATCAGCCCTCAACATATCATGGTAGCGGGTCTTCCGCATCTCCTCATCCCCCGCATACTGAGGTACCAACAAGGCCCTCTCCCTGAACCTGGCGGTGATCTCTGCCACTGTCTCGGTTGTCTGTCTCATATCAAGAAACTCTCTGGCTAGCTGTTGAAGCTCCACAGCTGGCGCAAACTCAGCCCTGAACCTGGTCACAAAATCTGACCAAGTCATGGCCTCGATGGCTGGGGCTCCCAGCGAGTCACCAACTGACTCCCACCAATCCCTAGCTCTATCCCTCAGACATCTCATAGCAAAGCGGACCTTCGACCCCTCCAGGCAGAAGCTCGTCAACTGTGCAGACTCAATGTCTGCGATCCATCTCATGGCGGCAATGGGGTCCTTCACCTCGTGAAAGTCTGGCGCACCACTCCCCCTGAAGTCCTTGAAGGACAGTGTGCGCGTACCCGTCTGGCTGGACGCCGAGTCCCTCCTAAATGCTTGGAGGCGATCCTCCATCAACTCGATAATCCCCTCCTTGATCGACCCGAAAATGATAGGGGTCGACTCAAGGATACCTCTAGTGATCTCAGACGCGATGAACTCGCGTAGTACGTCATCAACCTGCTCGGACCCTGCACCCGAGCCTGATCCTGATCCTGATCCACATCCTGAACCTCCTGCTCCATGTCGTGTGACCACCATACTGAAAATAAACACGTAAACGTTAGGATCATACATACTCCCGAGAGGTCTCACACTCCCCAAGTTTCCTGGTTCCATCTCGGCTCTCCCTGACTCGAGTACGGATCCTGTGCTTTCAGTAGTACGGGCCCATACTACCTTCCACATCTATCCGTACTTTCCCCAAGGATTTCCTCAACTTCACCAACTCCCTTAACCCATATCCCTTTCCGACTAATCTCATCCTAGGCTTTCCTAGGGCACCCTCCGACCTACTCTCCGCCATCAGGTGCATTAGGATTCCCTACCACCTTCCCCTAACTAGCTTGCGAATATTGTAACACATTCGCTTACTAGTTAGTTAAAGTTATCCAGAACCCCTATAGCACAAAGCAAGCAACATTCATGCATTGAGTAACCAATTCAAGCATAACCTAATCAGGCTATCTCACTGCTACTAACAGCTCTAACATACAGCTCAATGAGCTCCTATAGCAGGCATACAAGGCATCCTTCCTAGATCATCAGCCCTATTCTAGCATGCAGTTCTCATAAACACATAACAGGCATACAAGGCATCCTCCTAGATCCTTAGTCCTAATCTAGCATGCAGTTCTCATAATCATATCATATAACATAACATAAAAAGTATGGGTATCTTGGGGAAAACTTACTTGATCTCGGCCGTTCGCACGCATCACACACCTCATTATTTATCAAAACTCTTTAATTTAGATTTTAGAAAAACTATTTCCTTCTAAAAATCCTTCAAGCCCTCGGTTTGAGTTCAGACACCCCCAAGGGTATGTCCGAATCCCTCAAACCAAGGCTCTGATACCAACTTGTAACATCCCAAAAATCAAGGCCAAAAATTTCATTTTTAATTAAGTGATTTATAAAATAAATTGTCAAGACATTGCCAAAATCATGTCAATACATAAAATCGTAGTATCATGTCTCAAAATCATATCATCTGAGGTAATAGAATATGAGAGTACAATCCCAGAAAACTCTAAGCGGAAATCATGTGTGTGTGTGACGCGCTGCTACACCGCCGGCTCCTTCCCCTTAGACGAAGAGGTACCTGAAACCAAAACTAAAACTGTAAGCACAAAGCTTAGTGAGTTCCCCCATCATACCACATACAAATCAACATACATATTGTCGGGCAATTCCGGGGCACCCGACCTACCCATGTCAAGCCATTCTGGGGTGCTCACCTACCCATGTCAGACTATTCTGGGGTGCCGACCTACCCTCCGGTCTATCTCAACCGATCATAGGGACTATTTCACCCCCTACCGCTAGCATATAATATCATATCATCATCATGCTGTCAGACATATTTGGGGTGTCCGACCTACCCATTGGTCCTAACGACCGAATCGGGGACTAGTCCCCTCCTACTGGTACTATCTCACATAACATAGCATACTAGCATACACACATATCAAGCAATAGCAAACCAGACAATTATCACAAAGACAATCATCTCAACCAAACAACTACTAGTGGACCGGCCTTGGTGCCTTAGACTCTCCTCGACTCCTCAATCCCTACACGGCAACCCTTCTAAGTTATCAATTCGAACATGCAACCCTTATCAGGGTCAACTCAATTCAGTCAAAGTCAACATTGGTCAAAGTCAACATCCAGTTGACCTGACTCGCCGAGTTGGTCTACCAACTCGTCGAGTCAATACTCCTCTAACCCGATACAATCCCCGACTCTACTCGTCGAGTTTGGCAAGAACTCGACAGGTTCTCCTTCAATCATACCCTCAGGACCATCTTCATCTGACTCGCCGAGTTCATCCTTGAACTCGTCGAGTCCATCTCCCTCATACGAATACGTCGAGTCTATGACTCGCCGAGTTGTATGAACAACTCGTCGAGTTCATCTTCAAAGCTTGGGAGATTGCCTTGGACTCGCCGAGTTTGCTTAACCACTCATCGAGTTCCATGATTCCCAGATCCCTTAAGGGCCTAAACAACTGAGGGACCTTCCACACCATCATCTGGTCCATCGACAGAAAGGATTTGGTGGTCATTACACCCTGATTCGCCAAGTCCCAAGAACGACTCGCCGAGTCCATCCTTGACCATTACTATACAGTCGATTTAAATGGGTCTTAACACACCAAAATCATATATCTGGCCTCCTGATGTCCATTTTACATGTAAAGTTCCAAACTTGGTGCACATACATGGGGTCTTTGGCTCAAAAAGCCATAAAAGATGGTCTATAAGATGCATGGAGTGTTTATGGCAACAAAGTGGGCACCTTTATGCCATAAAGACTCCCAATAGCCCCAGATCTGAAGCACAAACTGACTTCCAGCACTCAATCCCGAATACACCCTCTCTAAGACTTAGAAAATGGAGGAAAATGGACCACAATCAAGATCTACACAAAGAATAGCTAACTTTCAGCTTTATACCTCCAATAAGCTGGAAATGTGCCCAAAACTCTGGATCTTCCTGATTCCCCTTGATCTCACAAGCCTCCTCCTTCTTTTCAAGCTTCAAACACACAAAGTAACACCTCAAGGCTCAAAAACACACTAATAACGGCTAGGGTTTCGAGATAATGCTTTCTGGGAGTAATAGGGACGATGGAGGCTGAGATAAGTTGTTTAAATAGGTTGCAAACCCTCAAATTTAGGGTTTCACTCAAACAGCACCTACTCGCCTAGTCGGTCTCCCGACTCGTCGAGTAGGCCACTTAAACTTCCCGCAGATCACGACTTTACTCGACGAGTTGGGCCACCAACTCGTCGAGTCCCAGAGGAAATACATGAAGTTCTTGAATTACATACGTATCAGGAATCAGGTGTTACAATAGCATACATTTTCACATTTTTCCTAAAGTAACTAAGATTGGGAATTTATAAAAAACATTTAGTTACTTTATATAATCATTATACTTATTAATGAGGAATTGGTTGCCCTATCCTACCCGTTCGGCTAACGACCCTCCACCAATCAAGGAAGCGGTGGGTGAGAGTGGACACCCATTAAACTGTCATTTTATAGGCAGCAACCTTATACCCCCCTTAAAGATCGGCTTCGTGAATTAGGCCTACTAACGGTAAGACTAGCTTTATTATATATATATATATATATATATATATATATATATATATATATATATATATATATATATATATATATATATATATATATATTATTAATCTTTTAATATTATAATAGTATAAGGGTTGAATTTTAACTTTTAAAACTCTAGGGTTTAGAATTTAAATATTTCAAAATTTAAATTATTAATCAAAAATTTAAATTTCAAAATTTGAGGGCAAGTTTTGAAAATTTTCAAAACATCTTTTAGATCAAATTTTAAAAATAATTAATTAATCATATTGTTAATCTTTATCATATAATTTGACCTAATCTATTTACTTGACAAGATAATCCAAATCAAAATACAACTAATCAATCTTTATCATATAAAACAAATAATTATCTTATTTATGACAATTATCTTTGAATTGCATTAGGATAATCAATACCTTATTGAAAAAATCGGATTTTATCTGTCAAAAACGTTTTTGGTAATTATCCTAATTCAATTTCAGTCAAAATCCTGAAAAATCGGCCACCAGACGACCCGACTCGCCGAGTCACTATATGGACTCGTCGAGTTCATTAGGTGACTCGACGATTTCATCAGTCAGAGGCTCAATTTTTCGATTTTCAAGCTTTGAACAAATTAGCAATGCATCAAATACAAAAGAAAAACGATCTTGGCTTTGATACCACTGTTGGGTTATGAACATTACAACAATCCTATGGTGCACATGCAAACCCTAATGCTTGGATCTAATTTTTCTAATTGTACATGCAATAATTGTCCAAGACTTGCAAACCCTAAGCTAGCATACTACAAAATCGAAACCAACATAAATAACTATTAAGAATGTTACCTTTCAATTGAAGCTTGAAAATCTTGAGCTTTTGAGAACTTTAGCACCTCAAGTGTGATGCCTCTAGTAGATCACAAACACCAAAGCAATTGGAGAGTGCAAGAGAGAGATGGAGAGGCTAAAATCGACTTTGGATTCCTTCTAGGGTTTCTGGTAGTTGAATTCTAGTGCCCAATGGTTCCTTATATAGCTGCAGAGTTAGGGTTTCAGTCAAATACCTAATCTGGTTGCTTAATCCCTAAGCACCCATTAGATCCTTCCATAATCCCTAGCTTGGACGATTTCTATATGGGCTTCCATATAAAATCGTTCATCCCTTTCATAAAGGATCCACAGCCAATATTGCAACTATCTTATAATTACAATATCAGTCCCCTAATTCAATTAACCTCTTTTGATCACAAAATTAATTCTTGACCAATGTTAATGAAATAATATGATTTCTATTTTAATGTATTATTCAAATAATATATTAATAAACCATAATAACCTCTTTCTCTATTATTCTTCCAGTCAAGTTGCTTTGGTAAAGGCAACCCAAAAGGACCATGCTACAACCGGGTCAAGTACATACCAAATATAGTTATGGCTTAGACACCTAATCCAACAAATTGTTCAAGGAGTGTACCTTGAATTTTAGACTTCGTTACCTTCAAATTGTTTTAAGTAACAAAGGTTCAATGGAACAATTCGTGATATCGCTGGCTAAGTCTCTATGATTTTGAAGCCTCGACATTACAAAAATATCATTGCATGTAAGGTTGAAATCTAACGCATTCTAGTAATGACAAGAATCTTGTATTGTGAAATAAGCATCATTAGAATAGTATCCAGTCAATTTGATCACAAAGGAAGGACCATAAAGAGACATAGTATGCATGTTTATAACATAGCATGACTGATGTTTATTCAAGTGTTTAGTTGATTACTCGAAACATTATACAATGAATAAAGTCTAATTAATATGGTGGTTAAATAATAAGAGTTTTATTTATATTCAATAGTTTTGAGACCATAATTGGTTAGGTTATTATTGAGTTTCACTTTGCATGTTTTACTTCACAAATAATTGGATTATTCAAACATCCACAGTCGGTCGTACTTTTGGAAGTAAATAGTGAATTAAGACTGTCATGAATTGAATTGTAGATTGTCTATGGGGATTAGACATAGCAATTGTTTGCTGCAATGTTCATGAGTACTTGGAAAATAGAGATTTTGAGTATTGGATTAACCCACGCTTAGAGAATTACTTCATGGATTTTATCATGAGTAATTATGACACGATAATATCTTATATTCTTGAAACGAAGATATATGAACTGTTGTTTACAAGTCGTTTGTGCATTGATAATACGTAAACGCATCAGTAACTTGCTGTTATAAAATGTATTGTTGTGCGTGATTTGATGAGTGAATAGTGCAAGAATATAAGTCGAAGTTTATCTGTTCTTTTTTTCCTAATGGGAAAAGCAATATCTGTGGGCCCCTCGATGATTTGATGATGACATCTAAAGTGCTTAGCCAAGCCTAGACTGAATTGATGTGTTCGATTGGTAGTCTGATTTCAGTCGTCATAAATCAAAAATCGGGAAACAAAACTTGGACAATGAGATTGACTATAATCCATGTCTCATGTCTATACGATATCTTGTAGAACGTAGGGATATTTTATCACTTATCTTAGGACACGTAACTGACTGGGTCAGAGTTCGACAACAGCTTTGAGAGCTACAATTTGCTAATCAGTTTGGAAGTTATACAGGAAATTATAGTTACTAGACTTATCCAAGTGGGAGACTGTTGGATTAGGTGTCTAAGCCATAACTATAATTGGTATATACTTAAATTGATGGTAGCACAGTCCTTTTGGGTTGCCTTCAAAACTAGCAACTGGACAGATGATTTTGGAGAGAAAAGTTGAATTTATTATTTTATTAATAAATTGAAGTAAATGATTTGTTAATATATTATGAGAATAATATATTAATTTGAAATAGTAATATTTAATTAGTATTTAATCATAAATTAATTGGAATTAATTTTGGGGTTAAAATAATTAATTAAAAGTGAAGGGATTGAATTGTAATTATTCAATAGTTGAGAAAGAGGCAATCTACAATCATCCATAAGGTGGGACGATTTCTTGGAGCCTAAGGGTTCTAGAATAATCCCTAATGGATAATCAGGAAAGTAGATAATTACCCGGTTTAAGATAATCTTGGATTTGGGCTTATCTAGGATTTCCTGACTACACTATAAATAGGGTTGTAACCCTAGAATTTTTGGCCACCTCTTCTTTTGAAGCATCGGCCGATGTTTTTTTATTGATGTAAAATGTTGAATACATAGATGAAATGTGTAAATGTAAGTACAAGTATCGTGGATAAGCTAAGTGTGTCCCTAATGTTCTAGTTACATGTGATATTTATAGTCTAATGTTAATAACAAGATGTTCGATAATTCTTGGATCCTCCAGAATCAGCATATGAACATTACTTGACTTGGTATTCCGGGTCTTTTGCCTGGTTGAGATGACTCTCCATTGAGAATGGGTCTTGTGTTGACTCGTTCTGCACATGTGAGAAAAATAAAGAGAATATAGTCGTTATAAGTATTAGAAATATTAGTGATAATAGTCAAGATCATGGGATATGTTTAAGGATCCTGAGGCTTCAGAAGTATTTTGAGGATCCTGAAAATAAGTCAAGGATCCTTCCCCTAACACCAATGAATAATGAGAGTTCTATCAAATAAGGATCAGTCAGACAGGACAATTAGGAAGCGAGACCATTTCGGCGTATAGTCTTTCTGAAAATCCAACAACCAAGCCAATGTGACCATTCTAGACACCTCTCCCGTAAGTAGATCAATCAGCATTATAACTAGAATTGTTGATAAATCTTATATATACATTCATCATAACAACGACTATGAATAAATATAAGTTACATTTTAACTGTAATAAGTGTAGCCTAACTTATAGAGCGTTTTTCTGACAAAATTCCAGAAAATGCAATTGCAGAACTCTGGCCTAATAGCTACTAATTTCGGGCACTCAAGGTCCCCAGAGCTTCGCCAAAACACCCTAAATACTTAAGAATTTTCGAAATTGTGAAGTGGAAATACCAGAGAGAAGTTCTGGTGGTGTGGAGGGTTGAAATGAGGCTTCAAAGGAAATTATAGGAAATTTTACGAGGATGCGCGCTACACATACCTACCAAGTGCGCCACGCACTTGGGTGGTACCTGGGGTGCCCGTGTCACTTTCCTCGTGGTCCACGTGTCGCTTTCTAGAAGGTTGCACGTAGCGCAGCGCGCGTATGCGTGTGATTTTCTATTTTTTGTAAATTACATAACTTCTTAATATAAGCTCCGTTTTTTACGTTCTTTATATCCACGCATATCTATCGACGAGATCTACAACTTTCATTTAGACTTCGTCGGCTAATTCTCACTTTATTTTTAATTTATTATTTTTGAAGGCTTAGACTGCTAAACTCCGTTTAAAATTCATATCTCTTTTATACGTCATCCGTTCTCGACAGTCTTTATACTGATGGAATTGTATCTATGAGATCTGCACCTCTCATTTAGATTGTTTCGGCTAACAATCGACCGGTCGCGATTTCGGTTTATATGTCGTGCACTGCTATACCGAAACATCTAAAAAATCATGACTTCCTCATACGAAGTCAAATTTGGACGTTCTCTATATGTACGCTCTCGGTTTTACGACTAATACAACTTTCGTTTAGATCACTAAGGCTAATAATTAATCTATCTATGATTTGTATTTTACGACGCGCATAGTCGTGTCAGTTTAAATAGTGAAACTTCGCAGAAGCCTAACTTTTTTATACGAAGTTGGATTCGAGCGTTCTATATATCTATGAAAATCATATTGATGTTTCCTACATGTTTATGACGATTACCTTGGCTAAAAATTAATATGTCTCTACTTCGAAATTTATAAACGACGGTTTATATTGAATTCTATTGGAATGCGAAAAATGGGGTGTTACAACTCTCCCCCGCTTACAAAGATTTCATCCCCGAAATCCTGCTCCTTGGGCCCATAACGTATCCATATATGAATTATCAAGATCAACTTATGATCTAGCTTGCGTTGCTACATCGAATTCATCCATAGGTACTTATTTAGCCATAGAACTTTGTTTTTTACCATAGACGTACTACCGAAATCCTCGTGAAGTCATCCAAAATTGGGAATTCGTCGGTTTGGACTTCCAAAAATTACATGTTATGATTGATGATTGCCTTCAGACGTGAAATGTTGATATAGTCGACTTATTATAAAGTGCCTAACTACAGAAGTTTATCTATGACATCCTAACGGAATCCTCTTTTCGGAATATGCCTCTAAAAAGGCTTATGGCATGTCCTTTAGACACACACGAATATGGATTACAAACGGTATTCCAACCTAGTTCAGGTGTTCCAACATCCTGAAATTTAACTAAAACTACTATAACGGTTTTACTATTTTGAAAACTCTGGAACCGATACTATAATATTGGTGACGGACTCATTATAAGGCTTGCAACCTACTAGATTATCATGAACACTAGCTCACCGATAACCTTCTCTCAAGTCGCTAACTACATTACACATATCGGGGTACAACTATTGTTTGAGCAATTCGTTCACGATACGTCGTGATACTATCCAACTACTAGGATTTCGATGTTAGATCGCTCTTGTCATCATCCCTTCTCTGGCCTAACGACTCACGATCAATACTTCGGTGGTCTTAAAGATTCACAACCATTATTTGACTGTCCTAATTGGCATCCTTCCTTGATATCTACTTATCACAACAAATCTTTGCTTTGAGACTACAACTACTTAGAGGTCCTTAATCTATACTTTACGGATGCTAAAGTATAACTGTCGTCCTAGGAATGTTAACCTTTGATCCTAGTTTCTTATTAACTGATACGCTTACTGTCCTAAGGAATAACTAAACTAAACACATAGTCTACCCTGATGTCCAAAGTAACACTAAAGTATTATTGTATGCTTTGTTGGGTATAGAAGATTGCGTCATTGAGCTTTTTGGTTTAGTCCATTTTGTATACGGTTTTGGGCCTGTCCAGCCGTCATTTATTAGGGTTATAGTATCTATATATAGTGCATGCATGCACTGTGTATGAGTTAGTCGTTAATATTATCATTGTAACTCTACCACACCCCTACAGTAGCAATTTTAAATAGAGTTCTTCTGAGGTTGTGGCTTATTAATCATTCGACATCGGTTTGATTCATCTTATGTTCTTATTAACTTTGTGTTCTTGTGTTGCTTGTTAAGAATCTTATCGATCTTAAATAGTTTTAGTCTCATCAATTGGTATCAGAGCAGGAGGATGTGTAAATAATACGCATCTCTTCTGTTAGAAGAAAATCTTTAGGGTTTCCACTTTTATCGAATCCATTGGAGCCGTCATCACTTTATTGACGCTATTCCTAGATCTCGATATTACCCTAACTCAATATTTACAAGTCTGATTCTTGACAGGTACGCAGATCAAATCATCATGTCTCTCGATGAATCTCAAAACAATCCCATCAACATCTCTAACAGCATTGGCTCGACCACAAGGATTCTGATCCTATAGACTCACGAATATGAGGTATGGGCTCTTCATTTTGAAGACTATGTTCTTGGTTCAGAGGATAACGAATATTTGATCTGGGAGGCCATTACTTTGGGTCCTTTTACTCACTCCGGAACCAACAGAACCATCAAGACACAGAAAGAGTACAATCAGCTAATGGTAGATGTGAAAGAAGTTCCTCAAGATGAGAAGGACAAACTAATTAGCAATGTAAAAGAAATGAGGATGATCAGATTCGCTTTACAATCTGATACCTTTTGTCTGGTGAGTACGTGTACTACTGCAAAGGAAATCTGGGAAAGGCTTAAGGAGTTATATTCCACCGATGAGGATCTTGAGCATTCCATCCAAACTCTTCTACTTTCGGAGTTTGGTGACTTCAAGCAAAAGCCTGAGGAAAGTCTTATTCAAACATTCAATCGTTATAACCATCTTCTCAGTAAGATGATTAAGCACGGAATTGGCAGAGAGGTGATCGGGCAGAAGGTCACTTTCATGAATGGCCTAAGACCCAAATGGATGGCGGTGGTTTCAACTGTTAAAGCACATGAACAGTTCAAGACTTACTCGTTGGCAAAGCTCGTATGGATTCTCAAGTCACATGAAAGTGTTGTGACAAAAGACTCAAAAGTTGTTTCTAGTTTGGGCTCTTTGGCACCTGTCGCTAAAGGTAAATCCATGACCGATGAAGAACCTGAGACTGGTCTCTCAGAATGTGATCTTACTAGTGAGGAGTATGCTCTGATGGTGTCTACCCCATGCGGTTCGCTAGGAAGAAATTCCCTTCTGCCAAGAACCGAAACTGGCAAGGGAGTTATAGCTCCGAGAAGGCGAAGGAAGAGAACAAAAACACTTCTTATAAGGAAGAAGAGAAGAAAGAAGAAAAGCTAGTTGGTAACTCTGGGTATGACTGCCATTACTGTCACGGGCAGAATCATTTGGCGAAGGATTGCATGTTACGAAAGCTGAATGAGAAGAAAGAGGGAGAAGATGATGAAGCTTACTTCAAGCGTAAGCTGGAGGAAATCAAGAAGAAGAAAACTAACGATAAATCTATGCCTTCTTTGATTGTGCAGGAAGATGTCGCAGAGAACGAGTTCAGTGGAGTAGAAGTTTGGTCTACTAACTCGGAAGATGAAGTTCGCAAGCCCACACATGGCAGGGCATTTGTTGCGAATGAAGAAGGCTCTGAGGTTACTAGCAGATGTTTGATGGTAACAGCTGGTGTGTCACAAATGAGAGGCTACACAACAGATGGCGGGTGTGAAGAAGCGAACGAGAGGGAAGACAAATGCTTTACCACAAAACCAGTCAGAGAGCAGATCAATGAGTGTGATCAATTGATCAAGAAGGTAAATTCCATCCTTGAATCTCTTAAAATACTCGTATCTAACTATGAAAAAGAATTAAATGATTTAAAATTCACCTTCTCTAGTTTAAGTGGCAGGCTAAAACAAACTCGACTCACAAATTCTAACCTAACTGATCAAATTAGCAGGGTGTCTTCCAAGAGTGAGGAGCGAAGGATGTAGATAGAGAAGAAGGACTTAGAGTTGATTAGGGCAAGAGATGAATTGATTTATTTGCAACGTGACAATTTAAAGTTTTTGAAACAAAGGAATATTTTTTGCTTGATTGCTAAACGTCTTTATTCCAATATTACTCAGTTGCATTTAAATTGTGAGATTGGCAATAAGATCCATAAAATGATTTTGCCTTTCCTTGAATTAAAGGAAGACGAAATAGATGTTGATTGCTATAATTGTGAATCAATTATCTCATCAGAAGAAACCTCTGAAGCCTATAGAATTGGAGTGGACAAAATTGAGTCATTTATTAAGTCCAAAGACCACAAGGACATGCTCAAAAACTTACTGGATGAAAATGACATATTGAAAATAAAGACCGAAACTGTACAGAAATTTGATTCGTCTAGTTCTAAGTTGAGTTCAGATAAAAAGATCAATGCTGAAAATACATATGAATTTGATGAGGACAGTGACATGAGTGAAATATATGTAGAGGATGAGGTTGACTGTTCTGAATTTATTAAAACAGAACCTAAACCAACAAAAGTCCTTATATCTGAAAACTCTGTTGAGTTCGCTCGATTGTCTAAAGACAAGGTCAAAGTCCTGAAAGAGAAGGTTGTGGTATACCAAAAGGTACAAACCGTACCAAATCAAGTGTACACTACCAATGGAGTTACTAAGGATCATACAGTTGAGCTAACAAACATAGTAGATGAAGATAACGTTGATGGCTGTGATGAGTATTTTTGGTCAGCCCCAATCGACAATGCAGATGAAACGAAAGGTTTGTCAGAACGAACCTCGTGGAGACTGAAAAACAGATACGTAGCTGAACCAATAAACAAACCATCAAGGTTCAATAAAGCTAATACAAGTGGCACCAAGGACGTTCAAAGTGAATTTTCAAAAGGAACAAGCGAAACTAACAGTACTAGCGAACCTCAGCTAGTGAGAACCGAACCTCATGCCAGGAAGGCGAAACCGAATGTGAATATTCACAAATCATCCAAGCAACTTGCAGAGTAGAAATGTCAATGAAATAGGAGATATCAGAAAAATCTCAACGAAAGGAAGCAGTTTTGGCAATCCCAGAACTCCAATTATGTACGTAAAGAAAAAGCTTCCAACCAAAAGACGAAAGTACATTCGCAGGTGAAACCCAAACAATGTTCACACTGTCGTTCCTACGCTTCACAGAAACAAAATGATGGTTTCGCTCATAAGTCATCAGCTCCAAAAAGTTTTTCTGAAAAACCCAATCCTCCTCACTCTCCACCAAACAAAACTCCTATCAAGGATGTTAAAGGGAAGGGAAAGCTCGTCTCAGATTCTGAAGTTCAAACAAAGAAGATGATCACTAACCCTAGGAAGGATAAGAGAGAATTTGTTAAGAATCAACATAAAGAAAAACAAACTGATTCAAACAAAACAAGTAACAAAATCAAGGTTTTCACCATTAAAAGGAAAGACGAATCCACTTTAATAAAACGAATGTATATGCTTGATCTTTCTAATGCTTTTCCTTGTTCTGTAAAAGTCTCACCAGGACCCAAGCAACTTTGGGTTCCTAAATTCGTTTAACTTTTGCAGGTCATACGTGACGAGCAGTTTGATGATGAATGGTATATTGATAGTGGCTGCTCGCGTCACATGATAGGAAGAAAGGAAGAGATGAGAGAGTTTCGTGCTCTCAAAGATGGTGGATGTGTAAAGTATGGTAACAATTCCTTTGGAATAATAAAAGGCTATGGGATGATCACAAATGGAGATTTTTCAATCCGGAATGTGGCTTATGTGGAAGGGTTGCAACACAATCTAATTAGTGTTTCACAATTAGTTGTGGGAACTAGCCTGAAAGTATCCTTTGATGATGAAGGATCAGAAATTATAGAGAAAAAGACGAAAGCAGTTCTATTGAAGTCACAGCGAAAAGGGGAAATGTACCCCTTAAACCTAAATCCCATAAGAGGGAAGCATGTTATATGTCTGCTAATGAAGGCTCACATTGATGAAAGCTGGCTATGGCACCGAAGGCTTTCGCACCTTAACTTCAAAGACATCAACAAGCTAGTTCTTGGTGATCACGTGTGAGGGCTTCCTCTCTTAAAGTTTGATAAAGATCACATGTGTGCAGCATGCAAAATGGGGAAACAAAGCAGAAAGAGTCATCCAACTCTTGTAAACACAAAGATCATCGAGCCTCTTGAGCTTCTTCATATTGATCTTTGTGGACCGTCTGCAATCAAAAGTGTCGGTGGTAGTAAGTATATACTTGTTATTGTTGACGATTTTTCCCGTTTCACTTGGGCATATTTTCTTAAACAGAAATCAGAGGCTACTCCATAGCTAAAGAACTTTATAAAGCAAGTGGAAGTTCAGTTGCAAAAGCTGGTTCGTAACATCAGAAGCGACAATGGGCTGGAATTTAAAAACAAAGAGTTTGAAGAATTCTTATCTGAAAAGGGAGTAACTCACAACTTTTCTGCTCCCTACACTCCACAGCAGAATGGCGTAGTTGAAAGAAGAAAATGTTCCTTATGTGAAGCAGCCTGAACCATGCTTAGTTTCGGTTGTTTACCTCTGTATTTCTGGGCTGATGCAATCGCCACAGCTTGCTACACTCAAAATAGATCCTTCTTGAATAAGCGATTTACCCGTACTCCATATGAAATCTTAAATAATCGCAAACCTAACGTCAAGTTTTTCCATGTCTTTAGTTCCAGGTGTTTCATCTTTAATTCTAAAGAAAACCGAAGCAAGTTCGATGTGAAGGCAGACGAAGGTATCTTTCTGGGTTATTCGCTGACCTCTAAGGCATATAGGGTTCTCAACAAACGATCCAAGAAAATGGAAGAAACGTATTATGTCACGTTTTACGACAACTACCTGAAGAAGAAACAATCAAGCGAAAGTCAAATGGGAGATATCTTTCCAACACCAAGTCCAATCACAATTCCAATAGCTGACCTTTATGAGGAATACATGCTACTCTTTGATGAGCCAGAGAAGGCTATCCACTCTAAAGCAAAAGCAGCAGATAATAAATTCGATGAAATAAAGAAGATAATCGATGATGCCACAAAATAAATGGAAAGCGAACCTCCAATCTCAAGCAAACCTTCAAAAGAAAGCACTCCATTGCAGGGGGAGAGTTCTTCTGTGGCAAATAATTCCGAATCGCCTTTCCAGGGGGAGAACACATCTCCAACCATGACCCATGAAAGTCCACTCGAGGGGGAGAATTCTGAACCTGATGTTGAAACCGTCTCATCACTGGAGGGGGGAATCAAAATACAAATGTTGATTCGGATGTTCAATCAGAATTCGAAGAGGAAGTCAACGCTGAAATGGATCCTGCCTATGATCCATCCTACCCTCTACTCACAAAATGGACAAGAGATCACCCAAAAACTCAAGTTATTGGTGAATCATCTCAGAGAGTTCTTACACACTCTCAACTGAAAGCGAAGCAAACTGCTTTATTCTCTCAATTGGAATATTGCATGTTTAACTCATTCGTCTCCAAAGTTGAACCGAAAACAGTTTATACTGCACTCGATCACTCTGATTGGGTTCAGGCTATGCAAGACGAACTCAATGAATTCGAACGAAACAAGGTTTGGAGATTAATTCCCACGCCACCTGATGCATCTGTGGTCGGTCTAAAATGGGTGTTTCGCAACAAGATGGATAAAGAAGGCAACGTCATAAGGAACAAAGTGAGACTTGTGGTGAAAGGATATTGTCAGGAAGAAGGGATCGACTATGAAGAAACTTTCGCTCCAGTAGCAAGGTTAGAATCAGTTCGAATCTTCTTGACATATGCAGCACACAAAAACTTTGAGGTATTTCAGATGGATGTCAAGTGTGCTTTCCTAAACGGAGAACTAGAAGAAACCGTATACGTTGAGCAACCACCGGGTTTCGTGAATGAAAAGTATCCCAACCATTGCTATATTTTGGATAAAGTCGTTTATGGTCTGAAGCAAGCTCCTAGAGCCTGGTATGAAACTTTAACTCGTTTTCTAAAGATGTCCAAGTTTAAACAAGGTTCGGTTGACCCAACCTTCTTTTGCAAGAAAGAGGGTGACCATTTAATGATCGTCCAAATCTACGTCGATGACATCATCTTCGGTTCCACAAATTCTAGCCTAACAACTGAATTTCGGAAGTTGATGGAGACTAAATTTGAGATGAGTTCAATGGGTCCAATTAACTTTTTCCTTGGATTGAACATAAGGCAGGGACCAGAAGGCATTTTTATCAATCAGGATGCTTACACAAAGACTTTACTAGCGAAGTTCGGCATGATGGGAGACTCAAGAGTGAAGGTTCCAATGGCTTTCGGGACGAAGCTAACACCATCTCTGGAAAAACTGGCTGCTGATATGACGCTCTATCGCCAAATGATAGGGCCACTAATCTATCCTTCAGCTAGTAGACCAGATATTATGTTTTCTGTTTGTTACTGTTCCAGATTTCAAGCCAATCCACGTGAACCTCACATGGTGGCAGTCAAGAACATCTTCTGATACCTGAAGCGAACCTCATCTCTTGGCATATGGTATCCGGCGAAATCATGATTCTTCGTTCAAGCATTCTCTGATGCCGATCTAGGAGGATGTGGTCTAGATAGGAAAAGCACCACAGGCGGTTGTCAATTTCTGGATGGCAAACTCGTCAGCTGGCAGTCCAAGAAACAAACGTGTGTATCAGTGTCCACAGCCGAAGCTGAATATATAGCCGCTGCATCTTGTGCTTCGCAGGTCATTTGGATTCAAAGTCAGTTAAGAGACTATGGTCTAAACATGAAGCGAATCCCACTCTATTGTGACTCTGAAAGCGCAATCCGAATATGTCACAACCCAGTGCAACACTCAAAGACGAAACACATAGCACTGAGGTACCACTTTATCAAGGATCATGTGGAAGATGGAAACGTTGAAATTCATTTCGTGCGCTCTGCTGATCAATTGGCTGACATATTCACGAAAGCCTTGCCTGAAGCAACCTTCAACAGAATACTCCAAGGCTTAGGAATGATGGAAGCCAAATCTGTACCGAAACCCCTTTCGCCTCATTAAAATTTTAACAAGCGAAATAGAGCGAACGCTCGGTCTATTTCGGTTCCGATTTTTTCGGGCACCGAATTGTACCGAACGCTCGGTATGTTTCGCTTCATCCATCAAAAGGCGAATGTTCGGTTGACACTTTATGTATACCTTTTGTACAATTTTTTCCTTTCTGTTTTTATTTCTTTTTCAGAAAAATCTAAAACACAAAAATATTTTTCCTTTCTGTTTTTATTTCTTTTTCAGAAAAATATAAAACACAAAAATATTTTTCCTTTCTGTTTTTATTTCTTTTTCAGAAAAATCTAAAACACAAAAATATTTTTCCTTTCTGTTTTTATTTCTTTTTCAGAAAAATCTAAAATACAAAAATATTTTTCTTTTCTGTTCTTATTTCTTTTTCAGACATATCGAAAATGCAAAAATATTTTTTTTATTAATTTGTTTAAACTAGATTGTTTTACAATTACTGCTTGTCTCAACAATGTATCATGGGGAAGGTATCAAGTCTTAATCTATATACTAGCTAAGTGTCCCTAGAAGCATGCTGATGCATGTTGTCCAAAGCTTCGACGACTCTAGAGTGAAGCCTTACTGATTCAATATATACAAATCGGTTCTTCCCAATCAGGCTGTTAAATTCACTTAAGCTATGAGCTACCTTACTCTTCTCACATTGAGTTAAGAGTTATCTGCTTGGTCACTTTCGTATAGCAGAGGTACTTTCGGTTCTTTAACCACCTCACCATTTTTCTCCATTACTTTCTCATTCATACTTGTAACCCTTGAGACTCTCAGATATTACCACTGAGGTTTATGGTTACACAACATTTGTGTTCATGATCTTAGTTTCTTAAACCACGATCTAAGTGAAACCCACAATCCAATACCTTACATGAATTGACGGTGAACAATTGATTGTTCTAGTTTTCACCCATGTATTAACGAAACCACTCATGTGGTATGAACCAAGAAATATCTTTTAATTTTTTTAGATCTTTATGAAATTGTCTACAACTAAGACATTTCTTCCCAAAAGATCCTGTTTTATTTTTGTTTTTGAGATTTCTAAACTTTTCCCAAGTCACTACAAAATTATCAAACCTACTTGATGGTTAAAGCTAAACTGGCTACACAAGTACTTCATCCTACTTTCGTTCTTATATCAAGTTCGTAGTTTGGTTGAAGCGAATGCCACCCTTAAAGCCGAAATTAAAAGATGCATTTTAATGTTTCTTAACAAACATTTGATCGTACTTCAACGGGAAACCACACAGACATTTCTAAGTCTCTCTTGACTTTGAAAGAAGAGATTCGTGCCCGGGATCCTCAGTTTCATGTCTCAAATGACATCACTTAAATCCCATAGATATAACTTGATTTATTTCTTTTTCTTTGGCACACCCGTGCACGAAAGTCTATTGAATTTCCAAAAGTCTTGTTCGTGGTCACTATGGCTTATTCCTCTTACAGGATGTTAAGGTATCTCGCTTCCACATGAGGTTATTCAGGCGAAAGGAGCTTCGTTTATTAACTTAGAATATGATGCGTTAAAGGATAATATAAAGAGGCGGGGAATGGATAAGATTTCAAAATAAAGGCGCGTGAATTTGAAACGTCACCAAGTGATCACGCCGCCTGACACGCTTTTGAGGATAACAGTTGTCAAATCACGTCTAATCAGGCGTCGTTTTAGAAAATCACGCTTACGTTATCATTAAGGATTTTCTCTATCCTGGTAATCGTATAAAGGGATTTCTCATAAAAAAAATTTCTTCACCACTTACAAAATCTCTCGAGCATTCAAAAGGCAAATACTCTCTCTACTGTTCATCTTCCTCACCAAGCTTCAGCAATGGCAGAATCATCTTCAGTTCACGAACACACCGCTCAATCTACTCTTCTCACGATCAAGCCTAATCAGAACCTAATCATCGACTTGGATCCATTCCAGTATGATGCTTTTATGCTGCAGATCGTCGAATGCCTTAAGTACTCACCACTGGTACATGCTCTTTCCAAAGTTGAACACGTGCCAATGTCTCTCCTATCTCAAGTTTACTCTCAACAAAGTACGTCAAGGCTGAGGAGCATATTATGTTCGAGATTTTCGATAAGAAAACTTATGTCTCCAAAATTAGGTTTTGCTCTCTTTTAGGGCTAACCCATGTGGACTCAATGGTGAATCCTGACTCGATCAATAATGCTCAGATCTTTGAGATGTTCTAAAACATGGGGTACACTGATCTTCTCTCCACAATCAAAAAAGTCAAAAAGTCTTGCCTACCTCCTCAATGGAATGGGTTGTTTACCCTTCTCTTTAAGGGTTTTTCTGAACGGGTAGCTGGATCCGATGGTGCAAGCAAAGCTTTCATGACCATCATCTATGGTCTATACCATGGAATCAATCTTGAATATGGGTCTATTCTATGGATTCAATTGGTTCAAAGTTTGAATTCATCTTCTCGTCACACCGAGATTTCATGTGGGAGATTCTGGACCATCGTTACCAAAAAGGCTATCGAGAAATTTCAAGTCCCACTCATGGCGAATTCTTTAATGTCTGCAATTGCTACTTTCCACACCACAAAGATCATCGTGGCAGACCCTTCCGAGTTTTCGTTCATCGGTCCAATCCCTGAGACGATGTACAGGTGTGTTTCCAGGGCTAGTAAAATTATTTCTGAATACAAGAAACAATCATTTTCAGGTCCAAGGTATTCACTCCCGAGATGAAACGTTCCCTCGATGAGGCTGACAAGTCAAGGAAAGGAGGTAAGAAAGGGGACAAAAAGAAGGAAGTTCAAGAGGGACCCTCCTCTAAACCTATCACGCCTAAGAAGCGAAAGGGTCAAACCGCTGAACCTTTGGCTCCTAAGAAGCGAAAGCTGCGAAAGATGACTATCAAGCCGAAATTTTCTTCAACAAGCGATTCTGATTATGTACCTTCGGATAACCCAGTAGCAGAGTCAAGCGACAGAGAAGATGATCTGTCTGAGGGTTCGCGTCGAGGTGATTCGCCTCCACCTTCCCCAAATCGTGAGGTACATGTTTCTGAAACCATTCAATCTCCACCTCGTTCTTCTATTCCTATTTCGATAGCTCCTTGCCCACCTCCAGTTTCATCTCCACCACCCACTTCTACACCATTACCACCACCCATATTCACCGACACAACTACCACCACCACTACCACTACAACCAAACCACTGGTTCATGTCAACACATCTGATGCGGGGGCACAAACTTCTGGTTTTGAAATCCCTATTACTTCTAAACCACTTTCCCCACTTCACTCCAACGAGTCTAACACCATTCTTGGTGGAAACGATGTGGAATTTGACACATTCCACTATAGCCCCTTTACCGTTCAAAGTGACAGTGATGACGATGCCCCAGTCACTAAACGGCATCTTAAAGCCATGAATGAGAAGCTCGAAACTTTGCTTGCCTCTGCATCTTTCTCTTCTACCACTGAATACTCCGAAGCAGCGGTCAAGGCCCTATTCTCTACACTGGTCAAAGAGCCTCAGGAATCAATTGATAAAGCCACCAAAGCCGTGGAAGATTCTACAACTTCTTGTAAGCAAGCGACCGAAAATGTTGAAAAACTAATCTCAGATGCTCGATTATTTTTGGAATCTCTCCAGGCGGCTGCCAGAAAGAATGCTAATACGGTGAACGCTACTATTGAGAAACTCACCACTTCGCTCCAGGCTGAGAAGGAGCATTTTGAAAGCATTCGTATAGGGATTAAAGTTGATAATACTGAGCTCCATTCTTCAATCAATTCTCGTCTTGACCAACTCCAGACTGAGTTAGCCGTGGAAAACAAAATCATGGACGAACTGGCTCTTCGCACTACTCAGACTCTAAAACTCAACCAAGCAAACAAGGTTCTTAATGAGCTCCAGTCTGAAAAGACAGTCATGAAGATATGTGTGGGTGATGTCAGTATCCTACTCACCAATCTGCTTGATGCTCATGACTCAATCCTTACCATCAGTGTTTGCCGACACTTAGCAGAAAAACTCCATCCAACACTTGAGATCTTGCATCGCCTTGAGGGTGTTTCCGAGGCGGGTGCTCCTCCGAAACAAGGGGGAGAAGTAACTCAAGAACCTCCTACTCAACCTCTAACAACCAAAACAACTCAGACTCCTCCGAAACCGAAAGTCACCAATGAACCGAAGGGTAATGCAGCTTCGAGTTCCAAATGAAAGAAAATCATCGGCGAAAATGAAGAAGAAGAAGAAACTGAAGAAGAGTTGTTAAATCGAAAACAGCGTGATTGAACTCTAGATGAAAATCTCAAAATTACACGGGAAGCCAAAGAGAGGGAACGAAAAGAGAAAGAAGTCCATGACATGTTGGAAAGTAGAAAAACTCTCTTTCCATTGTGGACATTGGAAAAGTTACTGAAAGAAGCAATCGAGTCTCCAAGCACTCATTGGCTTGAGTCGGTCATTTCTTTTGACTTGGAGAATTCTAAAGACTCACAGTTTGATATGCCAATCACCCGAAGGGCATTTGTTTTTCACAGCTTCGAGCCGACAGCATCAATTCCCTCTCCTGACGCGAAAATTGATCGTTCTTTAATTGATTACTATCTTACTTTTTCTTAACCTCAATACTTGACCTGGAGTGCACAAAAGATTACATCGTTCAAAGTTCTAAAGCCAATCGCTGCATGAAGCTTTATCAATGTGAAGTTTCGGGTGACTCGAGGTTCTGAAAACTCGGTTCATGAGATCTCTCTTGCTGATCTTCCGAACTTTAACCCCCACGATTGGATCCTGCTCACAAATTTTCTATTAACCGAAGAACAGAAGTATGACCCTATTCTTGCTCACATAAAGCGAATGTTGGTCTCATACATACATGAAGTCGCGAAGCTGGATCAGGAGATCGCCTCTGCCTTGAGGAAAAAGCCAATTGTCAAACCAATTGGTAAAGCAAGTGATGTGAACAAAATGCAATTGGGCAAAATAGACACGAGATATGTCACAGTGATGTTCACTCGTGGAGAAAACCAAAAGTGTCTGTTCGCCTTACCCGACAAACACTTGTTCTCCACTACCTATTTGGAGCACATCTTGAATATTATAAACAGATGCAAACAAAATGACGATGCTATTAAGAAGAACTTTAATGATATGCTTCGCTGGTATATCAGTTTTCGTCATACTCTACTGGCTATCATACCGAAGCTGTTCAAGACAGTGAAGAAGACAAAACAGGTACAGCAGTAGATTTCTCTCGCCTCAATTGACGCAAAGGGGTAGATTGTTGGGTATAGAAGATTGCGTCATTGGGATTTTTGGTTTAGTCCATTTTGTATACGGTTTTGGGCCTGTCCAGCCGTCATTTATTAGGGTTATAGTATCTATATATAGTGCATGCATGAAGCGTGTATGAGTTAGTCATTAATGTTATCATTGTAACCCTACCACACCTCTACAGTAGCAATTCTTAATAGAGTTCTTCTGAGGTTGTGGCTTATTAATCATTCGACATCAGTTGGATTCATCTTGTTTTCTTATTTACTTTGTGTTCTTGTGTTGCTTGTTAAGAATCTTATCGATCTTAAAGCGTTTTAGTCTCATCATGCTTAATCGGCATAGTCCTTTTGAATGGTCTCCTCCTATGTGTCTCTAATCGTACTTATGAAAACACTCTCTCCCTTGACGTTGATCCTACTGCAAAAAATAATTTGGCATGGGTTAACTAAATCTTTTACTATGGTTAAAATCAAATCCCTAAGTTTGTATATCTTAAGTACTCGACACTCTCATTGGAAAACCACGCCGCCTATTACATTCTTGATCCTCTGCTACAAGGATATATCTTTCATCCGTGAAGGAACGAACCTATATGGTTCTCTTGGCTATCTGATTCGTACCTGGGGGTTTGGTCAATTCCTAAATCCTATCAGACGCTTGGGAGGAAAGACCAACATTTCCTCAAGAATCAAGAAACTTATAGCATATGTAATCTAACAAAATACTTCTTTAATCGCACAACGAAATCTAAACTAACAACCTCCACCTACTCGTAATGCTACTCTCTTGTACCTTGACGTTAAAATCGAAAGTCGAACTAATTTTCGTACTTTCTCCTTAAGGGTTGGTTCTCCGCCACTTGGGTTAGACCCATCATTTGATGTTGCTCGTAACTGCCCGAAGTCTAAGTTGGTTCTTCCTATGTGACTTATAGCTCCTTTTGACTTTGAAGAAACTCTTAGTTGTCATATTTAATGACTTTCGGTATTCCCATCATCTTACTACTGCTCATGTCCTCTATAGTGATGTCCTTGCATAGCCCGACCAAAACAGGATCAAGTTGTTACAAGCACAATGTTGTCTAGATACGCTCTAATGCGCACGCATGTCTAAATCGTATTGGTGGATATTTTAACGTAGTCGAACTACTAGAAACAATGAAGGTTGTTGAATTCACTCCATATTTCTCTCATTAGTTTATGGGGGTCAACATATAACCACGCCACAACAGGTAGCAACTCTAGTTGCTAGTTGCTTCGCCCCAACGAAGGCTGCAACTCTTATGTCAGTTATCTTGATTACTTCCTTCTTAGATCTTACGACTAAAGTTGGCATTATGTCGGACAAGGTTCTCAGAACCTAACTCTCTTACGCGTTTCTATTTTATTCGGACTCGATCTTTTATGGCCACTTGGGCCCAAACTTAGAGTCACTCTCCTAGACATCACCGTAAAATAAGTAATGACAGATATAACGCAAAATGAATTTATACTGTTAGCCACACTATCTGCCTAACTACCAGTGCCTTAGCAACTTTGTGACTCTTTCCTGATCCAAGTGTGAGTCATGTGCTTCAGGTACTATAGGCTTGTACTACCTTTCACACCTACTCATACTTGTCCTAAAAAATGTCTCGTTATTTCCAAGTCACTTCCGACACTACACACAATGATCGCTAAACATATATATGTATGTGTCCCAGTGAGCACATACAACAAATTTTTCCTAGACTCCACTAGGACTTTGTATTTTTACTAATGACATACCTTATGAATATATGCCCTATCAAGTATATATAAATTTCCTAGTCTCACCTTATAAGATTCATTTCCACTTTACCCTACTATTAGTTGAGGAAGAACTTCTACCAATATTAACTAATTATCGGACGAATACGATTACATGCTTCTAAAATCAAACAGTTAGTCGATTGAAAGATCTAACACTACGACAGTTAGACTCATACGAGAGCTGTGCTATAGCGCCAAATCAAGCAATCTAAAAGTATTTAATTTTTGGGTGCATGTAATCTAAAGTATTTGTAAAATAACTAATCAATATCAGTATAGGTTCTAAGCAACAATTAATAAGCAAATCCCTAGGCATCTTAATTATTGGGAAATTCTATTTAGCAATTCCTGAAGGGATCCCTAGCGTACATACTAGCATGCATTTCTAACCTTTCACATATCAGAAATCATAACAATATGGATATTTTGGGAATCACTTTCCTTTCTGAGCTTTGGCTGACTGTACACATTGCATTCTTTTCTTTTGAATAAAGTTCTTTTTCTTAAAAGGTTTGTTAAGATACTCAAATTCTCGGATTGATTCTGGAATCACACGAGTGTTCATCCAATTTGCTCAAACTAGGGATCTGATATCAACTTATAACGTCCCATTTTTTCAAGGAAATTTTTTTTCATTTTTATTTATTAAAATATATCATAGTATGATTACATTGTGCGAAAACATGTTGCGAATGCGTGTATGTACAGTCGAGCTTTGCCCTTCTTATTATCTAATGGAATACCTTAAAATATTCAATATCAACTGGGTAAGCGCTAGGCTTAGTGAGTTCCCCAAATTACTATATACCATAATACATATACATGCATACAAACAATGGCTCACAATCTGCCAATAAGATATGTATCTTGGAATAGGCTCCCGGCCTCTTTAACCGTTCCACCACCATCCCCTAACTAAAGCTACGTGGGTCTATAGGTTCCTGGCGTCTTTAATCGTTCCACCATCAACCCCTACCTAGGTCTAATATCACAACAATTATGCATATAGAGACCGCACTTTAGATTCTACTAATGCAGACACATTTATACTTTCTACTCTACTAGCTCTCTATCCTAACATACATGGATATATATTATACTACATGGTATAGTGAGATAACTCACCTGGACAATTCCTCGGAAGATTAACAGCTTTCTGGACGGTCACACTAGCGGGAAACGCGCCTAACGAGTATTAACCTATAATAATCCTTATGACAATCTGGTAATGAAAGCAAGATCTTTCACTAATCCCAACTAATACTGAGAGTTCTATCAAATAAGGATTAGCCAGCCAGGACAGTTAGGAGGTATGACCATTTCGGCGTATACTCTTTCTGAAATCCAACAACCAAGCCAACGTAACCATTCCATACACCTCTCCCGTAAGTAGATCAATCAGTATTATAACTTGAACTACCGATAAATCTTATATATACATTCATAACAACGACTATGAATAAATATAAGTTGCACTTTAAGCGTAATAAGTTTAGCTTAACTTATAGAGAGTTTTCCTGACAAAAGTCCGGAAATTGCACTCACAGAACTCCGGTCTGATAGCTGCTAATTTCAGGCACTCATGGTCCCCAGAGCTTCGCCAAAACACCCTAAATACTTAAGAATTTTCGAAATTATGGAGTGGAAATACCATAGAAAAGTTTCGGTGGTGTGGAGGGTTGAAATGAGGCTTCAAAGGTAATTATAGGTAATTTTTCAAGGATGCGCGTCGCGCATACCTACCAAGCATGCCATACACTTGGGTGGTGCCTGAGGGTGCCACGTGTCACTTTCCTGGTGGTCCACGTGTCGCTTTCTAGAAGGTTGCATGCCGCGCAGCGCGCGCGTACGCGTGCGATTTTTTGTTTTTTGTAAATTTTGTAACTTCTTCATACGAGCTCCGTTTTGACGTTCTTTAAATCCACGCGTAGCTATCGACGAGATCTACAACTTTTTTTTAGACTCGATCAGCTAACTCTCACTTTATTTGTAATTTATTATTTTAGAAGATTTAGACTGCTAAACTCCGTTTAAAATTCATATCTCTTTTATACGTCATCCGTTCTCGACTGTCTTTATATTGATGGATTTGTATCTATGAGATGTTAACCTCTTGTTTAGATTATTTCGGTTAACAACTGACCGGTCGCGAATTCGGTTTCTATGTCGCGCACTGTTATACCAAAACTTCTAAAATTATAACTTTCTTATACGAAGTCAGATTTGGACGTTTTCAATATGTACGCTCTCGGTTTTACGACTACTACAACTTTCGTTTAAATTACTAAGGCTAATAAGTAATCTATCTCCGATTCGTATTTTACGACGCGCATAGTCATATTGGTTTAAATCGTGAAACTTCAAAGAAACATAACTTGTTCATACAAAGTCGGATTCGAGCGTTCTTTATATTTACGGAAATCATATTGATGTTTCCTACATGTTTATGACGATTACTTTGGCTAAAAAGTAATATATCTCTACTTCAAAATTTATAAACGACGATTTATATTGAATTCTATTGGAATGCAAAAAATGAGGTATTACATTAATTTATATTCTTTATTTATTATTTCAAGATATTTGCATGTATAAGTGTCATGCCAACGTTTTTTCAATAATAATCACCAATCAAGTATATTGATAATAACCATAATAAATAGCTAACATGTTGCACATATCTTGCAAAATATTAATAATGAACTTGTAAATCATAAATAGGAAAAATGTTTTAACTTACAACTTTCTCTAGTAGTCTCCGGCTATGCAATTGTCCTCTCCGGTGGTGCATCAACGGCTGCCCTCCCATTTTTTTTTCATGTGAACACACAGCAACATAGGGGTTCGAACCCATGTGTGTTCAATTTTTCATGTGAACACACAGCAGGAGGAAAAGTACAAGTATCTGTTGGAGAAGTAAAGAAGCCGATGAGTTGGGATTTTTAGTCGGAGTCTAATAGATGGAGTCGGCTTATGAATGTTACTGTTCATAAGTGTTCATAAGCCTGATAGCTTTTAATAGAAGCGTGAACAAGAGTTCTCAATGAACTATAGATACCATGGGCGGCTCAATCATTTTGGGGGCTCTAAGCAAGCCAAAAATTTGGGCCCCTTTGGCCTTTATTATACTCGGAAATCGAAAACGGATGAGATGAATATTTCGCAGAAATCAGAATCGGTAGAAGAATGCAAAGTCGTTTCAGTTTCATGAGTGCAGCGATCTTTGATTTATTCTTCCGCTTCATTTATTTTGTGGTTAGCGGCTTGGATTTTACCTTTGGACTTTGGAGAATATGGGGGCCCTTAGAATTGGGGGCCCTAAGCCCTACCTTAAAAAACCTCTACATAGAGTCGGCTCTGATAGATACTTGGATGAAGTTCGTTTGAGAATTTTTACAAAATCTCGGATGAATTTTCTTATAAACGTTCGCCTAAATATTTTTTGAATATAATTGCTAACTTAGCTTCGATTATTACCAACTTATCAAATTGGGAAATGGGTCACTATAAATTTGATTTTCATAAACAAATCAGGAATAAATAACAAGGTGTTGTTATAAATGTATAGTCATTAATCATATACTCATATATATAGACTTTGATGTTCTTTTTTTTCTTTCTTGTGTAGTTGTGTTCATTTTCCCCGTAAAATGTGTCATCCTCAAATAAAATTTCGGAGAATATTACTAAAATGAAAAAGAGAGAGAGAGGGAGGCTCAAAGCTCAAATCTTTATTACAAACAAATCTTTAATTCCTCTCTTGTCACATTGTCTTTAAGCGACACCAACCCAAACCCCGATAATGTATGTAGAAGTAGTAGTATTTTGGCATTTTAGATTCTCAATCATCTCTTCGTCTATTTGCCAAGTATATATCGCGAAACCCTTTTCTTTGCATGCTTCAATCACCCCAAAACAGCACACATACACCAAGAACACGCATTAAAACCACCTCTGCCCACAGGGTTATTAACTGTTCTTTGCATGTTCTTTGTTCCCATTACTTGTTTACGATCTATTTATGAATCTTTTGAGTGTTTTTAAAAAAGTGGGTGTTCGTTCTTTTCACTGATTCTAACTAAAATACTTGATTTTGTTGTTTCAAGATTGTAACATTGGTGGGTTTTTTCAATTGAATCCTCTGCTCGCTGATGGGTCCAATAAGAGGAAACAAGAAGAAGAGGAAAATAGAGTTGAAAGTCGATATTGAAAATGTTTTCGCTTCTGGGTCTTCTGAAGAGGGCTCTTTTGATTGGTGGGACGAGTTCTCCAAGCGGATTGCTGGTACGTTTCGTTCTTAAAATCATCAAAACACTAACAAGTTCTGCTTGTTTGAATTGCTAATTTTGCTTTATAAGTAGTGAAACTTTCTTCTATTTTTATATTATAACAAGTTGTGAATCTTCGCTTTAGATGAATTTGATTTTGTGGATTTTGCTATGTTCGATTTCTTTATTGATTTCTAGGTCGTTGAATCGTAAATGCATATAGATTCTTATAAGAAAAAAAACCCCTAATCTGCTGCTTTTGTAACACTTGTAGTTCATGTTCTTGACCTAAAACTATGATTGCTAGATGAAGTTGCATTTGACTTTGATTGGGGTATTTTATGCATCCACTTCTAACTTGAATGTGATGTTAAATTCCTAGATGCAATCGAATTGAGGTAATGTAAACACTTTGATTCCCCTAAGGGTTTCCAAATGCTAAGTGATTATTGACAAGATAAACAACTCATTGGAGTATCACTATATCGATATTATCATCTAAATAACTCTGTTTCAAAAGAAATTTAAACTTTTTACATGGAGATAAACTACAAAACAAAATTAGGGGCATTTAAGGAAAGCCATTATATAGGTTCAGAGATTACCTAATCAACTAGCAATAATAAAAAATTAGAAAATCCTAAATCTTTGTATTCCCGTTTCCCTGTGTTCCAATATGTATTCACCGTAAACAAAGTTATACAACCTTTAGACTTCCTTCATGTAGAGAAATAGAAATCAGGGGCATTTAAGGAAAAGTACTATCTATCTAAATGAATGACTAACACTATTAAAAACTTATTAACATCGTAAAAATGACAAACATTTTGAACCAGAGGGAGTAAAATCTTGAAATATAGCACGAAAGGAAGCTCATTATGTAACAAGACTTGATGAAATGTCCTAAATACCCATCTGTGTAGGTTCATTATCTCCATCAAAAGGTCTGGATCAATTTGAGACAGTTTTCAAGGTTTCAAGAAAGACATTCAACTACATATGCTCACTAGTAACCGAACCAATGATGACAAAATCATCAAACTTTATTTTCTTAAATGGGAAATCAATGTCCATAAAAGATCAAGTGGGTTTAGCTTTAAGAAGGCTGAGCTCCGGTGACTCTTTGATCGGAGTAGCCAACTTCTTTGGTACAAACCACTCCACAGTCTCTCAGGTGACCTGGCGGTTTGTGGAGGCGATTGAAGAACATGGGCTCCACCACCTCCAATGGCCTTCAAAAGAAGAGGAAATGGCAAAAATTAAATCAAAATTTGAAAATATTAGAGGCCTTCCAAATTGTTGTGGTGCAATTGATTCCACTCATATTATGATGTTGCTCTCCGCTTCTGAACGATCCATTGATGTTTGGCTTGATCGTAAGGACAATCACAGTATGATCTTGCAGGTATGTGTGAATATATATGTACTTTGTTTTTTACTCATAATAGCAACCTACTTATATTTTTTTTATAAATAATAACAACTTTCTTACATTTTTAACCTATGAGTGCAACGTTAACCTGAAACTTGAAAAATTATTACAAGTTTTATGGGTAAGGAATTGTAAGTATGCGTTTGTTATGTGTAGAGAAAGTAATTTTGTTTTTATGTAGGTAAAAAAATTGCAAGTAGATTGCTATTATGAGTAAAGTATTGCTATTGTGGTAAAAAAAATAAAGTACATTGCCTATGTTGGTAATAAGAGTAAAATCTGTTGCTATGTCTTGCAATTTATACTTTTTACATTAGTATTTTCTGTTTTGTGCATCATTAGTTGACTTTTTGAACGATTGTATATTCGTATTTGACTTTTGTCACAAACACACCGTTTTTCTTACGAAAATGCAAAATGAACCTACTCTTTGTAAGGATAAAAGATTTTGGACAAAAAAACGTTAAAAGTCCAAGGTTTTTTACATTTACAAGTTACAAGACCAATAGTTAGTTTGCAAAAAAAAAAAAAAAAAAAAAGTAGGTTATCCAGATAAATGATGTTTAAAAAACAAGGAAGGGCAAATTTGTAAAAGATTAAGTCAAAAAGATATACCTCTAAACCACCTTACTCTTAGTGACGTAGAGCTTCAATGTGCCAATATGTAGTCTGAAGAAAGTATGTCTATTAGTGAAATGTCTGAAATATCCTTCAAGAATGATGAAACAAGGAATCTTATAGACCAAATTACAAAATAGAAAGTTTTTAATTACAATATGGATTACGGGGTCCTATGTCAGCCACCTAGCGGGCCACTGTGTACCTTTTTTGTAGAAACATAAAACCGACTAAGGGTAAATAAGTAATTTCACTTTTTTATTCTTGCAGGCGATTGTGGACCCCGATATGAGGTTCCGTGACATAGTCACAGGATGGCCCGGAAAAATGGACGATGCATCCGTCCTCCAAAAGTCAACTTTCTTTGAATTAGCAGAAAAACACGAAAGACTAAACGGAACAAAACTAAAACTTTCAGAAAAAACCCAACTCCAAGAATACATAGTTGGAGACTCGGCTTTTCCTCTACTCCCATGGCTAATAACACCTTACCAAGGTCGAGATCTTCCGGAAACAAAATCAGAATTCAACAAACGACACTTTGCAACAAGATTGGTGGCTCAGAGAGCATTGGCCCGCCTTAAAGACATGTGGAAGATGATTCAAGGAGTGATGTGGCGACCCGATAAACATCGGTTACCTAGAGTTGTTCTTGTATGTTGTATCCTTCATAATATTGTGATTGACATGGAAGATGATGTGTTGGATGAGATGACTTTGAATGTGACACGTCAGCATGACTTGGGGTATCGGCCTGAGGTTTGTGAAGTGGCGGATAACAACGCGTCCCTTTCGAGAGAGAAGTTGGCGCTTTATTTGTCCGGGAGATTGCCAGCTTGAGCCTTGATTGATGTGTCGGGTATTTGATTCATGAAGTTGTATATTATATAGTAGAATGCTTGAAGTTTAAGAGGGATTTTTTCATATATACATAAAACGTTTTGCATTTTACGGATTCTGTTCTTGCTTAGAAGTTATAAGTTTAAATCTTATATTCATGTGTTGTATATAAACCGAACAAACAACAACAGACCCCATAATCTCATTAAATTGAAATGGGGGAAGGGAAAGTTGGATGTCAATATTCATGTCTTTGTCTTTGTCTATAGACTGACTGCTTTACATGGATGACCTTCGGTATATGAAAAACAAAGAACCTATAATAGGGGTTAATAGGTGTCCATTGTCTTTCTCCTATAAATTTTGTAGTTACTGGCGTTCATTAGTTATATTATGAAATTAAGGAGTTTTCATGCAAGAAGGAAAAGTATCATCAACTTGCAGCTAATATTTAAAGTATCTAATAAAAAATAAAAATAAAATGATATTCGGCTTCCTAGAATTTCTTTATGTAATTTAGTCTTGGCGTGTAATTTCCTACTTTCACCGTCGTCGTTGACCTAATAATTGGTTTGACATGAACCCAATTATGTAGACAGTATCTATAATGTTCTCCAAATCTTATTTTTGCAACATTTTTTTTTCTTTGATTAATACTTAGAATTGGTAAATAAGTTATTTATTTTTTTACTCTTTGATTAATATTCGTATTTAAATTTTTTTGGTAGAGATTCTCCTATTAGTATTGACATTGAATATTAACCAACGGTTACATACTTATATGATAGATTTTTGAAAGGGGGGAAAACTAAAAACTAAATTTATAAAATTCAACATAAATATCAAACTATCAAAGTCAATTTAGGACTAGAGCTCGTATGTAATCTATTCACATAGACGTACGTCCCTTTCTTCTAGAAAAATGGTGAACTACAATTTTTCCCCTAGACTTATGTTCGGTTTGTAAATTTGGCCCTTGGAAAAGTCATCATTATAATAGTTAAAAGGCAAAATTACATGATTGGCACTTGTGTTGAGGCAAAATTACATGATTGGCACTTGTGTTTGACAAAATTAAAATAACGGTGACAACTATTAAAATAATTATTTATGCGTTTTGTCCAAAACCACCGCCAGTGTCGACCTCCTATCTCTCCAAAATCATCACCATCATCGACCTCATTTTTTGCCCTAAGTTTTGACGACCGGATATGTGTTTGCTTCGCTGACTGTTGTATTTTCTCAATATTCGTGTTTCATCTGCTAGAGATGGAGTTTTGGGAAGATAGGTTGAAGGTGGTGGTTCATGTTGGAGGAGGAGGAGGAGGAGGTAGTGGTGGTGGTGGTAGTGCTGGTGATGGTTGTGGACGATAGACATTTTTTGGTAGTTATTCTCACCATGTTTAATATATAAACCAATTGTATAATTTTATCAAGTGTACGTACCTTCCAATTACCAATTGTACCCCTATATGTAAGTTGGTGAATGTTTGTTTGTTTGATTGATTTTTTGTGTTAGTGAAAAATACATATAATAACATAAATGACTATATTATTCATTATGAGTATGGGTGGCTGCTAATTGTAAAGGTAACCGACAAGAATGATACACAACGATTATAGAGTAGTTACAAAAATTGGTGTATGGTTGTTCTACTAAGGTTGTGTTTGACGCGCCACAGCTAGCTGATAAACTAGCTTATTTTTCGAGTTTTTTATGTTGTCGTGTTTGGCAAGCCAAAAAGTAGCTTATAAGCTAACTTTTTGAAAAGCTACTTAGGCTGTGTTTGGCGCGCCACAGCTAGCTTATTTTTCGAGCTTTTTTATGTTGTCGTGTTTGGCAAGCCAAAAAGTAGCTTATAAGCTAGCTTTTTGAAAAGCTACTTAGACTAGCTTTTTAGGAGCTTTTTTAAAATTTTTCAAATACACCCTTTAATTAATTATAGAAACACATACTCCTACATGTCCTTTTATGTAATTTTATATATTTCAGCTAGGTTTTACCAAACGTTATTTTTTAACAGCTAGCTTTTCAGCTATCAGCTAGTACGCCAAACATAGCCTTAGACTAGCTTTTTAGGAGCTTTTTTTTAATTTTCCAAATACACCCCTTAATTAATTATAGAAACACATACTCTTACATGTCCTTTTATGTAATTTTATATATTTCAGCTAGCTTTTCAGCTAGTTTTACCAAACGTTATTTTTTATCAGCTAGCTTTTCAGCTATCAACTAGCTTTTTATTTAACAGCTAGCTTTTCAACTAATAGCTAGCTTTTCAGTTAGTCCGCCAAACATAGCCTAAGTTTTTTTTCCTAACCATGTAGTCTTATGTTTGACACTTGTTACGGAGGTCCATGTGTCATTTGAAAGGACTAGTATATCATTTATGAATTTTTTTTTAAATTAGTTGAATAAAAAAACAAAATATCTTAGTTATTTTAATTAACCGGAAATTTCCGTCATGTCCGTGTATCTGTATGTTTAAAATCAAAAAATCTCATTGAAGCACGAGTTAATACCTTTATTGGTTTTTGTATTCCGGTTCCGATCAGTTTTCGGTTAATTAAGACAAAATGTTTTGGTTAATATAAGTATTTTTAATGATTTTAAACATTTTGACTATTGTTTGCCTTAATTAAAAGCATATAGATACACTCACATGACGAAATGTTTTAATTAAATTGGTTCTTTTTTTAAAAGAAATCATATATAACTATTTAATTACTATAAAAAAAATATAAATTGAAATACAAAATCATTAAAGATGATATAAATAGTTTTTTTTCTTAATTTTAACATGGATAACCACTTCTTCATTCCTCTGTTTTTTCTCATTTTGGCTAGTAATCCACTCATCGAGTAAGAGTCAATGATTTCAGAATTCTAGAAACATGGTCAAACCTACGTCATAAAATTCAAAATTACGTCACCGCTGATGAAATCAAACCATTAGTAGGATCTGAGTGTGCGTCGGATGGTATATATATGCGTCGCAACTTGCAACAACCAACAACTAATTCAAACAATTTTATCAAACACTTAAAATTCATTTTTCGAAATTAACCAGTGAAATGAAGAGAAATTGGGATGACGATCGAGAAATTGAGAACTTAGCCATGGCCAACTGCATGATGCTCCTTAACCGCGTCGGCCGATCAGATTCCGGTAGGATTTTCCATTGCAAGACATGCAACAAACAGTTCTCGTCGTTTCAAGCGCTCGGCGGCCACCGTACAAGCCACAAACGGCCTAAATTAAACGATGAATCTCCGGCAAAGGCTAAGACACATGAATGTTCCATTTGCGGATTGGAGTTTGAGCTTGGGCAGGCGTTGGGTGGTCACATGCGGAAGCACCGTGACAGTCTGGCGGCAGCGGAGAAGATTTTTCCGAGGAAAATGGCGGTGCCGGTGGTGGAGAAGGTTGACGGCGGCGGAAGAGGGTTGTGTTTGGATTTGAATTTGACACCCTTTCAGAACGAAATCAAGATTTGGAGTCGTAATGGTAGAACGGCGGGAATTGCTACTTAGAACGCGGCATTTTTTTATTTTATTTTTTACTTTTTAGTTATGTTTAAGGTTATGATTTTTGGGTATGAGGATAGTGTAAATATGCAGAATCGAAGAAAAACACACGTATATTAATCGTTTTTTTTTTGTATTTCATAAATTATGTATTTATTATATTGGATCATAATTCAAAGATTTGAATTCAAACTACAAATGTTTGATATGTACGCCGTACGGGTCATTTGTACGTAGAATTGACGAAATCTAGTAAATTGGAAATGATTTCATAACTTATTTATTTCCAAAATTGGACCAAAATGTACCAAATTTTTGGCTAAACCTATAATAGATTTATTAAGAAAAACAATTTGACCTATCGCATTTCATTATCTATCAGCCAAATACTTGGTTAAACAAATCAATTTTAATCCAATTTTTTATTTTGGGCATATTTGATCCGGCAATATATATATATATATATATATATATATATCATTTTTATAGTTAACCATTATATTTTATTTTGGTCAATAAAAATTGGTCATTTTCTAAACAAGCTTTTATTACAAACGCTTATTATTTATCAGTTTAGCATGTTATACACATATGATCAATCTAAGCTAATGAGAGTTTAAGTAAGTTTTATTAAATCGAAAATAGAGGATCACAGTAATTATAGTAGAAAATGTAAAAAAGAAAAGCTTTTATTGAGTTTCAAATATCCAAAGCATTCAAGCTAAATAATAATAATTGTTTTTTAAAAACCAATTTCGTAAACCATGAACACATCAAAAGCAATCCAGATTTTATATCATTTAAAAAATTTGTAAGCCGTTAGTAGTTGAACTGAAATAAGATTTGTGGAAGTTAACTCAGTTAGTGCACTTGATGTGTATACTCAACCTATTTTAAATCAAACGAGTTTATTCGTCTTGAGACAAAAGAAAGCCGTCTGCGAGTTTGACCCTAGTAGTTTTGAAAATTCTACATTTGCATAAACTTTAAATAAATACATTTCATAGTGTTCACACTTCACGTACAACTTGTATAGATAATATAAAGTCAAAGTCCAACAACTACCAAATTTTCTAAAAGTTAGTTATGGAACCAGGAAATTTATGATCTATAAGCAACAAGTTTTGAACTGAAGTAATATAAATTTTAGTATTCCTTTTTTATGTTTTTTGAAAATAAATAATATTATATTTTCTAAATAATAAAATTTATTCACAAAATCTAGCGTTTTAAGTTGAATGTTGACAAGTGTAAAGTTTTTAGGAATGTTACTTTCCTATTCATAGAATCTTCAATTTAAATTAAATCCAAACAATTTCTAACATATCATAACTCATATCAAAATTACACATTTTAGTGACATAAAAAGAAAAAAAAAAAAAGTTGAGTTATCACTATAAACTCCATACATAAACCTGGCCACCACTTGTCGCCCCAGCAAGCATCCCAGGATTCAAAGGATGAGCATCAAAACGACATGGTATTGCAGTCATGTGAGGACTCTCAAGAGTAGTAACAATTCTCTTCTCTTCAGTAGAAATAACATCAACCCCTCTCTTCATACTTCCCACAAATACATACGAATCATCCCATCCCCACACACCCCTAACGGACACAAGGACAAAATGGTCATTTACTAACACTCAAGGAGATTATTCATTCGATAAAAAAAGAAGAAGCAACTTACTTGAATGAAGAAAGCCATCTACCCGTCTGATTGTAATGATATAGCAAAAACTCATCATCATAATTTGCTCCACTTACCACTCCAACCTTATCATCAAGACTACATAAAAAACATCACTTTGTTCAGATATAAGACAACAAGATCATAAAGTCATTAATGGATGAGGGTATTTTTGTATATTGTACCTTGTTGTAGCAAGAAGGTTGCCTGAAGGAGAGAAGTAAGCTGAATGTACAGCCCTATCACGTCTAATCTCTTTAACAGAATCTGGATTACTTTTTTTACCAAGCTTCCTCAAGTCCCAAATGCAGGCACTTCCATCTGAAGAGCTTGTAACCATTAAATTGGTGTTTGCTGGATTAAAATCTATGGTGTTGATCCTAGAATCATGCAAGTTCCAAGCCATTGATGAGCTATTAGATCTTTCATCCCAAACACGAAGAACTCCTTGGCCCTCACCAAAATATAAAGAGTTCACATCATCAGATCTTTGGGACATAGAAAAAATCGCATCTTCAGTGGAATAAGTAAGATCAAATGTCTCCTTCTTCACATCTAATGTGCGAATAAGACCATGATAAGAGCATGTAATGATCTGCTTCAAAGTAACATGAAAATGACCCGATGTTGAAGAGAATTAAGTTTTTAGATTATCTATGAAAAAGAATAAAATTTGAGAGAAATAGATGAGAAGTACCTTGTTCATGGAAAAAGGTTGAATACAAATCGATGAAACAGGAGCTGGATGAGGACGATACATATAAATCCCATCACCATCTTCAGTTTCCGAATCAATATTCCAAAACCCTAAATCCCCAAATTTGTTCCCGACAACAACCATCCTTATATCTGCGGATGGAAAGAATTTAACTGACAGTATCCTGTTAGGTACAACACGAGCAATATTCTCTGGCATCAACTCCATCGATTCCAAATCAATCGAAGCTGTAACCCTCATTCCAACTCCATTCTTTGCTCCGTTTGATGGTGAATCCTTAGATACACTCAGAATCTTCTTGACAAGTGGTTCATCCGGCTCAGAAGAAACCCTCACGTCTCTCATAAGAAGCGGTGTTAATTCTCGAGCGGATTTATCAGGCGTGACTTGTGATTTGGGTGTTGTTTGTTTCTTAGAAGATTCGTTGAAATCATCTGCTAACCCTGGAGAATCTGGCTTTTTTCCTTGGGTTCTTAGAGATCTACGGATTACAATTGGGGTTTCGGATTTTGCTTTCTTCTGTGGACTAATTTTGTAAGATTTAGTCTGTTCCCTGTTCAAAATAGCATATATAGATTCACCAATTGAACAAATCCATAAGCAAACACTCCGAATCAATGTATTTAACTTTGTATCATGTGTATAGAGTGAAAGGGATACCTGTTACGCTTGGCGGATGCTGATAGATCGGCAAGCTTGGAATGGATCTTGAGAGAGGCGAGCAGTTCGTCGTTGCGTTTGATGTTTTCAAGGCGTTTACGCTCGTACTCCGTGAGTCTCTGAGACGCCATTTTCTATAGCGAGAGAGAGATGGGGAGATGGGGGTTAGGATTATCTATATCGAAAATGGCTTAATGGCGGCGGGAAAGGAAAAGTAGCGGGAAAAACACTCGGGTCATCACCAACGGGTCAAGTAACTCACTTTGATTGGGTAATTTTCGCGGCAGATTTGTTTAGTTTCAGTTCACCCCCTAAACTATTTCATTTTGTATAACTTGTCCCCAGTTTTATTGAAATGCCACATTTTTATTTATAACATAAAAATAGGGTCAAATGTACATAAAAATATACTTTGTTTGGATCACACTTGTTATACCCTTACAGAACCTTTTATACTTTTATATCTACTACTTAAAATAACTTGTTCGACTATAATAATGTTTATCACATAGATATAATTCTAAAAATACCATAATATGAAACGATTTATAAAATGTAACAGTGCTTGCTTCATAACACAACTACATCTTGCAGTTAGGACAAAAATTCATCATGCAAAATATTTTCTTAAAAACAGTCGGATAAAAGATTTTGTTTACTTCTGCATTTTTAAAAAAAGTATTCGGAGTTGATAAAATCATATGTTTTTTGTTTTTATTCAAAAAAAATCAACACATGCAAGATTCTACAACTCTTCATTCGTCACGATAATTCCCAAAGTTGTTAAACCGGTAACCATTAAATATTTTAGACCTATCTGTCTTATTGGTGTGCAATACAAGATTATTGCAAAATTGCTCACCAATAGATTGACAAATATGGTTCGTCCTCTAGTAAACATGGAGCAGTATGTCTTTGTTAAAGGAAGATAGATTTTGGATATGTCTCTTTTGCTTAATGAGGTCTTGGGTGGCATAAAAAGAAGAAGGGTCTGATGGTTTTCAATATTGATTTTGAGAAACCCTATGAATGTCTCAGTTGTGGGGTATTTGGAGCATATTTTAACCATTGCGGGTTTATGGTTGAGGTGAAGGGATTGGATTGGGGACTTCTTACAATCAGCTAGGTCCTATATTCTAGTCAATCGGAGCCCTTTTGACGAATTTTCTATTCATATAAGGTTGAGACATGGTGACCCTTTATTGTTTTTCTTGTCCATACTTGCGATGGAAGGGTTACATGTGGCGATTGAGATTGAGGATGTCATATGCATTGGGTTGTATCATGGGGCTAAAGTTGGTTGTAACGGGTTGGAGATCTCTCATTTTTTCTATGCACATGATGTTATCTTCTTGGGAAAGTGGTCATAGGAAAATATCATCAATCTTATTTCTCTTTGTAGATGTTTTTATTTAACTTCAGGGTTAAGGATCAATTTGCAGAAGTTAAAGTTGTATGGTATTAGGGTGCATTCGGCCTTTGTGAAATGGTGATAGATCTTCCGGTAGGATCAAACATGAAATCAATTATGATTAGATTTTGGAAGAAACTCTCCCATGGAAGGTTGAAATGCTTTCTATTGGTGGTTGGTCGATGTTGTTGAAATATGTGTTTGTTTCTTTGCGAATTTATTATATGTCAATGTTCAAGATGCATGGGTTGTTAGTAAGCCTCTGAAGGGTTGAGATCCACTTTCTTTTTAAGGTGGTGATGTTTGAGAATTTATTATATGTCGGCACTCAAGACACGAAATTAAGGTGGTGCTCAACAAAGGCATATGGGTGAATTGACTAATCTGTTTGGGTTTTTTCAACTTTTGTCTGAACGAGACCATTGGAGATCTATAATCGATGGCATGGATACGTTTACGGTTAGTAACATTAGAAAGCATATTGATGATGAGATTTTGCCTACTTTGAGTTTGGCTAGTTGGTGGAATAGGTTTATGCCTAGAAAGTCAACATTTTTGCATGGATTGGAGACTACGTTTGGATAAGCTGCCCCATAAATCTTGTAAACAGAGGGGTTGATTCCCAACCACTCTATGTTTGACTTGTGTCGTGGTTGCAAAACCCAATTATGTCGATCAGCATGTAAGCATGTAAAACTGTCACTTTGCTGCTAGTTCCTCTAACGTTTTTTAATATATAGTTCAAAAAAAATATAGAAACAGGAAGGCCTCCACACAATAAGTATAGTTACAATCGTTTCATGACATCATTGTTAGTGCTATAACACATTAGGCCAGGGAAAAACAAACACAAACATTGTCTACCACATCGCCATGTCAAAACAAAATCAAATTATATAAGGAAAGAAAAATGATTTTTCAAAATAAAAAGAAGCTACTACCTTTCACACACTACCACAACACAATCTTCCCATTGAAGAATAGCAAGCAAGCACTCCACTCCACCATCATATTTTTTAAGAACCACAGCAAGCTGATTTCTGTCCAAGTTGACCATTCCCAGCTGTTGCATCTGGTTGATTAATTTTAATCGTTGATGGCTGCAATCATTAAATAATTATTAATTTTAATCATTAATTGTCCCTTGTTTTAATTTTTAATCCATAATATATATACCTCAGCCTTGGAATCAGTGTCTGAAAGCCTTTGCTTGATATCCTTTGCTATCGAAAAGAAAACTTGCTCCACATTTAGGTTCGTTTTTGCACTCTGCCAAAAACACAAGTTTCTTTTTCAATTTTCTCTTCTCTTCAGTAGAATAAATACATCTTTGGTCTCTGAGTATAGCTCATTTTTGCAAATTTTATCCAAAACTGTTTAACCCTTCAATTTTGGTCCTTATTTGAAGTTTTTGGTCCATGTTCCAAGTAAAATGATGAATATAAAGTATAGCTGGTTTTTGCAATTTTGGTCCCTACCTTGTTTTTTTCTTCCAATTTTCGTCCTTTACTAAAAAGGTTTTTGTAATGTTTTTGGTCCTTGCTTCAAGTAAAATGACGATTTTTAGTCCCTAAGTATAGCTGATTTTTGCAAATCTGGTCCACAAAATATTAGTTATTTTACTTGGAACAAAGACCAAACACATTACAAAAACTTCAAATAGGAACCAAAATTACAAAAACCAGCAATACTCAGGAACCAAAATGTAATTTACTCAATTGTCTTTTAACCATTTCAAATAAATAATTCAAAGATATTAAAAAAGTGTACTTACAGTTTCGAAAAACTTAATGCCATATTCATCCGCAAGAGCTTGACCCTTTGCAGTCGGAACAGCCTACAAGAAAACAAGATCATGAGTCCATGACACATCATTTTTGGTTTTTTTGAAGGGTAAAACTGTAAAAACAAAAAAAATAGAAAAACTAGCAATACCCTTTTGCTTTCATCCATATCAGCCTTATTCCCAACAAGAATCTTGTTAACATTGTCTGAAGCATGTTGTTCAATGTTGCGAATCCAGTTTCTTATGTCTGGATATATATAAAGAGATTTGTCAACAATGTGTCATTCATTATAAGGTTAAAAAAAAAAAGGAACTTACTGTTGAAAGATGATTCGTCAGTAACATCATACACCAATAAAATCCCCATAGCACCCCTGTAGTAAGCTGGGTATAGAGGGGTAAAAGTGTCAATTACATAACATAGCATTATAATCTGAAAGACATGAGAAAAATCTGTACCTGTTGTGATGGTTCGGAATCGTTCTTGACCAGCTGTGTCCCAAATTTGGAGTTTGATCCGTTTGCCATCAAGTTCAACGGTTCTTATCTTGAAATCAATACTGTATCAAGAATTTAGTTATTTAGATATATATTTAAAAAAAAAAGAACGAATTAATCTTTTAAAGTGTTGTAAAGAAATTAACTCACCCAATTGTAGTGATGAAACTAGTGGTGAAAGAACCATCAGAAAAACGCAAAAGAAGGCAACTTTTACCAACACCTGTAATTAATTACAGTTAAGCTCTGATATTCTAAAGAATAAATGAAAATTGAGTGACATCTTTTAGGATACAAATCATACAGGGAAGTACTTAAGCTGCCTATTATGGTTGTAATTAGGGGAAGAGTTTCAACTTATTTACCTATGAAGCTATGGTGAGGGCAAGGGCACGAATGGAAATTCAAAGAATTTGGAAATTGTGTATTACATTTTGGGATAAATTTATATCCATTTGCATGGTACAAATAATAGGAGAATTTTAGGATAGTTGATATACTTGTATTGTAGTCCTTAGAGCAAGTATTTTGGTTGTTATTAGCAAGATTACCTATATAAATTCCGTTCATGGTTAACTTTTTCTATAAGGTCACCCTATAATCTCCTATGATCTATAAGATTTGATCCTTAACATTTACACATGGAAATTATCTCTCATATATTTTAATTTCCTCCATTTCTCATTACTCCTCTCCTAACTACTATCTTATGTATTCATGACAACAGTGTCATGTCACATGTGAAAACGACAATGTTGTGAATCCGTATTCAATGCTCTCTCTCTCCATGCTGTACTTTTATTGGTTCAAAATCATCGCCTTCAATTGGAGAACCAATCACCACTTCACCAGTTTGAAAACTAAGAACAGGGTAGACTCTCAACCACAAACATAACATTAACGCATCAGCAAGCAAAGATTTTCTTTCACAGTAAGCTGAGTCTTCATGTGATGAGAACACTATTGCGTACTACAGCAGCACATTACTCAACCAACTCAAAAAACAACAGATCAAACATTCCAACAAAAACAAACCCTATATGAACAAAGTGCACCAAATCAACCTAAATTAGTACAAAAATCTCATTCAAAATACATAGATTTATTTTTTTCAACTTCCAAAAGATCAGCAACTATTCTAACACTCCACCATAAGCATTGATTAACCAATTTCAAGAGCATACAGCCATATAATCCAGATACAACGTTATTCAAATATAAATAGTAGATATGATATGATGAAACAAAAACTCACCGCTATCGCCGATCAGAAGGAGCTTAATAAGATAATCATAATCTGCTCGTGCCCTTGCTGGTGGAGCAGCCATCGAAGAATCAAAATGAAGTCGAAGAAAAAGCCCTAAAAAACGCGTATATACACAGTTATATCTGTAGAAATAATCAAAACAGACAAATTCATATATTAGAAACAAAAATTCAATTAAGAAATCTAATTGAGAGTGTACGCCATCAACAGGATACACACGCACCAGATCGGAAATCGATCAAAGATTCGCCATTGAAGATCGAGATACGGATGTTATTAAGGAAAATACATCCACTATATGACGGTGCGCTAAGATGCCCCGCTTCTCTGTTTCCAGTTCTGAGGAGAGTACGCCGGTCAGTCCCTGCGCAATCCAGCAAAAATGGGGGAGAGAACAAGGGCGACAGAGAAAGTTTCCGGTGTTGACGAGCACAAGATTATAACGTAGACAGCTGTCGGTTTTAATGGAAACTAAGCGACGGGTCACACTAATAACCGTGTGCTTATCGTAGAGTGTTTTAACATTTTAACTACAAAACCTCATAAATGCTTCATTGTTTTTTAGAATCCCCTGTTAAAAAAAAAAAACTTTATTAATAATAGAAAAAACATCATAAATGGTCTCTGTGGTTTCCCAAAATTTGAAGTTTAGTCCCCGTGGTTTAAAAACCTCATAGATGGTCCCTGTGCTTACAAAACTTTTGACAGATGGTCCTTATTACTAACTCCGTTAAGTTTGTCCGTTAACTAAAGGGCATTTTCGTCTTTCCATGATCACAGGGACCATGTCTCCATCCATAATTGATCGGGACATGGAAGAGGCAAACGGAGCAGTAGGGGAGAATGGGCCAAATCCCGGCAAGCCTCCAAGGTTTCTCTCACGCCGTCGATGGTCACAATCCACAGGAAGAAAGAGCGGTTCAAAGATAGATCTAAGAAAAGAGCAAGATCGAAAGCAGGAAGCCAACGACAGTGGCTTGATGAGGGTTATACGGTCGTGAGGAGGGGGAATCGACTTCTCTGGTGAGCTCCTCTTGATCCCTTTTGCTTCTTCGCCGGTAACGAGCCGACAGGAGAGCAATAATAACATCAGTCAATTTTTAGGGTGGGTTGGGTGGTTCCGATCGGGGAAGCGGGTGGGGTCGTGAAGGTGATAGCAATCGGTACCTCCGATTGTTCTTCTTGGGTTCTTTCTCACATACTTCTTGCAACAAAACAGTAAGGAGGAGTATGGCTGCAAACGCCGATCAACGGGGTGTTTGGGATTGTGCTTCTTCGATTGGAGGAGGAATGGTCTCGGTGGGGTTTAGCAGATCGCGACTTCAGGGGTGTTGCTCCGATCGGTAATTGGTTCTCTTCCCTTTTCTTTTCGTTTGACTGTTTGATAGGAATCATTGGGGTGTTTGGGTTTGCTTGGGTTGTTTCTTGAGTTCACATGGGAAAATAGAATAGATAATGGAAGGGTTCCTGCTCCTGAGCTCACCAGGAACCCATAAGAAAACCACCTCCAATAGAGGTGTTCTTGGTTGTGCATCGAAACAGAAAGAATAAGAGAAGGAGAAAGGTTGTCATGGCCTATGGGATGGAAGAAGAAGGACCAACATCAATGGTATTCAGGGGGCTGTTTATTTGCTTTGATTGATAGGAAGAGAAGAAGGAAAACATGGTTGATGTCCCTCTTGTTTTTACTGAAAAGAGCTCCTCCTATGGAGGACTTTGACAGTCAATGTGAGAGAGAGAGAGAGAGAGAGAGACCCTTGCATATTATTTCATTTTTGAGAAAACATTATAAATGGTCCCTGTGGTAGAGAAATGACGAAAATGCCCTTCAGTTAACAGATAAAATTTAACGGAGTTAGGGATAAGGACCATCTGTCAAAAGTAAGCACAGGGACCATCTATGAGGTTTTTAAACCACGGGGACTAAACTTCAGATTTTGGGAAACCACAGGGACCATTTATGATGTTTTTTCTTAATAATATCTCTTTTGCTGGTTAAAAAAAAATTTAAAAAAAAACTTTATAAAAATCTTTTATGGTTTTTAATTAGAAAATCTTCAATAAAATCTTAATTATACCAATATTTACTTTTTAAATAGAAATGTCTCAATTATTTATTTTTATACAATAATATATCATTTTATGTAGAAAAAAAAATATGATTGTTTTATTAACTTGGACAAAATATAAAATAATCGGAACTTTTCTATTTAAAAAATAAAAATTGAAATTAAATCGTAAACTCACCCAAAACATTAAAATTTTATAGGAGATTTTCCTTTTCAATTGTATATACTATTAAGGGATATATACAGTAAAGTCCTAATATTTTTATCGATTTGACAAGAAAGTCTTAAACTTTATTTTTTTGACAGTAAAGTCCAAATTACCGGCAGTTTTTGACATTTTTACCCTTTTTCCCCGGTTAGCCAGTAATTAAGACTTTTTTGTCAAAAAAATAAAGTTTAGAACTTTCTTGTCAAATTGTCAATTAAGACTTACTGTCAAAAAAATAAGGTTTAGAACTTTCTTGTCAAATCGTTGAAAATATTGGGATTTTAATGTATATATAATTTTTTGGTTAGAAATTTAATTATATGATACTCTTTAAGCATAATATTTATTAGAACCTTCTCTAATCAGCTAGATCCTATTGAAATCATTAACGTTTTCTTCTTGTTAAATCGTTTTTTTAATCTCAACAAACCGATATTGAAAAAAATTGAGATAATCAAGAAAGAAAGAAAGAACTAGGGTTGTACTGGCCTTTTGCAGTCCCAAAAATGGAGAAATAAGAAACCTAAAAAAACAAAATGGCCCTTCTTTCCCTTCTCCACATTCACACCCTTTTGACCAGACATGTGTTGTTTGTGTTTGTATAAAGTCAGGGCAATTTCGTTTTTTTCGGTTTCTTATTTCTCCATTTTTGGGACCGCAAAAAGTCAACACAACCCTGGTTCTTTCTTTCTTTCTTGATTATCTCCATTTTTTTTAATGTCGGTTTGTTAAGATTAAAAAAACAATTTAATAAGAAGCAAACGTTAAGGATTTCAATAGAATCTAGCTGACTAGAGAAGGTTTTAATAACTTTTATGCTTAAAGAGTATTATACAATTAAATTTCTAACAAAAAAAATAATATATACACTAAAGTCCTAATATTTTCAACGATTTGACAAGAAAATCCTAAACTTCATTTTTTTGACAATAAAGTCCCGATTGACGATTTGACAAGAAAGTCCTAAACTTTATTTTTTTGACAAAAAAGTCCTAATTACTGGCTAACCGGGAAAAAATGGTAAAAGTGTAAAAAACTGCCGGTAATTTGGATTTACTGTCAAAAAAATAAAATTTAGGATTTTCTTGTCAAATCGATAAAAATATTGGGACTTTAATGTATATATCTACTATTAATTGTTAAAAAGTTGGTGAACAATAATCTTTTACGATTTAGATTTCTGCTGCAGATTTTTCTGGATTGTAAACATTTGCGACAAGGCTTTTCAAATTTTAAATTTAGCCCCTTAAATCCGCATTACACCGACTCCAATATTTTTGCCCCTCCATTACACCGAGTCACCGACTCCAATATTACAAACCTTGAAATGATTTGTTTATGAAAATGAAAAGGAAACAAGCCCTAGGCGGAGATGGCGTAGAAGGTTACCCAACAAACTCCTGGATCGTCTTTTATCGCCGCCGATGTTGTCGCGACACCGGCTGCTGCTCCATCTCTTCCTTTACGCTTAAACAGTAGGTTTTATGACCGTACCTTCACCCTTGCTTATGCGTATCGTCTGGGTTTGATTGTTTGCCTTAATTGCGCCATTTATGTGATGATAGAATTTTGTGTTTCTTCAGAAGCAATCGGAGCTGATGGTAAGGACTGTGAAGAATCATCATCACGAAGAAGAAGAGGATGACGAAGATTTCATTCGGAGAACAACTGAGGGCTCCTCACAGAAAGGTTTTTTTTCCTCATAAACATATACGTAATTTTTATAATTGAAATTGAACTTTTCAATTGAATGCACAGATGGAAGGATCTCTTCTCTCTTGCTTCCATTCTCGATCTAATATTATGAGTAATCCGCTTTAACATTTGTTTGATTAATTTCAGAAATCGATTGATTTTGTAGGATTTAGTTTTTTTTTTTTTTTTTTTAATTTCAGCAACGCCTCAGGGGGTGGAATTTGCCAACTGGTCGACATATTGATCCAAAGAGTAATCATCTTTTTTACTTTTGGTTCTTTTTAGCTACTTTGACTTATGCGGACTCAACTATGATGTTTTGGTTATATTAGTTTGTATTTTGAGTTAATTTGATGTTGATTGATTTATAGATGGTGTGTTGGTGAAGATGAAGGTTGGAGTGGTATGAGATTAAGCCGATACTTTTGGTAAGGGGTGTTTTAAGTAGTTAAAGACTTTTATGAAGCTGTAAAGCCATTTTTAGTTTATAGTTGAGTTGTTGTCTGTGTGCAGGTAGACAGGTGGAAGGGGAAATCAACCTATTAAATTCCTTATGTTTTCATTTACGGTAAGGTATATTTTGTAGAGCTAAGCTTGTGAATTGTGATACAATATTACAATACTAAGTGGTGGCACAGTTGACTTTCTTTGGTACTTTCTGAAACTTTTCTTGGTACTATCTTCCTAAATTCAGAATATTTTGGAGTTTCAATCAGAAAGGTTGCAGATTTAGGCTACTGGAATGTCTATTTTGCAAGAATTCTGTTGATGTTTAGAGTAAGTATAATTTTGAGTTAATATTTATTGAGTATTGACATATATTTTCGCACAACAATTGACAATATTAATGAACAATTCTCATTTTTAGCTATTACTATGTGCAATATGTTTCCCATTTTTAACCACGTCTTTTTTTCATTATAAAAGTAGCCACCTTTTAACCGACTGAAGCCCTATTCATTATTTCATTATTTTCGAAATTAATTAATAAGTTTGTTAATTTCAATTGAATGTAGTGCAGGCTGTTCAAAAATCGATCAACTAGTTTGTATTGTAGTTGTTCCTCAGTCCTCACCCACATATAAAAACGTATATATCTTTTTCATTTCTTTTTATAATTAGTTTAAACTAAAACTATTTTAAAATAATAAATAAATAAATAATCTCACATTTGGGCCTACATACTCTTTCTTCATGAGAGATGGTGATAGTCTCCTTACCTATCAACCTTTGACTAATGTTTATTTTCTTGTCCGATTTGTTATGGATTATGGTTCTCGTGTAACATACACGGTCTCAGAAACAACAATTGAATTTGCAACTGATGAACTTGATAAGAGAATTATGGGATTAGAATTGAATTAAGTATGAAAAAAAGTTCTGATGATCAACACAAAAATATAATGAGGAAATGAGAAAAAGAATTGGTCCGTCAAATGTCTACGACTAAAACAGAGTTATCAAAATTGACTGCAAAATTGTCAAACCATAAAGACCAAGTAACGGTTTTAACATTGTTCTAAAATTGCCTTATTTTGAAAAACACATTGACCATTTATGAAATTGCCTATTTTAAATTTTATCTTCCAACTAAAAACAAATCTAACATTTTTAGTCCAACTAGGCATTTTGTATCAAACTTTGAAGGAATAAAACCGTAAAAGAAATTATATATATATATATATATATATATATATATATATATATAAATGAACAATATGTTTAGTAGGCTTAAAAAATATAATGAGGTATTCAAACATATTTTTTGCTATGTATAATTAGAAAACATATAAAATTAAATAGATAAGTAAATAAATAATGTTAAAATTATATATATATATATATATATATATATATATATATATATATATATATATATATATATATAACCTAGTAAAAATATATTAATCAATAAGTGTATATGCAACGTCCGCATTTCCAGCTAGGCTTACTAATCAAACATGTAACTTTGTGGTCAAGTCATGTAGTCATTTTGCGAATGAATAAGACATGATTATTCATATATTTTGTGCTTATGTGTTTTATATGATATTAAGATATATTATATAATAAAATAAATAAGATTTAAAATACACATCAAAAGTAAAAGATCATCTAGGGAAATTAATCTCAACCTAGTTATAGTATTCGTAATTAGGATCCTGTACATATCTACAACGCCTGAATCTGACTTAGAACGAAGAAGTTAGGAAGCGTCAAAGTCTCGCGATAAAAACTGACACAGCTACGGATAGTGTAACAAGTGAATCTGGGTTAGATTGTTTTTCAGCTTAGGAAGTCTAAACGGAATTAATAGATGTCGTAAAAGCGAATTCGTGCGTATAGGTATCGTCTAAATCTGACTTCACTAAGGAAGTTATGATTTTTCTAAAATTCGGCGCAGCAATGTGCGCATCAATATCGAATTTTAGATCATTAGATTGTTAGCCAAAACAATCTAAACAGGAGTTGAAGATCTCGTTGTTAGGATTCAAACGATATAAAAACCATCGAAAACGAACGCCGGATGTGAGAGTTATGCATTTTATACATACTTAAATAGGCTAAGCCTGTGTAAATAAAATAAAGTCAAAATTAGCCGACGGAGTCTAAAGGAAAGTTGTAGATCTATCGAGAGATTTCCGTGGATATAAAGAACGTCAAAAACGGAGCTAGTATGAAGGAGTTATGTAATTTTCAAAATCTGGAAAACGTCACACGCGCACGTGCGTAGCTTCTGCGCGAAGTCAGCAACGTACCCCCACCCCATTCGTGCCACGTGTCGGCAGCCCAGTGGATCGATGTCACCCTTATGTGTGGCGTGCCTCCTGTTGCACGGCGCGTAAGACTCCAAACTCACCTATAAATACCAGCTAATTCTTTCACTCCTCCCCACACCCTCCAGTTGATATATCTCTGAAAATTTCGATAGATAGCCTATTTTTCTTCATTCTAGCCTGCGGCGCAGCCCTACGACACCCTCAAGTGCTTAGCTTGCCATAATCCTCGTGTAGGAAAGACCTAAGTCAGTATTCTGCCTGTTTAGATCCTGATTCTCGTCTATTATACTCTGTAAGTGAGCTACACTTACTCTGCCCCTGTATAATTTATAATTATAGTTGTAAGTCGTTACTAGGATCTGATAATTAAGATTTATCAACGATTCCAAGTTGTCATGTTGATTGATCTACTATGGGAGAGGTGTCTAGAATTGTCACGTAGGCTTGGTTGTTTGATTTCAGAAAGACTATATGTCGAAATGATCCTGCCTGTTGACTGTCCTGTCTGGTTGATCCTTACTTTTTGATCTTGAAGTAGACTTTGGAATTGTTGAGGAATCTAAACTCGTAAGATAATAGTTCCACATAGTATGAAACTAGACTAAGACGTAGCGTTATGTATATCTAGGTCTTTCGAGAAAGGTGTAAGGCGAAGCTCTGCCCGATTCACCAATCACCTGACACTTTGTCAGGTGAGTGCGTAGTTGGTCTTAAGACAGGTTATATATTTACACCTGATATATGGAATGATATTTTACCATTAAAAATTTATGGGCTTGAAAACCCTACTTATCTCACCAAGTTTCCCAAACCTGACCCACTCATTTTTTACATCACGGGTAGTGGAGCCAAAGTTGAAATTGCCTAGTTAGGATGATGAGTGGAATAAATTATAGGCTTGCATTAGTTATTTCAGGACCTTTTATTTACGCTGTAACGTATGTTCGGATATAAACGAATGACATCCCAAAGGTTTTAATAAAATAACTTTTGTTATTTAAAAAATGTTTACTTGACTGAGAACTTCTGCATTTCAATACTTAAAAGCGTAAAGAAAATTTTTAAATTGGTTCTGAAAATGAGGGATGTCACAGTTGGTATCAGGGCATTAGTTTAAGCGAACTAGGAATTTAGGGAAATTTTAGACTTAAACATAGATAATAATTATGATCAGTAAGATGTGCGATAGATGCCTTAGTTGCTTTAGACACTTGCCTTAGGACACTATAGGAAGATGCATTAACTATGTGCTAAATATATGTGGTAGGTAGTCTATCTTCTTTATCCTAAAATTCTCGCCTCTATGACTTTAGAAATCAAACACCATGACCATCACGAGGAGCGGTAGATCCGTCACGAACGAAGGAGGTCCATTACCTCAAAACGTCGGAGCAGCTGTTGTGCAAATCCCGATGAATGAAGCTCGGTCGATGATGCAAGAAATGCTCAATTAGCAGTAACATGAGTTTAAGGAGTTATTAGCTCAGGAGCTAGCTAATATTAGAGGAAGAGCGGCAGTAGTCAACGAGCTGATAGTTGTTGAACAAGTCAACAACGGACCAATTCCTTCACATTCTACGACGGTCCAAGAAGGAAATAAGACTCGAAGAGTTATCAGGGACCGGAGCAGCCTGAAGTTCAGAGAAATGATTAACCCATAGGCTACTACAAGTATAAGGATTTTATGACTTACAAGCCATCATCATTTAACGGGAAAGAAGATCCCATTGGAATCATCGATTGGATATCATAGATGGAGTCGGCTTTCCTGACGTGTGGATGCACAGGGAAGCTACAAACCACATATGCGGTGAGGCAGTTCAAGGGTACGGCGATGAGTTGGTGGAACACGTTGGGGAAAATTTTGAGCCCCAATAAGCCATTATAGCTGACTTGGGACGAATTCTTGACCCATTTCAAAAGGAAGTTTTGTTCGGCCGAGAAGATGCTGGAATTGGAGAATCAATTCCTGGCTTTAACAAAAGGAAGCATGTCAGTGGATGAGTACACCAACTCCTTCACTGATAAAATGGAGTTCGCCCTACGACTCGTTTTGGACGAACTGACCAAGATTGATCGATATGCCAAGGGGCTAACGTGGGAGTACATTGTGTCAGTAAAGCAGGCACCTACCTTCGAAGCGGTCGTCTGGGCTGCAAAATCTTTCGAAGGAATGATGAAGAAGAGAGCTACCGATATAATTGAGGTCGGTGAGAAGAGAAAGGTTGATGGAAGTAACAACAAGAAGAAGAAGAAGAAGAAGAAGAATAAGTTTACGAAGTTTATGAAAACAAACGACAAATCTGGAAGCAACCTATAAGGGAAGTGGTGCGACCAGTGCAAGAAGAAGCATTCTGGAAACTGTTTCGTTTGCTTCAAGTGTAAGAAGCCAAGGCATATTTCCACAAATTGCCTTGTGAAAGGAATAGTTTGTTTGAATTGTGGAGAGGAGGGGCATATGAAGGCGGAGTGCCCGAAAGCGGAGAAGGTGATCCCGAGGATCTTGCCACCAAATCCCAAGGGTCGGAGCTACCAGATGACCCTCAATGAGGCTAAAGAAGAAACCGATGTTGCTTTAGGTACATTCTTAGTTAATCAAATTCCTGCAAATATATTATTTGATTCTGGAGCAGATCATTCATTTATATCGCATGAATTTGGTAGGAAACTTAGACTATCACCGCTTAGACTAAGTACCCCTATCTTAGTAGAAGTAGCTGGTGGTAGGAATATACTTGTTAGCAATAGGTTAGAGTCTGTAACTATAGATTTAGATAGGAATGAATTCCGTCAAGAGCTTTTACCTTTTGAGTTAAGTGAGTTCGACGCCATTCTCGACATGGATTGGTTGGGAGAGAACCTCACAAACATCTTCTGTGGAAGGAAGATGGTGCGCATAAGTCCACCTGGAAGAAATCCATTTGTTGTTTACGGAGATAAGAGTAGAGTGAAGTCTGGAATCATCATGATAATGAAGGCCAGAAGATGCTTATCGAAGGAATGTTTGGCATTACTAGCATACGTAATCGATGCAAAGAAGGAGAAAAAGGCAATGACTGATATACCTGTAGTGCAAGACTTTCCTGAGGTATTTCCAGATAAATTACCAGGATTACCACCAGAGAGGCAGGTAGAATTCAAAATCGAATTATTGCCAGGCACAACGCCAATTACGAAGGTCGTATTGTTTAGTGCCGATGGATATGAAGGAGTTAATGACACAACTCCATGAGTTATTAGACAAAGGTTTTATAAGACCTATTTCATCACCCTTGGGAGCTCCAATACTGTTCGTAAATAAGAAGGGCGGTACTATGAGGATGTGTATTGACTATCAGGAGCTAAACAAAGTTACGATCCAGAATAAGTATCCTTTACCTAGGACATATGACTTGTTCAATCAATTGCAGGGAGCAACCGTTTTATCCAAAATTGATCTCAGGTCAGGTTATCACCAGTTAAGTATTAGGGAGCAAGATTTCGAGAAGACGGCCTTTAGAACCCGATATGGACACTATGAATTCCTTATTATGTCGTTCGGACTAACAAATGCTCCAGCAACATTAATGGATCTTATGCATCGAGTTTGTAAACCTTTTCTCGATAAATCGGTAATAGTGTTCATAAACGACATCTTGATTTACTCCAAGAACAATCAAGATCATGGAAAACATCTCCGAGAAGTACTAGAAGTCCTTACGAGGGAGAAACTTTATGGAAAGTTCTCCAAGTGCAACTTTTGGATACGGGAGATTCATGTAGTTAACCAGGAAGGGATTATGGTTGACCCAACAAAGATAGAGGTTGTAATGAAGTGGGAGACACCAAAGAGTCCACTGAAATCCGTAGTTTTCTAGGATTGGCAGGCTACTATCGAAGATTCATCCAAAATTTCTCTTCTATTGTGGCTCTATTGACAGCCCTGACCAAAAAGGGTGTTGTTTATACTTGGAGCGAGAAGCAAGAAAGAGCTTTTAGTGAAATGAAGAAGATATTGTGTGAGGCACCAATCCTCGTCCTACCAGAAGGAACTGAAAATTTCACAGTTTTCAGTGATGCTTCTAAGATTGGATTGGTATGTGTCCTTACCCAAATGGACAAAGTAGCAGCTTACACCTTAATACAGCTAAAGCCCCACGAGCAAAATTATATAACTCATGATCTAGAGCTTGCAGCAGTGGTTTTTTCCCTAAAGATATGGAGGCATTATCTTTACGGAACTCTAACGCCCGCAGATTCGGGCTAGTCAATTTAGAGACGATAAGCGTTAAAAATGAGTTTTTAATAGAATATTATTTAGAATAAATAATCTTAACCAAGTTATAGTATATGTTATAGGGGTTTCGTACATATAAAGAACGCCGAAATCTGAGTTATAACGAATAAGTTATGGCTCGTCGAAGTTTCGCGACAAAACCGGCACGACACTGCATGACGTAAATAGTGAATTTATGATAGAGGACTTTTTAGCCTTAGAAATCTAAAAAAAAGTCGTAGTATACATTAAACTGAGAGCGTGCATAAAAAGAACACTCAAATCTGACTTCGTATGAGGAAGTTATGATTTTTCTAAGATTTGGCATAACAGTGCACAACCTGAAAATCGAATTTTAGATCGAGCGGTTTTTGGCCAACACAACCTAAATGAGAATTGAAGATCTCATTATTAGTAGCGCAACGGTAAAAAGACATACGAAAACGGACGTCGGATGAAGAAGTTATGAATTTTTAACGGACTTTTCCTGTCCCGGCCTGTTAAAAATATAACTTTAAAAATAAAGTCAAAATTAGCCGACGAAGTCTAAACGAAAGTTGTAGAGTACGATCCCACCTATGCGTGGATATAAAGAACGTCGAAAACAGAGCTCGTATGCGAGAGTTATGATTTTTAGAAGTCGGAAGTGTGTTGTTGCGAAGGGGGTGACGTGGCGCGATCTGAGCCATTGCTTTCTCCCCAAGTCTTGCCACCAGATGGTGACATGTGGCATGGACTCGGCGAGTAGGTTTTCCGACTCAGCGAGTTGATCAGATTTCCAGCTTATAAATAGAGGTGCGAGGCATCCTCATTTTCCACACCTCAAACCCCTTTCTTTCTCTCTCTAACATCTCTCTAACTCCCCCAACCCCCCCCCCCCCAAAGCCTAGGGTACCCCCTAGCACCCGAAGGAAACCCCGGAACTCCCGACGGCTCCGAAAAGAAGAGCCTTCAGCTCAGAAACGCTGCTCCAGCGAAGCCCGGTTTTTATTAAAATCTGTTGTAAGTGAGATACACTTACCCTACCTTAAATATAGCTTATATTTAAATATAATATCGTTATTATGAACCTATAAATAAGATTTATCAGTGATTCAAAGTCGTTATATTGATTGAAGTACTTACGGGAGAGGTGTCTAGAATGGCCACGTTGGGTTTGGTTGTTGGATTTCGGAAAAGTTATATGCCGAAATGGTCCTGCCTCCCAACTGTCATGCCTGGCTGATCCTTACTTGATAGATCATGAAGTAGACTTTGAGTTAATGATGAATCTAGACTAATAATTAGTCGCAATAAATATTAGACTAAAACTTAGCAATAATAATGTTATGTTTCGTCGAAGGAAAATAGAATCGTTAGAAGCGAAGCGCTGCCCGAGTTTGGAATCATCACTTTAACAAGTGAGTGCATGGTTACCTTCATCTTACACATAGATATGAAGTATTTTATATAAATTATGTGCTATGTGTGAATATTATCTATATACTTGCTATCTATGCTGGATGAACGATTTTATACATGTTTTAAATGATTTAAATTGTATATGTATTTTATATCTACAAAATATGTTGGGTAAAACATGGGTAGATGAAATATGAGTTAGAAGATGAGATGAGAGGTGATATAGACCATGAGATAAGGGTGATAGGTGAACATTGAGAGAATCCTTTTACCCAAGTGTTGGCCTCGTCATCTAGCAGAGTATGGATGACAACCACAGACTATTCTAGACAGTCTAGTGGAACACTAGCAGACTCGCAACCTGTAGGTGTTGTGAACGAGATGTTCACCCGATGTACTCTAAAAACCCATTGACATGTATTGCGAGTGGATTCTCATAAACGATATTGTCGATAAACAAGATAAACCCTGGCGACTATGCAGACTTAGTGCCTAAACCCTGACAACTATGGATTTGGTGTCTGTTGTATAAACCCTAGCGACTATGCGGACTTAGTGCCTAAACCCTAGCGACTATGGACTTAGTGTCTGTTGAGTAAACCCTGGCAACGATGGATTTCGTGCCTATTCCTTAGGATAACCCTTAGGAATGAATGAACGAGGAATAGCTGATTCTTAGGGTGGAATAAAGAAGATAATTAGGATGGGTAATTGGGTTGATAGTTTGATGTTTAAACATAATAATTATATTATTGTGGGTTGAAAACCCTATGTACTCACCAGGTTTCCCAACCCGACCCACTCAGTTTATTTGTATCACAGGTGTCGATACGAAGTTACATTACACTGAGAGATTAAGGAGATATAAATCACTAGTGATAATGAATGTAAGTTCTGTTTATGCTTATGTTTTTGTATTGACGATGACATCCCAATGTTTTAAAATGAATAAAAATACATTTCTTCAGAAAAGCTTTGATAACGTATTTATCATGTTTTTCTGGGAACAAATTCCGCAACACTTTTCTTCAAAAGGATACTCTGATTTTAAAATAAAGCATAAACAAATCGGTCTTTTCTGGCTGTGAAAATGGGGATGTCACAGTTGGTATCAGAGCATTAGTTTAAGCGAACTAGGAATGAGGATTTATTTCTAGACTTAAACTTAGAATGCTAAGCGATGATCGTGAGGATGGTGTCTAATATAATTTAGGTAATACACCTGAATAGACACAAGCACTAGCTTATTTAGGGAAAATGCCTAATATGCTTTTATGTGCTAAATGAATTGTGATGCTTTATGATGTTATCGTCTGATCGGATCTATGGTCTGTTGCCGACCGGATCTGGAAATTTTATGTGTTCAGATTTCTAAACGTTTAATTACGGTATTAGAACTGGCATGTAACTTTTCGGAGTGATAGGGAGATTTACACGTCGATCATAAATAAAATCTTTCCTATCTTAATTCTCGTCACTACACACCGAACGTCCTACTTGGTGTATAGATCGACATGGTGAGCACTCGAAGCGGATTTGGAAGTGGAAACCCGCAGCCCAAGCCACAAGTGATTGATCATGCACCAGGAGTAGCGGCTGCACCTGAGCCAATCACGATGGCAGGGGTACAGGCAATGGTGCGGATGATGTTGGATCAACAGATGGAAGAAACAAGACGCTTACTTCAACAAAGTAAGGACAAACTTACTAAGCCAATACGCCAGACACCCACTCTTGAGGCAACCATTTGGGTTGCTAAGTCTGTCGAATAAATGATCAACAATAGGATCGCCAACAAGGTTGAAGTTGGCAAGAAGAGGAAATTTGAGGGGTCTTCAAGGTCTAACAAGAACAACATGTTCTTAAAGTCTGGAGGAGGAGGTGAAGCAAAATGGTGTGACAAGTATGGAAGGAAACACAACGGGAGATGCCCTAAGGAAGTGACCTGCTTCAAATACGGGAAGACTGGTCACTATGCCCATAAATGCCCAACCAAGGAAGAAGTTTTCTTTAAGTGTAGTGAAGAGGGACACTTCAAGCAAGATTTCCCGATGAGAGCTACAAAGCTAAGTGTACCGTCGAAACACTATGAGAGGTGCTACGAAGAAGTGACTTGTTTCAAGTGTGGGAAGATTGGGCATTACGCCAATGTCTGTACATCCAACAAGAGGTTATGTTACGGATGCAGGGACAAGGGGCATATGTCGAAAGATTGGCCGAAGAAAAATGAAGCAGCAAGAGCGAATGCACCTCCAAAGCCAAAAAGCATCCTTGACAAAGCAACTGACAATGCAAGGAATCAGGAGTGAGGACTGATATCCGAAGATCGACTTATGAAGTGGCTATAGTATCATATGATGTAGCCTATTATAGGCATAGTCTAGGGTGAACTTAAACACCTATGTAATCATTTTAAGGAATAATATAAAACCTTCGTTTTGTTATCTGATGTGTTAAGTTGTTATGTGATTTTCTTGTATGGTGACTTGGGTAAACTGCGAGACAATACTTGGGACGAGTATGAGTAGGTGTGAATGGTAGTAGAGGCCTATACTACCAGAAGCACAGGACTCACACTTGGATCAGGGAAAGTCACAAGGTTACCAAGAAGCTAGTAATTAATTCTGTTTTATTCAAGTATGTCGTTACCATCGTTTCGGTAATAACTGAGAAGATGATTGTTATTCCGACCCTAGAGGTCATATCATATCAAGTACGACTAAGATGAGTGTGTTACATGGTTCAGAGAACCAAGATCGATGTAGCATCTGACTTAAGCCACACGATTGAAGTAAAAGATAATCGAAGCGAACAATAGAAGTATGAGGATCATTGTTAAAGTAAAAGCTAGAAGCTAGAAGTGCTACATGCTAGAACGTGATTATATCACATTAGAACATGAAGGAAGGAAACTTTCATTATGGAATTTGACTCTAAGAGACCTGAGTCTAAGCGTTTCATCATACGATGAGAGGTCATTAGAACATGACCCATCGGTCTGTCATGATAATCAAAGTAAAGAACTTCTCTTAAGATTAAGTCTGTTTAATAAGGATCAGGAGTCTCCAATAAGTATTGAGTTTGTAACTAGAAGGTTACAACATAGTATGAAGAGCGGGTGCGAGATCGAGCACCGCCTGCAGTTAAAGAAGTCCAAGAGTTAGATATTAATTTGAAGGAACATAGAAGTTACGGTTATCACCAAGGATGACGAGATAATGTGTGGAGTCATTATACAAGCCCTATTTCGTTGATGATTCTGGGACATAATCATCCTAAGGGGGAGATAATTGTAACGCCCGCAGATTCGGGCTAGTCAATTTAGAGACGATAAGCGTTAAAAATTAATTTTTAATATAAGATTATTTAGAATAAATAATCTTAACCAAGTTATAGTATATGTTACAAGGGTTCCGTACATATAAAGAACGCCGAAATCCGAGTTATAACGAATAAGTTATGGCCCGTCGAAGTTTCGCGACAAAACCGGCACGACAATGCGTAACGTAAATAGTGAATTTACGATAGAGGAATTTTTAGCTTAGCAATCTAAACAAAAGTCGTAGTATACATTAAACCGAGAGCGTGCATAAAAAGAACGCCCAAATTTGACTTCGTATGAGGAAGTTATGATTTTTCTAAGATTTGGCATAGCAGTGCACAGCCCGAAATTCGAATTTTAGATCGAGCGTTTTTGGCCAACGCAACCTATATGAGAATTGAAGATCTTATTATTAGTATCACAATGGTAAAAAGACAGACGAAAACAGACGTCGGATGAAGAAGTTATGAATTTTTAACGGACTTTTCCTGTCCCGGCCTGTTAAAAATATAACTTTATAAATAAAGTCAAAATTAGCCGACAGAGTCTAAACAAAAGTTGTAGAGTATGATCCCACCTACGCGTGTGTTGTTGCGAAGGGGGTGACGTGGCGCGATCTGAGCCATTACTTTCTCCCCAAGTCTTGCCACCAGATGGTGACATGTGGCATGGACTCGGCGAGTAGGTTTTCCAACTCGGCGAGTTGATCAGATTTCCAGCCTATAAATAGAGGTGTGGGGCAGCCTCATTTTCCACACCTCAAACCCCTTTCTTTCTCTCTCTAACTCCCCCAAACACCCCCCAAGCCTAAAGTACCCCCTAGCACCCGAAGGAAGCCCCAGAGCTCCTGACGGCTCCAAAAAGAAGAGCCTTCGGCTCAGAACGCTGCTCCAGCGAAGCCCGGTTTTTAATAAAATATGTTGTAAGTGAGATACACTTACCCTACCTTAAATATAGCTTATATTTAAATATAATATCGTTATTATGAACCTATAAATAAGATTTATCAGTGATTAAAATTCGTTATACTGATTGCACTACTTACGGGAGAGGTGTCTAGAATGGTCACGTTGGGTTTGGTTGTTGGATTTCAGAAAAGCTATATGCCGAAATGGTCCTGCCTCCCAACTCTCCTGCCTGGCTGATCCTTACTTGATAGATCATGAAGTAGACTTTGAGTTAATGATGAATCTAGACTAATAATTAGTTACAATAAAGATTAGACTAAAACTTAGCAATAATAATGTTAGGTTTCGTCGAAGGAAAATAGAATCGTTAGAAGCGAAGCGCTGCCCGAGTTTGGAATCATCACTTTAACAAGTGAGTGCATGGTTACCTTCATCTTACACATAGATATGAAGTATTTTATATAAATTACATGTTATGTGTGCATATTATATGTATACTTGCTATCTATGTTGGATGAACGATTTTATACATGTTTTAAAAGATTTAAACTGTATATGTATTTTATATTTACAAAATATGTTGGGTAAAACATGGGTAGATGAAATATGAGTTGGAAGATGAAATGATAGGTGATATAGACCATGAGATAATGGTGATAGGTGAACAATGAGATAAGCCTTTTACCCAAGTGTTGGCCCTGTCATCTATCAGAGTATGGATGACAACCACGGACTATTCTAAACAGTCGAGTGGAACACTAGCAGGCTCGCAACCTGTAGGTGTTGTGAACGAGATGTTCACCCGGTGTACTCTAAAAACCCATTGACATGTATTGTGAGTGGATTCTCGGAAACGATACTGTCGATAAACGAGATAAACCCTGGCGACTATGCAGACTTAGTGCCTAAACCCTGACAACTATGGATTTAGTGTCTGTTGTATAAACCCTGGCGACTATGGACTTAGTGTCTGTTGAGTAAACCCTGACAATGGTGGATTTCGTGCCTATTCCTTAGGATAACCCTTAGGAATGAATGAACGAGGAATAGCTGATTCTTAGGGTGGAATAAAGAAGATAATGGGGATGGGTAATTGGGTTGATTGTTTGATATTTAAACATAATAATTATATTATTGTGGGTTGAAAACCCTGTGTACTCATCAGATTTCCTAACCTGACCCACTCAGTTTATTTGTATCACAGGTGTCGATATGAAGTTTCATTACACTGAGAGATTAAGGAGATATAAATCACTAGTGATAATGAATGTAAGTTCTGTTTATGCTTATGTTTCTGTATTGACGATGACATCCTAATGTTTTAAAATGAATAAAAATACATTTCTTCGGAAAGCTTTTATAACGAATTTATCATGTTTTCTGCGAACAAATTCCGCAACACTTTTCTTCAAAAGGATACTCGGATTTTTAAATAAAGCATAAACAAATCGCTCTTTTCCGGTCGTGAAAATGGGGATGTCACAGGAACCAAATGCAAACTCTATACCGATCATAAGATCCTCAAATATATATTTGCTCAGAAGGAGTTGAATATGAGACAAGGGCGATGGATGGATCTACTCAAGGACTACGATTGCGAGATACTTTACCACCCAGGTAAAGCAAATATTGTAGCCGATTCCCTAAGTAGAAAGGTGATTCCTGAAGGAAAGAGAGTTATTTCATTGAAGATTGAAGTAATCTCAACGATTATAAAGAAGATCAAAGAAGCTTAGACAAGGGCTCTGGCTGAGAGTGATCTAAAGGAGGAACGTCTAGGTAAGACATTCATGTTTGAAGAAGACAAACAAGGGTTGAAGACGTTTAAGAATCGCATTTGGGTGCCAAATATGGGTGGGATACGAGATCTTCTCATGGAAGAATATCATAAGGCTATGTATTCTATACACCCAGGCAACACCAAAATGTACTTAGACTTGAAGTCCTATTATTGATGGCCGGAAATGAAGGTCGACATAGCAACTTACGTAGTGGAATGCATAACTTGTGCGAGAGTGAAGGCACAACATCGGAAGCCATATGGGAGTCTGGAACCCTTATCAACACCCATAGGGAAATGCGATGATGTTTCTATGGACTTTATAACAAAGTTGATGAAGACAAAGAGAGGTCACGACATGATATGGGTCGTAGTAGACCGACTTACGAAGAATGCACATTTCATAGCCGCACGAGAGAATTATGTGACGCCCGCAGATTCGGGATAGTCAATTTAGAGACAATAAGCGTTAAAAATGACTTTTTGATAGAAGATTATTTATAATAAATAATCTTCACCAAAGTTATAGTGTATGTCGCAAGGATTCCGTACATATAAATAACGCTAAAATCCGACTTATAACGAAGAAGTTATGACCCGTTGAAGTTTCGCGACTAAATTGGCATGACGCCGCGTACCGTAAAAAGTGAATTTTTGACAAACTACTTTTTAGCCTTAGTGATCTAAACGAAAGTCGTAGTATACGTTAAACTGATAACGTACATAATAAGAACGTCCAAATCTGACTTCGTTAGAGGAAGTTATGATTTTTCTAAGATTTAGCATATCAGTACACAACCCGGAAATCGAATTTTAGATCGATCAATTATTAGCCAACACAACCTAAACGAAAATTGAAGATCTCGTTAATACGAGCTGAACGATATAAAGACAGTCGAAAACGAACGTCGGATGACAAAGTTATGAATTTTTAATGGACTTTAACTGTCTAAGCCTGTTAAAATATAATTTTAAAAATAAATCAAAATTAGCCGATGGAGTCTAAACGAAAGTTGTAGATCACGTCGCTATCTACGCGTAGATATAAAGAACGTCAAAAACGGAACTAGTATGCGAAAGTTACGGAATTTAGAAGATAATTAATTTTTCTACTAAGTTCCGGAGGTGACACGTGGCACCATCTCAGCCACACCTTCCTCCCCACGGCTTCGCATGAGATCTTGACACGTGTCGCCGGTACGCCCAGCATAAGGCCTGGTACACCCCGTGTACAGCAAAATTACGCCCCGCGTAACTCGATCTGTCAGCCTATAAATAGTGACGTTTTTCCTCATTTTTCTTCACACCTTTTCTCAACTTCTCTCCCAAATACCCCCAAACCCTCTTTCCCTTTCCCTAGCACGTCTTAGTGTTAGTAGCGAGTCCCGGAGCGTCATAAGGCCCCGAGAAGAAGAGCTTTTGGCTCAGAAGTTCTGCCTGCGCAGAGCCCGGTTTCTCGCTAAACCCCCCTTGTAAGTGAGTTATGCTTACCATACTTTAAGTATAACTTATGTTTAAGTTCGTTATCATTATTATGAACCTATAAGAAATATTTATCAGTGATTCCAAGTCGTTATACTGATTGATCTACTTACGGGGATGATGTCTAGGCTGTGATTTAGTGAGGTGTTTAAAGTAGGATTTCTAAACAGTATACTTCGTATACCAAACGGACCCTACCTCCGATATGATCCTACCTGGTTGTTCCTTACTTGATAGATCATGAAAGTTGACTTTGAGTTAATGATGAATCTATATTAATAACTAGTCGCAATAAAGACTAAAACTTAATAATAATAATACTAGGTTTCGTCAAAGGAAAAGACAATTGTTAGAAGCGAAGCGTTGTCCGAATTTCGAGTCATCACTTTAACAAGTGAGTGTATAGTTACTTTAATCTTACACATAGATATGAAGTATTTAATATTAATACATGCTATATGTGTTCATTATCCGTGTTCCTAATATCTATGCTAGATGAACAATTTATACATGTTTTATGTGATTTAAATTGTATATGTGTTTTTATACCTATAAATATATGGGGTAAAGATGGGTAGATGAACGATGAGAGATGAAAGATGATATATATGATGAGAGGTGAAAGATGATGAGAAACCTTGACTTTAAAGTTAATCTAGTCATCTAGCAGAGTATAGATGACGACCACTGACTATTCTAGACAGTTCAGTGGAACGCTAGCAGGCTCGCAACCTGTAGGTGTTTGTGAACAACGTGTTCACCAGATGTACTCTAAAAACCCTGGCAGCTATGGATTTAGTGCCTTATGAATGGACGTTGGCAACTATGGATTTAGTTCCCTATAGATAAACATTGGCAGCTATGGACTTAGTGCCTAATATATAACATTGGCAGCTAGGGACTTAGTGCCTAATAGATAACATCGGCGACTATGGACTTAGTGCCTGTTAGATAAACCTTGGCAGCGTTGGACTTTGTGCCTATTCCTTAGGAAAATTCTTAGGAATGAATGAATGAAGAATAGATGATTCTTAGGGAAGAATCTTAAGAATAAGGAAGATAATGGGGATGGGAAATTCGGTTAATTGTTTAATGATTAAACATAATAATTATATTATTGTGGTTTGAAAACCCTATGTACTCACCAGGTTTCCCAAACTGACCCACTCAGTTTATTGTATCACAAGTGGCTATATGAAAGATACATTCTGCTGAGAGATTCAAGGAGTAATAGGCCACTCAGTTTATGCTTATGTTTCTGTATTGACGATGACATCCCAATGTTTTAATATAAATAAAATACATTTCTTCGGAAATGCTTTGATAATATATTTATCATGTTTTCTGGGAATAAATTCTGCAATACTATTTTTCAAAAAGGATACTCTGATTTTTAAATAAGCATAAACAAATCGGTCTTTCTGGCCGTGAAAATGGGGATGTAACAAATTGGTCTATGCAGAAGTTGGCAGAGACCTATGTAAGGGAAATCGTAAGGATTCATGGAGTGCCCTTATCTATCATGTCAGATAGGGACAGTAGATTCACCTCCAGATTTTGGAAAAGTCTGCAGGAGGATTTAGGCACGAAGTTCTGTTTGAGTACTGCCTATCATCCAAAAACAGATGGACAGAGTGAGATAACTATCCAAACCTTGGAGGATATGTTGCGGGCATGCGCCTTAGAGTTTCCGGGTAGTTGGGATACCCATCTATCCTTGGCCGAATTTTCCTACAACATTAGATATCACTCAAGCATCAAGATGCCTCACTACGAATCACTATATGGAAGGAAGCGCCGAACGCCGTCGTGTTGGCTTGAAGCGGGAGAGAAACATTTTGCGGGTCCGGATATAGTACATCAAACCGCCGAGAAGCTTAAAGTCATTAGGGAAAGGATTTTAGCTACCCAAAGTCGTCAAAAGAGCTAAGCGGATAAGAAACAACAACCGATAACATTTAATGTGGGTGATCAAGTGTTACTTAAAGTATCGCCATGAAAGGGACTTATTAGATTCGGAAAGCGTGGGAAGTTGAGTCCATATTTCATAGGACCATTCAAGGTACTTCAAAGGATAGGGAATCAAGATTACAAGATTGAATTGCCTGCCGAACTAGAAGGTATCCAAAATACCTTTCACGTTTGTTATTTGAGGAAGTACTCGGGAAAAGAAGTGGATATGCTTCCACTTTCAGAGTTAAGGATCGATGAAGATAGGCGGCTGGTTGAAGAGCCTATAGAAATCGTCGACCTTAAGACAAAGAAGTTACGTGGTAAGATGATTGACTTAGTGCTAGTGCGATGGAAACACCCAACAGGGTCAAATCTTACCTGGGAAACAAAACGTGATATGAAGAGTCGCTATCCACATATGTTTGTTGACACATGATTCCCGGATGAAATCATCCTACGAGGGAGAGAATTGTAACGTACGCGTTTGCAGCTAGGCTTAGTAATCAAACATGTAACTTTTGTGGTCAAGTCATGTAGTCATTTGTGAATGAATAAGACAGGATTATTCATATATTTTGTGATTATGTGTTTTATATGATATTAAGATATATTATATAAAAAAAATAAGATTTAAAATACACGTCAAAAATAAAAGATCACTTAGGGAAAATAATTTCAACCAAGTTATAGTATTCGTAATTAGGATCCTGTACATATCTAGAACGCCTCAATCCGACGTAGAACGAAGAAGTTAGGAAGCGCCACAGTCTCAGGATAAAAATCGACACGGCTACGGATAACGTAACAACTGAATATGGGTTAGATTGTTTTTCAGCTTAGGAAGTCTAAATGAATTTAATATATGTCGTAAAAGCGAATTCATGCGTATAGGTATCATCTAAATCTGAATTCACTAAGGGAAGTTATGATTTTTCTAAAATTCGGCGCAGCAGTGTGCGCATCGATATCAAATTTTAGATCGATAAATTGTTAGCCAAAATAATCTACACGAGAGTTGAAGATCTCTTTGTTAGGATTCCAACGATATAAAACCATCGAAAACGGCTTCCGGATGTGAGAGTTATGCATATTATACGGGCTTAAATAGGCTAAGCCTGTGTAAATAAAATAAAGTCAAAATTAGCCGACGGAATCTAACGGAAAGTTGTAGATCTCGTCGAGAGATTTCCGTGGATATAAAAAACGTCAAAAACGGAGCTAGTATGAAGGATTTATGTAATTTTGAAAATCTGGAAAACATCACAAGCGCACACGCGTCGTGCGTAGCTTCTGCGCAAATTCAGCAACGTAGCCCCACCTAGGTTGTGCCACGTGTCCAGTAGCCCAGTGGATCAACGTCACCCTTATGTGTGGCGCGCCTCTTGTTGCATGACGCGTAAGAGTCCGAACTCACCTAAAAATACCAGCTAATTCTTTCACTCCTCCCCACACCCTCCAGTTGATATATCTCTGAAAATTTTGATAGTTAGCCCATTTTTTTCATTCTAGCCTGTGGTGGAGCCCTGCGACACCCTCGAGTGCTTAACTTGCCATAATCCTCGTGTAGGAAATACCTACGTCAGTATTCTTCCTGTTTAGATCCCGATTCTCGTCTATTGTACTCTGTAAGTGAGCTACACTTACTCTGCCCCTGTATAATTTATAATTATAGTTGTAAGTCATTACTAGGATCTGATAATTAAGATTTATTAATGATTCCAAGTTGTCTTGTTGATTGATCTACTATGGGAGAGGTGTCTAGAATGGTCACATCGGCTTGGTTGTTTGATTTCAGAAAGACTATGTGTCGAAATGATCCTGCCTTCCGACTGTCCTGCCTGGTTGATCCTTACTTGTTTAATCTCGAAGTAGACTTTGGAATTATTGAGGAATCTAAACTCTTAAGATAATAGTTCCACATAGTATGAAACTAGACTAAGACGTAGTGTTGTGTACATCTAGGTCTTTCGAGAAAGGTGTAAGGCGAAGCTCTGCCCAATTCACCAATCACCAGACACTTTGTCAGGTGTGTGCGTAGTTATTATCAAGAACATAATCTTAACTTAAAAATATCCATATAATAAATGTTGCTTGTATTATCTGTGTTATGTGTTATTTGAAAAGATAAGATAGTAACATTTGGATTAGGAATTGTTGTAGAAATCAATTGCCTTTAGATATAGGTCTTGCTTTAGATTAGGAATAAGACTTATAAAGGATTGCTTGGTGTCGAATAGGCTTGATATCGATTAGGTTTCATTGTTAGGTTAGAGTGGGGGACCAGATCAGAGTGTAATCCTCCTTGTCTTGGGATGAACAGAAATGGTGGGTCCCGATCAAACAATCGGATGGTATGTCTGGGTCACCAACCAGAGTAGATGACCAACATTTGGGTGTTCTAGGCGGTCTTGTGAATTACATTGCTAGCATGGATTTATAACCTATAGATGTAGATGAAATGGAAAGTTGTATTCATCAAATCTCTGAACATTGGTTGCCTTATATAACTTACACTAGCCAAGGACTCCCCTGGCAGGTGTAGTCAAACATTTGCTTAGACAGTTCATCCGGTAAGGTGATTCTTCCAGATGATTGTCAAATTAGGATATGTGAGTATAGGTTGGGATTGGGTAAATGGTCTAAAGGATAGTTTATATATTTACGCCTAATATATGGAATTTTATTTTATAATTAAAATGTTATGGGCTTGAAAACCCTACGTATCTCACTAGGTTTCCCAAACTTGACCCACTCATTTTATTGTATCACAGGTAGTAAAGCCAAAGTTGAAATTGTCAAGTTAGGATGCTGAGTGAGGTAGTTGTTGTTGTCTGGGGTGCCATCCCTGAGGTTTTTGGGTCTATCAAGACTGTTATGATTGAGTCGTTTGATGAATGATACGCCACTGTGTCTGAGGATGTTGTTGCTGTAGCTACCGCATCTATTATTGTTATAGGGATTCAGGGGGAGATCATTCTTGTATCGGGACTTCAGCAACACGAAGCCCCCGGAATTTGACGGGTCAAGGACCCGATTGTGGCGATGAGGTGCTTGTCTAATGTGGAGGGCTACTTCTTCACATGTTTGTGCCCGGATGACCAGAAGGTCAAGTGCGCCCATAACCTTCTTCGGTTAGGGGCGAAGGATAGGTGGAGGTTAGCGACTGGTACTTATTCTCCTGCAGAGAGGGTTGGAGTGACTTTGGATAAGTTCTCTGAGATGTTCCACACTATGTATGTTCCCTTGGTGGAGAGAGAGAGAGGTTGGATCAGGAGTATCTCTCCTTGAGACTGACGATAGAGACGGTGACGATAGAGTACTTATAATCAATACCCTCGCCGAGCTTCAGAATGACATAAGGAGGCAAGAGATTGAGATTGAGACTCAGACGAGGGAGCAGAGGCAGGCTCCCGTTCAGTCATAGCATGTAACAAAGCGGTTCAAGCCCGCTGATTCATGATTAGGAGGTCATAGGGGATGCACTTGTGGCAAGTGTGACAAAGTTAATGAGGGTGTTTGTCGATCTTCTTCTGGATGCCACAAATAAGGAAATTAGGGGCACTATGCGAAGGATTGTAGCAAACCCCGATACAGAGTACCATGATCTATTACCCTTGTGATCAGGTGGGCCATGTGAAGGCCCAATATCCCTTGCTTGCTGCCAGGCCGGTGCAGGCTCCATCCCCAACTACTTTGAGGATCACAGATGGACATCATGCCAGGGCGGAGCCCCCGAGGGCTCGAGTTCGTGCTTTCCAGCTCACAACAGAGGAGGCCAGGGCGGCGGCGGACTTCCTTACTGGTATGTTTTCATTTATTATTCTGTCAAATTATTTTATGGTATGCTTATGTTTATGATTCTGCTAGATACCTTCTTAGTGAATTCCCTGCTTGCTCTTGTGCTTTTTGAATCAGGTGCGAGTCGGTCCTTTGTGTCTCAGTCCTCAGTAGGAGTTTTTATATGTCCCTTGGGGATTTGGAGTGCCCGTTACGAGTTTCCATCGCTAACGAGCACGAGGTTTCTGCATCGAGCATTTTTCTGGGTTGGGTTTTGGAGATTTCTGGGGTGTCTTACCTGATTGATTTGATCCCTATCCCCATAGGGGATGTATGCGTAATAGTAGGGATGGACTAGTTGAGCAGGTTTGGTGCGATGATTGATTGTGAGGGTCAGCGAGTGGTAGTTCGAACCCCAAGTGGGGGAGAACTGATTATTTATGGAGAGGGTACTAGGGTTGGATCAGCCTTTTGTTCTGTTGTTAGGGCTCGACAGTAATGGGTGTATAGGTTACCTTGTGTATGTGGTTGACACTCGGGTTGGGAAGGAGGTTTCCGTTTCGGATGTGACCGTAGTTAGAGAGTTCCCAAATGTGTTTTCGAAAGAATTACCCGGTGTGCCTCCTGCGAGGCAGGGTCAGTTCAGGATCAATCTGGTTCCCGGTGCGGCCCCAATTGCTAAGGCACTGTATCGATTAGCACAACCAGAGATACAAGAGTTGTCCTCTCAGCTTTAGGAATTGTTGGGCAAGCAGTTTATCAGAACGAGCAGTTCACCTTGGGGAGCATCGATCTTGTTTGTGAAGAAGAATGATGGGTCTTACCGCATGTTTATTAGTTATCGGGAGTTGAAAAAGTTAACGGTGAAGAACTGCTACCTACTTCCTCGGATTGATGACCTCTTCGATCAGTTGCAGGGTCCATCTTGGTTCTCCAAGATTGATTTGAGGCCATGGTATCACTAGATGAGGGTTAGAGAGGAGGACATGGAGAAGACAATGTTTCAGACTCATTATGTTCATAACCAGTTCATGGTGATGCCGTTTGGGCTCACCAATGCGCCTGCGGCATTTATGGATTTGATGAATCGAGTGTGTAGGCCGATACTCGATCGATCAGTTATTTTTTTCATCGATGATATCCTAGTTTACTCCAAGACCAGGGAGCTGCATGAGGAGCACCTTCGAGAGCTTATGGGGGTTTTGAGGCGGGAACGACTGTATGCCAAGTTCTCAAAGTGTGAGTTTTGGTTACGGGAGGTCCAGTTCTTGAGACACCTCGTTAACCAGAATGGGATTTTGGTCGAACCGGCCAAGATTGAGTTTGTTATGCAGTGTGAGGTCCTGAAGTCTCCTTCGAAAATCAGGAATTTTCTGGGTTTAGCAGGATATTATCGGAGATTTTTTCAAGAATCCTCCAAGGTTGTTGTACCCCTCACTCGTCTGACGAGGAAGGGCGTGGATTTTCGTTGGGGGCCTGAGCAGCAGGCTGCATTCGAGTCACTGAGACAGAAGTTATGTGAGGCCCCGATGTTAACTCTTCCTGAGGGTGTTGAGGATTTTGTTGTATATTGTGATGCATCCATCACCGGTTTGGGGGCAATACTCATGGAGAGAGGGAGGGTGATTGCTTATGCTCCCAGGCAGTTGAAGATGCAAGAGCTTCGGTATCCGACGCATGATCTAGAGTTGGGGGTGGTGGTTTTTGTCCTCAAGATTTTGCGGCATTATCTTTATGGGGTCCGGTGTACCATCTACACGGATCACAAAAGTTTGAGATATCTTATGGATCAGCCGAATCTGAACATGAGACAACGTAGGTGGATTGACGTGGTCAAGGATTATAACTGCAAGATTTTGTACCACCCGGGGAAAGTAAATGTGTTCGTTGATGCTTTAAGACGCAAGTCGGCTAGTTCTGCTGTTGGAAGCTTATGGATGAGGATTTCGATTGATTTGCCACTTTTGGATTTGATTAGGATTTCGATTAATTCACCCGGGGAAAGCTTATGTATGAGATGTATTCAAGTCTTCAATATTTATCCAAGGTTTTTTTACCCCTCACTCGTCTGACGAGGAAGGGCGTGGATTTTCGTTGGGGGCCTGAGCAGCAGGCTGCATTCGAGTCACTGAGACAGAAGTTATGTGAGTCCCCGATGTTAACTCTTCCTGAGGGTGTTGAGGCTTTTGTTGTATATTATGATGCATCCATCACCGGTTTGGGGGCAATACTCATGGAGAGAGGGAGGGTGATTGCTTATGATCCCATGCAGTTGAAGATGCATGAGGTTCGATATCCGACGCATGATCTAGAGTTGGGGGTGGTGGTGTTTGTCCTCAAGATTTGGCGACATTATCTGTATGGGGTCCGGTGTACCATCAACACAAATCACAAAAGTTTGAGATATCTTATGGATCAACCGAATTTGAACATGAGACAACGTCGGTGGCTTGATGTGGTTAAGGATTATAACTGCAAGATTATGTACCACCTAGGGAAAGTGAATGTGGTCATTGATGCTTTGAGATGCAAGTCGGCTAGCTCTGCTGTTGGAAGCTTATGTATGAGGATTTCGATTGATTCGTCACTTCTGAATTTGATTAGGGAGGCTCAGGTTGAGGGAGTCAAGAAGGAGAATTGGAAGCAGGAGTGAATCAGGGGTGAGATTGACAGGTTTTCTACTGATATCCATGGATTATTGACCTGGTGCGGTCGAGTTTGGGTACTAGATTTTGGCGAGATCAGACAGACTGTGCTGGAGGAGGCACATAAGTCCATATGTTCGATACACTCTAAAGCCACCAAGATATATCGAGATTTTCAACTTAGTTATTGGTGGCCGTGTATGAAGAGGGAGATAACATGGTATGTTGAGAGGTGTTTGACATGTCGAATGGTCAAGGCCGAGCACCAGAGGCCGCATTGAAAGCTTCAGCCTTTGGAGGTTACCATGTGGAAATGGGAACAAATCACCATGGATTTCATCACCAAGTTACCTCGGATGGCTAATGGGTTCGATTCAATTATGGTTATATTGGATCGTCTGACCAAGAGTGCCAACTGTCTAGCTATTTGGTAGAGCTCCTTGGCCGAGAAATTGGCCGATGTTTATGTACGCGAGATTGTCGCTCGACATGGTGTGCCAATATTCATTGTATTTAATAGAGATGTTCGGTTTGCTTCTTGATTATTGTAGAGGTTCCACGAGGAATTGGGTATGATATCACACTTTAGCACTACTTATCATACACAGACAGTGGACAGAGCGAGAGGACCATCCAGACGCTCGAGGATATGTTGTGAGCTTGTGTTATCGATTTCGGTGGGAGTTGGGACTCCTACCTTCCCTTAGCTGAGTTTTCTTACAATAACATCTATCAATCCAGTATCGGTGTGCCGCCATTTGAGCTTCTCTATGGGAGGAAGGGTCGTTCCCTAGTCTGTTGGGGAGAGGTCAGTCACAGGGTCGTGGGAAGGACCGAGGTAGTTCTCCAGACGACAGAGCTTATTCAGCAGATCAGGCAGAGATTGCATACAACTCAGAGTCGGTAAAAGAGTTATGCTGACAGACATCGATATGAGTTAGAGTTCCAGGTTGGCGATATGGTTTTACTAAAGGTATCACCCTGGAAGGGTGTAATACACTTCAGTAAGAGGGGCAAGTTGGGGCCCCGATATATTAGGCCGTTTTGAGTGATTGCTAGGGTTGGTAGGGTAGCCTATCGACTGGATCTGCCTGAGGAGCTCAATCAGATTCACAACACCTTTCATGTTTCTTAGCTACGTAAATGTGTAGCTAAAGATTCAGAAGTGGTTCCTTTAGATGATATTCAGATCGATGATCACTTAAACTATGTTGAGAGGTCGGTAGCAATTTTGGATAGGAAGACGAAGGCCTTGCGCAACAAAGTGGTTCCATTGGTCAAAGTTCAGTGGCAACATCGGAATGGATCCGAATGGACTTGGGAACCCGAGGCAGAGATGCGAAAGCACTACATTGAGTTATTCGCAGTATCAAATTTAGAGGACGAACTCTGATTCAAGTGGGGGAGAATTCTATCACCTCGATCAAGTTATTTTTCGTTTATACCTTTAAAATGAAATTACACTGCAAATTTGGTCTCTTGGCTCACTAAGTGAGGTCGCGTGTTTTTGCCAAGTACATTGGGCGTACTTAGCGTATGTTGGGCGTACATGGCAGTGGGTCAAACCTTAATTTTTAGGGTTTGATCCCTATTTAAACATCATTATCTCTTCAAGACCTCTTCCCTCATCATCCTTCATCTCCCAAATCGTCCCTTGCTAACCCTAATCCATTATGTAAGCATTTTGAGCTTGAAAGTGTGCTTTTGCTGATCTTGAATGAAGAATAAAGAAGTGGAACCAGCTTGGAAGCTTAAGGCATCTTGGATCCAGAAGTATATTTCCATCAAGAATAATTTGGAGGTGTAAAACTTGGATCATGATGTGTTATTTGCTTAGATCTCGGTTAGGCTAGATTTTGTATGCATTTTTAGTCCCATAGTTTGGTCTAATGGAGTATGATCTACTCCAGGTCCTTGAAATGTAGTTTCCTCCAGTTTTGAGCTCATAAATTTATAAAAATGAGAGTTAGAACACTCTCATTGAGCCATACAAGAGTTTTGGGACTTTGGATGACTTTTGGACCAAGGATTTGAGTTTTTACCCTCTTGTATGCATGCAAATGGATAAATTCAGAGGCTTTATCCATTAAGACGCCCCTTTTTACCTGGATCTGTTGTTTGGAGTTTTGGCTTAACTAAATAAGAACTTAATGGAAAAGTATGGATTTAGCTCGGGTACACTGGGTGTACTTGGAGGTACGCTGCGTATACCAGGGATCGATCTCATGTTTTGGAAAGGCACCCTCTACGCTGGGCGTTGAGGGGAGTACGCACGGTGTACTCAATCCAGATGAAAATCTTGACTTTGACCAGGATTTTGACCAAGTTTGACCTAGGGGTATTTTGGGTATTTTGAGCAGTAGTTTAAGACTAGGTCATTGTTGTTGTATAGGTGACCTGTTGAGTCAGCAGTTGGAGATGTGATATGTTCAGCTATCCTTTCAGACTGTGAGGTGAGTTTTCCTCACTATACTTGTGGGTCTAAGGCACCAATGTCGGCCCACTGAATTATGTATCCTGGTATACTGGATTGATGTTATGTTGAGTATGTGTTAGATTGGTAGATATGTATGATTACCTGTGTTCACTGAGTATGCGTTAGAGTGGTAGATTTGTATGATTACATGTGTTGCTGGTTATTGATTGTTATTGTATATGTTGACATGTTATGGTTTGTTAGGTTGAGGCGGTCCTGCTTTATGCTGAAGGCCAAGATACCCAGACCGGTCCGAATAGACTGAAGGCAAGCAAGCCGGTCCAGTTAGGCCGAAGGCCCAGAGAATGGTCCAGATAGGCTCTAGGCCATGCGAGGTGGTCCAGTCAGGATGAAGGCTCATATATGCATGTTGTTATCAGCATTAGTTGTGTGTGGTATTTTGGGGGAACTCACTAGGCTTTGGCTTCCGTTTAAGTTTATGTTTCAGGTACTTCAGATGATCGGGGGAAAGCAAAGGCGTGATCGTACACATCATTCAGTGACATGTTTTGGAGATGATTGTGATACATTGATTTTGGAACATTTGTACTTAATCTTGGGTTCTTATGACTTGGATTTGATTGCGAACAATGATTTCTCTTTAATTAAAAATGAAAATTTTTATTGTGATTTTGGGATGTTAGAATTTCCTCAAAAATCCTCAACCATTCTCTCTTAAAACCTCTGGAACTTTCAATCTAGTTTCTCCCAACTTTTAGGAATATTATAGTAGAGTCTTGGGGACTCTATAAATCCATCAATAGAAGCTTTCTGGTCGGGATTCTACCTGCTTAATCTCCCAGTTTTCGCTTAAAAGCTCTGTAAGTTAAGCTACACTCTATCTTTTTTAGTGTAACTTATATTTATAGTTTTCAGTCATTATTATGAACCTATAAATAAGATTTATCAGTAATTCCATATCATTATACTGATTGATCTACTTACGGGAGAGGTGTCTAGAATGGTCACGTTGGCTTGGTTGTTGGATTTCATAAAAGCTATATACCGAAATGATCCTGCTTCCCAACTGTCTTGCCTAGTTTATCCGTACTTGATAGATCTTGATATAGACATTGGGATTAGTGAGGATCTAGACTATTATTAGTCTTCAGGATCATTAGATTAAAACTTTGTATTAATTATACTTAGGTCACGTTAAGGAATATCTAAGGTGTTAGGCGAAACTCCACCAAGATCACCAGTTACCCACTTAAGTCAAGTGAGTGCATAGTCCCTTTCATGAACATGACTTAATACAAGTATTAAATTAAAGTATTAAAGATATATTGGGAGTCGTATATGAATTATATGCTTATTGTCTGGATTATATGTTAATATATGTATATATTGTGCTATGTGCGAACCAGATATGGTTCTATTTTATGTTATGATTAAATGGACAATATCATATAATAGTATTAACAGTAGCATTGCTGAGAAGATAAAAGAATAATAATACCTAATGCTATGTGGGGAATATAAATACACTAGAGATAGGTTAGTGCCACCCAAGAATAGAGTTGGTATTAAAAGTTGGTTACAGGTATTGTAATCTAGTCTATGGATAAACTTAAACTTGTGGAAGGTACCTAGTTCAATTAAGTTTGATATAAGGTAATCTCATTAGGAGAATGTGTGTAACCTAGGAACAAAGAGTAAAGTTATGTTACGTGACACTTTCAGGTGTCGATGTACGGTAGCTCTGTAAGGGAGTACGATGTAGTATTCCTCTTGGGATGAACAAATATGGTGGGTCCCGATCAGACAACTATAATGGTATGTCTGCATATTCTTGGATACCCAGAAATGGTAGGTCCTGATCATACAGCTGTAATGGGATGTGTGCATATTCTTTATGACTTACACAAACCAAGGAAGCCCCTAGTTGTGTAGTCAATCTTTTAATGGTTCATCAGGAGAGATAATTTCCCCCTGAGAATCATGGCATGGGATCTGTGAGGATCGGTATGAATAGATATGTAGGAATGTAAGCCTATATGGATATATAATAGTAAACAGTTGGTTTTGGAAGTATGATAGTTAAGGAATATTATCATATCAATATTGTGGGTTTGAAATCCCTATGTATCTCAACATGTTTCCCAACCTAACCCACTCAGTTTATATGCATCATATGTATCAAGACTTAAGCTACTAGAACATGATTAGGATGTTGAGTGATTGAGAGACAACCTGCAATAGTATTCAGGACCATCAGGCATTTACGTTGTAACTTATGTATCTGTATTGATTACGACATCCTTAGGGTTTTAATATTTTGGAAACAAACATTTGTAATCAAAATGATCTTTTTACCTGGTATTTTCCACAAAAATAAACAAATGATTTTAAAAGCATAAAGAAAAGTTTTAATTGGTTCTGGAAATTAGAGGATGTCAAACTTTATCTGTTTCTCCTGAATTACCTAACACTTATGTTTTGTCTGAGTCTATTGAGGAGGCTGAATATCATCAGCTCACTAAAGATCAATATATCAAGTTCTTACAACTAATTAATTATAAACAACCAAATATGGATGGATCTGTTATGGCCAACATGGTAGGTTTTTCATTGTTTAATGTGTATAATTCCACCTGTAACTATAAAAAGTGGGTTGTAGATTCTGAAGCTAATGAACATATCATACTTCATATTCTTCTTCATGACACTATGGATGTGACTAAACTGAATCTTCCTGTTAGTCATCCTAATGGTACATCTGTCAAAATCGAAAGAATTGGAAATATGAAGTTATCAAACTCTTTAACTCTTTTTTATGTCTTTATTGTTCCTAATTTCAATGTAAACTTGTTGTCTATTCACAAATTTTGTAGAGACATTAATTGTGAAGTGGTTTTTAATGAACATAGTTGTAGAACTCATGGTTTATAGTTAAAAGGAGATGGTGGGGAGTTGTAGAGAATCTGGAGGTCTTTATTATATAGATAGTGCAAATTCAGGTAATGTTATTGGACATTCCAACTCTTTTGTTTGTTGTGTATCAAAACTTACATGGCATAATAGGTTATGTCATCCTTCAGAACAAGATATTTGTTCTTTACAACATAAACTTAAATTTAGTAATGAAAATTTACCTCCTTGTGATATTTGTCATAAAGCTAAACAAACTAGAGATTCTTTTCATAATAGTCAGCATGTTACTTCTAAACGTGGTGAAGTTGTCCACTTAAATGTTTGGGGTCCTTATAGAGTGTCTACATCAAAAGGTTTTAGATATTTTATTAGTATAGTGGATGACTTTACAAGGATCACATGGGTTTATCTTTTAAAATCTAAAGATGAAGTTTTTTTTATTGTGTTTCAGTTTTCTTTAATATTTTGGTTAACCAGTTTGAAGTTAAAATTAAAATTATGAGATCTGATAATGGAATTGAATTTCTCGATAATAGAATGAAATCTATTTTCGAATCTAAATGAATTATTCATCGAACCTCCTGTGTGCATACTTCATAAAAAATGGTATTGTGGAGAGAAAGTATAAGCATATTTTAAATGTGGCTAGATCTCTAATTTTCCAATATGGTTTACCTCTTGACTTTTGGGGAAATGTTGTCTTAACTAGTGTCTTTCTCATAAATAGAACTCCAACTTCTGGTTTAAATGAAGCATCTCCTTATGAACTTGTTTATAAATCCTCTCCAAGTTTTGATAGGCTTAGGGTGTTTGGTTGTCTTTGTTTTGCCACTAAAGTTAATAACTATGATAAGTAATCTGAAATGGTTGGAAAATGTATATTTCTTGGTTATTCTTCTGACAAAAAGGGTATAAAGTTTTAAGTCTTGATTCAAATTTTGTCTTTGTTTCCAAGGATATAAAATTTTATAAATATGTGTTTCCTTTCAAGCTTAAGTCTTCATCTGAGCCTGATAAACCTTCTGTTACCTTGAATTTTAGTGATCCTTTTTCCTATGATGACCCTTTATTGTCTAGTAAAATACAAGAAAATACTAGTGTAGATGACCTGAGAGTTAACCATCAGTCGGATGGTGCTAGTGTAGACCACAATCTGGCTGAGACTTCTTCTCCTAATGTCAGCAACCAGACTGACAGGGGACATGTGCCTCCTGTTGGTGAGTCTATTCCTAGCTCATCTACTTTGGCCGAGGAAACTAGTCAATCATATCTTAATCCTTCTGGAATTCAATCTGTAGGGGTCACTAGGTCTGGGAGGGATGTGCGTTTACCAGTTAGGTTTAATGAATATGTTGTAGAAGGTAAGCATAAATATGGAATTGAAAAAACTATAAATTACTCCTTGTTGAATTATGAAAATATTTGTTTTGTTTCAAATTTAAATAAAACTTTTGAGCCAAAGTCCTATTCTTAAGTTGCTTTAGATCCTAACTGGATCAAGGCAATGCATGAAGAGATGAAAGCTCTTCATAGGAATCATACTTGGGATATTATAGATTTACCTAAAAATATGAAAGTTATTGGTTTTCATTGGATATATAAAATTAAATATAACATAATGGAGAAATAGAGAGAGCTATAAAGCAAGGTTGGTTTCTAAAGGTTATAGTCAAAGGGAAGGCATGGACTATGAGGAGACGTTTTCTCCTGTAGCCAAAATTGTTACTGTTAGAATAGTAATTAATCTTGTTGTTAATAATTCTCGGTCTCTTTATCAACTTGATATAAATAAATCTTTTTTTATATGGTGATCTAGTTGAGGATGTACGTATGACTTTACCAAAGATATCATTCTATAAATGATTAGAGTATGTAAACTTATCAAATCATTATATTGGCTTAAACATGCTCCTAGAAAGAGGAATGAGAAGTTATGTTCTTCTCTTTCATGGTTTCATTCAAAGTATTAATGATTACTCGTCGTTTGTTAGAAATAAGGGTAATTATATGGTAGTTTTACTTGTCTATGTTGATGATATAACATTAACAAGTAATTGTAAGTCAGAAATTGATGTTGTAAAAGAGTTTCTAAAATCTCAATTTTTAATCAAAGATTTGGGCCAATCAAAATATTTTCTTGGAATTGAAGTTATAAATGTTAATAACGGAATTTGTTTGAATCAAAGAAAGTATTGCTTGGATTTATTACATGAGTTCGGTATGCTTGGGTGTAAACCTGTGAAAACACCTCTTGAAGGTAATTTGATTATTAATAGAGATTCTGATGATAATAATTATGATTTTTTTTTTGTGACTATTACTGAATTTTAAAAATTGATAGGAAAACTTATTTACCTTACAATTACTCGACCTGATATATATCCTATGCAGTTCAGTTACTAAATCAACATATGCATAAGCCTCGAAAATCCCATCCGAATATTGCATTTAGACTTTTGCGTTATCTGAAATGTTCTCCAGGAAAGGGTGTTTTTATGTAAAAAAAACAAACGCCTTTGATATTGTTGGTTATGTGGATGCTAATTGGGCAAAATGTCAAAATACAAGAAAATATGTGACTGGTTATTTGGTATATGGTGGTGGGTCTCTTGTTTCTTGTAAAAGTAAGAAACAAAGTACTATGTCCAAATCATCTACTGAATCTGAATATCGTGTGTTGGGGTCTATTACTTGTGAGATTTTGTGGGTTTTAAAATTTTTAAATGATCTTGGTTTTAAAAGGTTAACTCCGGTATCAGTTTATTGTGATAATGAATATGCGATTCAATTAGCTCTTAATCCTTTATTTCATGAAAAACAAAGCATTTCGAAGTGGATGTTCATTTTGTTAGAGAGAAAATTGATAATGGTATATTGAAAGTTATTAAAATTGATTCATGTAATCAAATTGCTGACAAATTAACAAAATCTTGGTTTTGGTTTCTCAACAACATGAATTTTTATCTAATAGACTTGGTTTTTTAGATGTGTTGTCCGGGAAATAATATTTTTGTCTCATGTTAAGTTTGAGTGGGGGTGTTAAAAATATAACATTTTTGTGTCAAACTTAACATTTCAAGTTTGGGTATATTGTGTCATTTATTTTATTTTGTAGGGATTGTATGTGTATTTATTGTTGCAGGGGAGGATCTTTTGATCTACAAATCTTTTCTTGACCCGGTGTATATATTCATGTGTGTTGCTCGGTTCTCTCATTACTCTCATTTTTAGATACAAAATTCTCTCTCAAACGCTCTCAGTGTTAGGGTTTGTATAGTTCATCTATTCTAGGGTTTGTATACAAATCTTGATAATCATCAAAGAGTCGAGTGATATTGTAGCGAGGTTTCCCTGTAAAGTTATGTATAACGTTCTGGTTATGTTCAAGTTGGAAATATCATCTTATGTTTTTGACAATTTATGTATAAGCTCATTGCTCCAAAACTGAGTTAAGTCTTTTTTTAGTAACTTAAATGAAAATCTCATTATTAAACAATCACAAACACCTAAATATCAAAAAGGAAAACTATATATAATTAGTTTATGAGAAAAGTCTTTTATCAGCTAGACAAAAAATTTATTCCGTCTAATCCAATCCAGTTCGGTCTCAACTGTTTCTTATACCAAAAAGGCTACCTTACTGTGCAAAATGAAAAAGGTTTTAAAAAGATTAGGTATGTAACTAAAGTACTATATTTTATGTTACATTAACGTCTACATTACTCAAAATGATAATCAGGTGACCAAACAAGTGTTATTTAATTTGATAGCTAATAATGGTTTTGAAAAGAAAGAGTCAAATCCCACATGATATATATTTTATTGAAACAAACTATAAATTTTATTAACCATGGATAGATGTATGAAGGAAAGGGTCAAAGTCAACATTTTTATTTTATTTAAGAAAACGTATATTTTATAAACCAAGGTAGATGTGAGAATTTTTGTATCAAAACATGTCAACTTGAGTTACGTTTTATTGATAAGAGATCATATATATATATATATATATATATATATATATATATATATATATATATATATATATATATATATATATATATATATATATATATATATATATACTAGCCGTTTACCCGCGCCAACCGACGGGTGCGAGTAATTACTTATTTTGAACAAAAAATTCTTAGATAAAATAATATTCACTTTTTCTCTTTTAGAGTTTAAATTTCCTGGGGTTTCTTAAGCCTTGTTAATATTTATTTCATTAAGGGTCATATAACGTTGAACACAATATTAGTTCAATTTTGTTTAATAAATTCTTACTTTGAACAAAAAATCCATCCTTAAGATAATGTTCTGCTCTTTAAGAGTTTCTGTTGTTTCTTTGAGCCTTCTTTAAATTTTATTCCAATAAGAGTCATATAACACTTCAATACATATATGTTCAACTTTTTTTAAGAAACATGGAATACGTAGAAGTTCAACTTTGTCTAAGAAAGATTATAAAAAGACTGCCTTTTTCATTCATTTAATAATCATCTTTAACATTTCAATGGACACTTGAATTCTATTGATCTATTTAACTTTTTAAAATATAAAAAGGATAAAGTTACTCAGAAACAAAGTTACATATTCATCCTTTCGACCAGAGACAAAGTTACTTGCTCGAAGAAAAAGCCACTAAAAATAGAACTTTCTTCCTTCTATATCTTGGGCGTGTGGCACGAATTATTGTCTTTGCAAATTCTACCGTCGAATTGTAGAACAAACTCCATCAGACTGCATACACTGCATACTGGTCCTTGTGTTTTTCCTTTTTTATTTCAACTTCAGCTATTCAGCTGTATGGCAAACCATTTCCATGGCTCAACAAAAAACATTCTAAGCAACTAATTCCACTATTTATTAAAAAATAACTCACATTCGAATGACTATCACATGTATAGCAAACAATTCCCATATTATTAGCAAATGTATTTCTTGGTTCACACTTCACATAATTTGGAAATATCAACAAACCTTACAGCAAGAAACATGAAATTAGGGATAAGCTTTATCGGGGAATTCCATATAAGCGAGGGAATAATTGTTTTTCTTTTTTAATATAGCACCAGCCTTAAAAGGTATGAAAGGTAAATTTCCCCATATGTTTATCCATGGCTGAGAGAGAACTTGAGCACACATGATTCTTTGACAAATTCATAATATGATGACATATTAAGGTAAACATATTTCTTTTCAACTTGTTCCCATCAAATGAAAAGCTTTAATAGGAAGAAATGAATGTAAGATGTTATAATAAACAAATTAATAGAAGTACCAACCTTCACATCCCATCTAATATATATAGCATTGTAAACTTGTTGGTTTATAGACCTTTCTGCATTCTTTTAGTATCATCATTTATCATCATCCATTTGCTGCAAAATCATTTATCTAAAAAACAGGTGAAAAAAATGATTAATATTTACCATATCTATACAAACACATATTTATAAACTCATATTTACACACACACACACACACACACACACATATATATATATATATATATATATAAACTTGGAGCAAGTCAGATCTATAAAAACTAAAACCGGGTAAATCACACCATCATGAATCACCTAACCATGATGCATACTATTTTTCCCAGAAGCAGCTACCCAAGTATCTTTTTGAATCGTATTACATTGAAAATTTTAGTGGCTACATCAATTAAAAAAGGAAATCAACAATTTCAGGTGATTTGATGATTAAAACACTAAAAACATCGATAAAGAAACAAAAGTTGTTTTCTTTTATGGATTGTGAGTTTTAGTAGGTTTGTTATAGAGAATATGAAAAAAAAATTGTTTAAATCTGCCAAAACTGAATGATAATATTATAATTGTAATTTACAAATGAGAGAAAAAAAGGTTCAGTAAACCATAACAAATGCATAAGTCAAACACATGAACCCAAATTTACAAAAAAATGAATATATTACAACCAAATTTCAAAAGAATCACGTTTACCCTGGTTATTAGTTTGGAATTTTGTTAGTGGATCTATGATCTAAAACCATATATATATATATATATATATATATATATATATATATATATATATATATATATAGAGTGAGAGAGAGGGGACCAAGATTACTAAAGATCTTCATGATGGTGGTTTGTTGCTAGAGATGTAGATGTTTAAGGACTATGATGACCGCAGATGGTTTATGATTCTACCTACTCAAAAGCCTTCCTTCCAAGTTCAAAAATGACAATCAGAAATCAAATTCCACTTTATCATTACCCCTATTGGTTGAGTTCTTTAAACCTACAAAGCCAACACAATAGAGAAACATATTAAAAATCTTTTTAGGAACAAACCTGTTATGATAAAGCCTTCACCCAAGATATTTATAAGATAAAAATACAAAAAGTTAAAAATAATCAAATCAGTTACAAGTACGGATTAAAATAAAAACTTGTTAAGATGTCCCAACCCCTTCAGAAGTTTTGATACCGAATTTTCAATACATTATATTCAATGACCAATACTACGGTTTATGCGGCCTTCTTTTCAAGATTCTAGACCTCCTAGAGCAGCTTCAGCAAGAAGCCTTCTGCATACATATTAAAATTAACAATGAAGACCTAACATCATTAATCATAAAAGAAGATCAAATATAAAGTAATAAAGAACCCAATTCTTGGACTGAAGCGACAAAAAATCAAGAATTGGATTTACCAATTTCACTTGTCTAGTGTCAATCTTCGACGCAGATCTTGAAGAATCCTCATCTGGCTTCATCTATCAATGTCCACATATTTAAGGGCCTGTAACACTCACGCATATACACACACAAATTTAAACACACAAAACAAACACTGTTACACACAGAGACCTCGATTCAGTCTGCTGAGCACAATTCAATCCCATCATTTTTGATTCACATGACCTACACAAGAGAATAAAAACAAAGTTAAGAGTAAAAAACCCAAACTGTGGATCTGTGATTTATAACCAGAATGTGTAGCAAGGCAGACATAGCGACACGATTGTTGTGGCCGTCGGCTGTTGTGTAGAGAGTAAACATGTTAGAGGTTACTGAAATGGAGAAAATGGGAGGTGGGGGAGAAAAAAATGAGAATTTGTGGTCATCATATAAGGAGATAGGGGCCGAGATATTTGAGAATTTTGGGGTTCAATTTAACTGTACCTCCTTAATTAGTGCAGGGGAAAATGGAACAGAATCAATTGATTTGAGGATTCTAGAGGATTCAAAATAACTCTATCAAAAATTAAAGGCCTAGGTTAAACGCTTGAGAGAAATAAGGAAACTTATGCATTGAATGATTATATGTACTGTTTAAAGATTTGTCGGTGGAGAAGGCAAACCAGGGGAAATGGTGGTCGGCGCCATTAATATGAAAATGAAGATCGGTCAGCTCTAATGATATATAACTTGTATTCGCTCCTCTTGACCGATTCAATTGGCGCCGAACTTTAAGGAATACCCGTTCATCTTTGAATGATTCTCTCAAACAAAAATTAGGGAGATGACATTTTAATTAGTTTTCATGTTGAATGATCCGTCCTTATCCTTGACTTATCTATTTGTTGACCATATCAGATTTCACAGCACAAAATCATTGTACATAACGCAGTAATGGGTTGGACCTCTTAAAATTCAGCATTTGAGATTAAATGCTTATTAAGGTGTGTGTATATATATATATATATATATATATATAATAAAAAAATAAAGCGCAAATACCTTGAAAGTGGTATAAACTATAAAGTGTATTCAAATGTGATAGATTACTGAAGCACATTAAATTATAAAAATACAGATTTAAAAGTTACCTTTATACTTGTAATTTTTTAATTAGAATCGTTCACTAATATAAAATATAATCTTTTGGCATTTAAAAAGGGACAGTACAAACAAAAATCAAATATAAAAGTTGATCAAATTATCATTCATATCAGTAATTGATGTTTCTGAAGATTCTAAAATCTTTTTATACTCAAACATGGAGGGTTGGTGTTCATGTGTATGATAGTAGTATTTTAAGCGTAAGTTACAGAAATAGTCCCTAGAATACTGCAATCCTTCTTACAAACATATTACACTAACAAACCCTATTAGTCTATCACAATATGCATTTTTCATTTTACTTCCAGGCCATGTTTGTTTAATCTTATCTCCGGTAGCATTACGAAAATCTAAAGTCTAACATATTCCTTTAAGAAATTGGGTTAATTTACAAGACTGTCAAGATTGGGATACTACCTAAGATCATTTTATGTGTTGGAAGATCGTAATAGTAAGATCGGACCGGGATCGGAAGATCCCACCAACATGAATTGATATTCAAATTTTCTCGTAAGGTCTTCGGTATGCTGTATATATTATTACTTGATGTCAGTTAAAATGTTGATACTGTTGGATTAGGTGTCTAAGCCCATAACTATATTTGGTATGTACTTGACCCAGTTGTAGCATGGTCTTTTTAGGTTGCATTCACCAAAGCAACTTGACTGGAAGAATAATAGAGAAAGAGGTTATTATGGTTTATTAATATATTATTTGAATAATATATTAAAAGAGAAATCATATTATTTAATTAACACTGGTCAAGAATTAATTTAGAATTAATTTTGTGGTCAAAATATGTTAATTGAATTAAGGGGACTGATATTGTAATTATGTGATAATTGCAAAATTGGGCTTAGGATCCATAAGGAAGCAATGGACGAATTCTATGTGGGAGCCCACATAGAAATCGTCCAAGGGGCTTTCTGGAAGGATCCTTTGGGCTGCTTAGGGACTAAGCAACTGAATTAGGGTTTTGACTGCTGAACTTCAAAAGTCCTACGAAGACTACTACCCATACGAGATGCACCAAGATTTGATGGAAAGGTATCATCAAAGTGCTAGGCAGGAAAGGTATGAGATCATCGCTGTGATGATCACTACCAAAATGAAGGATGGAGAGTCCATCACGGCCCACTTGCAGAAAATACAAAGATATGTGGACCGCTTGCTGAATTTGAATGTTAACTTCGATGAGGAGTTGGCCATAGATATCATTCTACACTCCTTGCTTCCCTGTTATGATCAGTTTCGTATGACTTATCATATGAACAAGGAGGAGGTCACTCTAAGCAGGCTTCAAGGCCTGCTAAGGACTGCTAAGAGTAGTCTAAAAGGAAAATCTATTGAATCTACTCCTACTACTGCTGCCCTTGTCTTGGCTATTGGGCAAGGAAAAGGAAAGAAGAGGAAGGCTCCTTCAAAGAGCCACAAGGGAAAGTCTCACGATGGTACCTCTTCTAGTGGAACCAAAGCTGGTCCTGCTGCTCCCTCTTTCAACCCGAAGGATGCAGAGTGCTTCTACTGACACGACAAAGGGCATTGGAAACGTAGCTGCCCGAAGTATCTACAAGATATTAAGGATGGGAAGATAAAGCCCACCTTCGCAGGTATTTGTACTATTCAATCTAGTAACTCATCACATGCTATGTCTTGGGTCCTCGATACAGAATGTGGTTTTCACATTTGTTATGATTTGCATGGTCTAAGAAGAAGAAGGGATGTGAAGCATGGGAAGATAAACTTGATCATGGGGAATAGGAAAGCGTCGCCTGTCGCCAAGATTGGAGTTTACTCTTTAGTGATTAGTAGTGGGTTAGGTTTAGATTTGAATGATTCTTGCTACTCGTCAGAAATGGCGAGAAACATTATTTCTTTTCATGGTTTGTATAAACAAGGTTTTAGATTTCCGTTTAATAATGAAAATGGTTCTATTAATGCTTTCTTTAATGGTACTTTCTATTTTGAAGCATTGCCTTGTAATGGAATATATGAAACTGTGATGGTTGTAGACAACTTAGGAAATGGTGTGTTGCATATCGATTTTTCCAAAGGTTTGGACAAAGCATGCTTGTGGCATTGTCGTCTTGGACATGTCGACAAGAAGCGCATAGCCCAACTCCAAAAGGATGGAGTGTTGGAGTCATTCGACCTTAGGGACGATGACACGTGCGAGTCTTGTTTACTTGGAAAGATGACCAAGTCACCCTTCATTGGTACTTGTGAAAGGGGTGAGGGTTTATTGGATCTCATACATACCGATGTATGTGGACCCTTTAGATCCACCACAAGGGATGCGAACCGCTTCTATGTGACATTTACTGATGATTATAGCAGATATGGGTATATCTACTTAATCAAGCACAAGTCAGAAACCTTTGAAAAGTTCAAGGAATGCGGAATTAAGATGCTCCGATCCGATCGAGGAGGTGAGTACCTTAGTATAGAATTCCATGGCTACCTCAAGGAATGCGGAATTGTTTCGCAATTGACGTCACCTAGGACACCACAGTCGAATGGTGTGGCTGAGAGGCGCAATCGAACCTTGTTGGACATGGTTCGTTCCATGATGAGTCGATCTTCGTTACCTATCTCATTATGGGGGTATGCCTTAGAGACTACCTCCCATATCCTTAATCTAGTCCCGACTAAGAAAGTTGCCAAAACACTTCACGAGATGTGGACAGGGAAAGTTCCATCATTGGCACATATCAAGGTTTGGGGTTGCGAGGCTTTCGTAAGACGAGAGACTCACGACAAGCTCGAACCTCGTTGTGAGCGGTGTATTTTCATCGGCTATCCAAAGAAGTCCTTTGGATATCTCTTCTATAGACCGAGTGACAATGTTGTCTTCGTTGCGAGGAGATGGGTTTTCTGAGAGCGAGAACTCATATGCCAAGAGGACAGTGGGAGGCAAATTGATCTTGAAGAGCTTCAAGAATCAAACGATGAAGGAACCTCTAACACTGGCGCTCAACCCGAGGAGGAAACTCCTGTTGAACCAATTGACGATTCCTTACCTCTTAGACGTTCCAGTAGAATTAGTGTTCCACATGTGTTGTATGGTTTCCATATAACAAGTGAAGGTGATACGTTTATTAGTGATAGTACACTAATAAATTTGGATGAACCTAACAACTACAAGGAAGCCATGGCAGACCCGGAGTCTACAAAATGGAAAGAGGCTATGGACAGCGAGATTCAATCAATGTATGAAAATAAAGTTTGGAACTTGGTTGACAATGTACCAGGTCGTAAGACGGTCGGGTGCAAGTGGATCTTCAAGATGAAGACCGACATGGATGGGAAAGTACACACGTATAAGGCACGATTGGTTGCGAAGGGCTTTACTCAAACTCCCGGAGTTGACTATGATGAGACCTTCTCACCAGAGCGAAGATTAAGTCTATAAGGGTTATGCTATCCATAGCTGCATTTCATGACTATGAAATATGGCAAATGGATGTCAAAACCGCTTTCCTTAATGGGAAGTTGGCTGAAGATGTTTACATGAGTCAGCCAGAGGGTTTTGTCAATGCAGAGCACCCTAATAGAGTGTGTAAGCTTGAGAAATATATTTATGGATTGAAACAAGCATCTCGCAGATGGAATCTTTGTTTCGATGAGAAAGTCAAAGAGTTTGGTTTTTCGAGAAACGAGGATGAGTCATGTGTATATGTCAAATCCAGTGGGAGTATAATTAGCTTTCTTGTTTTGTATGTGGATGACATACTGCTCAAGGGAAACGACATCCCAACCTTGTAGGAGGTTAAGACCTGGCTTGGGAAGTGCTTCGCTATGAAGGACCTCGGAGAAGCTGCTTATATTCTAGGGATAAGGATATTGAGAAATAGGAGTAAGAGACTAATAGGACTTATTCAAAGTACTTACTTGGATAAAGTGTTGAAATGTTTCAGCATGGAGAATTCCAAGAAAGGGGAGTTACCAATCCAAAGCAATACCAAGTTGAGTAAAACTCAAAGCCCGAGTACCGATGCCGAGATAGCAGAGATGAGCAGAGTACCTTATACTTCCGCAGTTGGATCAATCATGTATGTTATGACATGTACTCGTCCTTATGTGGCCTTCGCTTTGAGTATGGTCAGCAGATATCAAGGGAACCCTGGTAGAGCACATTGAACCGCAGTAAAGAACATTCTCAAGTACCTACAGAGGACTAAGGACTGGTTTCTTGTCCTCGGTGGGAGTGATGACTTGAGAGTGCGAGGGTATAGTGACGCCAGTTTTCAGACCGACCGAGATAATTTCCGCTCTCAGTCGGGCTGGGTCTTTACCCTGAATGGAGGAGTAGTGACTTGGAAAAGTTCCAAGCAAGAGACCGTAGCTGATTCAACGAGCGAATTAGAGTACAAAGCAGGGAGAGAAGCGTCAAAGGAGGCAATATGGCTAAAGAACGTCATTGGAGACATTGGAGTTGTACCGGCCATAAAGGAGCATATGGAGATTTTATGCGATAACGAAGGTGCGGTTGCCTTAACCAAGGAACCGAGGGATCATGGCAGATCCAGGCATATCGACAGAAAATATCATTTCATTAGACATCGGGTAGAAGAGGGACTTCTCGTAGTGAAGAGGGTATCGTCAGAGGATAACCCAGCAGATCCCCTTACGAAGGGACTGCGTAGGGTTAAGCACTTGTAGCACGCTAGGAGCATTGGGCTGAAGGACGATATTAGTTTTAGTGATTAGATAGCCTTTAGAAACTTGTAATAGATAAATTGTAATTAACATTTGATGATTAAATAAATGAGTATTATTTATAAGTAATGTTACTGTCGTATGTTAATTATTTACTATTGTTTCACTTTGCATGTTTTAACTTCCTAAATAATAAGATTATTTAAACTATCCACAGTCGATCATACGTTGGAAGTAAGTATGAAAGAAGACTATCATGAATTGGCTTGTAGATTGTCTAAGTGTTTAGACATAGCAAAGGTTTGCTGCAACGTTCATGAGTGCTCCTGAAATAAGATTTGAGTATTGGATTAAACTCGCGCTCACATGAATCACTTCATGGAATTTAATCACGAGTGATTGTGAGACGATAATATCATATAGTCTTTAAATCTAGATATATGAGTTGTTGTTTACGAGTTGGTTGTGCATTGATAATGCGTAAACGCATCAGTAACTTGATGTTATAAAACACATTGTTGTGTACGATTTGATAAGTAAATAGTACAAGCATATAAGTCGAAGTTTATATGTTCCTTTTATCTTACGAGGGTAAAAGCGATATCTTGGGCCCCTCGATGATTTTGTTTTGACTTATGTGTCGGGCCTGGTCAGGACCGAATTGATGTGTTCAATTAAGTTCTTTGTCAGATAAATCAGAGATCGAGAAACAAACTGTTGGACAATATGTATGACTATGTCCATGTATTTGTCCACACAATATCTTAAGAACGGAGGATTATACGATCCCTTATCTAAAGGACGTGTCAGAGTTCGACAACGGCTTTGAGAGCTACGATTGCTAATCAGATTTTGAAGTCGTACTTGCATTTATAGTTATTAGACTTATCCAAGTGGGAGACTGTTGGATTAGGTGTCTAAGCCCATAACTATATATGGTATGTACTTGAACCGGTTGTAGCATGGTCCTTTTGGGTTGCCTTCACCAAAGCAACTTGACTGGAAGAATAATAGAGAAAGAGGTTATTATGGTTTATTAATATATTATTTGAATAATATATTAAAAGAGAAATCCTATTATTTAATTAACATTGGTCAAGAATTAATTTAGAATTAATTTTGTGGTCAAAAGAGGTTAATTGAATTAAGGGGACTGATATTATAATTATGTGATAATTGCAAAATTGGGCTTAGGATCCATAAGGAAGCAATGGACGAATTCTATGTGGGATGCCACATAGAAATCGTCTAAGGGGCCTTCTGGAAGGATCATTTGGCCTGCTTAAGGACTAAGCAACTGGATTAGGGTTTTGACTGAAACCCTAACTACTCAGCTATATAAGGAACCCTTGGGCACCCCAAATCGGCTACCATAAACCCTAAGAAGATCCTAGAGTCGATTTTACCCTTCTCCCTCTCTCTCTAACATTCTCCAATTGCTTGTGGTGTTTGTGATCAATTAGAGGTATTACATTTGTGATACTAGGCTCTCAAAGGTTCAAGATAATCAAGCTACAATCAAATGTAACTTTCTAACTTGTTTATTAGATATAGTTTTCGATTTTTGTATGCTGGTATTAGGGTTCACAAGCTTTGGATGATTATTGCATGTACAATTAGAAAAACCTAGATCTAAAGCTTTAGGGTTTGCATGTGCACCATAGGATTGATGTTTTGCTCATAACCCAACAGATATGTAGCCAACTTTAACTTTTTAAACTTGAACCATAATTTTTGTTGCTACAATCCGTAAAAATTAGGAAGAAAACATATCAATTACAAAAAGAAACAAGATCTTTATGATCTACAACTAAAGGCTTATGATCACAAATGAAATATCAGAAGTGTAACATATCTAAGTCATGATGAATTGATGAAGTGATGATGTTCTATGAGGCTGTTTGTAGCTTTTGATGCTCGATTTCAAGTTGAATCGACTAATTTCCTAGGTTCAACTATATAATATAACTAGAGAGGTGGAATCAAATTGTGTTAAGATCTTAAGATCCTAGTCAGGATCCTAAGATCCCACTATAGATCGTGCTTCATATAGATCCTAGTGAGATCGGGATCGTTTTTGGCTTGTATGATCTTAAAATCGTATGATCTTAAGATCAAGATCGGGATCCTAACTACCCATGGTTGCTTTGCAAATGAGCTTTGTCTTTCAACACGATAACTCTATTGATTTAAACATTTAATTTGATGGTATTCAACTTTATTTGTAAAGTAAAATTACTTTAAACACTACTCTTCGTTAAATACAAGTACCCAATTTCATAATGGCTTCTCAAATAAAGTAATACTCACTCAACATAATATATGAAATCATCTAAAACATAGAAATCCATAAAACAAATAGAAGCTCAAGAAAATTTAACCAATAAGATTAACAATTCAAAGGGTGTAACTGGTTCACAATAAGACATATATAAAATGAATCAATTCCAACATATAATTAGGAAGTTGGCTAATTTATAATCTCATATGCAGCTATCAAATGATGGTAGACTTAGTGACCATTAATGCAAACATATCATATGGGACCAAAAATACATGATAAAAGATAGTCAAAGAGCCATTTTCATACATTGTTGAATAAGTTGACATATATAAAACCTGATTAATTAAAAACATTATTCTATTTGGTTTCAGTTTGCAACCGATATTTGATTTTATATGTAAAATAAAGTTACTTTAAACACTATTATTAGTTAAATACAAAAGTCTATGTAACGTCTCATTTTTACAACCAATTTTTTTTATTTTATTAAAGTAAAAACTTCCCAATTATAAATCCATTATTAAGAAAATGTTTATTCCATAATACAAATCAAAGTACGATAGTAAACGCGGAATCCTCAATGTTGCCGATGAGTGTGTACAATCCCGCCTTCACTTTCCCATGATCACCAATAAAACCTGAAAAACATAAACAACTGGGTAAGCACAAAGCTTAGTGAGCTTCCCCCAAAATACCCCATACGATAAACATACAAGCATGCATAACGACCCATAATCATCGACTTGGAATGCCAGGCCCAATCACTCCTCAGACTGGAACGCCAACATGCAACGGGTCCAATCAACCATCAGTTTGGAATACCCAGGGTTTGTTATCCTACCGCCTAGACCTGGCAATTCGTGTATTCGTGTCATGAAAACGTGTGAGCCACGAATTTCACACGATACGATTACACGATAAGAAATTAGGTTTATCTCAATTTTTAAGATATATTCGTGTCGTGTATTCGTGTCGGGTCGTGTCTCTCACAGATTCGTGTATTCGTGTCTCAAATTGCCAGGTCTACTACCGCCTCAACCCAACCGCTTTTCCTGAGCCTCTGTGCCTACGGCTTACAGCCAACCCGCACCGGGTATCTTGGCCTACAAAACAAAGCAGGACCACCTCAACCTACTACCGCCATATAACGACATATAAACAATCAAGGATTAAGTAGGCACATAATACATGAAAACAGCAATCATACATCTCACTACCTCCTACTAGTCCTCACACAAGACACAGTCCCACTACCAGATAACCTCCATGAAATGTGTAACCATAAGTAACCAGAGGTGAGATAGCCACCCGAACAGATGCTCCTACTCTAGAGCCACAACCAAACAAGGAACATGAAAAAAAAACCTAGATCAAGAGTTCTCAGGCTATCCTACATGAATACATATAGCCCCTAGGCACTCCACTAGATGACACTTATAAGATCAATAGTATGACACTTATATCTGTCGGTAATCGTTCCTTGCGGATTAACGGTTATAAAAATATAGGGTTTTCACCAAGAGACACAGTCTTAGTATACCCGACAACATAGCCCAAATGCTTAGGAAACGAACCTAACTCATATGGATTTTAGAAACAATGTGACACCTACAGGGAGACCCCTGGAGTGTTGGATCCTAACAATGTGTCTAGGCATCCTAGTCTTAAACTTCCTGTTATAAGATTTTGAATATTTATGATTTTGTTGTTTAGGAATAATATTTGATTGAAGTCTTTTAGTATTTGTCACACCCCCAGCCATCGGCGGAAACACCGGGTGGTGTAACGTCATTCTTCGTATCACAGTTATATAACATACATTGAACAATACTAAAGAAAATACATACCTTTATTGATAACTGAAAGTTACATAACTGTTTTTCTAGGACCTATTACATAATATCCGACTATGGCATATTTCTTAATGAACAGAAAGGTAATAGTAAAACTTCTTCTGTTCGAATACATACCAGCTTTTCAAGTTCCTGAAAACACATGCATTTTAAAATACGTCAACATAAAGTTGGTGAGTCCACAGGTTTTGACTCCATAAAATAATACAATTTTTCCACGTTCAAAAGTATAGTTTTGAAAGTATTATTTTGACTCTCCAATATTTAGTATGTATATTAGGTATAATAGTTTACTTATCAATTAATTGTTATACCTAAACATTCCTTAAACCTAAGGTATAAGTAGGGGGAAACTTATACTTAACATTAATACTTGTATACGACAAAGTATAATGTTTCTAACAATTTGCTACCATGAGCCTGTAACCGCTGCTGTGATATAATACCTCTGATAAAACACACTCATGATTTACCATGAGAAACAAACACACTCATGATTTACCATGAGAAACAACATCGTACGCTTCATCGACGCCGGAACAATAACAAATAAAAGGATAGTTCATCACTCGCTTTTGGGTGACTGTAGCTAACAGTCACAAGTGGGGTGGTCAACCCGTATACTAATTATACACGACTTCCTCGCTCACACGGGATTAACGGTTACAGTTCAGAGGATTTCCGCTAAGATCCCTAATCTTAGTTGATGAATACAATTACTCATGTAGACTTCGACGGCTTCCTATAGCTCTAACAACAAAAGCATTTTCATGTCTAAAACCCTAAGTTACTAGACTATGCTTTTAAACAGTACTCCTAACTTCATAACATTTAGGTAGTATAACAGTTATATCTTGAAGTAAAACCAGGTTTTATCTTGACATAAAACCAATAATAACAACATATAAACGTTCCTAGTTTTATCTTGACATAAAACTATCAATAACAATATATAACATACTAAGTTTTATCTTGACATAAAACTAACAATAACAACATATAACATACCAAGTTTTATCTTGACATAAAACCAATAATAGCAACATACTTTATAACTTAACATATAGAACTTCCGAATATAACTTCGGAACTATATCGCACACAACATATATATAGAATCCTAAGTATAACTCAAGATCTACATTAGTAAAATAACATGCTGACAAGTTGATAATAGTTGTATATATTCAAAGTATTATATTTAGAACAACTATACCCCGGCTATTATAACTATATACTATCATATAGACATAATAATAACGTATATATAATATTTAGCATGCGCTTTCCCCCGAAATATTAGAAAGTGGGGCCGTGAAACTCACCCTAGTAGCGTGATTTTATGTAATCTAAGCAGAAACGGTCAGCGTACGAGGTCGTCGGGGCTCAGGATACAAGATGGCTTCAGCAAAGGAGAGAGGTGAAAGAAGTTTTGGTGTAAGAATGGCTGAAGTCGGACCTGCTATTTATAGTAAGGATTTTGGATCCCCATGTCATGGGTTTTATAAGGCCCACGTCGTGAGTTTGGATCTTATCCCTGTAGACTTGCCATTTGCGTCCCTAGCTTCGGAAGGTGGCCATGTGACTCATCACGTCGTGAGATATCCTTGCTCACGTCGTGAGTTTGGATCTTATCCCCTCGCAGCCTCGTCACACACCTTCTAGATTCTGAGAGGTGGATAAATAACTCCTCACGTCGTGAGCTCAGTTAGATTAGGGTTTCTGACAGCTGAATCTTCGGAAGGTCGTAACTTTCACATATGAACTCCGTTTTTGACGTTCTTTATATGCACATGTAGGTACTTACAAGTACTACAACTCTCTTTTAGACTCCAATAGCTAATTCTAAGTCTATTTTAAATTCCTGTTATTATAGAGATTTATAGTGTTCGGTTTATCATAACTTCTTCATGCGAAGTCAGATTCAGACATTCTCTATATTTTTAGAATCGTATGGACGTATACTTTGAGTTGTATCATAAACAAAAGTTCATATTTGTATTAGAATTTATCATGAACTACATAGCACTCTTATCACATTACTAGTTTAACAAAATCACATTACATGATTGGCATAATCACATGTGATTGTCTATTGACCTATTTTGACTAGTGTTACAGTATTGAGATACGTAAGACTTAATGGATTTCCAAATTTCTATTGTCTGTTATGACAAAAATATGGGCAGCATAACGTGTAACATCCATAAAATTCGATCCAATTTAAAACTTTTTAAAACATTTCAAAACACATGATTATTACAAACTTGTTTTCAAAATAGTATATTATCAGAGTATCCCAGAATCAAATCATAAAATCATAAAATGTGAGGAGCGGTACGATCACGACTTTGCCTTCCCGCGATCATCAGAAGTACCTGAAACAATAATCGATAAATGTAAGCTCGAAGGCTTAGTGAGTTACCCCCAAAATACCAACGCCATACAGTCATAATCGTATCATATAACATAATAGCAAACAACATGCATAATGATCCATCAGTCTGACTGGACCGAATCCCGGTCCTTAGTCTATCTGGACTGCTCTCCGAGCCCTCGGCACGTCTGGACCGCCCTCCTCGGGGCCTTCAGCCTATCCGGACCGCTCGCTGGGCCTTCGACCTGACCAGATTTGCCCGGCCCGGGCCTGCAGTCTACCCGGTCCGCCCAGGTTGTCTTGGCCTACTGCACACAGCAGGACGTGCCTCAACCCTATACCCAAACCAACAAACATGTGCACATATATATAAACAAGTAAACATGCAGATCTAACAGATCACTAATCATGGCAACCATCCTATAACCAGGATAACGATCCAACCGATCTCTAGCATAGCAACCATCCTAAACCAGGATGAAACCTAACATAGCAACCATCCTAAACCAGGATAAAACCTAACATAGCAACCATCCTAAACCAGGATGAAAATCTAGCATAGCAATAATCATAGCAACCATCCTAAACCAGGATGTAATCTAACATAGCAACCATCCTAAACCAGGATGAAATCTAACATAGCACTAACATAGTGACCATCCTAATCCAGGATGTAAATCATAAAGGGCCGGCCTTGGTGCCGTAGACCCTGTTGATATAGTGAGGATAACTCACCTCCCAAATGTCGCACTGAAGTGATAGGCTCAACTCTCGAATCACCAACACGAACTCCACCACCTATAGTGACCATAAAACCCTTGTCCATAAATTTCCAAATTACCAAAATGCCCCCAGAGGTCGACTAGTCAACCTTTGGTCAAAGTCAAAGTCCACAATCAAAGTCAACAGTCCATGTTGACCCGACTCGTCGAGTGCAGTTTACCGACTCGTCGAGTCCTTCCTGAACTCGAGAAGTCGTGAAATCCTTGGTTGACTCGTCGAGTTTCCCCGCAACTCACCGAGTTCATGCGTGTCCAAGGGTTGAGAGAAACCCTAGCCGACTCGTCGAGTCATTCGAATGACTCGCCGATCCCAAGGCAATCTTCATCGGACTCGCCGAGTTGTTCATCCAACTTGTCGAGTACAGGACCATCTTCATGTGGTTCGCCGAGTTGACTATGCAACTCGCCGAGTCTCTTCAGACCTTCATCCATACAGGTACTTTTAAGTCATGCAACGGCTCCCTATTGCAGATCCAAGCTTCTAAGGCGTGTTTATCACGTAAAGTTGCAAACTTTACGTGCATGCAAGGCCCTAGAGACTCTAAATGACCAATCTAAGCTTCTAATGGAGCTTTACACCTTAGGAGAGTCTCATTCTTGCAAGAGTTGGAAACTTTATGGACTTAGAGACCCAAGAGAGTTCAGATCTGAGGTTGCAGCCTTAGATCTGAGCTCAAACACAAGAAAGGCTTCCTAATAAGCTAGAAAAGCCCTAAAATCCACCCAAAATAGATCTAAAATGAAAAGGGGTTAGGATAACGGCTTAATACCTTCCAAAAAGGATGCCAACTGAGGTAGATTTCTGGTTCCACACGTTCCTTGCTCCTAGTCACTTGATCTCCAATCTTCTTCCCACCAACAATCCTCTTCCCAAGCCTAAGAATACAAATGGAGTACACTCACACGAATTAGGGTTTTGTTGGGCTCTCAAGGGACTGTAAAGAGGTTGAAGGAGGCTTATGATTCTTTAAATAGGCTGCAAAACCCCGGAAATTAGGGTTTCACCCTCCAGCTCCAACTCGTCGAGTCACTCATCCGACTCGGCGAGTTGGTCACTTAAACCCGCGTCCCAAACCCGCTACTACTCGACGAGTCAGAGCATCCAACTCGTCGAGTAGACCTTGAAACTTGAAAAATTAAGGCCACAATGTTAATACCTGAGAATCGGGGCGTTACAATTTTCCCCCACTTGAACTAGACTTCGTCCTCGAAGTTCGCTGCGATGAACAACTCCGGATAATGTTCCCGCATCTCTGCCTCTGGCTCCCACGTCCACTCGGACCCCCTACGATGCTCCCATTGTACCTTTACCAAAGGTATCTCCTTGTTCCACAGAACTTTCATCTTCCTCTCAAGTATGGCCACATGCCTCTCCACGTAATTTAGACGTTCATCGACCTGAATATCATCCAGCGACACCACCGCCTCCTGATCCATAATGCACTTTCGCAATTGCGAAATGTGGAAAGTGTTGTGGATCCGACTAAGCTCCTCTGGTAGCTCTAGCCTGTAGGCCACCTTACCAACCCTGGCAATGATCCTGAACGGCCCAATGTAACGGGGACCCAATTTCCCCCTCTTCTTGAAGCGGATCACACCCTTCCAGAGTGAGACCTTTATGAGAACCATATCACCCACCTGAAATTCTAGCTCCGATCGGCGTCTGTCGGCATAACTCTTCTGCCGACTCTGAGCGGTCTGCAGTCGCTGCCTAATCTGCTGAATCTTCTCGGTAGTCTACAAGACTACCTCCGTCCGTCCCATCACCCCGTGCCCGACCTCACCCCAACAAACCGGGGTGCGACATCTCCGCTCGTACAACAGCTCGAAAGGCGGAGCGCCAATGCTGGAATGGTAGTTGTTGTTGTATGGTCCGCTCGCTCTGACCGTCGGTCTGCGGATGGAATGCGGTACTAAAGTGTCGCTCTGACCGTCGGTCTGCGGATGGAATGCGGTACTAAAGTGCAGCCGCGTGCCCAGTTCCTCGTGGAACTTCTGCCAGAAACGAGAGGTAAACCTAACGTCCCGGTCGGAAACGATAGAGATCGAAACCCCATGGCGATCCACGATCTCACGGACGTACACGTCGGCCAACTTCTCGGCCGACGAACTCTCCCGTATGGACAAGAATTGGGCACTCTTGGTCAATCGATCCACGATGACCCATATAGCATCAAACCCCTTCGTCGTTCTCGGCAACTTGGTAATAAAATCCATCGTGACCTGCTCCCATTTCCACATGGGAATCTCCAGGGGCTGCAGCTTGCCATGCGGCCTCTGATGTTCGGCCTTGACCATCCTACAGGTCAAGCACCTCTCGACGTACCAAGCGATTTCTCGCTTCATGCACGGCCACCAGTAGCTCAAACTCAAATCCCGGTACATCTTGGTGTCCCCCGGGTGAATAGAGAAGTGATACTTATGAGCCTCCTCCATGACTGTCTGTCTGACCCCACCAGACATCGGAACCCACACCCGACCGCATCGGGTTAATAATCACCGGCTATCCTGCACAAACCGGGCGTTCTCACCCCTGATCCTATCCAGCTTCCAGTTCTCTGGCCGCATCCTCGACCTGAGCATCTCTGATCAAACTCACAAGCGGAGACTCCACCGCTATCCTCATACATATCGCTGGGGTGGAAGATGTGACATCCCCTAATTTCTCGACCAGAAAAGACCGATTTAATTTATGCTTTTTAAAATAAAATCAGAGAAATCTTTTTAAAAGATGTTGCGGAATTGGTCCCCAAAACAAAACATGATATAAGATTATCAAAACCTTTCTTTAAGAAATGTATAGTTTCATTTCATATCAAAACCTCGGGATGTCATGTTCCGATACAGATCAAAAGCATACACAAGACATTATAAGCCTTTCAACAGTTATTTACAACTACTGGCCTATAATCCAAAAATCTCTCATCATCATCTGACTATGCTCAGGGTCTACTACCTGTAACATAAAAAAGCTGAGTGGGTCAGGCTTGGGAGCCTGGTGAGCATATAGGGTTTTCAACCCACAATAATAATAAACTTATTAAGTTCATCAATCAACAATAACCCTGATTACTCGTTCCCGTTATCCTCACTTTACGTCCCTAAACATTTATCACAAGGGACCTAGCCTAAGGATTTTCACTAGGGGTGACAACATTGCTTTCCTCAGCAATTTATGTCAAACAAGACAACCTAACATAAAACAACAAATAAGGTGACAACATTGCTTTCCTCTGCAATTTATGTCAAATAAGACAACCTAACATAAAACAACCAATAAGGTGACAACATTGCTTTCCTCTGCAATTTATGTCAAATAAGACAACCTAACATAAAACAACCAATAAGGTGACAACATTGTTTTCCTCTGCAATTTATATCAAATAAGACAACCTAACATAAAACAACCAATAAGGTGACAACATTGATTTCCCTCAACAATTTATGTCAAATAGGCACGAAGTCACATCGTCGTCATGTGCTAAGTCCATAGCTCTTATTTATCGACAGTATTTCTCACGGGATCCCCCCCCCCCCCGCAATACATGTCAATGGGTTTTTAGAGTACAGCTGATGAGCATATAGTTCACACACTTACAGGTTGCGAGTCTGCTAGTGTTCCACATATCATCTAGAATAGTCCATGGTTGTCATCCATACTCTGCTGAATGACGGGGGCCACGTTTGGGTAAGTGATTCTCTCATATTTCACCACTCACTCTCAACTCATGATCTATATCACTGATCATCTCATTTATCCAACTCACCTTTCATCACACATCCACTATTTCATCTACCCATGTTTTACCCAACATTTTTGTAGATAAAAATACATATACAGTTTAAATTATTTAAAAACCTGTATAAATCATTCCTTCAACATCCATCTCAAATAAACAAACAATATATATTCACACATCACGTATTTTATATAAAATACTTCATGACTATGTGTAAGGTGAAAGTAACTACACACTCACATGATTTAACGATAATCGGGCAGCACTTCGTTTCCTAAAACGATCGTTTCTAATAAAATCGGGAGTTTTATTGAGAAACCGGGCTCTGCGAGGGTCGGGCTTCAAAACCGAAAAGATAAATTTTCCGGGTCTTCGGGAACTTCGGGACGTGTTTCGGGTGCTATAATCGATACCGGGGCTTTGGGGGATGTCAAAATGGTGAAAATATTGAAAAAGGGGTGAAAATGGACAATTTTCCAAAAGTACCCGGGAAGGCTCGCAAGCCTTCTATTTATAGGCGAGGTCCGAAGTCGGCTAAGAAGGATGAGTCAGCAATGAGGACACGCGGCAGCAGCAGAGCGAAGGCACGCAGATGGCTCGCACGTGCGAGGGTCCTGGTGTCACCTTCTGATTGGACCGAGGTCTAGTCCGAGGAGGAGGGGTTCGTGGCACTTGGTGCGAAGATCGGACACGCGATAAAGGACACGCGTCAGATTTTTAGTGGACCGAAGTTCGGATGCGAGGGCAGGCGACACGTCTTGCCAGGTGGCCTCGGGTGACTCAGCAGTTCGGACACGTGGCACGATTTGAGCGAGGGTGACGTGGCCGAAGTCCACCTATGCGAAATTTCTCGATTTTTGTGCAAAAACTTCTAAAATCCATAACTTTCGCATACGAGCTCCGTTTTTTACGTTCTTTATATGCACGCGTAGGTAAAATTACGCTCTACAACTTTTGTTTAGACTTCGTCGGCTAATTTTGATTTTAGTTTTTATATTATTATTTTTAACAAACCGGGACAAGAAATCCGTTAAAAATTCATAACTTCTTCATCCGACGTCCGTTTTCATCTGTCTTTTTACCATTGTGCTACTATTGACGAGACCTTCGATTCTCGTTTAGGTCGTGTCGGCTAAAAATCACTCGATCTAAAATTCGAGTTTTTAGTTGTCTACTTCTAAACTGAAACTTCGAAAAATCATAACTTCCTCATACGAAGTCAGAGTTGGGTGTTCTTTTTATACATACTCTCGGTTTAACGAACACTACGACTTTCGTTTAGATCACTAAGGCTAAAAAGTAGTTTATCAAAAACTCACTTTTTACGACATTCGGCACCGTGCCGGTTTTGTCGCGAAACTTCGACAGGTCATAACTTCTTCGTTATAACTCGGATTTCGGCATTCTTTATATATCTGTAATCCTTGTCATGACCACTACAACTTTCTTAATAGATATCGACTTTATCTAATATTTATTTCTGACGCTTATTTTTATTCTTAATTAATTAAACCCTAATAATTAAACATAAAACACATAATTTTCACATAATATTCACATAATTCCTTTTCATTCCTTCTAAATGAGTTACAAAGGTTAACCTAGACTATTATGTCAATATTAATGCCTAGCCTAGAAACACGGGCGTTACAGAAGACCCAGCTGACTTGCGGCTCAGAGCATCCGCCACCACATTCGCTTTACCGGGGTGGTAAAGGATCTCGCAATCGTAGTCCTTGACTACATCCAGCCATCTGCGTTGCCTCATGTTCAGGTTTGGCTGATCCATAATATGCCTCAAACTCTTGTGATCCGTGTAAATGGTACAACAGACCCCATATAGGTAATGTCTCCATATCTTGAGAGCGAACACCACCGCTCCCAGCTCTAAGTCATGCGTAGGGTATCTCGTCTCATGCGGCTTCAACTGCCGCGATGCATAAGCTATCACACGTCCCCTCTGCATGAGGACCGCTCCTAGTCTTGTGATGGACGCATCACAGAACACCACAAAATCCTCAACTCCCTCCGGAAGAGTCAAGATTGGAGCCTCGCATAGACGCTGTCTGAGGGTCTCAAACGCCCTCTGCTGCTCAGGGCCCCACCGGAAATCCACCCCCTTCCTCGTCAGACGAGTGAGGGGTACTGCAATCTTGGAGAAATCCTGTATGAATCTCTGGTAGTACCCTGCCAATCCCCAAAAGCTCCTGATGTCTGAGGGAGATTTCGGAACCTCCCACTGCATAACTGCTTCGATTTTGGCCGGGTCGACCAAAATCCCCTCCTGGTTAACGAGGTGCCCCAGGAACTGGACCTCTCGTAACCAAAACTCGCATTTCGAGAACTTGGCATAAAGTCGTTCTCGCCTCAGCACTCCTAATAACTCCTATAGATGCTCCTCATGTTGCTCTCGGGTCTTGGAATACACCAAGATATCGTCGATATTCACTATGACCGAGCGATCGAGCATCGGTCTGCAGACCCGATTCATCAGGTCCATGAATACTGCTGGCGCGTTGGTGAGCCCAAACGGCATCACCACGAACTCGTAATATCCATAACGAGTTCGGAACACAGTCTTCTACACGTCCTCCTCTCTGACCCTGACCTGATGATACCCAGACCTCAAGTCTATCTTGGAAAACCAAGACGCACCCTGCAATTGATCGAAAAGATCATCTATCCTCGGGAGTGGATAACGGTTTTTCACCGTTAACTTATTCAACTCCCGGTAATCAATGCACATCCGGTGCGAACCATCATTCTTCCTGACGAAGAGTATCGGTGCTCCCCATGGGGAACTGCTAGGTCGAATGAACTACTTGCCCAACAGTTCCTGCAGCTGTGATGACAGCTCCTGCATCTCTGGTGGTGACAAACGGTACGGCGCCTTGGCGATAGGGGTCGCGCCTGGCACTAGGTCAATCCTGAACTCGACCTGCCTCTCCGGAGGTACTCCAGGTAACTCCTCCGGAAACACATCGGTAAACTCTCTGACCACCGGAACCTCTGAAACTGAAACCTGCTCCCTGTCCCACGTATCAACCATGTACGCTAGATAACCCACACACCCGTGCTGAATGTACTGCCGAGCCCTGGCAGCTGAACAAAACCCTGAACCCACTCTGGTGCCCTCGCCATAAACAATCAGTTCTCCCCCACTTGGGGTTCGAACTACTACTCTCTGGCCCTCGCAATCTATCATGGCACCAAAACGGCTAAGCCAATCCATCCCTACGATCACGCACACCTCCCTCATGGGAATCGGTATCAAATCTATCGAAAAGGACACTCTGAAGATCTCCAACTCATACCCTCGATAGACCGAAGAAGCAGAAACTCTGTGTTCGTTGGCGATAGAGACTCGCAACGGACACTCTAGCTCGCCCACTGGCGCACCAAACTCCCTACTAAAAGTCTGAGATACGAAAGACCGACTCGCCCCCGAGTCAAATAGAACCAAAGCAGGCAAGGAGTTCACTAAAAACGTACCTAATCACAGGTACAACGGATAAGCATAAATAAGATATAATAAATGAGATAAAGGATAGAAACATACCAGCAACCACATCTGGTGCTGCCCTGGCCTCCTCCGTTGTAAGCTGGAAGGCACGCCCCTGGGCCCTCGGGAGCACTGCTCGACCCTGACTCCCGTCAGTAATCCTCAATGTAGTCGGCGTTGGAGCCTGTGTCGGCCTGGCTGCGAGCTGTGGACAGTTGGTCTTCACGTGACCAACCTGATGCCAGTGGTAGCAGATCCTCATATCCTGAACCGGGGCCGTCTGACGACAATCCCTCGCAAAATGCCCCTCCTGGCCGCATTTACGGCATCCGCTACCAGACCTACAAACCCCCTGTGTGCCCCTTTCCGCACTTGCCACAAGTGCGTCCCTGATGTCCCCCTGTCCTGGAATCAGCGGTCTTAGACTGCTTTGGCGCCGGCTGCGTCTGTGTCGGGGCCCGACCCTGCTCTCTCAGATGTAACTCAATCTCAAGCTCCCGCCACCTAGCGGCCTCCTGTAACTCCAGAAGCGTATCACAACGCTGAGTCGCCACAAACTATCGAATATCCGTCTTGAGCATGCTCAGATAACGAGTCATCTGAGCTTGCTCAGAAGCAAACTCCAAGCAGAACATCGCCCTCTCAGTGAACATACGGGTGATCTCCGTCACCGTCTCCCGATCCTGTCTCAACTCCAAAAACTCCTGAGCTTACCTTTCCCGCTCTACTCGAGGAATGTAGCGATCGCGGAACATATCCCTGAACTTCTCCCAAGTAACAGCAGCTCTCTGCTCATCTGAATACGACCCAGTCATCAACCTCCACTAGTCCTTTGCCCCGGACCTCAGCAAGTTCAGGGCACATCTGACATTTTGGTCAGTAGGACATAAGCATGTAAAGAAACATCCCTCCACGTCAGACAGCCACCTCATGGCTTTGATGGGGTCCTGAGTCCCATCAAAAGTAGGGGGCTTCGTGTTGTCGAAGTCCCGATACTAGAAAGCCTGTCCGGCTCCCAACCCTGCCGCCGATACAGCCGTTGTAGCTGTTCCAGCAGCCGCCTCAGTGAGGGTTGCATAGCGATCATCGAAATACTCAACCATAACGGTCTTAATAGACCCGAACATCTCCGGCAACTCGGCCCAGAACAAAGCATCAACCTCATCATGCAGGATCTCCCGGATCCAGTCATCCATCTCATCTGGCCTCATTTGGCCGATAGTCTCGGGTAGGGGTGTGCAAAAAACCGCACAAACCGCACAAACCGCCCGCACCGCACCAAACCGCACCGCTTAATGCGGTTTAGAATTTCGTGGTGCGGTTTGCGGTTCGTCATTTTATCAAACCGCACTATGCGGTGTGGTTTGCGGTTTGTATTTATAAAATCACGGTTCAAACCGCACTGCACCGCATTATATATATATATACTTTTTTTTCTTTACTTTGTTATAACTTCAAATCACGATTTAGAAACGATGTATTTAAATATATTTCTTACAATAATCAAATATCTATAACGTAACATTAAATCACTATTAGATCAAGATCCCACAGTTTACAAGAATATAGCAACTATAACGGCAATATAAAGCAATAACAGTTACACCTACAAAACTATAGTAGCATGAATCACAATTTATTAAAAACGATTTAACTTGAAAATTGTATTTGTTTTTATAAAATAAAAGCAATCAATTTTTTAACCGGGTCAGTTTTTTGGTTTTTTGATAGATTTAATGTTGAACAACTCATCAAACCGCACAAACCGCAACCAAACCGCATAAACCACCCGCATCAAACCGCACCGCATAACGCGGTTTTGAACATTTGTGGTGCGGTTTGCGGTTTCTAAAATATTCAAACCGCATATGCGGTGCGGTTTGCGGTTTTGACTCTAAACCGCACCGCGCACACCCCTAGTCTCGGGCGCTGTCGGCGCCCCCTGACCGCCCTCTCCCTCTCCTGATCCTGATCCCGAATCGGATCCAGTCACAAAGCGCCTGGTCATCACCATTCTGAAACATAACACAAGGTATCAGATAATTCATACAAAGAACTGGGAACCAACTCCCAAAAAACCCTAGGGGTTGTGACTTCCTTGCTACGCGTATGGGTCCTGTGCTTTCAGTAGTACGGGCCCATACTACCTTCCACACCTACCCATATTTGTCTCAAGTATCATCACGACGCCCCAACAACATACATAATCATAGCGAGCACTTAAGCCTCACTCGTAGAGGAAGGCTATATATCTCGTAATCGGCGGACTCATCCCAAATAACCTACCCATCCATGAAACTTCCACCAACCCTACAGCACTCGTGTATGCTAACCATACATAACGCTGGACCCTATAGACTTTCGAATACTCAGTCCTACTCTAAGCCCACAACCAGACAAGGAATAGGAAATAAAGTCAAACCAAACATTCTCAAGCTATAAAATCTTAATTATGTACAGTCGTGATGCATACACTAAGCAACTACAGTAATGATGTCAATTTCACATAAGGAAAACCCTAGGCTATCAGGCATCATATAATCAGGCAATTCTATCATGCAATTCCTGAAGATCCCTAGCCTAGTACTAGCATGTTGTTCTAATCATATCTCATAACTCAAATAACCCATAAGGTATTTTGGGGTCTATCCGCGAGCTCCGGTTGATCGTACACTTGCATCCTCCTTTTATTATTTTGAAAACATTTTAAGAAAATTGTTTTATAACCTTGTCCTCAGTTTGAGACTGGAGACACATGAGTGTTTCCTCCAATTCACTCAAACCAAGGCTCTGATACCAACTTGTAACATCCATAAAATTTGAGCCAATTTAAAACTTTTTAAAACATTTCAAAACACATGATTATTACAAACTTGTTTTCAAAATAGTATATGAGTATCCCAGAATCAAATCATAAAATCATAAAATGTGAGGAGCGGTACGATCACGCCTTTGCCTTCCCACGATCATCAAAAGTACCTGAAACAATAATCGATAAATGTAAGCTCGAAGGCTTAGTGAGTTACCCCCAAAATACCAACGACGTACAGTCATAATCGTATCATATAACATAATAGCAAACAGCATGCATAATGAGCCATCAGTCTGACTGGACCGAATCCCGGTCCTCAGTCTATCTGGACTGCTCTCCGAGCCCTCGGCACGTCTGGACCGCCCTCCTCGGGGCCTTCAGCCTATCCGGACCGCTCGATGGGCCTTCAGCCTGACTAGATTTGCTCGGCCCGGGCCTGCAGTCTACCCGGTCCACCCAGGGTGTCTTGTCCTACTGCACACAGCAGGACCTGCCTCAACCCTATCCCCAAACCAACAAACATGTGCACATATATATAAACAAGTAAACATGCAGATCTAACAGATCACTAATCATGGCAACCATCCTATAACCAGGATAACGATCCAACCGATCTCTAGCATAACAACCATCCTAAACCAGGATGAAACCTAACATAGCAACCATCCTAAACCAGGATAAAACCTAACATAGCAACCATCCTAAACCAGGATGAAAATCTAGCATAGCAATAATCATAGCAACCATCCTAAACCAGGATGTAATCTAACATAGCAACCATCCTAAACCAGGATGAAATCTAACATAGCACTAACATAGCGACCATCCTAATCCAGGATGTAAATCATAAAGGGCCGGCCTTGGTGCCGTAGACCCTGTTGATATAGTGAGGATAACTCACCTCCCAAATGTCGCACCGAAGTGATAGGCTCAACTCTTGAATCACCAACACGAACTCCACCACCTATAGTGACCATAAAACCCTTTTCCATAAATTTCCAAATTACCAAAATGCCCCCAGAGGTCGACTGGTCAACCTTTGGTCAAAGTCAAAGTCCACAATCAAAGTCAACAGTCCATGTTGACCCGACTCGTCGAGTGCAGTTTACCGACTCGTCGAGTTCTTTCTGAACTCGAGAAGTCGTGAAATCCTTGGTTGACTCGTCGAGTTTCCCCGCAACTCACCGAGTTCATGCGTGTCCAAGGGTTGAGAGAAACCCTAGCCGACTCGTCGAGTCATTCGAATGACTCGCCGATCCCAAGGCAATCTTCATCGGACTCGCCGAGTTGTTCATCCAACTTGTCGAGTACAGGACCATCTTTATGTGGCTCGTCGAGTTGACTATGCAACTCGCCGAGTCTCTTCAGACCTTCATCCATACATGTACTTTTAAGCCATACAACGGCTCCCTATTGCAGATCCAAGCTTCTAAGGCATGTTTATCACGTAAAGTTGCAAACTTTACGTGCATGCAAGGCCCTAGAGACTCTAAATGACCAATCTAAGCTTCTAATGGATCTTTACACCTTAGGAGAGTCTCATTCTTGCAAGAGATGGAAACTTTATGGACTTAGAGACCCAAGAGAGTTCAGATCTGAGGTTGCAACCTCAGATCTGAGCTCAAACACAAGAAAGGCTTCCTAATAAGCTAGAAAAGCCCTAAAATCCACCCAAAATAGATCTAGAATGAAAAGGGGTTAGGATAACGGCTTAATACCTTCCAAAAAGGATGCAAACTGAGGTAGATTTCTGGTTCTACACGATCCTTGCTCCTAGTCACTTGATCTCCAAGCTTCTTCCCACCAACAATCCTCTTCCCAAGCCTAAGAATACAAATGGATTACACTCACACGAATTAGGGTTTTGTTGAGCTCTCAAGGGACTGTAAAGAGGCTGAAGGAGGCTTATGATTCTTTAAATATGGTGCAAAACCCCGGAAATTAGGGTTTCACCCTCCAGCTCCAACTCGTCGAGTCACTCATCCGACTCGGCAAGTTGGTCACTTAAACCCACGTCCCAAACCCGCTACTACTCGACGAGTCAGGGCATCCAACTCGTCGAGTAGACCTTGAAACTTGAAAAATTAAAGCCACAATGTTAATACCTGAGAATCGGGGCGTTACATAACGACTGCTTTTATGGATTTCCAAATTTCTATGGATTTCTAGACATGCAAACTCATTAAGAAGGAAACTTTATCGTTTGGAATGATATTTGAGGGCTAGATTCGCATTTGGACGAAAGGACTTAATGAAATAAGCACTTAATGGGAAAATGACTTTTGGCCGAGTATGTTGGGTGTACTTCTGAGTACGCTGGGCGTACTCCCTTGGGAGCCCGATCTGGATCTTGAGTACGCTAAGTGTACATGCTAAGTACGTTGGGCGTACTCAGCCTGAGTCAACTCGGTTGACTTTTTGACCTTTGACATTAACCAAATTTTGACCAAGTTTGACCTAGGGGTATTTTGGGTATTTTGAGTGGTAGTTGAGTTTGGTCAGTATTTGATGTATATGTGACTGGTAGAGTTGATATTCGGAGCAGTGTCATGTTCAGTTCTGTATTCAAACTGAGAGGTGAGTTTTCCTCACTGTACTTATAGGTCGAAGGCACCAATGTCGGCCTACTGGGTTATGTATCCTGGTTTAGAGAATGTTGTTATGTTGTATTGGTCTATTAGAATTAAGTCCTAGTATATAGGATGTTGTTATGAGATAGTGATCTGTAGATTTGCATGTTAGTCTATTGATTGGTTATATGATTATCTGTTTACTGGAGATTTGTTATCTGTTATGTATATGTCGACATAGTATGGTTCGGTTGAGGCGATGCTGCTTTGTGCGGAAGCCAACATACATGGGAGCAATCCAGACATAAGTTGTGGGCCCGAGAGATAAGCCAGACTTATGGTGTAGGCTCGGAGTAAGCCAGACATGAGTTGTGGGTCGGAAGGCAAGCTAGACTCATGATGTGGACTCAGGGGTAATCTAGTATGTTAAGTGTGGACCAGTATGCATGTTTTTAAATGTTTGTGTGGTGGTACTTTAGGTAAAACTCACTAAGCTTTGGCTTACGGTTTTCAGTTTTATGTTCCAGGTACTTCAGATGATCGGGGGAAAGCAAAGCACATGATTGTGCACATCCTTCTGGTTTTTTTTATTTTGGATTTTGGGATACTCTGATTTGTAATTAACAGTTTTGAGAACAATGTTTTGTAAACAATTATGGTCATTGGATGGGTTTGAAAAATTGAAAATTTTACTCTGAATTTTATGGTGTTACAACCAAGCTAGGGGTGTAAGGTCCAACACCTCACCAAAAACGAGAAATAGACAACGATCTATGATGTGCCCCTCCTGTCCGCAATGGAAAAAACTCGCGAACTCCTCCTGCAATCCCTACCAAAATGACCTTCCTCGCCACACTTGCGTATACAAACGATCGGCACCTCCCATCATGAAACTTCCCACACCTGCCACACCCAGAACTCCTCCCCTCAGCTGATCCTGAACCCGGGTCGGCGAACTTGACCCGCTTGGCCGTCGGCTGATACTGTCCTGAAGTTGTTCCCTCATCCTTCTGTTGAATCTCCGACTCAGATGGGCGATCGAACTGTATAAGATCAATAGTATGACACTTATACATGTCGGTAATCGTTCATTGCAGAATAACGGTTGTAAAAATATAGGGTTTTCACCAAGACACATTGTCTTAGTATACCCGACAACATAGCCCAAATGGCTTAGGAAACGAACTTAACTCATATGGCTTTTAGAAACAACGTGACACCTACAGGGAGACCCTGGAGTGTTGGATCCTAACAATGTGTCTAGGCATCCTAGTCTTAAACTTCCCGTTATAAGATTTTGAATATTTATGATTTTATTGTTTAGGAATAATATTTGATTGAAGTCTTGTAGTATTGAGATACGTAAGACTTAAGGGAAAATTTTATGATTATTTGGACACATTTGTATGTGTTAAATTTGTTTTTGTGATAGTAACTTGGAAAACTGCGAGACAATACTTGGGACGAGAATGAGTAGGTGTGAATGGTAGTAGAGGCCTATACTACCGGAAGCACAGGACTCACACTTGGATCAGGGAAAGTCACAAGGTTACCAAGAAGCTAGTAACTGATACCATTTTATTCAAGTATGTCGTTACCATTGTTTCGGTAATGACTAATAAGATTGTTGTTATTCCGACCCTAGTGATCATATCGAATTGAGTCCGACTACGAGGAGTATGTTACGTGGTTCGGAGAACCAAGTTTGATGTAACATCTGACTTAAGCCGGAAGATTGAAATAAAAGATAATCAAAGCGATCGGTAGAGGTATCGCGATAGTTGCTTATAGCTAGAAATGCTACCATTTAATATATGATTAGAACATGAAGGAAGGTATAGTCTGTTCTGGAATTTGACTCTAAAAGACCTGAGTCCAAGCAATGCATCACACGATGAGAGGTCATTAGAACATGACCCATCGGTCTATTATGATAATCGAAGGAAGAAATTTATCTCAAGTTTGTTAAAGAAGGAGTCTCCAATAAAGATCGAGATCGTGACATGAAGATCATGATTGGAAGTCTAACATGAGATAGAGAGCGGGTCCAAGATCGGGCACCACTTGCAGTCAAGAAGATCAGGAGTTAGATACGCATTCGAAGAAACATAGAAGTTACGATTACTACCTAGGATGAAGAGATAACGTATGGAGTCATTATACAACCCTGTTTCGTTGATGATTTCGGGACGTAATCATCCTAAGGGGGAGATAATTGTAACGCTCGTAGACCCGGGCTAGTCAATTTAGAGATAATAGGGGGTCGAAAACGACTTTTCGATAAAAGATTATTTAGAATAAATAATCTTAAGCAAGTTGTAGAATATGTCTCAAGGGTTCCGTACATATAAAGAACGCTGAAATCCGAGTTATAACAAAGAAGTTATGACCCGTCGAAGTTTTTCGGCAAAACCGGCACGGCACCACGAAGCGTAAATAGTGAATTTACGATAGAGCGACTTTTAGCCTTAGTAATCTAAACAAAAGTTGTAGTATACGTTAAACCGAGAACATACAAAAAAAGAACGCCCAAATCTGACTTCGTATGAGGAAGTTATGAATTTTCTAAGATTTGGCATAGCAGTGCACGACCCGAAACTCAAATTTTAGATCGAGCGGTTTTTGGACTACGCGACCTAAATGAGAGTTGAAGATATCATTAATAGGAACTCAACGGTAAAAAGACAGACGAAAACGGAGTCCGTATGAAGAAGTTATAAATTTTACGATGACATTTAACAGTATAATCTCCTCGTACTGTTAAATTTAAGATCGGTCATGAATTAGCCGACGAAGTCTTAATGAAAGTTGTAGATCTTGTTTTTACCTACGCGTGGATATACAGTACGTCAAAAACGGAGCTCGTATGCGAAAGTTATGAATTTTTGAAAATCGGCTGATTTCCACCCTGTGTGCGATGCCACGTGTCAGCACCAGGCGAAACCTTGGAGTCTACGCAACATCACGACGTGGTAAGAGGCACCACGACGTGGTGACATCCCAGGAAGCCTATGAATAGAGGTGCCGGGTGACGCTCATTCCTCACACCTTCAATCCCTTCTTTCTCTCTTTAGAACATCTCTCTAAACCCTAACCCCCCCCCCCCCCAAAGCCTAGGGTAACTCCCTAACACGAGGCGGAAGCCACGGAGCGCCCGACGCCTCGGAGAAAATAGCCTTTCGGCTCGGGAACGCTGCTCCAGCGAAGCACGGTTTTGCGAAAAACCCGTTGTAAATGAGCTATGCCTACCCTATCTTTAGTATAGCTTATGTTTTAATATAGTAACATTATTAGGACCTTAAAATAATTATTTGGGCTATTATTATGGGTTATATAAGAGTGTTTCTTAACGCTTATATAATAGTAATAATAGCTAGACTATTAATTAGTCGCGGTTAACGTTAGACTAAACTCTAGTGGTAATGATACTAGGTTTTGTCCGAGGGAAATTGTTTTAAGATTAACGAAGCGTTGTCCGAGTACCGAGTGACCACCTTATCAGGTGAGTGCATGGTTACTTTCATCTTACACATAGATATGAAGTATTTTATATAATTTACGTGCTATGTATGCATATTATCTGTATACTTGCTATCTATGTCGGATAAACGATTTTTATACATGTTTTAAATGATTTAAACTGTATATGTATTTTATATCTACAAAACGTGTTGGGTAAAACATGGGTAGATTAAATAATTGCTGTGTGAAAAAAAAACAAAATGATGAGAGGTGATATAGACCATGAGATAAGGGTGAGAGGTGAACCATGAGAGAAGCATTTTACCCATGTGTTGGCCCCGTCATTCAGCAGAGTATGGATGACAACCACAAACTATTCTAGACAGTCTAGTGGACACTAGCAGGCTCGCAACCTGTAGGTGTTTTGAACTATGTGCTCACCAGTTGTACTCTAAAAACCCCTTGACATGTATTGTGAGAGGAGTCTTGGAAACGACACTGTCGATAGACGAGATTAACCCTGGCGACTATGCAATGTAGTGCCTAAACCTCTTGACTGTCGATAAAAAAGAATAACCCTGGCGACTATGAGTGTTAGTGCCTATTGAGTAAACCATGGCAACGATGGACTTCGTGCCGATTCCTTAGGATAATCCTTAGGAATGAATGAACGAGGAATAGATGATTCTTAGGGTAGATCCTTAAGAGTAAAGAAAATAATGGGGATGGGTAATTGGGTTGATTGTTTGATGTTTAAACATAATAATTATATTATTGTGGGTTGAAAACCCTATGTACTCACCAGGTTTCCCAACCTGACCCACTCAGTTTATTTGAATCACAGGTGTTGATATGAAGTTACATTACACTGAGAGATTAAGGAGATATAAATCACTAGTGATAATGAATGTAAGTTCTGTTTATGCTTATGTTTCTGTATTGACGATGACATCTCAATGTTTTAAAATGAATAAAAATACATTTCTTAGGAAATGCTTTGATAATTTATTTATCATGTTTTTCGGGGAACAAATTCCGCAACATTTTTATTAAAAGAGATACTCTGATTTTTGTAAAGCAAAAACAAAATCGGTCTTTTCTGGCCGTGAAAATGGGGATGTCACAATCCTCCCCCAAATATTAAAAGTGTAAAAGAGGGGCCGTAGAAACTCACATTCGATGCGTGATCTCGATCTAGGCTTGCTTTTTGGTGAAGCTTCACGTGAGAACCTGCATTTTGATGGCTTTTGAACTAAAAGGGCTTGTCTTGAAATAATTTAAATTTAAACAATGATGTTTTGTAATTGTCTAGCACAAGGGACTGTTTCGTGACAATTTATATCAAAAGAGTTGTTTTGGTCTTTTAAAATAAAGGGAGGGACCATTTTTTGTACTGACTTGATCAATGTATGCTTTAAAAGGATTTATGTGAAGGGGCCAATTTTAATTTAAAGTTACAACTGGAGGGACTATTTTTGTCAAAATCTCTAAATATACAAATGGGGGAAAATGGTGTGTCTCCATCATTCGATCGGGGAAAGAAACGAATCGGCAGCAGCGATGGCATCGGAGGAGGTGGTTTATGAAATCATAAGGAAGGGAGAGGCAGTCGACCTACGGCAAGCTCCTCTTGGTCCTCTTGTCTTGTCGCCGATAGCAACCCATCTGAAGAGAGCAGCAGCAGTCGATCGATTCCTTGGAGGATGCCACTAGCGATCGGTCTAAACATGAGAGGGAAGAAGAACGGAAAGAAGAGAAGAGTTGGGGCTGATGGGCGATGTCGAATCGGAAAGGCACCACCCTCAATCCAGCGTACCTAAGGTACGCCCAGCGTACCAGCCTTCTTCCCAACTTTAACCCACTTTCAATTTACTACAACTTCTTCGATTCAAGTCCGATTTTAGCGTTTTTTATATGCACAAAAATTTATTGAAGATCCCCACAATATTATCTAGATATCTTGGACTAAAAACTTCTCGAACAAAAATCCATATTTCATATAAGAACCCGATCTATGACTTTTCCCTTTTCTACTTTTCGGCCCAAACACAATTCAAAGGTTAAGATCTCGCAACCATCATTGCCTCCTTTCAAAAGGTCTAAACATTACCTCCTTAAGGCCCAAAGCCTTTACACAATCGACTTCCGGCCCACAGCTCTGGGATAAAAAATGATAGGAAACAAGATGTTACAGTCTAATTTTGTATTGGGTTCTCAAAAAAGGTAATAGTCACTTAACACAACATCTAAAATCATCTAAAACATAGAAACTTGTAAAACAAATAGGGAATTATGGAAATTTGACCAATAAGACTAACAATTTAAAGGGTGTGATGATTCAAAATAAGGTTAGGGATAAAATGAATCAATCCCAACATGTAATGGGTCATTTGCTTATTTATTATCTCATGACCATGATGATGGTAGAATTGATGACCGGTAGTGGAGACATATTCCTAGGGTATCAAAAATAACATCACCAAATAATTCATTGAAAAAAATGAGACATATAAAATAGGGAAAATGTCACTGTAACACAATAAAGTTTTGTCATTTGTCTGATTTATCACTATTTTTTTTTTTTCACAATATATCGTATTATTTTACCTGTTAAATAAGGGAATCATTCAAATTTATTTTGGTTTCACCGGTTACACTTGGCTATATGGCTTTTCCTTTTTCATTTTTTAATATGTGGATTTTATTCAAGACCTTAAATTAAAACAATCCACACGTCAGCTTCATTTGTTCTTAAATGGACTTTATACCTTTTGTGTTCAGCCAATTCTAACTCCAACCACCACCACAACCGTCCACCTCCCACCTCCTTCTTTCACCTATCAATTGTCCACCTCCCAGCAGGAGCACCATGGTTACTTGCCTTGTTGATTTTCTCAAAGGTTCAAAAGGAAAGTTAAAGGGTGTTCATAGTACTTGCCTAATTATTTTCTCAAAGGTATCAGCTTTCCGGGGTGTCCAGTCGTTGATAACTTCTTCGGCGACTGCAGATAGTCAAGCTGGCCAGCCGACGGTGACTTGTTCACAATGGATGTTCTTCGGTGGGTTACTTAGTCTGGATTTGCGGTTACTTCTGCTCTACCGGAATGAATATGCAAGCCGATATCTCTGTTTCGCCTCTTGTCTTCAACGATCTCAAAACCATGACCTGCAACATCCAAAGAGCTTATTTCAGTACCTCAAAATAGAGTAATAAACAAAGAACATATAATAATTTCGACCCTTATTTGGATCAATGGAGGTCAACGTAGCAACGACATTGAAATCATAAGTCCCTTCACCTTTACCATCATTTGATAATAAGCATCAAAACCAAAATTCGCATGTGCCACCACATTATCTGGTTCATAACACCGTGCAACAACGCCGAACAGTTCACCTTCCGACCCACAATCCCAGTCAAACGCCGTCTGCAACATTTTCTTATCAACACCTTCCATTGCTACACAACGACTCAGATTCTCAATATTGTTAGCAAAATTCAGACCTGAATTCATCAATTGTAGAGTATAAATCGGTTTCCCATTCACATCAAAAAGTACCTAGTTCTTCTCATAAACCAAATTCTTTAATGTCCTCATTGTATAGCTCGTAGACGTAAGAACTCACCGGAACCCATGATGCTTTGGAGTTCTATTTGTTCGCCGACAATTGTTTGAATAAAAAGATGAACCCTAGATTTCTTTTTTTTTTTTTTTTTTTTTTTGTAATCCCAACAAACCAGAAGCATCAACGATTTAGAGGTATAAAGCCATAAAGGGTGGGGATTTGTTTTAATTTAGGGTAAAAAAAGCCACGTATTTAAAAAGGAAAAAAGAAAAAGTCACGTAGCCAAGTGTAACCGATGAAACCGGAATGAATTTGAATATGATTGATTGTGAAAACATAGAAACTCATAAAACAAATGGTTGAGTAAATATTTGCATAGTTCACTCGACATAATATCTAAAATTATTTAAAAACATAGAAACTGCATAAAAAGAAATTTATGAAACTTTAACCAATAAGACTAACAATTAGTGATTCAAAATAAGGTAGGTATCGAATGAATCAATCCCAACATGTAATTGGTCATCTTCTTATTTATAATTTCATGATTAGCCATCAAGCTAGCTATCAAATGACAATGCTAGAGCTGGTGGCTATTAGTGTAAAACTGTAGACATCTTCCTAAGGTACCAAAAATACATGACAAAAAATAGTTAACGAAACATTTTCATAATTTATTGGAAAAAATGAGATATATAAAGCGTGACTACTTTAAACATTACTATTAGCTAAATATACATGTTCAATTTCATATCGACTTCTAAAAATAGAAATAGCCACTCTACACAATAACTAATAATAATAGTTCAAAAGTGTGTGACTATTTCAAACATTTTCATAATTTATTGGATGAATCGATTCTAACATGTTACGGGCCATTTGCATATTTATAACATCGAGATTAGCTGTCATGTGATGGTAAAATTGGTGGTCATTAGTGCAAAAGTATTCCTCATGGACCAAAAATCATAGAAATAAGTAACTCAAAATACGAGTTTGTCAAAACTACAGAAAATCATGGAAATAAGTAATTCTACACAATATCTAAAATCATAGAAATCCATAAATAAATATGAGTTTATCAAAATTTAACTAATAATAACAGTTCAAAGGTGTGTGACTAATTCAAAATAAGGTAGGTATCGGATGAATCAATTCTATCATGTAACGGGGCCATTTGCTTATTTATAATCTCGAGATTAGCTATCATATGATTGTAAAATTGATGATCCTTAGTGCAAACGTATTCCTCAGGAACTAAAAATAAATTACAAATATAGTTGATGAATCATTTGTATAACTCGTTCAAAAGGTAAAAGTATATAAAAACGTGATTGATTTATTTATTTGGAATCTCATTATGGTAAAAATTGTCACCATTAGTGCAAACATAAGGGACCAAAATTACATGACAATAGATACTTGAGGAACCATTTTAATAACTCTGTTGAAAAAAATATATATATCAATAACATGGTTAATTGAAATAGATCATCATTATACCTGGTCTCGGCGGGGCTCGAACCCGCGACCTTCGGCTCATAAGACCAACGCTCTAACCAACTGAGCTACGAGACCATTTAATTTTCTTCTTAAATCACAACAAAACATTATTAATCATTATAATATAGTATTTACATAACAAGTTGAATTCGTATATGAATCTATTACAAACCCAAAACCAAAAATCCAATATCAACTAATTCCCTATATATTATGGAATTGGTATGCTTTCCTGTCCTACTTTTTATAATTTATATTGCTTTCCATAACCACATTAATAATTATAAGCATGAGGAATATATTACTACAAAAGTATAATGAAAAACAGTGCACTCATAGTTAATGCTAGAAGAATATGCTTCACATATACTCTTGCCACTTGCTCAAAAACTCATTCTTTATAATCAAACCAATCCTCATCACTTTTGTGACACTATTTTTATTCATATATTCCATTTTATTAGATTCCCACATACATGAAGCTCCGGTGAAATTTAACATCGCCACCACCACCCTTGGCAGCAGGAATCAAGGCGGTGGTGGTGGTGGTGGTGGTGGTGGTATCAAGTTTTGTGGTGGTAAATGAAGCAGTGAGACTATCTCGGGTGGCAACTACACAATCTTTGGCAGGATACAAGAAGATGCTATTTTTCTGTCTTTTTTTTTCTTTAATGTTGTAGATGAGTTTTGATGAGAAAATATATCTTTATGAGATATCTGGGTGTAAACTTTTATTGATTGTCAGAGCAATCGGAATTTATTGCGATGGTTTCAAGTCGTATTTTAGAGACATTCAATCCAATATTCAGGATTAAAAAATATATATATTACATAACAAAGTTGTAATATTAGTATCATATGTTGTTTTTACAAGAATAACATATTAATTATATTTTAAAATTTTCGGAAGTTTTTTGTATTTTTAGTAAATAGTAAGTTTCATAATTTTATTTCTTTTCATTCTATAATAAATAAATAAATACTTATTTAGCTGGAACAAAAAAAGACAATTTCACTAGAATAACTATTTATAAAGCATGAATATCAATAACCATAGTATTTTCATAGCTATCACAAAAGAACCACGACTATTGCGAATAAAGGTTCATAAGTTTGGACTATCACTTCTTACGTGAAAATACTTAGGCATGGGCCACTTTCGACCTGGTATTGATTTTCATATGTTTAAAACCCAACCCAACACCTAAACCAGATGGGTTCGGTTTTTCAGTTTTGGGTTTAAACCCAATACCCAATCACAACCTAAGTTATAAGTCTTACAAGTCATCACTAGAGGTGTACAAAGCGGTTTTTTTTCCGAACCGGTTCGGTTCAGTGGACCGGTTCGGTTCAAGTCAACAAAGTCAACACCGGTTCACCCTTAAACCGATTCGGTTTCAAACCGGTTCACCATCAAATTTATCCGATCCTATACAAACCGGTTCGGTTTAGTGCAAACCGGTTCACTTCAAACCGGATCATCTTAAACCGGTTCAAAACCGGTTCTTCGAACATGTTAAAAAAAAACCGGCGGAAATTGTATCTTTTTTTGATTGTTTGTTTTATTTTTTGGGATATTATAGGTTATATATGTGTGGCCAATTGGTTAGAATTCTTTAATAGTTGACATATTAAAAAAAAATAAAAAACCCACTTAACAGTAGGTATGTATGTAATGTGTATGAAATTTGGTTTGTGCATATCTATTGAATTTAGACTCATTTCTGAGTAAATTTCGTGGGTATTTTTTTTTGGATATTTATATTGAAAGTATATAAAACATCTTCAAACATAAAAAAAAACATCTTCAAACATCTCGAAAAACCGGTTCATAACCGGTCCAAAAACCGGTTCATAATTGGTTCAAAAACCGGTTCATAATCGGTCCAAAACCGGTTCGGAAGTCCGGTTCATTGTAAACCGGTTCGAAACCGGTCCCATCGTTCGGAAATACGAATTGGTTCAAACCGCCGGTTCGGTTCGGCATCAGATCGGTTCTAGCTTGGATCGGTTCAGAGGTGAACCGGTTTTCGGTTCGGACACCGGTTCGGATCGTGAACCGGTTTTTTTGTGCACCACTAGTCATCACATAGAGAGGGTTTGATATTGTATGTAATGGTCAATGTGAGACTCCTTAAACACTTAGGCAGGGGCCACTTTCGACCTAGTATCGATTTTCATATATTTAAAAACCAACCCAACACCTAAGCCTGATGGGTTCGGTTTTTCAGTTTTGGGTTTAAACCCAATACCGAATCACAGCCTAAGTTATAAGTCTTGCAAGTCATTACATAGAAAGGGTTTGATGTTGTATGCAATGGCCAATGTGAAACTCCTTTTAAACACTAATAAGAGTTGTAGAGGGTGAAGTTGTGTGTAACGGGTGATATGGGACGATTCTATGAAGATAAGGAGAATGTGGACGTTAGAAAGATGGGAAATTTGTGAAACAACAAAAAAGGTGGGGGTGTTTAAAAAAATGACCAAGAAAATTGATGTTTCAGAAAATGACCACGAGTTCTGCAAAGAGGGTCTTTGCAAAACTCTTTCAGCTCTGAGGAAGTGACGTGGCAATGGTAAATTCGTAAAAACACAAAGAAAACTTAACAAATTTGAAAGGGTACTGCGAAAAAATTGTGTGTGAAATCGGAAAAAAAAATGTGTTTGAACTTACCAAAATCGAATAAATTGTGTTTGAAATTGTTTGAAAAAAATGTGTTTGAAATCGAAAAAACTTACCAAAATCGTTTTTTAGCCATGGCTATGCAAATAACAATTCCATTTTCTTGGTCATTTTTCACCCTCTCTGCGAGGACCCGTGGTCATTTTCTTAAACATCCATTTTCTTGGTTATTTTTTTCAAACACCCCTACTTTTTTTGTCATTTCACAAATTTTCCCTACAAATATTTGAACACAAGACTTCTCATAGCAATGTCCATCGTTCGATTTTTCTTGGTTTCTTAAATTTTACGAAATCAAATCCAAAACGAAATTTCCAGTTTTTGAAAAACATAAACTGTCGTTTATACTACGGTTTTGGTTTTTCAATTTTGGTTTGTCGGTTTTTCAGTCGGCGGATTCAATTTTGCTGACCCCTAAAATTACTTTATCAAAAAAAATCAAAAATTTTTATTATTTATACTTATCGTAGGATTAGAGTTACATTTGTAAAATGTGTCTCTTTCACATGCTCATTTCTAGTGTATATACGTCGAAACTATATACAGTATATGTTCAAATTTTATAAATAATTTGAGTCGGTGCATTATTTACTTGTGTCTACCATTTACTGTTAATGTCGTTTGTTGTGATGTTAACAAACATGAAACTCTAATCTTATTTACTCGCTAACTAGTTTATTTGGTGTGAAAGATTTTTAATAATTTATGATAACAAAACAGCAAATTAGTGCGTTCAAATTCCAAGTGATGGGCTAGCTTTGTCTCGCCGACTGATCAAACATCGATAAATGAAGTCAATGGATTGTGATAGTAGCAAATTTTGATCAAATAAATAATGATGGGAATTCAATTGATTGTGATAGTAGCAAATTTTGATCAAATAGTTGTGTTCAAATTGACTTGAGTATCCAAAAATATATTAGTCTTTTGCCTTGTATTTCCCAAACATTGTTGGCTGCAATCATAATTTGTGTAGATCAAAAGATCATTTGAAGAAGTTGCGAACAAAATCCATACATTATAGCAGAATTCAAAAGCAAAAAAACATGAATAACAACGACAGATTGAATCAAATCAAAACCATTGATAACAAAATCCCATAAATATAATTTCTTTCACTCCCTACCCTAATAACAAACCGTTACCAAGAAACAAAATCCCTAGTAGAAGAAACCAAGCACTTTACCACCAACATTTTTCCTCCTAGCTTCTTCATGGTCCATGATTCCAGCAGATGTTGTCAACACAATGTAACCAAACTGCAAGTATTTTTTTTTGTTAATAAAATAAATAATAGTACTTATTTATTTAGTATAATGTTAAAAATTGAAAATACTAACTTGTCTTGAAGGAAGAAGCCTTGCAGTCCATGGCTCAATTTCCTTAACTCCAACATCAAAACGAGGACTGATAACCCCACATTTGTTCAAACGCCCATTCAATTCAACCACAATCTTACCAGATCTATGGTCATCAACATACTCAAATTCACCAATATAACCTGTTGAAAATAAAGTCATGTCATTTAATCATTTACTTTTTAAAAGAAAAAAAAAACAATTTTAAAGAAAGGGGAATACCGTGTTTTTGCATAACCATAAGAAACTTGATGATGACTTTTGAAGATGGCCTGATCATGACCTGTCTTTTCCCCCTCTTTTCAGCATTGTACATGCTCTTAAGGGCATCATTCAGAACACTAACCCTCACCATGTTGATAAATTCAAGCTTCTGCAACAAAGCAATATAAATAAACATTACACTTCATATTAAAAAGTATCTTGCTTTCATCTTCATTTTCAAAGAAAAGCAAAAAAAATTGAAGACATGACTTAGTTGATAAATTCAATATTTTGGCACCTATGATCTAAGTTTCTGGTATACGATAGATAAACAAATAGTTCTATGGCCGTTTGATAATTCATTAAGAACGGCATCACATCAAAGAAATTAGCAATAGATAAGCCAACATCACTAAATCAGAGCCCCAGCATATCCTTTCATAATCGACATTTTTCCTTTGAAAAACTCATAGACACAAAGGCAGTAACGCATTAGAAATGTACTATGCAATCTCTTAGTGTATATAACAAGTGATTACAACGAGATGAACAACCACCTAACATGTGAGTTTGATTTTGATGTTGTACAGGTAAAAGAAAATAGTAACAACAAGAAAACGTCGATGAGTTAACAAGCATTTCACTGATTTGGAGCACTAGAACACTAATCACTCTGGTATCAAACGAAAATCCAACCTACAAGATAAAATCATCGTTGCAAAAACAACCAGGACGAAATAATCACATGACAACAGGTTGATAGATCGCACAAACATAAAACTTAATCGAAACTAAAACAGTCAGCAAAAAAACGGCGAGATCCTACTACACAAACAAAAAAGATCGAATAAAAATGTCTATCCGTAGACGATATCTGCTTGTGTGTGTTTGTGTCTGTTTGTGTGTGATTGAAAGTGAAAACTAGGGTTTACCTCGAAGGAAATATGGAAGCGGCGTTTCTGTTGGAACTGTGATACGAGAGAATAGTCGGAGAGGGCGACACACACATTAGGGTTTGGCTTTTATAGGGCATGTCAATCGGTATAACTTTTGAAAATTTCAGAAAAGCCCTTCAACTAACAAATTTGTATTATTTTGATCGGTTCACTTATTTTTTGTCTTGATAAAGCCACAATCATCGCAATCATCCGAGAAACTTGTTACTTCAATGGTTTTTTTGGGTTACCATTTTGCGACCTGTGGAAGAAGTTAGAGATTAGGGAAATTGAGTAATCTAGATATTAATGGGTTTTTTTTAAATTGCAATAAAAATAATTATGAAAAATCATTACTCGGTCTGGATTGATCCATTCCGGACTCGTATTCGTAGTGGATAAATGGGTATAATAAACCGACCCGGTAATTTGTGACCTCTATAAATAACATTTTGAATCCATTTCATACTTCATTTCGAACTCACAGATGGTATTTCGGACATCAAACCAACTCAAACAATGTCATCATCTAGCAATTAATAGATTCATTTTTTTGTGGATATTTTCGTTTAATTTTTATAATTATATGTCTTTATTTATGATTATGCGTTAAAAAGTAGATATTTCTATGTATTTTGCATGATTTGATGCGATTACATGGGTATTATTTATTTTCCTTTGAAATTTAAAAGTTTTTAGGCTATTGTAAGTTATATGTAGATATATGAGCACTATAACAACATATCTTTAAAAAATCCTAATTCTAAAATGTCTGGAACGACTCTGAAATACGAAGATCATGTCTGGAATATGTAGAACACGTTCAGAATACGTACCACTGTTTCAGAATGGTATTCTAAAATGTTGATTCGGAATGGTGTTCCAGAATGTCCTCCGGAACATATACTTAAGTATGAAACATGCAACAAATGCCTACTTATAATTCTTTTGATTATAGCATAACATAACATAGGAAGCAGTTGTGACTAAAACCTGCAGTCTTAAACTCAATCGGGAAATCATGGCCCTTTTACAACATACACCACAACGTGCGGCCATGTTTAAGGCATCGTGTTTTGGTGTTTATGTTAACATGCTGATGGGTGTCGAATGTCACACTTTACTACGTCATTATCTTATGTGCGAGGAATATGCTACTTATCCTCATGTTGACTTGTAAGAGCTTCTATTTTTGGTATACAATTATCGGGTTTGCTTTGACAAGAAAGCTTTATGATTTATTACAGGGTTGCGGTCCGGAGACTATTTCCACATTACTTCATATTCGACAAAGTTCATACTGTAAAGACCCAAATTTATTATACATAATATCTATAGGAATTACCTAAGTTTTCTTATAGTACATAATTTTATACAATTTAAAACCTTTACTTCCCAGGAAAAATCATGGGTTTACAATAGAGTCTATCTATTACATGAACAACAAAGAATTACAACAAATAGCAAACTTGTTATCTATTTCTTCCTTGTGTTCCTGTCATCTCTTCTGGTACAACGGTTGTTACATCTGGTGAGTTATTTTTATATCATTTCTTATCTTTCATCTTTTTTTCTTTTTCTCATACTCTATCATCTAATCTCTTTTTTTCATAACATACACGTCTATTAACATGATCACATCATACTCTTTCTACTCTTATCTTTCATCTTTATACTCTTTCTTTTAGCATATTCTTATCTTTCATCTTTCTACTATTTCTTTTAACCTATTCTTGTCTTTCATATTTCTATTCTTTCTTTTAGCTTATTAACATGGTCTTATCGTACTGTTCTCTTGGCATCTTTATAGGATTGTCTCATACCCTGCACGTACTCTAACTCTATACATGTCTTTATCTATTCTCATACTCTGCACATACTCTAACTCTATCTATGTATCTATCTCTTATGCCTCAACATACTTTTCTCATACAGAACAAGTAGTCTCATCCCATACTCTATTGTAAGGGAACAACATCCCACTTTCATTACTAAGCACGCTTACCCGGACTTACTTTTATATCTTATGATCTCCTCGTAGATCCTTAATCTTTATTCTTACTCTTGAGTCCCTCTCGGATTCCTTATACTCAATCCATCACGTATTAGATCTAAGTTCTTACAAATAACTCTTTTATCTTGTTTCTCTCAAGGAACCTTTCTCTATCTAGTAATAGTTAATTTGGATTATCGCAAGAATCATTTATCTACATTCCCAAAGTGAATCATATATCTTTTTCCCATATGGACGTAATCTCATTCCCGAAGGAATCATACTCTTTGTCCTAGAAAGAACCTCTACTATATTCCCGAAGGAATCTTTTATCTCTTGTCCATGAATGAACCATACTCTTGTCCCCAAAGGAACCTCCCATATCTTGTCCCCTAACGAACCATGTTCTGATTCCTATAGGAATCATACTCTTGTTCCCGTAGGAACCATACTCTTGTCCTCGAAGGAACCTTACATCTCTTGTCCCCCGAAGGAACCATGTTCTTGTTCCCGTAGGAACCGTACTCTTGTCCTCGAAGGCACCATGCTCTTGTTCCCATATGAACCGTACTCTTATTCCCATAGAACCGAATTATTGTCCCTGAAGGAACCTTACTCTTGTTCCCGTATGAACCTTACTCTTATTCTCATAGGAATCTCTATCTCTAGTTCCCGAAGGAACCTCTATCTCTTTAACTTTATCTTTGTTATGTGACTCATCACATAACACTAGTTCTAAGTACAGTTTATCTCCATGTCTCGTAAAGAGACTATCTAATCTTTTTTTTCTAGTATTAAACTCATTAAGTACTTAATATTTATATATGTCTATTATCATATAACATTCTACACAATACTAATGATATCCATACATACTTACACACTCTTATGATTATATTGCATATAATAATCCTCTAACTCTTTTTCATATCTATTGGGTAATAGAAAAAACCCTTTCTCGTCTAATTCCACGTATTCTTTGTTTACATACATGCTCTGCTACATGTATGTAAAGCCTGTGTTTCTGGCTAAGCATTAGTATGATGATGTAATAGTTAGGGTCAACAATTGTAGCCTATTTTGAAGTAATAAAGAAGAATTATTTGAGTATTATGTGATTTATGTGATTTTATGTGCATTATACTTATTTATAGCGACATAATAAAATAGAAATAAAAATTGATGGGTTTGAGCACAACAACATTCCTATGTGATCATGCAGCCCTAATTGCTTTGGATCTAAGTTTTTTCTCTAGTTATACATACAAATAGAAGTTCCAAAGCAATATCCCTAATACTAGCATACAATTTAAGAAATCAATATGAAAAACTAGGGTTTGATTGTTACCTCTCTTGTTATCTCGTAGTAACAAGTAATCCAATGATGATCTCGACTCTTGAAAGCTTGAGTGCCCCAAGTGTCGCACCTCTAATGGAATCACAAACACCAAAAGCAAAGGATGAGTGAGAGAGAGAGGGCATAATTTCAGCTAGGGTTTCTCTTGGAAGCAGTGGCCGAAATTGGGAGGTCAGGGGGTCCTTAAATAGTTGTAGCTACTAGTGTTTTTAGGTGGAAACCCTAATCCTTGCTTAGGCTCCAAGCAGCCCATGAACCCACCTTCTAGAAGGCCTTGGACGATTTCTATAGGGCCTCCTATAGATTTCGTCCAACCCTTTCCAAGGGAGTCCATCAGCCCAATCCTTTAATCCCAAAATTAAAACCAAATTAATTTTTTATTAAATACTGATTAAATAATATGATTTCTAATTAATATATTATTCTTATAATATATTAATAAATCATTAAATAATCTATCTCTCTCCAATGTCATCCTATCAAGTTGCTATGGTGAAGCCAACCCAAAAGGACCATGCTACTATCAGATAAAGTACATATCAATTATAGTTATGGGCTTAGACACTTAATCCAACAGTCTCCCACTTGGATTGTAGCACCTGGTTCCTGGTATGTATTTCATTTATGTAATTTTACATTTTCGGCCTGGGACTCAGCGAGTTGATGGCCCAACTCGCCGAGTAGAAGCGGGTTAGAACGCGGGGTTTAAGTATGGGACTCGTCGAGTCGGATCCTGGACTCGACGAGTAGGCTCTGTCTGGACAAAAACCCTAATCCGAGGGTTTGCACCCTATTTAATCATCTCATTCAGCCCCCACTTATCCCTATTGCTCCCAGAAACCCTCCCTAGCAAACCCTAAGTGTTTTGGTGCAAGATTCAAGGCTTTTGAGTGATTTTGTGGATTTTGATCACAAGGAAGAAGGAAGAGCATAGAAGGATCAAGAGGAGACTGAGGGATTCGAGTTTGGTGCATCATTTGCTGTTCTCAGAAGGTATAAAGTCTATACCTTGCTTGTTCTTTTGTTAGATCCCTTTTTGGGGAGATTTAGTGCTTTTAAAGTCTATACAACTCGGCGAGTCGAGGACAGGACGTGTTCTTGGTGAAACTTGAAGATCTACACTTTTGGAATGATTTCACGAATGGAATCATGTTAGATCACTAGATTAAGTAAGATATCAACTTTTTAGGACTATAAACACTTACAATGTTGAAGATCAAGAAGAAAAGTCGATGATACTTGAGAGAGAATTGAGTTTTGGATCTTGAAATTGTGAAAAGTGATAAATAATGACTAAGTGTCATATTTATACTCTCTTTTAGGGTTTACGGACGTAAACACCTTTGTTAGGCCGTAAACTCCAAATTCTTGGAGTTTTGGGACATTTTTGTTGCACAATAAACCCTAGGGCATCCTCTCTCCTGTCATCTCCTGAATTACTAACTTTAAAACACTAGAACTTAATCCAAACAGCCTGAAAGTTAGCAGAAACTGTTCTGACTCTTATTGAAGTGAGAAGTTGTACAAAATAGAAATTTTGGGTTGTCACAACAAGGGATTCATTAGACCGAGCAGTTCACCTTGGGGAGCCCCGATTCTGTCTGTGAAGAAGAAGGACGGGTCGCATCGGATGTGTATAGATTATAGGGAGCTGAACAAGGTGACGGTGAAGAACCGTTACCCACTCCCGAGGATTTATGACCTCTTTGACCAGCTACAGGGAGCATCTTGGTTCTCCAAGATTGATATGCGATCAGGATATCATCAGATGAGGGTCAGAGAGGAGGATGTACAGAAGACTGCGTTCCGGACGCGTTATGACCACTATGAGTTCGTGGTGATGTCTTTTCGGGCTCACCAATGCTCCTGCCGCGTTCATGGACCTCATGAACCGCGTGTGTAGAACGATGCTGGATCAGTCCGTGATAGTTTTCATTGACGACATCTTGGTCTATTCCAAGACGTGGGAGCAGCATGAGGAGCATCTGCGAGAGGTTTTGGATACTCTGAGGAGAGAGAGCTTGTACGCCAAGTTCTCCAAGTGTGAGTTCTGGTTGCGCGAGGTGCAGTTTCTTGGGCACCTTGTCAACCAGAACGGTATTATGGTCGACCCGGCCAAGGTGGAGGCCGTGATGAGATGGGAGGTTCCGAAGTCTCCATCTGAGATTCAGAGTTTCCTGGGATTAGCCGGCTACTATCGGAGATTCATCCAGGATTTCTCCAAGACAACCGTACCCTTGACGCGGCTGACGAAGAAGGCCGTAGTCTTTCGTTGGGGGCCTGAGCAGCAGGCAGCGTTTGAGACACTGAGACAGAGGTTGTGCGAGGCGCCGATCTTAGCCTTGCCAGAGGGCGTAGAGGATTTTGTTGTGTACTGCGACGCGTCTATATCAGGTTTGGGGGCGATATTGATGCAGAGAGGGCATGTCATCGACTACGCTTCGAGGCAGCTGAAGCATCACGAGGCGAACTACCCGACGCATGATTTGGAGCTGGGGGCTGTTGTATTCGCCCTCAAGATTTGGCGTCATTACCTCTATGGGGTCCGTTGTATCATTTACACGGACCATAAGAGCCTGAGGTATCTCATGGACCAGCCAAATCTAAATATGAGGCAACGTCGGTGGCTTGATGTGGTAAAGGATTATGATTGTGAGATCCTCTACCACCCGGGGAAGGCCAACGTTGTGGCCGACGCGCTTAGCCGCAAGGCAGCGCCGATCAGGGATACCTGCATGAGGATGACCGTGGTTACTCCACTGTTGGAGCAGATTGGAGAGGCCCAGTGGTGAGGAGCCGGGATTTCCAGTTGACGACCGAGGAGGCACGCGCTGCACCCGATGTGGTGACGGGTATGATTCTTTCCCTTTGATTTATTTATATGATGTTTATGATATTGATATGTGCTCTGTTTAGGATCGTTCCATGTGAACGGTATCCCAGTTCAGGTATTGTTTAATTCGGGTGCTACCCGATCGTTTGTTTCTCTTGCGCTCAGCAAGAGGTTTCCCGAGTCTTCAGGCATGTTGGATTGCCCTTTAGAGGTAGAGATTGCCGATGATCGATCGATGCGAGCATCAGCGGTATTCCGAGATTGTGTGCTGAGATTATTCGAGGAGCGCTATCTGGTAGACTTGGTTCCCATACCTTTGCGGGGGAACAAGGTTATTATCGGCATGGATTGGCTAAGCCCCAATGGGGCGGTGATCGACTGCGCACAGCAGTTGGTGCGGATCAGGACCCCAAGTAGGGGAGAGCTGGTGATTCAGGGCGAGAGGCCACAGCGAGGACCGAATTTATGTTCGACAGCAAGGGCTAGGTGTTACCTTCAGCAGGGTTGCGCAGGATATGTCGCCTATGTCATGGATACCGGGAGGCGGGAAAGGCGACGGTGAGTGACGTCCCGGTGGTGCGAGACTACGCAGATGTGTTCCCAGAGGAGCTTCCTGGGATACCTCCAGAGCGACAGGTGGAGTTCAGGATCGACCTAGTCCCTGGTGCGGCTCCGATAGCCAAGGCACCGTATCGGTTGGCTCCTCCTGAGATGCAGGAGTTGTCTACACAGCTGCAGGAGCTGTTAGACAAGTGTCACACCCCAAAACCAAAAACGGCATAAACGTTCTAGGGCGGAGGACGTCATGTATAGTATCACAACAATGCAAAGTAGTAAACAAGCAACAACATCATCCATTGCATTAATAGTATAATTTTAATTACAAGCGTGTTCTTTCATAGGATAAAACAACATAATTAATAATCAAAATAAAAGACGAGTCTTGACTGCTCCGTCTTCACAAAACCTGGTCGTCGTACCTGTCTATTGGTAACCTGAGAATACAAGTTATTTTGAAAGCATAGATCAGCATAAAGCTAGTGAATTCATAAGTACTTAATGTCATTATTTATATAAGTATCAATGAAAAGGTTTGTAAGTAAAAGTGTAAACGTCTGAACTTCCTAGAAAATCCCATATTTCCTACTAGTATAAAAAGTAGTCTTCTACCAAGACCCAAATGAAAGTAAGTAAATAGTCTTCTAACGAGACTCGCTGAAAGTAAGTAAGTAAGTAAGTAAGTAAGTAGTCTTCTCACGAGACCCGCTGTAAGTAAGTAAGTAAGTAAGTAAGTAGTCTTCTCACGAGACCCGCTGTAAGTAAGTAAGTAGTCTTCTCACGAGACCCGCTGAAAGTAAGTAATAATGTGATTGATGGTCCCCATACTAAAAGTTCTCCATATAAGAGATTCTGGGAACTAAAGGTGACTTCCGCAACGAAGCTAGGTCGAAATCCACATTTATATTACGTAAACATATATATCCCCAAAACTATACCTATAATAGCTTACTAGAAATATATGAACGTATACCTTTGCTACCCAAAGGTACTGAACTGACTGACTAGAACTTTTATGTCTATATATGTATACATAATATATAACTAATATTTAGACGACCTTCGGACGGATAACCGATACCCTAAACCCACATCCAAACAAGGAAAAGGAAATAAAGCGAGTTAGCAGTTCTAAGTCCTTTAAACATTATTTATATAACTATACATATCTAGACATGCTTTTAACAATTGTACTAAGAATAGTAAATAGTATCTCCTAACTATACCTATTATAGTTACTAGTAATGTATGTGAATATCCAAAAGTATGCCTTTGCTACCCAAAGGTACTGAACTGACTGATAGAACTTTTATGTCTATATATGTATACATAATATATAACTAATATTTAGACGACCTTCAGAAGGATAACCGATACCCTAAAGCCACATCCAAACAAGGAAAAGGAATTAAAGCGAGCTAGCAGTTCTAAGTCCTTTAAACATTACTTATATAACTATACATATATAGGCATGCATTTGACAATATAAAAGTATAAAAAGGAGTTTTGTAAAACCTTTGAAAAGTTTAATAAATAAGCATCGATGACTTGATGTCAGTTATAAAAATGATTTGAGAGCAGTTTGTTTGATAAGAACATTTTAAAGTACCAGAGGTCATTTGTTTGAAACACAATTGTAACAGAATTTGAAAGGAAAGATTTAGTAAATAAAACAAGTTTGATAAAGAGTTCAACATGTAAAGACGTTTGAGAAATCATTTTGAAGTAGTTTACTTGGTAAAACAGCTACAAGTGTAGTAAATCTATAGTTTGATAGTTATTAATCACATGTGATTGATATGATAACTATCATGATTCAACTTGTATTCCCCCCCCCCCCATAAAAGCATTTAAAAACATTTAAAAGGTTGATTTAGGGGTATGAACTCACCTGTAGTAAGTGGTTTGGATTAACGGATGATGTAGGATCCTAAGTGTCAAGTGAAGACTTGTACACACACAATGATCCTAGTTAACATATAATCACATATATGTATCCAATTAGTCATAAAACAACTAATTAACCAAGTTTAAGACATCTTAAGACATGTAAAACACTTGTTTTAAGTGCTATAAGTCATAAGGATTGCATCTAAGGGTGATAGGACCTTGCTATTGAGTTTGGGGTTCAAGGGTAAACTCCCTTGGAGTTTACGGTTTTGTGACCATAACTCCTTGAGTTTATGGTCGTAAACCCATGAGTTTACGGCCGTAAACTCATGTTTCTTTGACCATTTGTGTTTTGAAGCCTTAAAGATCACAAGAAGCATCCTTACTTCATGTTTAAGCCTTAGGAAGGGATTAGGGCACCATTTCACTCCTTTTTAGAAGTTTACGGTCCTTAGACCATTTCCCTTTGGGTTTACAGCTGTAAACCCAAATTATTATGGTGTTTTGGTTGTTTTGAGTCCTAAGCACAATAAGGAAGGGGTCTAGACTAGTTTCCAAGGTTTAGCAGGGACTAGGGCACACTTTGGCACCCTTAATAGGGTTTACGGTCCAAGAACATCTTGGACCGTAAACACCTTGATCTTGTGTTTCTTGGGTGTTTTCTTGATGTTTAGAAGTGTAACAAGCTTTATAATACACTAGGGTAGGAGTACTTACTAGGTAGAAGCTTGAAAAGGTGCTAAAAGTCCAAGAACACTAGTGTGTGTTCTTGGTGTTCTTGGTGAAACTTGAAGATCTACACTTTTGGAATGATTTCACGGATGGAATCATGTTAGATCACTAGATTAAGTAAGATATCAACTTTTTAGGACTAGAAACACTTACAATGTTGAAGATCAATAAGAAAAGTCGATGATACTTGAGAGAGAATTGAGTTTTGGATCTTGAAATTCTGAAAAGTGACAAATAATGACTAAGTGTCATATTTATACTCTCTTTTAGGGTTTACGGACGTAAACACCTTTGTTAGGCCGTAAACTCCAAATTCTTGGAGTTTTGGGACATTATTGTTGCACAATAAACCCTAGGGCATCCTCTCTCCTGTCATCTCCTGAATTACTAACTTTAAAACACTAGAACTTAATCCAAACAGCCTGAAAGTTAGCAGAAACTGTTCTGACTCTTATTGAAGTGAGAAGTTGTACAGAATAGAAATTTTGGGTTGTCACAACAAGGGATTCATTAGACCGAGCAGTTCACCTTGGGGAGCCCCGATTCTGTTTGTGAAGAAGAAGGACGGGTCGCATCAGATGTGTATAGATTATAGGGAGCTGAACAAGGTGACGGTGAAGAACCGTTACCCACTCCCGAGGATTTATGACCTCTTTGACCAGCTACAGGGAGCATCTTGGTTCTCCAAGATTGATATGCGATCAGGATATCATCAGATGAGGGTCAGAGAGGAGGATGTACAAAAGACTGCGTTCCGGACGCGCTATGACCACTATGAGTTCGTGGTGATGCCTTTCGGGCTCACCAATGCTCCTGCCGCGTTCATGGACCTCATGAACCGCGTGTGTAGAACGATGCTGGATCGGTCCGTGATAGTTTTCATTGACGACATCTTGGTCTATTCCAAGACGCGGGAGCAGCATGAGGAGCATCTGCGAGAGGTTTTGGATACTCTGAGGAGAGAGAGCTTGTACGCCAAGTTCTCCAAGTGTGAGTTCTGGTTGCGCGAGGTGCAGTTTCTTGGGCACCTTGTCAACCAGAACGGTATTATGGTCGACCCGGCCAAGGTGGAGATCGTGATGAGATGGGAGGTTCCGAAGTCTCCATCTGAGATTCAGAGTTTCCTGGGATTAGCCGGCTACTATCGGAGATTCATCCAGGATTTCTCCAAGATAACCGTACCCTTGACGCAGCGGACGAAGAAGGCCGTAGTCTTTCGTTGGAGGCCTGAGCAGCAGGCAGCGTTTGAGACACTGAGGCAGAGGTTGTGCGAGGCGCCGATCTTAGCCCTGCCAGAGGGCGTAGAGGATTTTGTTGTGTACTGCGACGCGTCTATATCAGGTTTGGGCGCGATATTGATGCAGAGAGGGCATGTCATCGACTACGCTTCGAGGCAGCTGAAGCCTCACGAGGCGAACTACCCGACGCATGATTTAGAGCTGGGGGCTGTTGTATTCGCCCTCAAGATTTGGCGTCATTACCTCTATGGGGTCCGTTGTACCATTTACACGGACCATAAGAGCCTGAGGTATCTCATGGACCAGCCAAATCTAAATATGAGGCAACGTCAGTGGCTTGATGTGGTAAAGGATTATGATTGTGAGATCCTCTACCACCCGGGGAAGGCCAACGTTATGGCCGACGCGCTTAGCCGCAAGGCAGCGCCGATCAGGGATACCTGCATGAGGATGACCGTGGTTACTCCACTGTTGGAGCAGATTGGAGAGGCCCAGCAGGAGGCCATGAAGGAGGAACATCGGAAGAGTGAGCGGATTGTAGGCCAGGTTTCCTCCTTCGATTATGATATCCGAGGGCTGTTGACCCTCCACCGCAGGGTGTGGGTGCCGTACCATGGGGGTGTGCGCCAGGTTCTGATGAAGGAGGCGCACAAATCTCGATTCTCCGTTCATCCCGGGGCGACGAAGATGTATAGGGATCTTCGTCTGGACTATTGGTGGCCCTGCATGAGGCGGGATGTGGCATGGTACGTGGAGCGGCGCTTGACCTGCAGGAAGGTCAAGGCCTAGCATCAGAGACCACACGGCAAGATGCAGCCGTTGGATATCCCGTTGTCGAAGTGGGAAGACATCACGATGGATTTTATCACAAAGCTTCCCAGGACCGCGCGGGGAGTGGATTCGATTTGGGTCATCGTCGACCGATTGACCAAGAGCTCCCATTTTATTCCAATTCAGGAGAGCATCTCGGCCGAGAAGTTGGCCGACATCTACATCAGGGAGGTGGTGGCGCGGCACGGGGTGCCAGTTTCGGTGATTTCAGACAGGGATGTGCGGTTCACTTGCAGGTTTTGGAAGAAGTTTCATGAAGAGTTGGGTACTCGTCTGCACTTTATCACTGCATTTCACCCGCAGACGGATGGTCAGAGCGAGCGGACCATCCAGACTTTGGAGGATATGCTGCGGGCATGTGTGCTAGACTTCGGTGGTAGCTGGGATACCTACCTCCCATTGGCTGAGTTCTCGTATAACAACAGCTATCACGCGAGTATCGATCGTCCTCCCTTCGAGATGTTGTACGGGAGGAAGTGCAGGACCCCGATATGCTGGGGTGAGGTTGGCCAGAGGGTCATGGGGAGCACCGAAGTGGTGCTCAAGACGACGAAGAGGATTCACCAGGTCCGGAGCAGGCTCCAGATTGCTCAGAGTCGGCAGAAAAGTTATGCCGACAAGCGTCGATCAGACCTGGAGTTCCAGGTCGGGGATATGGTTCTCCTGAAGGTGTCGCCGTGGAAAGGCGTCATCCGATTCAGGAAACGGGGCAAGTTAGGCCCCAGGTACATTGGACCGTTCAGGGTTTTAGCCCGGGTGGGCAAGGTGGCGTACAGGTTGGATCTGCCAGCCGAACTCAGCCAGATCCACAACACTTTCCACATCTCCCAGCTGCGGAAGTGCCTGGTGGACGACTCAGCAGTGGTACCTTTAGAGGACATTCAGGTCGATGACAGCCTGAACTACATCGAGCGACCTGTAGCAATCCTCGACCGGAAGTCGAAGTATCTGAGGAGCAAGTGGGTGGAGCTCGTGAAGGTACAATGGCAGCACCGGAAGGGGTCGGAATGGACTTGGGAGCCGGTGGATGAGATGATGGAGCATTATCCGGAGCTTTTTCAGGAGCTAGCAGCAGACTTCGAGGACGAAGTCTGAAATAAGTGGGGGAGATTTGTAGCACCTGGTTCCTGGTATGTATTTCATTTATGTAATTTTACATTTTCGGCCTGGGACTCGGCGAGTTGATGGCCCAACTTGCCGAGTAGAAGCGGGTTAGAACGCGGGGTTTAAGTATGGGACTCGTCGAGTCGGATCCTGGACTCGACGAGTAGGCTCTGTCTGGACAAAAACCCTAATATGAGGGTTTGCACCCTATTTAATCATCTCATTCAGCCCCTACTTGTCCCTATTGCTCCCAGAAACCCTCCCTAGCAAACCCTAAGTGTTTTGGTGCAAGATTCAAGGCTTTTGAGTGATTTTGTGGATTTTGATCACAAGGAAGAAGGAAGAGCATAGAAGGATCAAGAGGAGACTGAAGGATTCGAGTTTGGTGCATAATTTGCTGTTCTCAGAAGGTATAAAGTCTATACCTTGCTTGTTCTTTTGTTAGATCCCTTTTTGGGGAGATTTAGGGCTTTTATAAGTCATTCTTGGTAGCCAACCATGATTGCAAGCATGGTTGGGGGTTGAGGCTTCGGATCTAGGTCCATGGAAGGGTCACAAGGCAGTTAGGGGTTGCTTTTGCACCCATGGAAGGCCCCATGCATCTTAAGAGCTTCTTTTTGGGCATTTTAGGCTCAAAGTCCCATGCATGCACGTAAAGTTTGTAACTTTACGTGATAGATTGAGTTTAGGGACCTAGATCTATCATTTGGACAAGAGTTGCACTCCAAAAATCGAAGAAATAAGACTTGGACTGCATCGACTCGGCGAGTCGTTCTTGGGACTCGGCGAGTCCAAGGTTAGACTCCCCTTTTCTGTTATGGTTCGTGGGAACCAGTTGAGTGAAAGAAAGGTTTTAGAGGGTCCAAGGGAGTGACCCAAACGTATTGGGATAAGCCATAGTCCAGGAGTTCATAGGACTCGACGAGTGCACGAGCAGACTCGACGAGTCCAAGGCAATATCCCAACTCTTGAAGATGAACTCGACGAGTTGTTCATAAAACTCGGTGAGTCGAGTACAGGACGTGTTCTTAGGATGAAGATGGACTCGACGAGTGTTCATACCGCTCGACGAGTCGGAAGAAGGTTCATCCGATGTTGTGTTAGAAGGAGAACTCGTCGAGTCGTTGCTAAACTCGACGAGTAGGGACGTGGATGAGGACAGTTAAAGAAATAGGGACTCGACGAGTTGACGACCCAACTCGGCGAGTCGGGTCAACTGGAAGTTGACTTTGACTTTGACTTGGACTTGGTCTGTGGTAAAATAGTCATTTTACCCTAAGGGTAGATATCAGATTCTGATTAAGTGTTTTGTGGGGATTATAGCCGGAGGATTTCCGGAGCAGCAGCAGTCAGAGATTCCCCGCACAGATTATCAGCAGCTACTCGTTTGAGGTGAGTTACCTTTCAGTAGCGGTGGGTCTACGACCACAATGCCGGCCCACCAGTAGGAGTTGTATGTTAGATGATTGTCTTTGTGACATTCATCTAGGGTTATGTGCTAGCGTGATATGTTATGTGTTATATGTGATAGTGTTAGTAGGGGGAGAATAGTCCCCATGTTCGGTCGTTAGGACCGAAGGGTAGGTCGGGCACCCCAATATTGCCTGACAGTATGTTCATGCTATGATATTATGTGGTAGTAGTAGGAGGTGAAATAGTCCTCGGATGTCGGCCGTAAGGACCGACGGGTAAGTCAAGCACCCCATAATGGCTTGACCTGGGTAGTCAGGCACCCCAGAATTGCCTGGCAGTATATGTGTGTTGTGTGGTAGTGGTAGGGGGTGAAATAGTCCCCGGTAGTCGGGTGAAACAGACCGACGGGTAAGTCAAGCACCCCAGAATGTCTTGACCTGGGTACGTCAAGCACCCCAGAATGGCTTGACCTGGGTACGTCAAGCACCCCATAATGGCTTGACCTGGGTAGTCAGGCACCCCAGAACTGCCTGACAGTATGTATTGTATATGTGTGGTACGATGGGGGAACTCACTAAGCTTCGTGCTTACAGTTTACAGTTTTGGTTTCAGGTACCTCTTCAGCGAAGGGGAAAGAGCTGGCGCGGTAGCGGCACATCATACACACACGCATTGATTTCCCGCACTTGAGATATTCTGGGATTGTACTCTGACATGTTGCTATTATATGTTTTGGGTGTTCAGACATGATACATTGATTCACAAAATGATACATTGTTACGTAGTTTTCTTATGAATATTTTATAATCCGTTAATTAAAATGAAATTTTTGGACTCGAAATTTGGGATGTTACAAGTTGGTATCAGAGCCCTGGTTTGAGGGATTCGGACACACCTTCGGGATGTCTGAACTCAAATCAAGGGATTTAAAAGATTTTTACAAGAAAAATGGTTTTCTAAAAGCTAAGTTAAAAGAGTTTTGAGAAAGAACGAAGTGTGTGATGTGCGCGACCGGCCGAGCTCAAGTAAGTATTCCCCAAAGTACCCATACAAGTTTATATTATGTTTATCAGTTTCAGTAGAACAGCATGTTAGAATAGGACTAAGGATCTAGGAATGATGCCTTATGTGCCTGCTTTATGTGCTTCAGCTTATGAGAATTGCATGCTAGTATTGGGTAGACCGTAATAGGATAGCCTGTTTAGGTTATGCCTGGTAGTATGAGCTCAGCATTGTATGCTAGTAAAGTTTCCTGTTCTGAGGATAGGATTGCTTGAGATCGATCCCTTTGGTCTGAATGCTGCTTGCTTTGTGCTTTGTGGGACTTTGAGTGATGGGAGTTAGCTGTTAGGTGAATACGTTAAGTCACATGTGATAAGGGTTGGATAATCTTAGAGGATTGGATTTGACCCTATTGCGCAGCTCTTGTTTGAGTCTAACCGTTATAGGGACGAGTCTTTTACTCGAAGGATTATCTGAGCCTCGTTACATGTGATTGTATTCAGGTAATGGCGAATTGGCATTACAAGGAGGCCTTCAGCAGCTCAGGACCGGTTTGGGTGGTGTCAGAGATTTTCCCTAGGGTAAGCCTAGGATGAGAATAGTAGATATCAGTAACAGTAGTAGTGACTTGGTGGAGGCGAGGCGGTTCTTAAGGAAAGTACGGATAGATGTGGAAGGTAGTATGGGCCCGTACTACTGAAAGCAGAGGATCCGTACTTGAATCGAGAAAGGCTGAGGCAAGACCAAGGAGCTCGTGATGGATGTGATCCCTCTAGATGTACCAGTATCACTGACGATTGTTATTATGTATTGCAGAATGGTGGTACTACGTCCGAGGCCAGCAGTTGGCAGTTCAGGGGAGGGATCGAGTTCGGGCTCAGATTCCGAACCAGTGGATGAGAAGCTACGCGAGTTTATCGCGTCCGAGATCACTAGAGGCATCCTTGATGCGACCCCGGTCATCTTTGGGTCGATCAAGGAAGGGATTGTCGAGCTGATGGAGGATCTGTTGGATAAGGTGTCTAAGTCCATAACTTATTTGGTATATACTTGACCCGACCCGGCATGGTCCATTTGGGTTGCACTTCACCCAAACTGTTTATGGATAATTTTATGAGAGTTGTATACTTACGATTTATTAATATATTATAAGTTATAATATATTAATATAAAGTCATGTTATTTAATTAGTTTTAATCTTGAATTAATTATGAATTGATTTAGTGATTAAAAGGAAGACTAATTAAATCATGGGCTATTGTATTTATATGGTGTGGGCTAATGCTCATTTGTTAATGGGCTAAGCTTATATGGAAGTCCATGGATGATCCATGGAGCTTTTAACCCATGGATCCTTGGAAGAGGAAAAGACATGGGTTATTAGGGTTTCACCCTAACCATGTACACTATATAAACAAGCTTATGTTGCATGAAAAAAACACGAGTGTGTGTGTAAGTATGGTGGCCAAAATCAAGAGTTAGTATACTCTCTCATACATTTTCCAAGTTTGTGGTGATTTGTGATTTCCATTTGAGGCATTCACATTATTGGTGCTTGGCTCTCAAACTCCAAGGAATCAACAATCAACAAAAGGTATGTAATTCATCTAGTTCTTTTATGGTTAAAAGTACCCCATGCCATGCTAGATAGGTTATAAACCTTGGAAAATAATATTTTGCATGTATCTTAAACAAACATAGATCCAAGGTTTAATAGGGTTGCATGTACACTTAGGAAGTGTTGGAATGCTCAAAACCCAACAGTGGTATCAGAGCCTAGGCTTGTTTGTTTGATACTTGATGCAAAATAGTGATAAAAAGTCAATTTTTTGCTGTCTGACTGATGAACTCGCCGAGTCCATGGGGGGACTCGCCGAGTTCATGTGTAAACTCATCCTACTCGCCGAGTAGGTTCGTGCACTCGGCGAGTAGGAGCCTCAGAATGCAGATTTTCGACTTTTGCTGCTGGAAATGGACTAGAAACATTACCCTAAACTGTTTTGGTGTTTTAAAACTTGTTTTAGTTGGTGTAATGGTTGTTCTAATCCATTTACAATAGCTTATATCAAAATTTCATGATTTGTATGTGTTCATATAATTCTTGAAACTTTGATGATCATGTTCATGTTCTTATGAATTTAGAAGATGATAGGAATTATTTGCTGAATTGTTTAGGATTAATTCTTGATCATTTATGTGTTTTAATGGAGTCCATAATTTGTCCTCAAGTTATGGATATCCAAAGGTCACTTTTTTAAACACACACTTAAAACACATAAGTTACATAAAATGAAGAGTCTTCATTTTTATGAACCTTTAATTCATAAGTTATGAAATGAAAAGTTATGGAGAGTTACAAAACTTGCCCTCAAGTTTTGGAATTTGTAAAGTTTCACACACTTTAATAAACTTTAATTCCAACCCTTAGAGTTTTAATAGTTAAAATTCAACACTTATACTATTTATAACATTAATGGTTAATTATTATATATATGTATAAGAATAAGTCGTTCTACCGTTAGTAGACCTCATTCACGAAGCCGGTCTATAAGGGGGGTATAAGGTTGTTGCCTATAAAATGGCAACTTAATGGGTGTCCATTCTCACCCACCGCTTCCTTGATCGGTGGAGGGTCGTTAGCCGAACGGGTAGGACAATGACTTTAAATTCTCATTAAAAGTATAATGAATATTATAAAGTAACTAAACCTTTTATAAATTCCCAATCTTAGTTACTTTAGGAAAATGTGAATATGGTGCTAACCCATGAAATTCACACTTTGTACCTTACCAAGTCGTTGGTGGAGCGTGTGTGGTTAACCGGCACACTAACTTGGACTAGTAAGGATCACGAAGGGTGACTTAATGTTTATCATAGATCGGTGGAGCGTGTGTGGTTAACCGGCACATCGATTAGGTGATAATATTAAGGGTACCAAGTGAGTTTGCATGGTTATTCACACCTTGTTTTGTGGTCCTCGGCATCCCAGTCACAAAACCTGAAGGGCACAATCGAGATTGAAACATGCCATTGAAAAGTTCAATGAATCTCAAAAGATCTAGGAGTTTCAAATCCAATTAAAACCTAATAAATTATTTCGTTTTTCATGGTGGAAATTGGTGAATCGTCATTCACCTACCTTCAAATATTTTATAGCTTGGATTACGGCATCCCTCTTCCAAGTTATAAAATATTGTGTTGGGTCCTAGCCTTAATATTTCATATTGGGTGTTATATTAAGGACTTGAATCAACTAACTTGATTTTCTCTCATTGTAGATGTCTGGTTCAGACAACTATGATCTTCCCAAATCGCTTGAAACAAGCTTTCCTCTTGAAGATGATGTCCCTCAACATCATGCTTCACTCCCCCCACCTCCTCCATTTATTCTCCCTGACCCACAAGCCCAAAGACTTGAAAGGTTCAAGATCACTCAAGCTCTACTAGAAATGAAACATAAAGATGGAAGACCTGTGTGCACTCATGTCTTAGGAATGAAGTCACACATAGACAGGTTGAGAATGTCGGGTGCTGTTATTTCAAGGAAGTTCGCTGTTGACTGGGTTCTTCAGTCACTTCCTGAGTCATATAGTGAGTTTATTAAAGACTACCATATGACAGATCCTGACATAACCCTAATAGATCTTTCTTATTTGCTTGTTGCTGCTGAATCAGCAATGATTTGGCGCAATGGTCAAGCAAACATTGATGGAAAATCTATTTCTCAAACTTCCATGGACATGGACAACGGTAACATTGGAAATCCAGAAAAGCTTTCTCGTCCCAATGGAAGGGGATCGGCCTTGGTCAACCCGGTTGACCAAAAGGTAAAGGGAAAGGCTAAGTCTGTGATTGTCTCATGTACCATTCCCAAAGAGTCTATATGTTTTTATTGTCATGAGAAGGGACATTGGAAGCGAAGCTGCCCTGAATACCTGAAATGTTTGAAAGCAAGTAGAGACAAAATGTTTGACTCGGCTTCAGGTAAGTCCACTATCTAACTTTGTTAAAATTCCTAATTGTTGATTCTTATTACATGATGTGACTAGGTTGCATCTTGATGTTTAGCAGGATCGAGAAAAAGGAAGGTTAAAATAAGAGTGTGCTGAATCTGATCACGAAGATGGATTTCTATCGCATGGTTCGAGGATCGGATTTTTGAGCTACTACTTAAAAGTTATGATAGATTGCTAAGAAATATGTAATAGCATAGTTTTCATTTGAAGATGCATTGTAAGGAATATTTTTCCGCATTTTATAAAGAAATAAAAGTTTTGTTTAGTTTATTTTATATTATATCCCCTTACAATGGCATTTATGGAAAATTGATGTTTGTATGTTTCTAGCAATATTGGAAATATGAGTTTGATTCTCTCATATGTGGTAGTGTCTGAATTTACCAAATGAGGAAAGGTTCTCATCACCCAAGCTTCAGTTAGACAGAAACTTGGAATCATACAAGTTGTATTGTATGATGAATGAGAATTTTCATCTTTGTAAAATTGAGACTAATTCATTGATCACATGCATATGTGAGTCAATTGAAGGACTAAGGAATTAGGTACACTGGGTGTGTGCTGGTCAAGGTCCACCACAAAGATCAATTCGTCATGATTTACTAAAGATTAATAAATATGGTTATACTTATAAGGTTAAGTATAATTCTGTAACATTGGAAAAGTTTCAATGTATGGCAGAACGGATGAGAAGAATCAAATTTGGCAGAAAGATAAAAGTTTCTCAAATCTGAAAAGATGGGAGAGTACTTTAGTATCATGTTTTTATGATCATCTTAATGATTATGAAACCATATCACAAATTCATACTGTAAGGACATCTTAGTGCATTGTTGTGACTAAGATGAGGGGTCGTGAATTGTTGGAATGGTTAAAATCAAGAAGATGGATCATACATGGTTTTATGATCATCTTAATGATTATGAAACCATATCACAAATTCATACTCTAAGGACATCTTAGTGCATTGTTATGACTAAGATGAGGGGTCATGAATTGTTGGAATGGTTAAAATCAAGAAGATGGATCATACTTCGTTCCAAAACAACTCTTAGAGTCATAATCCAAGATTGTAACATTGAGTGACATAAAGTAAGGTTTAAAACACTTATCAAATGTAGTGTAAAATGTTTTCTACTCCTGTACATTTGAAATTGATAAGTTGTGATGTCTTGGATAAGACAAAGACCAACTAAGACCAATTGTGTGAAGTGTTTATCTTGATGAGAATCTGCACTATCCCTTGAATATTTGTTTTGTCAAGGAATGGTTCTTGACTAGGGAAACTTATATGTCAAGAGGACAGTGGGAGTCTTAAAGATCCTGAAAGGATTTCAAGATTTAATCAAGAGTAAAACCTGAGTTTTATCACTAGCACACGACTTAAGGTTTGAAACCTATTAAGTTGACATAATTCTTGTTTCTGTGTCTGTTCCTATTAAGTTGACTATGCATATGAGTTTTGTTAGTTCTAAACTGTGTGCATAACAGCTTGGAAGCATTGGTGGGCCTTGTGCTACCAGATGACAAGAAATTAAGATTGAACAAGTTCAATCCATGTAAGGCTGGATTTGTTACTAACCTTGTCTTGTGATTATGGTTTTGACAAATTCACATGGATAGGAACTCATACACCATAAAATCTAAGTGTCATAAGGTTTCTCTCCGATTCATGAAAATGATGGTGAGGAAATGCTTTCACTAAGAAGATTTTAAGTAGATAGCAATTGTGATGTTTGCATTCTCAAAGTCGTTAGTGGAGCGTGTGTGGTTAACCGACACACTAACATGGAGTTGTGAGAAATGGCAAAGGTCTAAACAATTAAGACTATGATTACGGCATCCCTTTTCATAGTTCTGGAAATTGTTTAGACACACATGTGAGCTATCTAAGAAAGGGTGTACGAATCTAAATTTCAGAAGTCCAGCTGATTTCTGGAAATATGTCAGAGCTAGTGGGAGCATAAGTGTTATGTTGATAATCATCATGTTAGTGGGAGCATGATTATTATGTTTAGTGTTGCAAGTTAGCAATGTTAATTATAGAAAAACAAAAGTTTCAATTCGTAAAGTTGTAGGGGTTGAAAAAGTTGTTTTGCTATAATTAAGGGAGAGGAAATTATACTTCATTTCAATTCTAAAAGCTTAGATTGAGTTTTAATCATCTTTAGTCAAGGATATATATATGAATTTTATGTTGGAATGGTTCAACATAAGGAAATTCTATATATATTGTGTTCTCAAATTCGATTATGATTACGGCATCCCTCTTCATAGTCGATTTTTCAAAACATGGCAAATAAAAAATATTGTAGCAAAAGACTGATCTAGTATCAGGTCTTTATGTGAGACATCATGAATCGTGTCCCATATGCTTCGGATATAGGATCGGTCACATGTGCTATAATATTTATCCTTTCTAAATTTTCCAAATGCTTAGGGCATTAAGAAGGGAAAAGTCTAGAATTGGATATGACTAAAGTGATTAAGCAATTGTCGAGGACAATCTAAGGTTCTCCAAAGATTGGTTGCTCAGGGACAGTTGGAAGTATAGTGTTAAATTTTGGAAGGACCATATGGATATATTCTGAAAAGAGGTAGCTCTTGTTCAGATATGATAATCAAAATAGGAATATGGAAATTTTCCATATTGGGAGTTGGATATTAAGAATCTATGAGAAAGTTAGAAACTTTTATGCAAGAAGGATGTTCAAAGCAATGTACTTTGAATATGAGAGTTCGTTTCCATAGAGTTGATCTCCTTTGGAATCCTCTGTAATGACTGATGACAAGGTTTTGGTGACCTTGTGCATAATCATTACGAGAGGATCAGTGCATATAAGTTTAAAATCTAACAGTTTTTTGGTAAATTGTAGGAATTAGGAATTCTTACATTTACAATAAGGATTTGGGATTGTGAAATGAGCATCATTGGAATCATGTTCAATTGATCTATTTCACAAAGTAAAGATCATAGACAAACATAGTGTGCATACTTGGAGTATGGCATAACTATTGTTTAGAAAAACAAAGTGTACATGCTAGGAGCATGGGACGACTGTTGTTTTTGTTCAAGTATTAAGTTGATTATTTGAAACATTATACAATGAATAATGTGTAATCAATATGGTGATAAATAAAAGGTGGTTTTATTTATATTCAAAAGGGTTCTGAGACCATATTGGATTCGATTATTATTGTGTTTCACTTTGCATGTTTTGACTTCCATAATAACTAGGTTATTCTTTCCGAATGATTAAGTTATTCAACCCATCCACAGTCGGTCATATGTTGGAAGTAGATATGAATCAAGACTGTCATGAGTTGGCTGTAGAGGTCTAAGATGTTGGACATGGCTACAACACTCATGAGTGCTCATAAGTTATGAGTATTGGAATTAACCCACGCTCACTTGTATCACTTCATGGAATTTATCTCGAGTGATCGTGAGACGGTAATATCATATAAGTCTTCAAACCTAGAGATATGAGTTGTTACCTATGAGTTGGTTGTGCATTGATTGCACGTAAACGCATCAGTAACTTGATGTTATAAAACGTGCCTTTGTGTATAATTCAACAAGTAGTAGAAACAAGTATATGAGTCGAAGTTTATCTGTTCCTTCTAGTCCTTGGAGGATTAGAAGCGATATCTGGGCCCCTCGATGATTTTGTTTTGACCTATGTACCGGGCCCGGTCAGAACCTAATTGATGTGTTCAATTTAGTTCTTTGTCAAACAAATCGCAAAATCGGGAAACAAACTGCTGGACAATAAGTACGACGTTGTTCCATGTATTTGTCCGGCTGATATCATGAGAACAGAGGATTATATGATCACTTATCTAAAATGGCGCTTCATAGTTCAACAGAGTTTTCGAGAGCTACGATTGCTGGTTGGTTCCTGAAGTAACATACGCAAATACAGTTATTAGACTTATCCAAGTGGGAGACTGTTGGATAAGGTGTCTAAGTCCATAACTTATTTGGTATATACTTGACCCGACCCGGCATGGTCCATTTGGGTTGCACTTCACCCAAACTGTTTATGGATAATTTTATGAGAGTTGTATACTTACGATTTATTAATATATTATAAGTTATAATATATTAATATAAAGTCATGTTATTTAATTAGTTTTAATCTTGAATTAATTATGAATTGATTTAGTGATTAAAAGGAAGACTAATTAAATCATGGGCTATTGTATTTATATGTTGTGGGCTAATGCTCATTTGTTAATGGGCTAAGCTTATATGGAAGTCCATGGATGATCCATGGAGCTTTTAACCCATGGATCCTTGGAAGAGGAAAAGACATGGGTTATTAGGGTTTCACCCTAACCATGTACACTATATAAACAAGCTTATGTTGCATGAAAAAAACACGAGTGTGTGTGTAAGTGTGGTGGCCAAAATCAAGAGTTAGTATACTCTCTCATACATTTTCCAAGTTTGTGGTGATTTGTGATTTCCATTTGAGGCATTCACATTATTGGTGCTTGGCTCTCAAACTCCAAGGAATCAACAATCAACAAAAGGTATGTAATTCATCTAGTTCTTTTATGGTTAAAAGTACCCCATGCCATGCTAGATAGGTTATAAACCTTGGAAAATAATATTTTGCATGTATCTTAGACAAACATAGATCCAAGGTTTAATAGGGTTGCATGTACACTTAGGAAGTGTTGGAATGCTCAAAACCCAACAGTGGTATCAGAGCCTAGGCTTGTTTGTTTGATACTTGATGCAAAATAGTGATAAAAAGTCAATTTTTTCCTGTCTGACTGATGAACTCGCCGAGTCCATGGGGGGACTCGCCGAGTTCATGTGTAAACTCATCCTACTCGCCGAGTAGGTTCGTGCACTCGGCGAGTAGGAGCCTCAGAATGCAGATTTTCGACTTTTGCTGCTGGAAATGGACTAGAAACATTACCCTAAACTGTTTTGGTGTTTTAAAACTTGTTTTAGTTGGTGTAATGGTTGTTCTAATCCATTTACAATAGCTTATATCAAAATTTCATGATTTGTATGTGTTCATATAATTCTTGAAACTTTGATGATCATGTTCATGTTCTTATGAATTTAGAAGATGATAGGAATTATTTGCTGAATTGTTTAGGATTAATTCTTGATCATTTATGTGTTTTAATGGAGTCCATAATTTGTCCTCAAGTTATGGATATCCAAAGGTCACTTTTTTAAACACACACTTAAAACACATAAGTTACATAAAATGAAGAGTCTTCATTTTTATGAACCTTTAATTCATAAGTTATGAAATGAAAAGTTATGGAGAGTTACAAAACTTGCCCTCAAGTTTTGGAATTTGTAAAGTTTCACACACTTTAATAAACTTTAATTCCAACCCTTAGAGTTTTAATAGTTAAAATTCAACACTTATACTATTTATAACATTAATGGTTAATTATTATATATATGTATAAGAATAAGTCGTTCTACCGTTAGTAGACCTCATTCACGAAGCCGGTCTATAAGGGGGGTATAAGGTTGTTGCCTATAAAATGGCAACTTAATGGGTGTCCATTCTCACCCACCGCTTCCTTGATCGGTGGAGGGTCGTTAGCCGAACGGGTAGGACAATGACTTTAAATTCTCATTAAAAGTATAATGAATATTATAAAGTAACTAAACCTTTTATAAATTCCCAATCTTAGTTACTTTAGGAAAATGTGAATATGGTGCTAACCCATGAAATTCACACTTTGTACCTTACCAAGTCGTTGGTGGAGCGTGTGTGGTTAACCGGCACACTAACTTGGACTAGTAAGGATCACGAAGGGTGACTTAATGTTTATCATAGATCGGTGGAGCGTGTGTGGTTAACCGGCACATCGATTAGGTGATAATATTAAGGGTACCAAGTGAGTTTGCATGGTTATTCACACCTTGTTTTGTGGTCCTCGGCATCCCAGTCACAAAACCTGAAGGGCACAATCGAGATTGAAACATGCCATTGAAAAGTTCAATGAATCTCAAAAGATCTAGGAGTTTCAAATCCAATTAAAACCTAATAAATTATTTCGTTTTTCATGGTGGAAATTGGTGAATCGTCATTCACCTACCTTCAAATATTTTATAGCTTGGATTACGGCATCCCTCTTCCAAGTTATAAAATATTGTGTTGGGTCCTAGCCTTAATATTTCATATTGGGTGTTATATTAAGGACTTGAATCAACTAACTTGATTTTCTCTCATTGTAGATGTCTGGTTCAGACAACTATGATCTTCCCAAATCGCTTGAAACAAGCTTTCCTCTTGAAGATGATGTCCCTCAACATCATGCTTCACTCCCCCCACCTCCTCCATTTATTCTCCCTGACCCACAAGCCCAAAGACTTGAAAGGTTCAAGATCACTCAAGCTCTACTAGAAATGAAACATAAAGATGGAAGACCTGTGTGCACTCATGTCTTAGGAATGAAGTCACACATAGATAGGTTGAGAATGTCGGGTGCTGTTATTTCAAGGAAGTTCGCTGTTGACTGGGTTCTTCAGTCACTTCCTGAGTCATATAGTGAGTTTATTAAAGACTACCATATGACAGATCCTGACATAACCCTAATATATCTTTCTTATTTGCTTGTTGCTGCTGAATCAGCAATGATTTGGCGCAATGGTCAAGCAAACATTGATGGAAAATCTATTTCTCAAACTTCCATGGACATGGACAACGGTAACATTGGAAATCCAGAAAAGCTTTCTCGTCCCAATGGAAGGGGATCGGCCTTGGTCAACCCGGTTGACCAAAAGGTAAAGGGAAAGGCTAAGTCTGTGATTGTCTCATGTACCATTCCCAAAGAGTCTATATGTTTTTATTGTTATGAGAAGGGACATTGGAAGCGAAGCTGCCCTGAATACCTGAAATGTTTGAAAGCAAGTAGAGACAAAATGTTTGACTCGGCTTCAGGTAAGTCCACTATCTAACTTTGTTAAAATTCCTAATTGTTGATTCTTATTACATGATGTGACTAGGTTGCATCTTGATGTTTAGCAGGATCGAGAAAAAGGAAGGTTAAAATAAGAGTGTGTTGAATCTGATCACGAAGATGGATTTCTATCGCATGGTTCGAGGATCGGATTTTTGAGCTACTACTTAAAAGTTATGATAGATTGCTAAGAAATATGTAATAGCATAGTTTTCATTTGAAGATGCATTGTAAGGAATATTTTTCCGTATTTTATAAAGAAATAAAAGTTTTGTTTAGTTTATTTTATATTATATCCCCTTACAATGGCATTTATGGAAAATTGATGTTTGTATGTTTCTAGCAATATTGGAAATATGAGTTTGATTCTCTCATATGTGGTAGTGTCTGAATTTACCAAATGAGGAAAGGTTCTCATCACCCAAGCTTCAGTTAGACAGAAACTTGGAATCATACAAGTTGTATTGTATGATGAATGAGAATTTTCATCTTTGTAAAATTGAGACTAATTCATTGATCACATGCATATGTGAGTCAATTGAAGGACTAAAGAATTAGGTACACTGGGTGTGTGCTGGTCAAGGTCCACCACAAAGATCAATTCGTCATGATTTACTAAAGATTAATAAATATGGTTATACTTATAAGGTTAAGTATAATTCTGTAACATTGGAAAAGTTTCAATGTATGGCAGAACGGATGAGAAGAATCAAATTTGGCAGAAAGATAAAAGTTTCTCAAATCTGAAAAAGATGGGAGAGTACTTTAGTATCATGTTTTTATGATCATCTTAATGATTATGAAACCATATCACAAATTCATACTGTAAGGACATCTTAGTGCATTGTTATGACTAAGATGAGGGGTCGTGAATTGTTGGAATGGTTAAAATCAAGAAGATGGATCATACATGGTTTTATGATCATCTTAATGAATATGAAACCATATCACAAATTCATACTCTAAGGACATCTTAGTGCATTGTTATGACTAAGATGAGGGGCCATGAATTGTTGGAATGGTTAAAATCAAGAAGATGGATCATACTTCGTTCCAAAACAAATCTTAGAGTCATAATCCAAGATTGTAACATTGAGTGACATAAAGTAAGGTTTAAAACACTTATCAAATGTAGTGTAAAATGTTTTCTACTCCTGTACATTTGAAATTGGTAAGTTGTGATGTCTTGGATAAGACAAAGACCAACTAAGACCAATTGTGTGAAGTGTTTATCTTGATAAGAATCTGCACTATCCCTTGAATATTTGTTTTGTCAAGGAATGGTTCTTGACTAGGGAAACTTATATGTCAAGAGGACAGTGGGAGTCTTAAAGATCCTGAAAGGATTTCAAGATTTAATCAAGAGTAAAACCTGAGTTTTATCACTAGCACACGACTTAAGGTTTGAAACCTATTAAGTTGACATAATTCTTGTTTCTGTGTCTGTTCCTATTAAGTTGACTATGCATATGAGTTTTGTTAGTTCTAAACTGTGTGCATAACAGCTTGGAAGCATTGGTGGGCCTTGTGCTACCAGATGACAAGAAATTAAGATTGAACAAGTTCAATCCATGTAAGGCTGGATTTGTTACTAACCTTGTCTTGTGATTATGGTTTTGACAAATTCACATGGATAGGAACTCATACACCATAAAATCTAAGTGTCATAAGGTTTCTCTCCGATTCATGAAAATGATGGTGAGGAAATGCTTTCACTAAGAAGATTTTAAGTAGATAGCAATTGTGATGTTTGCATTCTCAAAGTCGTTAGTGGAGCGTGTGTGGTTAACCGACACACTAACATGGAGTTGTGAGAAATGGCAAAGGTCTAAACAATTAAGACTATGATTACGACATCCCTTTTCATAGTTCTGGAAATTGTTTAGACACACATGTGAGCTATCTAAGAAAGGGTGTACGAATCTAAATTTCAGAAGTCCAGCTGATTTCTGGAAATATGTCAGAGCTAGTGGGAGCATAAGTGTTATGTTGATAATCATCATGTTAGTGGGAGCATGATTATTATGTTTAGTGTTGCAAGTTAGCAATGTTAATTATAGAAAAACAAAAGTTTCAATTCGTAAAGTTGTAGGGGTTGAAAAAGTTGTTTTGCTATAATTAAGGGAGAGGAAATTATACTTCATTTCAATTCTAAAAGCTTAGATTGAGTTTTAATCATCTTTAGTCAAGGATATATATATGAATTTTATGTTGGAATGGTTCAACATAAGGAAATTCTATATATATTGTGTTCTCAAATTCGATTATGATTACGGCATCCCTCTTCATAGTCGATTTTTCAAAACATGGCAAATAAAAAATATTGTAGCAAAAGACTGATCTAGTATCAGGTCTTTATGTGAGACATCATGAATCGTGTCCCATATGCTTCGGATATAGGATCGGTCACATGTGCTATAATATTTATCCTTTCTAAATTTTCCAAATGCTTAGGGCATTAAGAAGGGAAAAGTCTAGAATTGGATATGACTAAAGTGATTAAGCAATTGTCGAGGACAATCTAAGGTTCTCCAAAGATTGGTTGCTCAGGGACAGTTGGAAGTATAGTGTTAAATTTTGGAAGGACCATATGGATATATTCTGAAAAGAGGTAGCTCTTGTTCAGATATGATAATCAAAATAGGAATATGGAAATTTTCCATATTGGGAGTTGGATATTAAGAATCTATGAGAAAGTTAGAAACTTTTATGCAAGAAGGATGTTCAAAGCAATGTACTTTGAATATGAGAGTTCGTTTCCATAGAGTTGATCTCCTTTGGAATCCTCTGTAATGACTGATGACAAGGTTTTGGTGACCTTGTGCATAATCATTACGAGAGGATCAGTGCATATAAGTTTAAAATCTAACAGTTTTTTGGTAAATTGTAGGAATTAGGAATTCTTACATTTACAATAAGGATTTGGGATTGTGAAATGAGCATCATTGGAATCATGTTCAATTGATCTATTTCACAAAGTAAAGATCATAGACAAACATAGTGTGCATACTTGGAGTATGGCATAACTATTGTTTAGAAAAACAAAGTGTACATGCTAGGAGCATGGGACGACTGTTGTTTTTGTTCAAGTATTAAGTTGATTATTTGAAACATTATACAATGAATAATGTGTAATCAATATGGTGATAAATAAAAGGTGGTTTTATTTATATTCAAAAGGGTTCTGAGACCATATTGGATTCGATTATTATTGTGTTTCACTTTGCATGTTTTGACTTCCATAATAACTAGGTTATTCTTTCCGAATGATTAAGTTATTCAACCCATCCACAGTCGGTCATATGTTGGAAGTAGATATGAATCAAGACTGTCATGAGTTGGCTGTAGAGGTCTAAGATGTTGGACATGGCTACAACACTCATGAGTGCTCATAAGTTATGAGTATTGGAATTAACCCACGCTCACTTGTATCACTTCATGGAATTTATCTCGAGTGATCGTGAGACGGTAATATCATATAAGTCTTCAAACCTAGAGATATGAGTTGTTACCTATGAGTTGGTTGTGCATTGATTGCACGTAAACGCATCAGTAACTTGATGTTATAAAACGTGCCTTTGTGTATAATTCAACAAGTAGTAGAAACAAGTATATGAGTCGAAGTTTATCTGTTCCTTCTAGTCCTTGGAGGATTAGAAGCGATATCTGGGCCCCTCGATGATTTTGTTTTGACCTATGTACCGGGCCCGGTCAGAACCTAATTGATGTGTTCAATTTAGTTATTTGTCAAACAAATCGCAAAATCGGGAAACAAACTGCTGGACAATAAGTACGACGTTGTTCCATGTATTTGTCCGGCTGATATCATGAGAACAGAGGATTATATGATCACTTATCTAAAATGGCGCTTCATAGTTCAACAGAGTTTTCGAGAGCTACGATTGCTGGTTGGTTCCTGAAGTAACATACGCAAATACAGTTATTAGACTTATCCAAGTGGGAGACTGTTGGATAAGGTGTCTAAGTCCATAACTTATTTGGTATATACTTGACCCGACCCGGCATGGTCCATTTGGGTTGCACTTCACCCAAACTGTTTATGGATAATTTTATGAGAGTTGTATACTTACGATTTATTAATATATTATAAGTTATAATATATTAATATAAAGTCATGTTATTTAATTAGTTTTAATCTTGAATTAATTATGAATTGATTTAGTGATTAAAAGGAAGACTAATTAAATCATGGGCTATTGTATTTATATGTTGTGGGCTAATGCTCATTTGTTAATGGGCTAAGCTTATATGGAAGTCCATGGATGATCCATGGAGCTTTTAACCCATGGATCCTTGGAAGAGGAAAAGACATGGGTTATTAGGGTTTCACCCTAACCATGTACACTATATAAACAAGCTTATGTTGCATGAAAAAAACACGAGTGTGTGTGTAAGTGTGGTGGCCAAAATCAAGAGTTAGTATACTCTCTCATACATTTTCCAAGTTTGTGGTGATTTGTGATTTCCATTTGAGGCATTCACATTATTGGTGCTTGGCTCTCAAACTCCAAGGAATCAACAATCAACAAAAGGTATGTAATTCATCTAGTTCTTTTATGGTTAAAAGTACCCCATGCCATGCTAGATAGGTTATAAACCTTGGAAAATAATATTTTGCATGTATCTTAGACAAACATAGATCCAAGGTTTAATAGGGTTGCATGTACACTTAGGAAGTGTTGGAATGCTCAAAACCCAACAGTGGTATCAGAGCCTAGGCTTGTTTGTTTGATACTTGATGCAAAATAGTGATAAAAAGTCAATTTTTTGCTGTCTGACTGATGAACTCGCCGAGTCCATGGGGGGACTCGCCGAGTTCATGTGTAAACTCATCCTACTCGCCGAGTAGGTTCGTGCACTCGGCGAGTAGGAGCCTCAGAATGCAGATTTTCGACTTTTGCTGCTGGAAATGGACTAGAAACATTACCCTAAACTGTTTTGGTGTTTTAAAACTTGTTTTAGTTGGTGTAATGGTTGTTCTAATCCATTTACAATAGCTTATATCAAAATTTCATGATTTGTATGTGTTCATATAATTCTTGAAACTTTGATGATCATGTTCATGTTCTTATGAATTTAGAAGATGATAGGAATTATTTGCTGAATTGTTTAGGATTAATTCTTGATCATTTATGTGTTTTAATGGAGTCCATAATTTGTCCTCAAGTTATGGATATCCAAAGGTCACTTTTTTAAACACACACTTAAAACACATAAGTTACATAAAATGAAGAGTCTTCATTTTTATGAACCTTTAATTCATAAGTTATGAAATGAAAAGTTATGGAGAGTTACAAAACTTGCCCTCAAGTTTTGGAATTTGTAAAGTTTCACACACTTTAATAAACTTTAATTCCAACCCTTAGAGTTTTAATAGTTAAAATTCAACACTTATACTATTTATAACATTAATGGTTAATTATTATATATATGTATAAGAATAAGTCGTTCTACCGTTAGTAGACCTCATTCACGAAGCCGGTCTATAAGGGGGGTATAAGGTTGTTGCCTATAAAATGGCAACTTAATGGGTGTCCATTCTCACCCACCGCTTCCTTGATCGGTGGAGGGTCGTTAGCCGAACGGGTAGGACAATGACTTTAAATTCTCATTAAAAGTATAATGAATATTATAAAGTAACTAAACCTTTTATAAATTCCCAATCTTAGTTACTTTAGGAAAATGTGAATATGGTGCTAACCCATGAAATTCACACTTTGTACCTTACCAAGTCGTTGGTGGAGCGTGTGTGGTTAACCGGCACACTAACTTGGACTAGTAAGGATCACGAAGGGTGACTTAATGTTTATCATAGATCGGTGGAGCGTGTGTGGTTAACCGGCACATCGATTAGGTGATAATATTAAGGGTACCAAGTGAGTTTGCATGGTTATTCACACCTTGTTTTGTGGTCCTCGGCATCCCAGTCACAAAACCTGAAGGGCACAATCGAGATTGAAACATGTCATTGAAAAGTTCAATGAATCTCAAAAGATCTAGGAGTTTCAAATCCAATTAAAACCTAATAAATTATTTCGTTTTTCATGGTGGAAATTGGTGAATCGTCATTCACCTACCTTCAAATATTTTATAGCTTGGATTACGGCATCCCTCTTCCAAGTTATAAAATATTGTGTTGGGTCCTAGCCTTAATATTTCATATTGGGTGTTATATTAAGGACTTGAATCAACTAACTTGATTTTCTCTCATTGTAGATGTCTGGTTCAGACAACTATGATCTTCCCAAATCGCTTGAAACAAGCTTTCCTCTTGAAGATGATGTCCCTCAACATCATGCTTCACTCCCCCCACCTCCTCCATTTATTCTCCCTGACCCACAAGCCCAAAGACTTGAAAGGTTCAAGATCACTCAAGCTCTACTAGAAATGAAACATAAAGATGGAAGACCTGTGTGCACTCATGTCTTAGGAATGAAGTCACACATAGACAGGTTGAGAATGTCGGGTGCTGTTATTTCAAGGAAGTTCGCTGTTGACTGGGTTCTTCAGTCACTTCCTGAGTCATATAGTGAGTTTATTAAAGACTACCATATGACAGATCCTGACATAACCCTAATAGATCTTTCTTATTTGCTTGTTGCTGCTGAATCAGCAATGATTTGGCGCAATGGTCAAGCAAACATTGATGGAAAATCTATTTCTCAAACTTCCATGGACATGGACAACGGTAACATTGGAAATCCAGAAAAGCTTTCTCGTCCCAATGGAAGGGGATCGGCCTTGGTCAACCCGGTTGACCAAAAGGTAAAGGGAAAGGCTAAGTCTGTGATTGTCTCATGTACCATTCCCAAAGAGTCTATATGTTTTTATTGTCATGAGAAGGGACATTGGAAGCGAAGCTGCCCTGAATACCTGAAATGTTTGAAAGCAAGTAGAGACAAAATGTTTGACTCGGCTTCAGGTAAGTCCACTATCTAACTTTGTTAAAATTCCTAATTGTTGATTCTTATTACATGATGTGACTAGGTTGCATCTTGATGTTTAGCAGGATCGAGAAAAAGGAAGGTTAAAATAAGAGTGTGCTGAATCTGATCACGAAGATGGATTTCTATCGCATGGTTCGAGGATCGGATTTTTGAGCTACTACTTAAAAGTTATGATAGATTGCTAAGAAATATGTAATAGCATAGTTTTCATTTGAAGATGCATTGTAAGGAATATTTTTCCGCATTTTATAAAGAAATAAAAGTTTTGTTTAGTTTATTTTATATTATATCCCCTTACAATGGCATTTATGGAAAATTGATGTTTGTATGTTTCTAGCAATATTGGAAATATGAGTTTGATTCTCTCATATGTGGTAGTGTCTGAATTTACCAAATGAGGAAAGGTTCTCATCACCCAAGCTTCAGTTAGACAGAAACTTGGAATCATACAAGTTGTATTGTATGATGAATGAGAATTTTCATCTTTGTAAAATTGAGACTAATTCATTGATCACATGCATATGTGAGTCAATTGAAGGACTAAGGAATTAGGTACACTGGGTGTGTGCTGGTCAAGGTCCACCACAAAGATCAATTCGTCATGATTTACTAAAGATTAATAAATATGGTTATACTTATAAGGTTAAGTATAATTCTGTAACATTGGAAAAGTTTCAATGTATGGCAGAACGGATGAGAAGAATCAAATTTGGCAGAAAGATAAAAGTTTCTCAAATCTGAAAAGATGGGAGAGTACTTTAGTATCATGTTTTTATGATCATCTTAATGATTATGAAACCATATCACAAATTCATACTGTAAGGACATCTTAGTGCATTGTTGTGACTAAGATGAGGGGTCGTGAATTGTTGGAATGGTTAAAATCAAGAAGATGGATCATACATGGTTTTATGATCATCTTAATGATTATGAAACCATATCACAAATTCATACTCTAAGGACATCTTAGTGCATTGTTATGACTAAGATGAGGGGTCATGAATTGTTGGAATGGTTAAAATCAAGAAGATGGATCATACTTCGTTCCAAAACAACTCTTAGAGTCATAATCCAAGATTGTAACATTGAGTGACATAAAGTAAGGTTTAAAACACTTATCAAATGTAGTGTAAAATGTTTTCTACTCCTGTACATTTGAAATTGATAAGTTGTGATGTCTTGGATAAGACAAAGACCAACTAAGACCAATTGTGTGAAGTGTTTATCTTGATAAGAATCTGCACTATCCCTTGAATATTTGTTTTGTCAAGGAATGGTTCTTGACTAGGGAAACTTATATGTCAAGAGGACAGTGGGAGTCTTAAAGATCCTGAAAGGATTTCAAGATTTAATCAAGAGTAAAACCTGAGTTTTATCACTAGCACACGACTTAAGGTTTGAAACCTATTAAGTTGACATAATTCTTGTTTCTGTGTCTGTTCCTATTAAGTTGACTATGCATATGAGTTTTGTTAGTTCTAAACTGTGTGCATAACAGCTTGGAAGCATTGGTGGGCCTTGTGCTACCAGATGACAAGAAATTAAGATTGAACAAGTTCAATCCATGTAAGGCTGGATTTGTTACTAACCTTGTCTTGTGATTATGGTTTTGACAAATTCACATGGATAGGAACTCATACACCATAAAATCTAAGTGTCATAAGGTTTCTCTCCGATTCATGAAAATGATGGTGAGGAAATGCTTTCACTAAGAAGATTTTAAGTAGATAGCAATTGTGATGTTTGCATTCTCAAAGTCGTTAGTGGAGCGTGTGTGGTTAACCGACACACTAACATGGAGTTGTGAGAAATGGCAAAGGTCTAAACAATTAAGACTATGATTACGGCATCCCTTTTCATAGTTCTGGAAATTGTTTAGACACACATGTGAGCTATCTAAGAAAGGGTGTACGAATCTAAATTTCAGAAGTCCAGCTGATTTCTGGAAATATGTCAGAGCTAGTGGGAGCATAAGTGTTATGTTGATAATCATCATGTTAGTGGGAGCATGATTATTATGTTTAGTGTTGCAAGTTAGCAATGTTAATTATAGAAAAACAAAAGTTTCAATTCGTAAAGTTGTAGGGGTTGAAAAAGTTGTTTTGCTATAATTAAGGGAGAGGAAATTATACTTCATTTCAATTCTAAAAGCTTAGATTGAGTTTTAATCATCTTTAGTCAAGGATATATATATGAATTTTATGTTGGAATGGTTCAACATAAGGAAATTCTATATATATTGTGTTCTCAAATTCGATTATGATTACGGCATCCCTCTTCATAGTCGATTTTTCAAAACATGGCAAATAAAAAATATTGTAGCAAAAGACTGATCTAGTATCAGGTGTTTATGTGAGACATCATGAATCGTGTCCCATATGCTTCGGATATAGGATCGGTCACATGTGCTATAATATTTATCCTTTCTAAATTTTCCAAATGCTTAGGGCATTAAGAAGGGAAAAGTCTAGAATTGGATATGACTAAAGTGATTAAGCAATTGTCGAGGACAATCTAAGGTTCTCCAAAGATTGGTTGCTCAGGGACAGTTGGAAGTATAGTGTTAAATTTTGGAAGGACCATATGGATATATTCTGAAAAGAGGTAGCTCTTGTTCAGATATGATAATCAAAATAGGAATATGGAAATTTTCCATATTGGGAGTTGGATATTAAGAATCTATGAGAAAGTTAGAAACTTTTATGCAAGAAGGATGTTCAAAGCAATGTACTTTGAATATGAGAGTTCGTTTCCATAGAGTTGATCTCCTTTGGAATCCTCTGTAATGACTGATGACAAGGTTTTGGTGACCTTGTGCATAATCATTACGAGAGGATCAGTGCATATAAGTTTAAAATCTAACAGTTTTTTGGTAAATTGTAGGAATTAGGAATTCTTACATTTACAATAAGGATTTGGGATTGTGAAATGAGCATCATTGGAATCATGTTCAATTGATCTATTTCACAAAGTAAAGATCATAGACAAACATAGTGTGCATACTTGGAGTATGGCATAACTATTGTTTAGAAAAACAAAGTGTACATGCTAGGAGCATGGGACGACTGTTGTTTTTGTTCAAGTATTAAGTTGATTATTTGAAACATTATACAATGAATAATGTGTAATCAATATGGTGATAAATAAAAGGTGGTTTTATTTATATTCAAAAGGGTTCTGAGACCATATTGGATTCGATTATTATTGTGTTTCACTTTGCATGTTTTGACTTCCATAATAACTAGGTTATTCTTTCCGAATGATTAAGTTATTCAACCCATCCACAGTCGGTCATATGTTGGAAGTAGATATGAATCAAGACTGTCATGAGTTGGCTGTAGAGGTCTAAGATGTTGGACATGGCTACAACACTCATGAGTGCTCATAAGTTATGAGTATTGGAATTAACCCACGCTCACTTGTATCACTTCATGGAATTTATCTCGAGTGATCGTGAGACGGTAATATCATATAAGTCTTCAAACCTAGAGATATGAGTTGTTACCTATGAGTTGGTTGTGCATTGATTGCACGTAAACGCATCAGTAACTTGATGTTATAAAACGTGCCTTTGTGTATAATTCAACAAGTAGTAGAAACAAGTATATGAGTCGAAGTTTATCTGTTCCTTCTAGTCCTTGGAGGATTAGAAGCGATATCTGGGCCCCTCGATGATTTTGTTTTGACCTATGTACCGGGCCCGGTCAGAACCTAATTGATGTGTTCAATTTAGTTATTTGTCAAACAAATCGCAAAATCGGGAAACAAACTGCTGGACAATAAGTACGACGTTGTTCCATGTATTTGTCCGGCTGATATCATGAGAACAGAGGATTATATGATCACTTATCTAAAATGGCGCTTCATAGTTCAACAGAGTTTTCGAGAGCTACGATTGCTGGTTGGTTCCTGAAGTAACATACGCAAATACAGTTATTAGACTTATCCAAGTGGGAGACTGTTGGATAAGGTGTCTAAGTCCATAACTTATTTGGTATATACTTGACCCGACCCGGCATGGTCCATTTGGGTTGCACTTCACCCAAACTGTTTATGGATAATTTTATGAGAGTTGTATACTTACGATTTATTAATATATTATAAGTTATAATATATTAATATAAAGTCATGTTATTTAATTAGTTTTAATCTTGAATTAATTATGAATTGATTTAGTGATTAAAAGGAAGACTAATTAAATCATGGGCTATTGTATTTATATGTTGTGGGCTAATGCTCATTTGTTAATGGGCTAAGCTTATATGGAAGTCCATGGATGATCCATGGAGCTTTTAACCCATGGATCCTTGGAAGAGGAAAAGACATGGGTTATTAGGGTTTCACCCTAACCATGTACACTATATAAACAAGCTTATGTTGCATGAAAAAAACACGAGTGTGTGTGTAAGTGTGGTGGCCAAAATCAAGAGTTAGTATACTCTCTCATACATTTTCCAAGTTTGTGGTGATTTGTGATTTCCATTTGAGGCATTCACATTATTGGTGCTTGGCTCTCAAACTCCAAGGAATCAACAATCAACAAAAGGTATGTAATTCATCTAGTTCTTTTATGGTTAAAAGTACCCCATGCCATGCTAGATAGGTTATAAACCTTGGAAAATAATATTTTGCATGTATCTTAGACAAACATAGATCCAAGGTTTAATAGGGTTGCATGTACACTTAGGAAGTGTTGGAATGCTCAAAACCCAACAGTGGTATCAGAGCCTAGGCTTGTTTGTTTGATACTTGATGCAAAATAGTGATAAAAAGTCAATTTTTTGCTGTCTGACTGATGAACTCGCCGAGTCCATGGGGGGACTCGCCGAGTTCATGTGTAAACTCATCCTACTCGCCGAGTAGGTTCGTGCACTCGGCGAGTAGGAGCCTCAGAATGCAGATTTTCGACTTTTGCTGCTGGAAATGGACTAGAAACATTACCCTAAACTGTTTTGGTGTTTTAAAACTTGTTTTAGTTGGTGTAATGGTTGTTCTAATCCATTTACAATAGCTTATATCAAAATTTCATGATTTGTATGTGTTCATATAATTCTTGAAACTTTGATGATCATGTTCATGTTCTTATGAATTTAGAAGATGATAGGAATTATTTGCTGAATTGTTTAGGATTAATTCTTGATCATTTATGTGTTTTAATGGAGTCCATAATTTGTCCTCAAGTTATGGATATCCAAAGGTCACTTTTTTAAACACACACTTAAAACACATAAGTTACATAAAATGAAGAGTCTTCATTTTTATGAACCTTTAATTCATAAGTTATGAAATGAAAAGTTATGGAGAGTTACAAAACTTGCCCTCAAGTTTTGGAATTTGTAAAGTTTCACACACTTTAATAAACTTTAATTCCAACCCTTAGAGTTTTAATAGTTAAAATTCAACACTTATACTATTTATAACATTAATGGTTAATTATTATATATATGTATAAGAATAAGTCGTTCTACCGTTAGTAGACCTCATTCACGAAGCCGGTCTATAAGGGGGGTATAAGGTTGTTGCCTATAAAATGGCAACTTAATGGGTGTCCATTCTCACCCACCGCTTCCTTGATCGGTGGAGGGTCGTTAGCCGAACGGGTAGGACAATGACTTTAAATTCTCATTAAAAGTATAATGAATATTATAAAGTAACTAAACCTTTTATAAATTCCCAATCTTAGTTACTTTAGGAAAATGTGAATATGGTGCTAACCCATGAAATTCACACTTTGTACCTTACCAAGTCGTTGGTGGAGCGTGTGTGGTTAACCGGCACACTAACTTGGACTAGTAAGGATCACGAAGGGTGACTTAATGTTTATCATAGATCGGTGGAGCGTGTGTGGTTAACCGGCACATCGATTAGGTGATAATATTAAGGGTACCAAGTGAGTTTGCATGGTTATTCACACCTTGTTTTGTGGTCCTCGGCATCCCAGTCACAAAACCTGAAGGGCACAATCGAGATTGAAACATGTCATTGAAAAGTTCAATGAATCTCAAAAGATCTAGGAGTTTCAAATCCAATTAAAACCTAATAAATTATTTCGTTTTTCATGGTGGAAATTGGTGAATCGTCATTCACCTACCTTCAAATATTTTATAGCTTGGATTACGGCATCCCTCTTCCAAGTTATAAAATATTGTGTTGGGTCCTAGCCTTAATATTTCATATTGGGTGTTATATTAAGGACTTGAATCAACTAACTTGATTTTCTCTCATTGTAGATGTCTGGTTCAGACAACTATGATCTTCCCAAATCGCTTGAAACAAGCTTTCCTCTTGAAGATGATGTCCCTCAACATCATGCTTCACTCCCCCCACCTCCTCCATTTATTCTCCCTGACCCACAAGCCCAAAGACTTGAAAGGTTCAAGATCACTCAAGCTCTACTAGAAATGAAACATAAAGATGGAAGACCTGTGTGCACTCATGTCTTAGGAATGAAGTCACACATAGACAGGTTGAGAATGTCGGGTGCTGTTATTTCAAGGAAGTTCGCTGTTGACTGGGTTCTTCAGTCACTTTCTGAGTCATATAGTGAGTTTATTAAAGACTACCATATGACAGATCCTGACATAACCCTAATAGATCTTTCTTATTTGCTTGTTGCTGCTGAATCAGCAATGATTTGGCGCAATGGTCAAGCAAACATTGATGGAAAATCTATTTCTCAAACTTCCATGGACATGGACAACGGTAACATTGGAAATCCAGAAAAGCTTTCTCGTCCCAATGGAAGGGGATCGGCCTTGGTCAACCCGGTTGACCAAAAGGTAAAGGGAAAGGCTAAGTCTGTGATTGTCTCATGTACCATTCCCAAAGAGTCTATATGTTTTTATTGTCATGAGAAGGGACATTGGAAGCGAAGCTGCCCTGAATACCTGAAATGTTTGAAAGCAAGTAGAGACAAAATGTTTGACTCGGCTTCAGGTAAGTCCACTATCTAACTTTGTTAAAATTCCTAATTGTTGATTCTTATTACATGATGTGACTAGGTTGCATCTTGATGTTTAGCAGGATCGAGAAAAAGGAAGGTTAAAATAAGAGTGTGCTGAATCTGATCACGAAGATGGATTTCTATCGCATGGTTCGAGGATCGGATTTTTGAGCTACTACTTAAAAGTTATGATAGATTGCTAAGAAATATGTAATAGCATAGTTTTCATTTGAAGATGCATTGTAAGGAATATTTTTCCGCATTTTATAAAGAAATAAAAGTTTTGTTTAGTTTATTTTATATTATATCCCCTTACAATGGCATTTATGGAAAATTGATGTTTGTATGTTTCTAGCAATATTGGAAATATGAGTTTGATTCTCTCATATGTGGTAGTGTCTGAATTTACCAAATGAGGAAAGGTTCTCATCACCCAAGCTTCAGTTAGACAGAAACTTGGAATCATACAAGTTGTATTGTATGATGAATGAGAATTTTCATCTTTGTAAAATTGAGACTAATTCATTGATCACATGCATATGTGAGTCAATTGAAGGACTAAGGAATTAGGTACACTGGGTGTGTGCTGGTCAAGGTCCACCACAAAGATCAATTCGTCATGATTTACTAAAGATTAATAAATATGGTTATACTTATAAGGTTAAGTATAATTCTGTAACATTGGAAAAGTTTCAATGTATGGCAGAACGGATGAGAAGAATCAAATTTGGCAGAAAGATAAAAGTTTCTCAAATCTGAAAAGATGGGAGAGTACTTTAGTATCATGTTTTTATGATCATCTTAATGATTATGAAACCATATCACAAATTCATACTGTAAGGACATCTTAGTGCATTGTTGTGACTAAGATGAGGGGTCGTGAATTGTTGGAATGGTTCAAATCAAGAAGATGGATCATACATGGTTTTATGATCATCTTAATGATTATGAAACTATATCACAAATTCATACTCTAAGGACATCTTAGTGCATTGTTATGACTAAGATGAGGGGTCATGAATTGTTGGAATGGTTAAAATCAAGAAGATGGATCATACTTCGTTCCAAAACAACTCTTAGAGTCATAATCCAAGATTGTAACATTGAGTGACATAAAGTAAGGTTAAAAACACTTATCAAATGTAGTGTAAAATGTTTTCTACTCCTGTACATTTGAAATTGATAAGTTGTGATGTCTTGGATAAGACAAAGACCAACTAAGACCAATTGTGTGAAGTGCTTATCTTGATAAGAATCTGCACTATCCCTTGAATATTTGTTTTGTCAAGGAATGGTTCTTGACTAGGGAAACTTATATGTCAAGAGGACAGTGGGAGTCTTAAAGATCCTGAAAGGATTTCAAGATTTAATCAAGAGTAAAACCTGAGTTTTATCACTAGCACACGACTTAAGGTTTGAAACCTATTAAGTTGACATAATTCTTGTTTCTGTGTCTGTTCCTATTAAGTTGACTATGCATATGAGTTTTGTTAGTTCTAAACTGTGTGCATAACAGCTTGGAAGCATTGGTGGGCCTTGTGCTACCAGATGACAAGAAATTAAGATTGAACAAGTTCAATCCATGTAAGGCTGGATTTGTTACTAACCTTGTCTTGTGATTATGGTTTTGACAAATTCACATGGATAGGAACTCATACACCATAAAATCTAAGTGTCATAAGGTTTCTCTCCGATTCATGAAAATGATGGTGAGGAAATGCTTTCACTAAGAAGATTTTAAGTAGATAGCAATTGTGATGTTTGCATTCTCAAAGTCGTTAGTGGAGCGTGTGTGGTTAACCGACACACTAACATGGAGTTGTGAGAAATGGCAAAGGTCTAAACAATTAAGACTATGATTACAACATCCCTTTTCATAGTTCTGGAAATTGTTTAGACACACATGTGAGCTATCTAAGAAAGGGTGTACGAATCTAAATTTCAGAAGTCCAGCTGATTTCTGGAAATATGTCAGAGCTAGTGGGAGCATAAGTGTTATGTTGATAATCATCATGTTAGTGGGAGCATGATTATTATGTTTAGTGTTGCAAGTTAGCAATGTTAATTATAGAAAAACAAAAGTTTCAATTCGTAAAGTTGTAGGGGTTGAAAAAGTTGTTTTGCTATAATTAAGGGAGAGGAAATTATACTTCATTTCAATTCTAAAAGCTTAGATTGAGTTTTAATCATCTTTAGTCAAGGATATATATATGAATTTTATGTTGGAATGGTTCAACATAAGGAAATTCTATATATATTGTGTTCTCAAATTCGATTATGATTACGGCATCCCTCTTCATAGTCGATTTTTCAAAACATGGCAAATAAAAAATATTGTAGCAAAAGACTGATCTAGTATCAGGTCTTTATGTGAGACATCATGAATCGTGTCCCATATGCTTCGGATATAGGATCGGTCACATGTGCTATAATATTTATCCTTTCTAAATTTTCCAAATGCTTAGGGCATTAAGAAGGGAAAAGTCTAGAATTGGATATGACTAAAGTGATTAAGCAATTGTCGAGGACAATCTAAGGTTCTCCAAAGATTGGTTGCTCAGGGACAGTTGGAAGTATAGTGTTAAATTTTGGAAGGACCATATGGATATATTCTGAAAAGAGGTAGCTCTTGTTCAGATATGATAATCAAAATAGGAATATGGAAATTTTCCATATTGGGAGTTGGATATTAAGAATCTATGAGAAAGTTAGAAACTTTTATGCAAGAAGGATGTTCAAAGCAATGTACTTTGAATATGAGAGTTCGTTTCCATAGAGTTGATCTCCTTTGGAATCCTCTGTAATGACTGATGACAAGGTTTTGGTGACCTTGTGCATAATCATTACGAGAGGATCAGTGCATATAAGTTTAAAATCTAACAGTTTTTTGGTAAATTGTAGGAATTAGGAATTCTTACATTTACAATAAGGATTTGGGATTGTGAAATGAGCATCATTGGAATCATGTTCAATTGATCTATTTCACAAAGTAAAGATCATAGACAAACATAGTGTGCATACTTGGAGTATGGCATAACTATTGTTTAGAAAAACAAAGTGTACATGCTAGGAGCATGGGACGACTGTTGTTTTTGTTCAAGTATTAAGTTGATTATTTGAAACATTATACAATGAATAATGTGTAATCAATATGGTGATAAATAAAAGGTGGTTTTATTTATATTCAAAAGGGTTCTGAGACCATATTGGATTCGATTATTATTGTGTTTCACTTTGCATGTTTTGACTTCCATAATAACTAGGTTATTCTTTCCGAATGATTAAGTTATTCAACCCATCCACAGTCGGTCATATGTTGGAAGTAGATATGAATCAAGACTGTCATGAGTTGGCTGTAGAGGTCTAAGATGTTGGACATGGCTACAACACTCATGAGTGCTCATAAGTTATGAGTATTGGAATTAACCCACGCTCACTTGTATCACTTCATGGAATTTATCTCGAGTGATCGTGAGACGGTAATATCATATAAGTCTTCAAACCTAGAGATATGAGTTGTTACCTATGAGTTGGTTGTGCATTGATTGCACGTAAACGCATCAGTAACTTGATGTTATAAAACGTGCCTTTGTGTATAATTCAACAAGTAGTAGAAACAAGTATATGAGTCGAAGTTTATCTGTTCCTTCTAGTCCTTGGAGGATTAGAAGCGATATCTGGGCCCCTCGATGATTTTGTTTTGACCTATGTACCGGGCCCGGTCAGAACCTAATTGATGTGTTCAATTTAGTTCTTTGTCAAACAAATCGCAAAATCGGGAAACAAACTGCTGGACAATAAGTACGACGTTGTTCCATGTATTTGTCCGGCTGATATCATGAGAACAGAGGATTATATGATCACTTATCTAAAATGGCGCTTCATAGTTCAACAGAGTTTTCGAGAGCTACGATTGCTGGTTGGTTCCTGAAGTAACATACGCAAATACAGTTATTAGACTTATCCAAGTGGGAGACTGTTGGATAAGGTGTCTAAGTCCATAACTTATTTGGTATATACTTGACCCGACCCGGCATGGTCCATTTGGGTTGCACTTCACCCAAACTGTTTATGGATAATTTTATGAGAGTTGTATACTTACGATTTATTAATATATTATAAGTTATAATATATTAATATAAAGTCATGTTATTTAATTAGTTTTAATCTTGAATTAATTATGAATTGATTTAGTGATTAAAAGGAAGACTAATTAAATCATGGGCTATTGTATTTATATGTTGTGGGCTAATGCTCATTTGTTAATGGGCTAAGCTTATATGGAAGTCCATGGATGATCCATGGAGCTTTTAACCCATGGATCCTTGGAAGAGGAAAAGACATGGGTTATTAGGGTTTCACCCTAACCATGTACACTATATAAACAAGCTTATGTTGCATGAAAAAAACACGAGTGTGTGTGTAAGTGTGGTGGCCAAAATCAAGAGTTAGTATACTCTCTCATACATTTTCCAAGTTTGTGGTGATTTGTGATTTCCATTTGAGGCATTCACATTATTGGTGCTTGGCTCTCAAACTCCAAGGAATCAACAATCAACAAAAGGTATGTAATTCATCTAGTTCTTTTATGGTTAAAAGTACCCCATGCCATGCTAGATAGGTTATAAACCTTGGAAAATAATATTTTGCATGTATCTTAGACAAACATAGATCCAAGGTTTAATAGGGTTGCATGTACACTTAGGAAGTGTTGGAATGCTCAAAACCCAACAGTGGTATCAGAGCCTAGGCTTGTTTGTTTGATACTTGATGCAAAATAGTGATAAAAAGTCAATTTTTTCCTGTCTGACTGATGAACTCGCCGAGTCCATGGGGGGACTCGCCGAGTTCATGTGTAAACTCATCCTACTCGCCGAGTAGGTTCGTGCACTCGGCGAGTAGGAGCCTCAGAATGCAGATTTTCGACTTTTGCTGCTGGAAATGGACTAGAAACATTACCCTAAACTGTTTTGGTGTTTTAAAACTTGTTTTAGTTGGTGTAATGGTTGTTCTAATCCATTTACAATAGCTTATATCAAAATTTCATGATTTGTATGTGTTCATATAATTCTTGAAACTTTGATGATCATGTTCATGTTCTTATGAATTTAGAAGATGATAGGAATTATTTGCTGAATTGTTTAGGATTAATTCTTGATCATTTATGTGTTTTAATGGAGTCCATAATTTGTCCTCAAGTTATGGATATCCAAAGGTCACTTTTTTAAACACACACTTAAAACACATAAGTTACATAAAATGAAGAGTCTTCATTTTTATGAACCTTTAATTCATAAGTTATGAAATGAAAAGTTATGGAGAGTTACAAAACTTGCCCTCAAGTTTTGGAATTTGTAAAGTTTCACACACTTTAATAAACTTTAATTCCAACCCTTAGAGTTTTAATAGTTAAAATTCAACACTTATACTATTTATAACATTAATCGTTAATTATTATATATATGTATAAGAATAAGTCGTTCTACCGTTAGTAGACCTCATTCACGAAGCCGGTCTATAAGGGGGGTATAAGGTTGTTGCCTATAAAATGGCAACTTAATGGGTGTCCATTCTCACCCACCGCTTCCTTGATCGGTGGAGGGTCGTTAGCCGAACGGGTAGGACAATGACTTTAAATTCTCATTAAAAGTATAATGAATATTATAAAGTAACTAAACCTTTTATAAATTCCCAATCTTAGTTACTTTAGGAAAATGTGAATATGGTGCTAACCCATGAAATTCACACTTTGTACCTTACCAAGTCGTTGGTGGAGCGTGTGTGGTTAACCGGCACACTAACTTGGACTAGTAAGGATCACGAAGGGTGACTTAATGTTTATCATAGATCGGTGGAGCGTGTGTGGTTAACCGGCACATCGATTAGGTGATAATATTAAGGGTACCAAGTGAGTTTGCATGGTTATTCACACCTTGTTTTGTGGTCCTCGGCATCCCAGTCACAAAACCTGAAGGGCACAATCGAGATTGAAACATGCCATTGAAAAGTTCAATGAATCTCAAAAGATCTAGGAGTTTCAAATCCAATTAAAACCTAATAAATTATTTCGTTTTTCATGGTGGAAATTGGTGAATCGTCATTCACCTACCTTCAAATATTTTATAGCTTGGATTACGGCATCCCTCTTCCAAGTTATAAAATATTGTGTTGGGTCCTAGCCTTAATATTTCATATTGGGTGTTATATTAAGGACTTGAATCAACTAACTTGATTTTCTCTCATTGTAGATGTCTGGTTCAGACAACTATGATCTTCCCAAATCGCTTGAAACAAGCTTTCCTCTTGAAGATGATGTCCCTCAACATCATGCTTCACTCCCCCCACCTCCTCCATTTATTCTCCCTGACCCACAAGCCCAAAGACTTGAAAGGTTCAAGATCACTCAAGCTCTACTAGAAATGAAACATAAAGATGGAAGACCTGTGTGCACTCATGTCTTAGGAATGAAGTCACACATAGACAGGTTGAGAATGTCGGGTGCTGTTATTTCAAGGAAGTTCGCTGTTGACTGGGTTCTTCAGTCACTTTCTGAGTCATATAGTGAGTTTATTAAAGACTACCATATGACAGATCCTGACATAACCCTAATAGATCTTTCTTATTTGCTTGTTGCTGCTGAATCAGCAATGATTTGGCGCAATGGTCAAGCAAACATTGATGGAAAATCTATTTCTCAAACTTCCATGGACATGGACAACGGTAACATTGGAAATCCAGAAAAGCTTTCTCGTCCCAATGGAAGGGGATCGGCCTTGGTCAACCCGGTTGACCAAAAGGTAAAGGGAAAGGCTAAGTCTGTGATTGTCTCATGTACCATTCCCAAAGAGTCTATATGTTTTTATTGTCATGAGAAGGGACATTGGAAGCGAAGCTGCCCTGAATACCTGAAATGTTTGAAAGCAAGTAGAGACAAAATGTTTGACTCGGCTTCAGGTAAGTCCACTATCTAACTTTGTTAAAATTCCTAATTGTTGATTCTTATTACATGATGTGACTAGGTTGCATCTTGATGTTTAGCAGGATCGAGAAAAAGGAAGGTTAAAATAAGAGTGTGCTGAATCTGATCACGAAGATGGATTTCTATCGCATGGTTCGAGGATCGGATTTTTGAGCTACTACTTAAAAGTTATGATAGATTGCTAAGAAATATGTAATAGCATAGTTTTCATTTGAAGATGCATTGTAAGGAATATTTTTCCGCATTTTATAAAGAAATAAAAGTTTTGTTTAGTTTATTTTATATTATATCCCCTTACAATGGCATTTATGGAAAATTGATGTTTGTATGTTTCTAGCAATATTGGAAATATGAGTTTGATTCTCTCATATGTGGTAGTGTCTGAATTTACCAAATGAGGAAAGGTTCTCATCACCCAAGCTTCAGTTAGACAGAAACTTGGAATCATACAAGTTGTATTGTATGATGAATGAGAATTTTCATCTTTGTAAAATTGAGACTAATTCATTGATCACATGCATATGTGAGTCAATTGAAGGACTAAGGAATTAGGTACACTGGGTGTGTGCTGGTCAAGGTCCACCACAAAGATCAATTCGTCATGATTTACTAAAGATTAATAAATATGGTTATACTTATAAGGTTAAGTATAATTCTGTAACATTGGAAAAGTTTCAATGTATGGCAGAACGGATGAGAAGAATCAAATTTGGCAGAAAGATAAAAGTTTCTCAAATCTGAAAAGATGGGAGAGTACTTTAGTATCATGTTTTTATGATCATCTTAATGATTATGAAACCATATCACAAATTCATACTGTAAGGACATCTTAGTGCATTGTTGTGACTAAGATGAGGGGTCGTGAATTGTTGGAATGGTTCAAATCAAGAAGATGGATCATACATGGTTTTATGATCATCTTAATGATTATGAAACCATATCACAAATTCATACTCTAAGGACATCTTAGTGCATTGTTATGACTAAGATGAGGGGTCATGAATTGTTGGAATGGTTAAAATCAAGAAGATGGATCATACTTCGTTCCAAAACAACTCTTAGAGTCATAATCCAAGATTGTAACATTGAGTGACATAAAGTAAGGTTAAAAACACTTATCAAATGTAGTGTAAAATGTTTTCTACTCCTGTACATTTGAAATTGATAAGTTGTGATGTCTTGGATAAGACAAAGACCAACTAAGACCAATTGTGTGAAGTGCTTATCTTGATAAGAATCTGCACTATCCCTTGAATATTTGTTTTGTCAAGGAATGGTTCTTGACTAGGGAAACTTATATGTCAAGAGGACAGTGGGAGTCTTAAAGATCCTGAAAGGATTTCAAGATTTAATCAAGAGTAAAACCTGAGTTTTATCACTAGCACACGACTTAAGGTTTGAAACCTATTAAGTTGACATAATTCTTGTTTCTGTGTCTGTTCCTATTAAGTTGACTATGCATATGAGTTTTGTTAGTTCTAAACTGTGTGCATAACAGCTTGGAAGCATTGGTGGGCCTTGTGCTACCAGATGACAAGAAATTAAGATTGAACAAGTTCAATCCATGTAAGGCTGGATTTGTTACTAACCTTGTCTTGTGATTATGGTTTTGACAAATTCACATGGATAGGAACTCATACACCATAAAATCTAAGTGTCATAAGGTTTCTCTCCGATTCATGAAAATGATGGTGAGGAAATGCTTTCACTAAGAAGATTTTAAGTAGATAGCAATTGTGATGTTTGCATTCTCAAAGTCGTTAGTGGAGCGTGTGTGGTTAACCGACACACTAACATGGAGTTGTGAGAAATGGCAAAGGTCTAAACAATTAAGACTATGATTACGACATCCCTTTTCATAGTTCTGGAAATTGTTTAGACACACATGTGAGCTATCTAAGAAAGGGTGTACGAATCTAAATTTCAGAAGTCCAGCTGATTTCTGGAAATATGTCAGAGCTAGTGGGAGCATAAGTGTTATGTTGATAATCATCATGTTAGTGGGAGCATGATTATTATGTTTAGTGTTGCAAGTTAGCAATGTTAATTATAGAAAAACAAAAGTTTCAATTCGTAAAGTTGTAGGGGTTGAAAAAGTTGTTTTGCTATAATTAAGGGAGAGGAAATTATACTTCATTTCAATTCTAAAAGCTTAGATTGAGTTTTAATCATCTTTAGTCAAGGATATATATATGAATTTTATGTTGGAATGGTTCAACATAAGGAAATTCTATATATATTGTGTTCTCAAATTCGATTATGATTACGGCATCCCTCTTCATAGTCGATTTTTCAAAACATGGCAAATAAAAAATATTGTAGCAAAAGACTGATCTAGTATCAGGTGTTTATGTGAGACATCATGAATCGTGTCCCATATGCTTCGGATATAGGATCGGTCACATGTGCTATAATATTTATCCTTTCTAAATTTTCCAAATGCTTAGGGCATTAAGAAGGGAAAAGTCTAGAATTGGATATGACTAAAGTGATTAAGCAATTGTCGAGGACAATCTAAGGTTCTCCAAAGATTGGTTGCTCAGGGACAGTTGGAAGTATAGTGTTAAATTTTGGAAGGACCATATGGATATATTCTGAAAAGAGGTAGCTCTTGTTCAGATATGATAATCAAAATAGGAATATGGAAATTTTCCATATTGGGAGTTGGATATTAAGAATCTATGAGAAAGTTAGAAACTTTTATGCAAGAAGGATGTTCAAAGCAATGTACTTTGAATATGAGAGTTCGTTTCCATAGAGTTGATCTCCTTTGGAATCCTCTGTAATGACTGATGACAAGGTTTTGGTGACCTTGTGCATAATCATTACGAGAGGATCAGTGCATATAAGTTTAAAATCTAACAGTTTTTTGGTAAATTGTAGGAATTAGGAATTCTTACATTTACAATAAGGATTTGGGATTGTGAAATGAGCATCATTGGAATCATGTTCAATTGATCTATTTCACAAAGTAAAGATCATAGACAAACATAGTGTGCATACTTGGAGTATGGCATAACTATTGTTTAGAAAAACAAAGTGTACATGCTAGGAGCATGGGACGACTGTTGTTTTTGTTCAAGTATTAAGTTGATTATTTGAAACATTATACAATAAATAATGTGTAATCAATATGGTGATAAATAAAAGGTGGTTTTATTTATATTCAAAAGGGTTCTGAGACCATATTGGATTCGATTATTATTGTGTTTCACTTTGCATGTTTTGACTTCCATAATAACTAGGTTATTCTTTCCGAATGATTAAGTTATTCAACCCATCCACAGTCGGTCATATGTTGGAAGTAGATATGAATCAAGACTGTCATGAGTTGGCTGTAGAGGTCTAAGATGTTGGACATGGCTACAACACTCATGAGTGCTCATAAGTTATGAGTATTGGAATTAACCCACGCTCACTTGTATCACTTCATGGAATTTATCTCGAGTGATCGTGAGACGGTAATATCATATAAGTCTTCAAACCTAGAGATATGAGTTGTTACCTATGAGTTGGTTGTGCATTGATTGCACGTAAACGCATCAGTAACTTGATGTTATAAAACGTGCCTTTGTGTATAATTCAACAAGTAGTAGAAACAAGTATATGAGTCGAAGTTTATCTGTTCCTTCTAGTCCTTGGAGGATTAGAAGCGATATCTGGGCCCCTCGATGATTTTGTTTTGACCTATGTACCGGGCCCGGTCAGAACCTAATTGATGTGTTCAATTTAGTTCTTTGTCAAACAAATCGCAAAATCGGGAAACAAACTGCTGGACAATAAGTACGACGTTGTTCCATGTATTTGTCCGGCTGATATCATGAGAACAGAGGATTATATGATCACTTATCTAAAATGGCGCTTCATAGTTCAACAGAGTTTTCGAGAGCTACGATTGCTGGTTGGTTCCTGAAGTAACATACGCAAATACAGTTATTAGACTTATCCAAGTGGGAGACTGTTGGATAAGGTGTCTAAGTCCATAACTTATTTGGTATATACTTGACCCGACCCGGCATGGTCCATTTGGGTTGCACTTCACCCAAACTGTTTATGGATAATTTTATGAGAGTTGTATACTTACGATTTATTAATATATTATAAGTTATAATATATTAATATAAAGTCATGTTATTTAATTAGTTTTAATCTTGAATTAATTATGAATTGATTTAGTGATTAAAAGGAAGACTAATTAAATCATGGGCTATTGTATTTATATGTTGTGGGCTAATGCTCATTTGTTAATGGGCTAAGCTTATATGGAAGTCCATGGATGATCCATGGAGCTTTTAACCCATGGATCCTTGGAAGAGGAAAAGACATGGGTTATTAGGGTTTCACCCTAACCATGTACACTATATAAACAAGCTTATGTTGCATGAAAAAAACACGAGTGTGTGTGTAAGTGTGGTGGCCAAAATCAAGAGTTAGTATACTCTCTCATACATTTTCCAAGTTTGTGGTGATTTGTGATTTCCATTTGAGGCATTCACATTATTGGTGCTTGGCTCTCAAACTCCAAGGAATCAACAATCAACAAAAGGTATGTAATTCATCTAGTTCTTTTATGGTTAAAAGTACCCCATGCCATGCTAGATAGGTTATAAACCTTGGAAAATAATATTTTGCATGTATCTTAGACAAACATAGATCCAAGGTTTAATAGGGTTGCATGTACACTTAGGAAGTGTTGGAATGCTCAAAACCCAACAGTGGTATCAGAGCCTAGGCTTGTTTGTTTGATACTTGATGCAAAATAGTGATAAAAAGTCAATTTTTTCCTGTCTGACTGATGAACTCGCCGAGTCCATGGGGGGACTCGCCGAGTTCATGTGTAAACTCATCCTACTCGCCGAGTAGGTTCGTGCACTCGGCGAGTAGGAGCCTCAGAATGCAGATTTTCGACTTTTGCTGCTGGAAATGGACTAGAAACATTACCCTAAACTGTTTTGGTGTTTTAAAACTTGTTTTAGTTGGTGTAATGGTTGTTCTAATCCATTTACAATAGCTTATATCAAAATTTCATGATTTGTATGTGTTCATATAATTCTTGAAACTTTGATGATCATGTTCATGTTCTTATGAATTTAGAAGATGATAGGAATTATTTGCTGAATTGTTTAGGATTAATTCTTGATCATTTATGTGTTTTAATGGAGTCCATAATTTGTCCTCAAGTTATGGATATCCAAAGGTCACTTTTTTAAACACACACTTAAAACACATAAGTTACATAAAATGAAGAGTCTTCATTTTTATGAACCTTTAATTCATAAGTTATGAAATGAAAAGTTATGGAGAGTTACAAAACTTGCCCTCAAGTTTTGGAATTTGTAAAGTTTCACACACTTTAATAAACTTTAATTCCAACCCTTAGAGTTTTAATAGTTAAAATTCAACACTTATACTATTTATAACATTAATGGTTAATTATTATATATATGTATAAGAATAAGTCGTTCTACCGTTAGTAGACCTCATTCACGAAGCCGGTCTATAAGGGGGGTATAAGGTTGTTGCCTATAAAATGGCAACTTAATGGGTGTCCATTCTCACCCACCGCTTCCTTGATCGGTGGAGGGTCGTTAGCCGAACGGGTAGGACAATGACTTTAAATTCTCATTAAAAGTATAATGAATATTATAAAGTAACTAAACCTTTTATAAATTCCCAATCTTAGTTACTTTAGGAAAATGTGAATATGGTGCTAACCCATGAAATTCACACTTTGTACCTTACCAAGTCGTTGGTGGAGCGTGTGTGGTTAACCGGCACACTAACTTGGACTAGTAAGGATCACGAAGGGTGACTTAATGTTTATCATAGATCGGTGGAGCGTGTGTGGTTAACCGGCACATCGATTAGGTGATAATATTAAGGGTACCAAGTGAGTTTGCATGGTTATTCACACCTTGTTTTGTGGTCCTCGGCATCCCAGTCACAAAACCTGAAGGGCACAATCGAGATTGAAACATGCCATTGAAAAGTTCAATGAATCTCAAAAGATCTAGGAGTTTCAAATCCAATTAAAACCTAATAAATTATTTCGTTTTTCATGGTGGAAATTGGTGAATCGTCATTCACCTACCTTCAAATATTTTATAGCTTGGATTACGGCATCCCTCTTCCAAGTTATAAAATATTGTGTTGGGTCCTAGCCTTAATATTTCATATTGGGTGTTATATTAAGGACTTGAATCAACTAACTTGATTTTCTCTCATTGTAGATGTCTGGTTCAGACAACTATGATCTTCCCAAATCGCTTGAAACAAGCTTTCCTCTTGAAGATGATGTCCCTCAACATCATGCTTCACTCCCCCCACCTCCTCCATTTATTCTCCCTGACCCACAAGCCCAAAGACTTGAAAGGTTCAAGATCACTCAAGCTCTACTAGAAATGAAACATAAAGATGGAAGACCTGTGTGCACTCATGTCTTAGGAATGAAGTCACACATAGACAGGTTGAGAATGTCGGGTGCTGTTATTTCAAGGAAGTTCGCTGTTGACTGGGTTCTTCAGTCACTTCCTGAGTCATATAGTGAGTTTATTAAAGACTACCATATGACAGATCCTGACATAACCCTAATAGATCTTTCTTATTTGCTTGTTGCTGCTGAATCAGCAATGATTTGGCGCAATGGTCAAGCAAACATTGATGGAAAATCTATTTCTCAAACTTCCATGGACATGGACAACGGTAACATTGGAAATCCAGAAAAGCTTTCTCGTCCCAATGGAAGGGGATCGGCCTTGGTCAACCCGGTTGACCAAAAGGTAAAGGGAAAGGCTAAGTCTGTGATTGTCTCATGTACCATTCCCAAAGAGTCTATATGTTTTTATTGTCATGAAAAGGGACATTGGAAGCGAAGCTGCCCTGAATACCTGAAATGTTTGAAAGCAAGTAGAGACAAAATGTTTGACTCGGCTTCAGGTAAGTCCACTATCTAACTTTGTTAAAATTCCTAATTGTTGATTCTTATTACATGATGTGACTAGGTTGCATCTTGATGTTTAGCAGGATCGAGAAAAAGGAAGGTTAAAATAAGAGTGTGCTGAATCTGATCACGAAGATGGATTTCTATCGCATGGTTCGAGGATCGGATTTTTGAGCTACTACTTAAAAGTTATGATAGATTGCTAAGAAATATGTAATAGCATAGTTTTCATTTGAAGATGCATTGTAAGGAATATTTTTCCGCATTTTATAAAGAAATAAAAGTTTTGTTTAGTTTATTTTATATTATATCCCCTTACAATGGCATTTATGGAAAATTGATGTTTGTATGTTTCTAGCAATATTGGAAATATGAGTTTGATTCTCTCATATGTGGTAGTGTCTGAATTTACCAAATGAGGAAAGGTTCTCATCACCCAAGCTTCAGTTAGACAGAAACTTGGAATCATACAAGTTGTATTGTATGATGAATGAGAATTTTCATCTTTGTAAAATTGAGACTAATTCATTGATCACATGCATATGTGAGTCAATTGAAGGACTAAGGAATTAGGTACACTGGGTGTGTGCTGGTCAAGGTCCACCACAAAGATCAATTCGTCATGATTTACTAAAGATTAATAAATATGGTTATACTTATAAGGTTAAGTATAATTCTGTAACATTGGAAAAGTTTCAATGTATGGCAGAACGGATGAGAAGAATCAAATTTGGCAGAAAGATAAAAGTTTCTCAAATCTGAAAAGATGGGAGAGTACTTTAGTATCATGTTTTTATGATCATCTTAATGATTATGAAACCATATCACAAATTCATACTGTAAGGACATCTTAGTGCATTGTTGTGACTAAGATGAGGGGTCGTGAATTGTTGGAATGGTTCAAATCAAGAAGATGGATCATACATGGTTTTATGATCATCTTAATGATTATGAAACCATATCACAAATTCATACTCTAAGGACATCTTAGTGCATTGTTATGACTAAGATGAGGGGTCATGAATTGTTGGAATGGTTAAAATCAAGAAGATGGATCATACTTCGTTCCAAAACAACTCTTAGAGTCATAATCCAAGATTGTAACATTGAGTGACATAAAGTAAGGTTTAAAACACTTATCAAATGTAGTGTAAAATGTTTTCTACTCCTGTACATTTGAAATTGGTAAGTTGTGATGTCTTGGATAAGACAAAGACCAACTAAGACCAATTGTGTGAAGTGTTTATCTTGATAAGAATCTGCACTATCCCTTGAATATTTGTTTTGTCAAGGAATGGTTCTTGACTAGGGAAACTTATATGTCAAGAGGACAGTGGGAGTCTTAAAGATCCTGAAAGGATTTCAAGATTTAATCAAGAGTAAAACCTGAGTTTTATCACTAGCACACGACTTAAGGTTTGAAACCTATTAAGTTGACATAATTCTTGTTTCTGTGTCTGTTCCTATTAAGTTGACTATGCATATGAGTTTTGTTAGTTCTAAACTGTGTGCATAACAGCTTGGAAGCATTGGTGGGCCTTGTGCTACCAGATGACAAGAAATTAAGATTGAACAAGTTCAATCCATGTAAAGCTGGATTTGTTACTAACCTTGTCTTGTGATTATGGTTTTGACAAATTCACATGGATATGAACTCATACACCATAAAATCTAGACACACATGTGAGCTATCTAAGAAAGGGTGTACGAATCTAAATTTCAGAAGTCCAGCTGATTTCTGGAAATATGTCAGAGCTAGTGGGAGCATAAGTGTTATGTTGATAATCATCATGTTAGTGGGAGCATGATTATTATGTTTAGTGTTGCAAGTTAGCAATGTTAATTATAGAAAAACAAAAGTTTCAATTCGTAAAGTTGTAGGGGTTGAAAAAGTTGTTTTGCTATAATTAAGGGAGAGGAAATTATACTTCATTTCAATTCTAAAAGTTTAGATTGAGTTTTAATCATCTTTAGTCAAGGATATATATATGAATTTTATGTTGGAATGGTTCAACATAAGGAAATTCTATATATATTGTGTTCTCAAATTCGATTATGATTACGGCATCCCTCTTCATAGTCGATTTTTCAAAACATGGCAAATAAAAAATATTGTAGCAAAAGACTGATCTAGTATCAGGTCTTTATGTGAGACATCATGAATCGTGTCCCATATGCTTCGGATATAGGATCGGTCACATGTGCTATAATATTTATCCTTTCTAAATTTTCCAAATGCTTAGGGCATTAAGAAGGGAAAAGTCTAGAATTGGATATGACTAAAGTGATTAAGCAATTGTCGAGGACAATCTAAGGTTCTCCAAAGATTGGTTGCTCAGGGACAGTTGGAAGTATAGTGTTAAATTTTGGAAGGACCATATGGATATATTCTGAAAAGAGGTAGCTCTTGTTCAGATATGATAATCAAAATAGGAATATGGAAATTTTCCATATTGGGAGTTGGATATTAAGAATCTATGAGAAAGTTAGAAACTTTTATGCAAGAAGGATGTTCAAAGCAATGTACTTTGAATATGAGAGTTCGTTTCCATAGAGTTGATCTCCTTTGGAATCCTCTGTAATGACTGATGACAAGGTTTTGGTGACCTTGTGCATAATCATTACGAGAGGATCAGTGCATATAAGTTTAAAATCTAACAGTTTTTTGGTAAATTGTAGGAATTAGGAATTCTTACATTTACAATAAGGATTTGGGATTGTGAAATGAGCATCATTGGAATCATGTTCAATTGATCTATTTCACAAAGTAAAGATCATAGACAAACATAGTGTGCATACTTGGAGTATGGCATAACTATTGTTTAGAAAAACAAAGTGTACATGCTAGGAGCATGGGACGACTGTTGTTTTTGTTCAAGTATTAAGTTGATTATTTGAAACATTATACAATGAATAATGTGTAATCAATATGGTGATAAATAAAAGGTGGTTTTATTTATATTCAAAAGGGTTCTGAGACCATATTGGATTCGATTATTATTGTGTTTCACTTTGCATGTTTTGACTTCCATAATAACTAGGTTATTCTTTCCGAATGATTAAGTTATTCAACCCATCCACAGTCGGTCATATGTTGGAAGTAGATATGAATCAAGACTGTCATGAGTTGGCTGTAGAGGTCTAAGATGTTGGACATGGCTACAACACTCATGAGTGCTCATAAGTTATGAGTATTGGAATTAACCCACGCTCACTTGTATCACTTCATGGAATTTATCTCGAGTGATCGTGAGACGGTAATATCATATAAGTCTTCAAACCTAGAGATATGAGTTGTTACCTATGAGCTGGTTGTGCATTGATTGCACGTAAACGCATCAGTAACTTGATGTTATAAAACGTGCCTTTGTGTATAATTCAACAAGTAGTAGAAACAAGTATATGAGTCGAAGTTTATCTGTTCCTTCTAGTCCTTGGAGGATTAGAAGCGATATCTGGGCCCCTCGATGATTTTGTTTTGACCTATGTACCGGGCCCGGTCAGAACCTAATTGATGTGTTCAATTTAGTTCTTTGTCAAACAAATCGCAAAATCGGGAAACAAACTGCTGGACAATAAGTACGACGTTGTTCCATGTATTTGTCCGGCTGATATCATGAGAATAGAGGATTATATGATCACTTATCTAAAATGGCGCTTCATAGTTCAACAGAGTTTTCGAGAGCTACGATTGCTGGTTGGTTCCTGAAGTAACATACGCAAATACAGTTATTAGACTTATCCAAGTGGGAGACTGTTGGATAAGGTGTCTAAGTCCATAACTTATTTGGTATATACTTGACCCGACCCGGCATGGTCCATTTGGGTTGCACTTCACCCAAACTGTTTATGGATAATTTTATGAGAGTTGTATACTTACGATTTATTAATATATTATAAGTTATAATATATTAATATAAAGTCATGTTATTTAATTAGTTTTAATCTTGAATTAATTATGAATTGATTTAGTGATTAAAAGGAAGACTAATTAAATCATGGGCTATTGTATTTATATGGTGTGGGCTAATGCTCATTTGTTAATGGGCTAAGCTTATATGGAAGTCCATGGATGATCCATGGAGCTTTTAACCCATGGATCCTTGGAAGAGGAAAAGACATGGGTTATTAGGGTTTCACCCTAACCATGTACACTATATAAACAAGCTTAGGTTGCATGAAAAAAACACGAGTGTGTGTGTAAGTGTGGTGACCAAAATCAAGAGTTAGTATACTCTCTCATACATTTTCCAAGTTTGTGGTGATTTGTGATTTCCATTTGAGGCATTCACATTATTGGTGCTTGGCTCTCAAACTCCAAGGAATCAACAATCAACAAAAGGTATGTAATTCATCTAGTTCTTTTATGGTTAAAAGTACCCCATGCCATGCTAGATAGGTTATAAACCTTGGAAAATAATATTTTGCATGTATCTTAGACAAACATAGATCCAAGGTTTAATAGGGTTGCATGTACACTTAGGAAGTGTTGGAATGCTCAAAACCCAACAGGATCGCCTCCGGGCATTCAGGAGCGACATGGCGACCAGCCAGTCGGGATCACGCACACTGTCCTTTAAGGACTTCAGGGGCAGTGGTGCGCCGGATTTCCATGGGGCGAAGGACCCCATTGTGGCCAGACGGTGGATTGCAGACATTGAGTCTGCATAGTTGACCAACTTCTGCCCTGAGGGGTCGAAGGTGAGATATGCAGCAGGATGCTTGAGAGATAGGGCCAGGGATTGGTGGGAGTCGGTTGGTGACTCTCTGGGATCCCCGGCGGTTGAGGCTATGACATGGCCGGACTTTGTGACTCGGTTCAGAGCGGAGTTTGCACCTGCAGTGGAGCTCCAACAGTTGGCGAGGGAGTTCTTAGATATGAGACAGACTACGGAGACTGTGGCGGAGATCACCGCCAAGTTCCGGGTGAGGGCGTTGCTAGTTCCCCAGTATGCGGGAGATGAGGATATGAGGAGGACCCGCTACCATGACATGCTTCGAGCCGACATTCGGGAGCATGTTAGTTTTTCAGCTTGCCCTACCCTGGATTCCATGATTGCCAGGTCAAGGGAAAGGGAGATTGATCTGGAGCACATCCGGAAGAGGAAGGTAGAGGAGGGGCAGGTGACTGGGGCTTCGGGGAAGAAGCCCAAGGGACCAGATGGTAGGCCGAAAGGCCAGCCAGGACAGGGCCGCTGCAGGAAGTGCGGCAGGCAGCATGAGGGAGCATGTAGGTTGGGATCGTCGGGCTGCTACAAGTGCGGCAAGGCGGGGCACTTCAGCAGGGATTGTACCGCCCCTGCACCCACTATTCAGACATCTGAGTTGCTGTGTTTCCACTGCAACCAGAGGGGCCACAAGAAGGCCAGTTGCCCCCAGTTGTCAGCAGCAGTGCCAGAGAAGGCGCCAGCTCCAGCGACCCTGCGGATTACTGATGGCCGGCAGGGCAAGGCAGAGGCTCCAGTGGTGAGGAGCCGGGATTTCCAGTTGACGACCGAGGAGGCACGCGCCACACCCGATGTGGTGACGGGTATGATTCTTTCCCTCTGATTTATTTATATGATGTTTATGATATTGATATGTGCTCTGTTTAGGATCGGTCCATGTGAACGGTATCCCAGTTCAGGTATTGTTTAATTCGGGTGCTACCCGATCGTTTGTTTCTCTTGCGCTCAGCAAGAGGTTTCTCGAGTCTTCAGGCATGTTGGATTGCCCTTTAGAGGTAGAGATTACCGATGATCGATCGATGCGAGCATCAGCGGTATTCCGAGATTGTGTGCTGAGATTATTCGAGGAGCGCTATCTGGTAGACTTGGTTCCCATACCTTTGCGGGGGAACAAGGTTATTATCGGCATGGATTGGCTAAGCCCCAATGGGGCGGTGATCGACTGCGCGCAACAGTTGGTGCGGATCAGGACCCCAAGTGGAGGAGAGCTGGTGATTCAGGGCGAGAGGCCACAGCGAGGACCGGCTTTATGTTCGGCAGCAAGGGCTAGGCGTTACCTTCAGCAGGGTTGCGTAGGATATGTCGCCTATGTCATGGATACTCGGGAGGAGGGAAAGGCGACGGTGAGTGACGTCCCGGTGGTGCGAGACTACGCAGATGTGTTCCCAGAGGAGCTTCCTGAGATACCTCCAGAGCGACAGGTGGAGTTCAGGATCGACCTAGTCCCTGGTGCGGCTCCGATATCCAAGGCTCCATATCGGTTGGCTCCTCCTGAGATGCAGGAGTTGTCTACACAGCTGCAGGAGCTGTTAGACAAGGGATTCATTAGACCGAGCAGTTCACCTTGGGGAGCCCCGATTCTGTTTGTGAAGAAGAAGGACGGGTCGCATCGGATGTGTATAGATTATAGGGAGCTGAACAAGGTGACGGTGAAGAACCGCTACCCACTCCCGAGGATTTATGACCTCTTTGACCAGCTACAGGGAGCATCTTGGTTCTCCAAGATTGATCTGCGATCAGGATATCATCAGATGAGGGTCAGAGAGGAGGATGTACAGAAGACTGCGTTCCGGACGCGCTATGACCACTATGAGTTCGTGGTGATGCCTTTCGGGCTCACCAATGCTCCTGCCGCGTTCATGGACCTCATGAACTGCGTGTGTAGACCGATGTTGGATCGGTCCGTGATAGTTTTCATTGATGACATCTTGGTCTATTCCAAGACGCAGGAGCAGCATGAGGAGCATCTGTGATAGGTTTTGGATACTCTGAGGAGAGAGAGCTTGTACGCCAAGTTCTCCAAGTGTGAGTTCTGGTTGCGCGAGGTGCAGTTTCTTGGGCACCTTGTCAACCAGAACGGTATTCTGGTTGACCCGGCCAAGGTGGAGGTCGTGATGAGATGGGAGGTTCCGAAGTCTCCATTTGAGATTCGGAGTTCCCTGGGATTAGCCGGCTACTATCGGAGATTCATCCAGGATTTCTCCAAGATAGTCGTACCCTTGACGCGGCTGACGAAGAAGGCCGTAGTCTTTCGTTGGGGGCCTGAGCAGCAGGCAGCATTTGAGACACTGAGGCAGAGGTTGTGCGAGGCGCCGATCTTAGCCCTGCCAGAGGGCGTAGAGGATTTTGTTGTGTACTGCGACGCGTCTATATCAGGTTTGGGCGCGATAATGATGCAGAGAGGGCATGTCATCGACTACGCTTCGAGGCAGCTGAAGCCTCACGAGGCGAACTACCCGACGCATGATTTGGAGCTAGGGGCTATTGTATTCGCCCTCAAGATTTTGCGTCATTACCTCTATGGGGTCCGTTGTACCATTTACACAGACCATAAGAGCCTGAGGTATCTCATGGACCAGCCAAATCTAAATATGAGGCATCGTCGGTGGCTTGATGTGGTAAAGGATTATGATTGTGAGATCCTCTACCACCCAGGGAAGGCCAACGTTGTGGCCAACGCGCTTAGCCGCAAGGCAGCGCCGATCAGGGATACCTGCATGAGGATGACTGTGGTTACTCCACTGTTGGAGCAGATTGGAGAGGCCCAGCAGGAGGCCATGAAGGAGGAACATCGGAAGAGTGAGCGGATTGTAGGCCAGGTTTCCTCCTTCGATTATGATAGCCGAGGGCTGCTGACCCTCCACCGCAGGGTGTGGGTGCCGTACCACGGGGGTGTGCGCCAGGTTCTGATGGAGGAGGCACACAAATCTCAATTCTCCATTCATCCCGGGGCGACGAAGATGTATAGGGATCTTCGTCTGGACTACCCTGCATGAAGCGGGATGTGGCATGGTACGTGGAGCGGTGCTTGACCTGCAGGAAGGTCAAGGTCGAGCATCAGAGACCACACGGCAAGATGCAGCCGTTGGATATCCCGCTGTGGAAGTGGGAAGACATCACGATGGATTTTATCACAAAGCTTCCCAGGACCGCGCGGGGAGTGGATTCGATTTGGGTCATCGTCGACCGATTGACCAAGAGCTCCCATTTTATTCCAATTCAGGAGAGCATCTCGGCCGAGAAGTTGGCCGACATCTACATCAGGGAGGTGGTGGCGCGGCACGGGGTGCCAGTTTCGGTGATTTCAGACAGGGATGTGCGGTTCACTTCCAGGTTTTGGAAGAAGTTTCATGAAGAGTTGGGTACTCGTCTGCACTTTATCACTGCATTTCATCCGCAGACAGATGGTCAGAGCGAGCGGACCATCCAGACTTTGGAGGATATGCTGCGGGTATGTGTGCTAGACTTTGGTGGTAGCTGGGATACCTACCTCCCATTGGCTGAGTTCTCGTATAACAACAGCTATCATGCGAGTATCGATCGTCCTCCCTTCGAGATGTTGTACGGGAGGAAGTGCAGGACCCCGATATGCTGGGGTGAGGTTGGCCAGAGGGTCATGGGGAGCACTGAAGTGGTGCTCAAGACGACGAAGAGGATTCACCAGGTCCGGAGCAGGCTCCAGATTGCTCAGAGTCGGCAGAAAAGTTATGCCGACAAGCGTCGATCAGACATGGAGTTCCAGGTCGGGGATATGGTTCTCCTGAAGGTGTCGCCATGGAAAGGCGTCATCCGATTCAGGAAACGGGGCAAGTTAGGCCCCAGGTACATTGGACCGTTCAGGGTTTTAGCCCGGGTGGGCAAGGTGGCGTACAGGTTGGATCTGCCAGCCGAACTCAGCCAGATCCACAACACTTTCCACATCTCCCAGCTGCGGAAGTGCCTGGTGGACGACTCAACAGTGGTGCCTTTAGAGGACATTCAGGTCGATGACAGCCTGAACTACATCGAACGACCTCTAGCAATCCTCGACCGGAAGTCGAAGGATCTGAGGAGCAAGAGGGTGGAGCTCGTGAAGGTACAATGGCAGCACCGGAAGGGATCGGAATGGACTTGGGAGCCGGTGGATGAGATGATGGAGCATTATCCGGAGCTTTTTCAGGAGCGAGCAGCAGACTTCGAGGACGAAGTCTAAAATAAGTGGGGGAGATTTGTAGCACCTGGTTCCTGGTATGTATTTCATTTATGTAATTTTACATTTTCGGCCTGGGACTCGGCGAGTTGATGGCCCAACTCGCTGAGTAGAAGCGGGTTAGAACGCGGGGTTTAAGTATGGGACTCGTCGAGTCGGATCCTGGACTCAACGAGTAGGCTCTGTCTGGACAAAAACCCTAATATGAGGGTTTGCACCCTATTTAATCATCTCATTCAGCCCCCACTTGTCCCTATTGCTCCCAGAAACCCTCCCTAGCAAACCCTAAGTGTTTTGGTGCAAGATTCACGGCTTTTGAGTGATTTTGTGGATTTTGATCACAAGGAAGAAGGAAGAGCATAGAAGGATCAAGAGGAGACTGAAGGATTCGAGTTTGGTGCATAATTTGCTGTTCTCAGAAGGTATAAAGTCTATACCTTGCTTGTTCTTTTGTTAGATCCCTTTTTGGGGAGATTTAGGGCTTTTATAAGTCATTCTTGGTAGCCAACCATGATTGCAAGCATGGTTGGGGGTTGAGGCTTCGGATCTAGGTCCATGGAAGGGTCACAAGGCAGTTAGGGGTTGCTTTTGCACCCATGGAAGGCCCCATGCATCTTAAGAGCTTCTTTTTGGGCATTTTAGGCTCAAAGTCCCATGCATGCACGTAAAGTTTGTAACTTTACGTGATAGATTGAGTTTAGGGACCTAGATCTATCATTTGGACAAGAGTTACACTCCAGAAATCGAAGAAATAAGACTTGGACTGCATCGACTCGGCGAGTCATTCTTGGGACTCGGCGAGTCCAAGGTTAGACTCCCCTTTTCTGTTATGGTTCGTGGGAACCAGTTGAGTGAAAGAAAGGTTTTAGAGGGTCCAAGGGAGTGACCCAAACGTATTGGGATAAGCCATAGTCCTGGAGTTCATAGGACTCGACGAGTGCACGAGCAGACTCGGCGAGTCCAAGGCAATCTCCCAACTCTTGAAGATGAACTCGACGAGTTGTTCATAAAACTCGGCGAGTCGAGTACAGGACGTGTTCTTAGGATGAAGATGGACTCGACGAGTGTTCATACCGCTCGGCGAGTCAGAAGAAGGTTCATCTGATGTTGTGTTAGAAGGAGAACTCGTCGAGTCGTTGCTAAACTCGACGAGTAGGGACGTGGATGAGGACAGTTAAAGAAATAGGGACTCGACGAGTTGACGACCCAACTCGGCGAGTCGGGTCAACTGGAAGTAGACTTTGACTTTGACTTGGACTTGGTCTGGGGTAAAATAGTCATTTTACCCTAAGGGTTGATATCAGATTCTGATTAAGTGTTTTGTGGGGATTATAGCCGGAGGATTTCCGGAGCAGCAGCAGTCAGAGATTCCCCGCACAGATTATCAGCAGCTACTCGTTTGAGGTGAGTTACCTTTCAGTAGCGGTGGGTCTACGGCCACAATGCCGGCCCACCAGTAGGAGTTGTATGTTAGATGATTGTCTTTGTGACATCATCTAGGGTTGCTGATACCTGATATGTTTATGTGCTAGCATGATATGTTATGTGTTATATGTGATAGTGTTAGTAGGGGGAGAATAGTCCCCAAGTTCGGTCGTTAGGACCGAAGGGTAGGTCGGGCACCCCAGTATTGCCTAACAGTATGTTCATGCTATGATATTATGTGGTAGTAGTAGTAGGAGGTGAAATAGTCCTCGGATGTCGGCCGTAAGGACCGACGGGTAAGTCAAGCACCCCATAATGGCTTGACCTGGGTAGTCAGGCACCCCAGAATTGCCTGGCAGTATATGTGTGTTGTGTGGTAGTGGTAGGGGGTGAAATAGTCCCCGGTAGTCGGGTGAAACAGACCGACGGGTAAGTCAAGCACCCCAGAATGTCTTGACCTGGGTACGTCAAGCACCCCAGAATGGCTTGACCTGGGTACGTCAAGCACCCCATAATGGCTTGACCTGGGTAGTCAGGCACCCCAGAACTGCCTGACAGTATGTATTGTATATGTGTGGTACGATGGGGGAACTCACTAAGCTTCGTGCTTACAGTTTACAGTTTTGGTTTCAGGTACCTCTTCAGCGAAGGGGAAAGAGCTGGCGCGGTAGCGGCACATCATACACACACGCATTGATTTTCCGCACTTGAGATATTCTGGGATTGTACTCTGACATGTTGCTATTATATGTTTTGGGTGTTCAGACATGATACATTGATTCACAAAATGATACATTGTTACGCAGTTTTCTTATGAATGTTTTATAATCCGTTAATTAAAATGAAATTTTTGGACTCGAAATTTGGGATGTTACATGGATAAGTCTAATAACTAAAATTGCAAGTATGACTTCAGAATCTGATTAGCAATCGTAGCTTTCAAAAACCGTTGTTGAACTCTGACCTAGTCAATGATGCGTCCTTTAGATAAGGGATCATATAATCCTCCGTTCTACAAGATATTGTGTGGACAAAGACATGGAACATAATCATTCTCAATGTCCAACAGTTTGTTTTTCGATTTCTGATTTGTCTGACATATAACTTAATTGAACACATCAATTCAGTCCTGACCGGGCCCGGCACATAAGTCAACACAAAATCATCGAGGGGCCCGAGATATCGCTTTTCCCGTTAAGGCAAAAGGAACATATAAACTTTGACCCGTATGCTTGTACTGTTTACTCATCAAATCATACACAACAACACGTTTTATAACATCAAGTTACTGATGCGTTTACGCATTATCAATGCACAACCAACTTGCAAACAACAACTCATATATCTCGGTTTAAAGTCTATACGATATTATCGTCTCACAATTATTCGTGACATATTCCATGAAGTAATTCAAATGAGCGTGGGTTTAATCCAATACTCAAATCCTATTTCAGGAGTACTCATGAACGTTGCAGCAAACCTTTGCTATGTCGAAGCACATGGACAATCTACAAGCCAATTCATGACAGTCTTGCCTCAATACTTACTTCCAAAGTATGATCGACTGTGGATAATTTGAATAATCCAATTATTCTGTAAGTAAAACATGCAAAAGTGAAACAATAGTAAACAATTGACACAAGATAATAACATTACTCATAAATAAATCTCCATTACTTAATCATCAAATGTCAATTACATTTATCAATTACAAGTTTCTAAACATCTATTTAATCACTAAAACTAATATCGTCCTTCAGGCCAATGCTCCTCACATGTTGAACGTGTTTGATCCTATTTAGACCCTTTGTGAGGGGATTCGTAGGATTCTCTTCTAACGATACCCTCTTGGCCACGAGGAGTCATTATTCTACACGATGTCTGATGAAGTGATATTTTTTGTCGATATGTCGGGATCTGCCATGATCCCTTGGTTCCTTGGTTAAGGCAACCGCTCATTCATTATCACAGAAAATATCCATGGGCTCCTTTATGGCTGGCACAACTTCAAGGTCTCCAATGAAGTTCTTCAACCATATAGCCTCCTTCGATGCTTCGCTCACAGCTATGTACTCTGATTCGCACGTTGAATCAACTACGTTCTCCTGCTTGGAACTCTTCCAAGTCACTGCTCCTCCATTCAGGGTAAACACCCAGCCCGACTGAGAGCGGAAGTTATCTATGTCGGTCTGAAAATTGGTGTCGCTATACCCTGTCACTCTCAAGTCATCACTGCCACAAAGTATAAGGACCCAATCCTTAGTCATTCGCAGATACTTAAGAATGTTCTTAAATGTTATCCAGTGAGCTTTACCTGGGTTCCCTTGATATCGACTTACCATGCTCAACGCAAAAGCCACATGTCATAGCGTACATGATCGCACCAGCGGCGGAAGCATATGGCACTCGACTCATTTCTGCTATCTCTGCATCGGTACTCGGACTCTGAGTCTTACTCGGTTTGGTATTACTCTGGATATGTAACTTTCCTTTCTTGGACTTCTCCATGCTATAACGTTTCAACACCTTATCCAAGTAAGTACTCTGACTACGTCTTATTAGTCTCTTACTCCTATTTATTAAGATCCTTATCCCCAAAATGTAAGAAGCTTCCCCTAGATCCTTCATAGCGAAACACTTCCCAAGGCAGAACTTAACCTCCTGTAAGGTTGGAACGTCGTTTCCTACGAGCAGTATGTCATCGATATACTATACTAGAAAGCTAACTATACTCCTACTAGCTTTGACATATACAGAGGACTCATCCTCACTCCTAGAGAAACCAAATTCTTTGACTTTCTCATCGAAGCAAAGATTCCATATGCGAGAAACTTGCTTCAATCCATAGATGGATTTCTCAAGCTTGCACACTCTATTTAGGTATTTAGCATCCACAAAACCTTTTGGCTGACACATGTAAACATCTTCAGCCAGCTTCCCATTAAGGAAAGCAGTTTTGACATCCATCTGCCAAAATTCATAATCATGAAACGCAACAATGGCTAACATAACCCTAATATACCTGATCTTGACTACTGGTGAGAATGTCTCATCATAGTCAACCCTGGGGTTTGAGTAAAGCCCTTCGCAACCAGTTGCCTTGAACGTGTGTACCTTACCGTCCATGTCGGTCTTCTTTTTGAAGATCCACTTGCACCCAACTGTCTTACGACTTGGTACATTGTCAACCAAGTTCCAAACTTCATTGTCATACATGGACTGGATCTCGTTGTCCATTGCCTCTTTCCATTTGTTAGACTCAGGGCCTGCAATGGCTTCCTTGTAGCTATTAGGTTCATCCAAATTTATCAGTGTACTATCACTGATAAACGTATCACCTTTTGTAGTTATATGGAAACCATATAATACAGGTGGAACACTAACTCTACTGGAACGTCTAAGAGGTAATGATTCGTCAACTGGTTCAAGGGAATCTCTTCCTCAAGTTGATCGCTAGTGTTTGAGGTTCCTTCACCGCTTGATTCTTGAATCTCTTCAAGATCAATTGTCCTCCCACTGTCCCCTTGGCATATGAGTTCCCTCTCACGGAAAAATCCTCTTCTTGCTACGAAGACCACGTTATCACTAGGCCTGTATAAAATATATCCAAAGGATTTTTGTGGGTAACCGATGAAAATACACCGCTTACTACGAGGTTCAAGCTTGTCGTGAGTCTCTCGTATTACGAAAGCTTCATAACCCCAAGCCTTGATATGTGCCAACGAGGGAACTTTCCATGTCCACATGTTGTGAGGTGTTTTGGCAATCTTCTTAGTTGGGACTAGATTAAGGATATGGGCGGCAGTCTCTAAGGCATACCCCCATAATGAGATTGGTAGTGAAGCTCGACTCATCATGGAACGAACCATGTCCAACAAGGTTCAATTACGCCTCTCAGCCACACCATTGAGTTGTGGTGTCCTAGGTGGCGTTAATTGTGAAACAATTCAACATTCCTTAAGATAGTCATGGAACTCGATACTAAGATACTCACCACCCCTATCGGTTATGAGCATCTTTATCTTCCTGCCCAATTGATTCTCCACTTCTTGTTTAAACTCTTTAAACTTTTCAAAGGTTTCTGACTTATGCTTGATTAAGTAGATATATCCATATCTGCCATAATCATTAGTAAAAGTCACATAAAAGCGGTCTGCATCCCTTGTGGTGCACCCGAAGGGCCCACACACATGTGTGTGTATAAGATCCAACAAACCCTCACCTTTTTCACAAGTACCAGCGAATGGTGATTTAGTCATCTTTCCAAGTAAACAAGATTCGCATGTGTCGTCCGACTTTAGGTCAAATGACTCCAACACTCCATCCTTTTGGAGTTGGGCTATGCGCTTCTTGTTGACATGTCCAAGACGGCAATGCCACAAGCATGCCTTGTCTAAATCATTAGACGAATCAATATGCAACACATTATTTCTTAAGTTATCTACAACCATCATAGTTTCATATACACCATTCCAATGCAATGCTTCAAAATAAAATAAACCATTATAATAAGCATTAATAGAACCAATTTCATTATTAAACGAAAAACTAAAGCCTTGTATGTACAAACCATGAAAGGAAATAATATTCCTTGTCATCTCTGACGAGTAGCGACATTCATTCAAATCTAACCCTAACTCACTATTAAGCACTAAAGAGTAAACGTCGATATTGGTTACAGGAGATGACTTCCTATTTCCCATTATCGAGTTCATCTTCCCATGCTTCACATCCCTACTTCTTCTTAGCCCCTGCAAATCAGAACAAATGTGAAAACCACATCATGTATAAAGGACCTAAGAACTAGCATGTGATAAGTTATTAGACAGAATAGTGTGAATACCTACGAAGGTGGGATTTATCTTCCCATCCTTGATGTCCTACAAGTATTTCGGGCAACTTCTCTTCCAATGCCCTTTATCATGGCAGTAGAAGCATGTTGCTTCTTTAGGATCGGAGGAGGGAGGGGCAGAATCAGTTTTGGCTTTGGATCCACTAGAAGAAGATCCATCATGAGACTTTCCCTTCCATCTCTTAGAGGGAGCTTTTCTTTTTTTCCCTTTCCCATGTCCAATTGCCAAGACTGGGGTAGCAGCAGGAGTAAGAGTGGATTCGACACTTTTCCCTTTCAATCCACTTTCATCAGTTCTTAGCAAACATTGGAGCTTGCTCAGTGTGACTTCCTCACTGCTCATATGATAAGTCATCTTGAACCGATCATAGCAAGGAGGCAAAGAGTGTAGGAATATGTCAATAGCCAGCTCTTCGACATATTTGACATTCAACTTGAGCAAACGATCCACATATCTTTGCATTCTTTGCCGGTGGGTCGTAATGGGCTCTCCATCCCTCATTTTGGTGGTGACGAACCAGGTGACTATCTCTTACCTCTCTTGACGCGCTCTTTGATGGTACTTTTCCATCAAGTCCTTGCACATCTCGTAGGGTCAGTAGTCCTAGTAGAACTGATGCAGCTCAGGAGTCATGGTGGCTACCATAATACAGGACACCTTAGTAGCATCCTTATAGTGAGCCTCATACTCAACTATTTCTTATGAAGTATCTTTGGACTCATCAACCTCTTTTAACGGTTTTTCAAGGACATATTCTTTGTCCTCGTAGGGTAAGGCCATTCGAATGTTCTGGATCCAATCATTGAAATTGGAACCATCGAACGTGACCCTCGCACAAATGTTCAAGAGCGAGAATGAGTGGTTGTTGGAGGAACCGGAAGCGTTGTTTGAGGTAGACATCTGCAAAAGAAGAAGGACAAAGTTTTGATTAGATAAGGAATCATTAATATAACACCCAAAATGAAATATTCTGGCTAGGACCCAACATAAAATAAATCACAATTTGGAAGAGGGATGCCGTAATCCAATTGTAAATTATTTGAAGGTAGGTAAATGACAATTTACCAGTTCCACCACAAAAAATGAAATTTAAAAGAATTAGGTTTTAAATGAAATCAAATTCCTAGATTCTTTGAGATTCATTGAACTTTTCAATGGCATGTTTAATCTCGATTATGCCCTTCAAGTTTGTGATTGGGATACCGAGGATCACAAACAAGGTGTAAATAACCATGCAAATCAGTTTGGTACTCTCAATGTCATTTACCACCTGATCAATGTGCCGGTTAACCACACATGTTCCATTAATCTATGATAATTTACGAGCCACCCATTGCCACCCTTGTTAGTCCAAATTAGTGTGTCGGTTAACCACACACGCTCCACTAACGACTTGGCAAGGTGCAATGTGCAATTTCATGGATTAGCAGCAATTTCACATTTTCCTAAAGTAACTAAGATTGGGAATTTATAAAAACATTTAGTTACTTTATATTTATCATTATACTTATTAATGAGGGAATTAATGTTCTATCCTACCCGTTTGGCTAACGAACCTCCACTAGTCAAGAGTGCGGTGGGTAAGAATGGATACCCAATGGCGGTCATTTTACAGACCGCTTCCTTAAACACCCCTTATAGACAATCTCCGTGAATGAGGCCTACTAACGGTATGACTCACTCATCTTATATATATATATATATATATATATATATATATATATATATATATATATATATGTATACATATTAATCTTTTAATATTATAATAGCATAAGGGTTGTATTTTAAACTTTGAAAATACTAGGGTTTTAGAATTTAATATTTCAAAATTAAACTTTTAATTAAATTTTAAATTCAAAGAACTTAAAGGGTGTAATTTGAAACTTTCAAAATTACTAGATCAAATTTCAAACAATTATATTAATCATATAATTTTATTATTATCTTAAATTTGACCAAATCTATTTATTTAGATAAGGAAATCAGGTTACGAATCAACAAAATCAATTTATGGTGATAAAAATGATTTATGGTAATTATCCTAATCCAAAATAGACCAAAAATTCAAAAAATCTACTAACAGACGAGTCAACTCGTCGAGTCAGGGCATGGACTCGTCGAGTTTATCCAACCCGTCGAGTTCATCTTGAACTCGTCGAGTTCATCAAGCAGATTGCGAATATGCTTTGATTTCCGGTTTGGACAAATCATTATTGCATCAAATATAACAGGAAAACATCCTAGGCTCTGATACCACTGATGGGTTTGAGCACAACAACATTCATATGTGATCATGCAACCCTAATGCTTTGGATCTAAGTTATTCTCTAGTTATACATGCAAATAGAAGTTCCAAAGCAATGACCCTAATACTAGCATAAAAAATTCGAGTTCCATACGAAAACTAGGGTTTGGATGTTACCTTTCTTATTATCTCGTAATAACAAGTAATCCAAGGATGATCTTGACTCTAGAAAGCTTGAGTGCTCCAAGTGTTGCACCTCTAATGGAATCACAAACACCAAAAGCAAAGGATGAGTGAGAGAGAGGGCAGAATTTCGGCTAGGATTTCTCTTGGAAGCAGTGGCCGAATTCTTGAGGTCTAGGGGTCTTTAAATACTTGTGGCTGCTAGGGTTTCCAAGTGAAATCCTAATTCTTGAATTAGGCTCCAAGCAGTCCATGAACCCACCTTCTAGAAGGCCTTGGACGATTTCTATAGGGCCTCCTATAGATTTCGTCCAACCCTTTACAAGGGAGTCCAGCAGCCCAGTTTGCAACTATCAATGGTTTGCAAACTAGTCCCCTTACTTTTAACCAGTTCCTTTAATCCCAATATTAATACCAAATTAATTTACAATTGAATGCTAATTAAATAATATGATTTACAATTTATATATTATTCTTATAATATATTAATAAATCATTTATCAATCTTTCTCTCCAATGTCATCCTGTCAAGTTGCTATGGTGAAGGCAACCCAAAAGGACCATGCTACTATCAGATCAAGTACATACCAATTATAGTTATGGGTTTAGACACCTAAACCAATAGTATGATGTACCAATATTCTATGGATGTGCTACTACAGTAAGAACTTGGTTTTAAAAAGCGCCACTTCGGACCGTTTAAAGCGTTAAGCGCTCAGATGAAAAACAAAATTGCTTTTGTATTAGACAGGCGCTCAGAATCCTTAAATCGCCGCTTAATTTATGCTTTTTGTTGCTTTTCTGATGAGGTAAAGCATGCTTCAACAATGCTTTAGGCATAGTGGGCTTATTTAATTAGTTGGGCCAGGTTTAGTGTATTTTTAATTAGATACGTAAGCTGTAGGGTTATTAATATGAGAATCGATACGTCGCACAACAAAAACAACATCAGTAAGCGGGAATATGTTTCTTCTTCTCCATTTCCATCTTCAGTCTCTTCCGAACACAACAATTGGAATCAACAATCAATATCAAAACAAGGTACATGTTAGATTTTTTATGTTGTTTTGTTAATAACTATTCTACTCTACTTCTTCTTAATACAACGATTTTAATAATCTATTAACTTCTTCTAATGTTATACTTAATCAGTTATTCTGTTAAATGTTAATGATTTGTTTACTTCTTCTGAGTCTGATATTAATAACAATCAGTTAGTTATTAACTGACATCTGTTAATGATATATTTACTCCTAGTTACGATGTTAGTAACATTTGTTATATTATGTTTTTACCTTTTATGTTGTATTATATTAGATGTTAATGATGTTAGTACTTTATTTTGTAACAAATTTAACTTCTATGTTAATCACTTGATCAATTTATCTTTATGTACTCTTAACTATTATGTTGCTTGCATGTCAACATGTGTAGAAAGTAGAAACAGAACAGTACATGCAACTATGTAAGATCCATAATGATTAATGATATAATACTAATCTATAATGAACTAATTATATATATTTATTTTACAAAATTGATTCTACAAAGATTGGATTGTATGACCCGGTTAAGAGATACGGGGTACAAGATCCAAGTAATAAAAACAACTTCAAATGCAATTTTTATGGACAAGTGGTGAAGGGAGGTGTATTTCGCCTTAAACATCATATGGTTGGTGGTTATAAGGATGTAAAGAATTGTCTGAATAGTATAGGACATGTACAAGAAGAACTAAAAGCATACATGGAAAAGAAACAAAATTTAAAACCTCAACAACAAATGCAACAAGCACGATTCCAGATGTAAGAACCTGATGAATATGATGATGTTGATGAGGAAGATGTTGTTGAAATAGATAGTAGTAGGAAAATGCACCCTCCGAAAAAAAAACAAGGCAAAAAGGCCCTATGGACACGTACTTCACCCCTAATCCACATGAAGTCGACAAAGGTGGGAAGGGAGGGAGACAACAAATCATCAATGAAGTATGTCGAAAGGATCTTCAGGAAAAAGTTTGTCGTGAGATTGTGAGGTGTTTTTACGATGCAGGTATATTTTTTTGATGCCTTGTTGAGTTTATGTTAATAACAATTTACTAATTGGTATATACTTTATTGGTGCAACCATTCCTTACAATGTCGTGACATATGATAACTTCAAAGTCATGGTTGAAGCTATTGGACAGTTTGGCCCCAAAATGAAACCACCGAGTATGTATTAGTTACGAGTCCCTCTGCTTAAGAAAGAAGTAGAGAATGTGAAAATCCAAATTCTTGAGCATGAACAATAATTGGCCGAAAAGGGTTGTTCAATATCATCTGATGGATGTCATGATTCAGTGGTGTCATAGGATATTATAAACTTCATGGTGAACTCTCCAAAGGGTTCAGTGTTTATGAAATCAGTCGATGTTTCAGATGTGTCCAAGGATATGCAGATTTGGTGTTTTATGTTCCGGATAAGATGGTGGAGGAAGTTAGAGAACAAAATGTAACAACCGGTTATTTCGGGTCAATAAAAGTCAAATAAAGTCAATGAAAGTCAAAGAAAGACAATTGTTATAACAAAAATCAAATAATTAAAATGTAATAATAAATTAAACCCCACTTTAAGGGTTTTCGGTTTTGGGAATCAAATCCCATTAGGACTAAAATCCTTTCCTAGACCGAGAACCCTATCCGAGGACCCCACTTGCGACCGAGAACACATGTGACCGAGAACCTCTAGACTGAAGACCATAGGTTCTCGGTTGGTCATTTAGACCGAAATCAAAGGATTTCGGTTTAGAGTATAAGCTGAGAACACAACTTTTAAACAGTGGCACACTATTCTAGGTGATAAAATACACATCCCAATGCACATGTCAAATCCCATTAGGACTAAAATCCTTTCCTAGACCGAGAACCCTATCTGAGGACCCCACTTGCGACCGAGAACACATGTGACCGAGAACCTCTAGACTGAAGACCATAGGTTCTCGGTTGGTCATTTAGACCGAAATCAAAGGATTTCGGTTTAGAGTATAAGCTGAGAACACAACTTTTAAACAGTGGCACACTATTCTAGGTGATAAAATACACATCCCAATGCACATGTCAAATCAATTTTATCCATATATATATATATATATATATATATATATATATATATATATATATATATATATGCCAAACCGAAATCACACTTCATAACCTCATTTTCACCTTCAAAATTTCGTGATTTTACTCTCAAAAATCGTAAGACTCCTTCCAATTTTCAACCAATATTCAAGACCATCTTCATATCTTCAAACATTCCCAGTACATCTTCAAACATTCTAAGAACATCTTCAACATTTTCCAGGAAGAACAAACCTTTCAAATTAATTATTAGGAATTAATTGATAAGTTTACTTATATCACTCAGTGTTCATATAATACTTTAATAATAGGTTATCTAATCCATACACGATATTATGTGTTAAAATAAATTAGGATACGACTATATTCACGTGTTCTAATGCAAATAACATCGCCACTCACACTTTTATCCAGCCAAGAACACACCCGATGTGAGTTCATACCCCTATATTTTACCACGATTTTGCTATGTTTTAGGGGGGGGGGGGGATACAAGTAAAACACAAAAAAAACTTGTGTTATTATACAAATTGTTGCATTTATATTTTTACAAAATATATTTATTACATACGGGTACAATTTTGATTACAATAAACTTTAACCCTATTGTAACAGGTTGAACAATAAGGGTATAATTATATAAACGTATATATAATTATTATTTCATTTCATATTATTATCATGGTAAATTGATAATAGCATACAAAGAATTCATCATTTCTGTGAAACATTTTTATAAACTATAACAGGTATAGTTTATGGGACATATACTCTATTTTACCAAGTCGGGATACAATACGAAAAATAATTATTTAAAAGCATAATTATTTTATAACATGTAAATGAGCGATACATACATTTACAAGAAAAATGAACTTTCATCATACTACACTTAAACAGTCAATATAGCTTTGTGAGACACGTCTTCAAGTACTAATCTAAGTACCAACAAAAGTACTGTTTTTTATAACCAGAGTCTCATGGAGGGAGAGCGTGACAATTGTGTATAGATCTATACGAGACTGACAATCCCGCACCTAAACTGTTAGCTACAGTTAGAACGGCAGGTCTGGGGTGACAAATGTCGTATCATTCCGACGCTTGAAGAACATCGTAGCAAGTCATCTAGGTCATTAGCATGGTTATAATAACTCACAATGGGTATTAACAATACGTTTGGTTTGCGAATACATACATGTCTTCAAATGGTTTTATTTATATAAAACTATGTTACACTATTTTCCAGTACAACACAGATTACATTTCTAGAAACATACATTCAAAGGGTTTTAACTAGATACGATTACATTACATTATTTTCTAGTACCATACAACTTACAATACCGAAAACATGCAATCAAATGGTTTTATAAAGATATAAAACTACATTATACTACTACAAAGTACATCAATACTTATACATTTTGGTCTTGGAACATTTAAGGCTACATTACATTTAAAAGAAAATATTGGATTTTCTGGAAGAACGCATTATCATTTTCAAGGAACAAATACATATATTTCATATACAAAATATTTATGAACTCACCAACTTAATTGTTGACACTCTTTTTAAAACAACTTGTATTCTCAGGAAATCAGTAGACAGGTACCCACTCAGGTTTTGTGAAGACGGAGCTTAGTATTGTTACGTCTTATATTTTTGCTATATATTTTTGGAGTCAAACAAACAATGATTTGAGCTTGATGTAAATATTAAATTATCAATACAATGTTTGTAATGCTTTGATCTCTATTATGAAATTGTTATGATACTGTACATGACGTCATCCACCCTCGGACGTTTCCGCCATTTTTAACACGGTTCGGGGGTGTGAAACAAAATGTAGTACAAGTTGTGACTGATAATACGTCAACATATGTAAAGGTAGGTAAGATTTGTAACTTGTATATGCATGCTAATATTATGTTGTATTTGTTGATTTCTTATAATTTCTAATTTTCTATTTATAAACTTTGTAGGGAAGTTGTTGGAAGCCAAAAGAGAGCATCTTTATTGAACACCATGTGCTGCTCATTGCTGATTTGATGCTGGAGGATATTAGAAAAGAGGTTCCTATGGTGAAATTTACAATAAAGAAGGCTATGTTAGCAATTAGTTTTATATATAGTCATGTTCCTGTTGTGAACTTGATGAGAAAGTTCACCAAAGAAAGAAACTTGCATAGGCCAGTTGTAAATAGATTCGCCACATATTTTATCACACTTACCCAAGTCCATAGACAAAGAAACAACCTAAAGAATATGGTAATTCCTGCAGAGTGGGAAATGACGAAGTGGTCCACCAAAGATCAGAAGGAAAAAAAAAAAGTAAAAACCTACTTTATGCAATATTCATTTTGGAGGAATGTCTTGTATTCTCTCAAGTTAACCGACCCTCTAGTCAAAGTTCTCAGGTTAGTTGATGGAGAAAAATATCAAGTGATGGGTTGCATTTATGAGGCTATGGATAGGGCTAAATTAGAAATTCGTGATAGTTTTTCCAATGCGGATGACTATAAGACAACTTTTCAAATCGTTGATCGTAGGTGGTGTTGGATTAGGTGTCTAAGCCCATAACTATTTTGGTATGTACTTGACCCAATTATGAACATGGTCCTTTTGGGTTGCCTTCACCATAGCAACTGATATGATGAATTAAGGAGAAAGAGGATTAATTATGATTTATTAATATATTATAAGAATAATATATTAAAAAAGAAATTATATTGTATAATTAATATTAGTCAATATGTAACACCGTAAATTTTCAAACTAAAATTTTCAATTTAAAAAAAAACACATTTATCTCCATTATAAAATCACAAAAGGTCACAAGGTCAATTCATCAAATCTCATATCCAGAAACTGTATATATATCAAAACTCCAGGATCCTCTCAATACATAGCTCTTTCTCTGGTGTGTACAATCAAGCCGGTGCCTTCCCGCGATTCTGAGAAAAACATGAAACACATAACACATAACACGGTAAGCACGAAGCTTAGTGAGTTCCCCAAAATACCACATACAACACATTAGCCACTCGAGGCTATAACTCTGTAAGACCCTCTGGTCAATGTGTCTCAGTGGGACCCTCCAGTCCCACAACTCTGATGGACCCTCCGGTCCTAACTCTATGGACCCTCCGGTCCTAACTTTGTAAGCTCTGAGTAATAAACAACATAAATCACAAAGAAATAATGCAGGATATCACAATACACACATAAGCACATAGGACATCTCAGTCACACACAAATACTACTCATGGTAAAGTATAGTGAGAAGACTCACCTCGAGCCATGCAAGCATTTATCCCCGTACTCGAATCTCGAACTAGCCACCGCCTAACACATAGGGTAAATATTCTCTCATTAATACTCAATTCTCAACTCTAATACTCCAAAAGTTCTCTTACACTCTTTCTAACCCTTGGAATGGATAAGAGACCATTTTACCCCTCCCTTGTCTCAAATGCTCATACTTGACCTAACCATAAAGTCAACAGAAGTCAATACGAGTCAACAGTCAAAGTTGATCTGACTCACCAAGTGCACCCTTGTGACTCGCCGAGTCCACTCGTATCCTCAGAGCTCTTCCTAGGGTTTCACTCAGCTCGTCGATTTGACCCCCAACTCGACGAGTTATCATTGGGTCCAGAACGCTGGGGCAACCCGATCCGACTCGTCGAGTCATCTCATAGACTCGGCGAGTTGACTCATTAGAATTTCTCATTTGGGCACCTGAGGTCAGATCTGCAACTCCAACCTCTAGATCTAGCCTCCTAATACCCAAAAGTCACGTAAAGGTTTGATCTTGATGACCATGCATGACATATATTGCTCTATATGTCATCACCACTCCATTAATGCTTCCAAAACGCAACACTCCTTGGTCGATTCACTAAAGCTCTAAACTTTTGGACTCTCTGGACCTCACAAGGTCCATATCTGAAGTCTAAACTCGAAAAGGGGCTTGATGCATCCATAGCCCCCATCAAGAAGGTGTTACAAGCCCTAAATATCAAGAACATGAGATCTAGTCATCCTACAAGAAAGGTAAAAGCTTTTTACCTTGATCTGAAGCTTGAGATGAAGAAGAAACAGATCTACTGGCCCTCCCTTCATGATCTTTGATGAACCTCCCTTCCTCTTCAAGGAAATGAGCCAAAATGAACACAAGATTAGTTATCCTCACCACTCTAGCTCACTATGGATGTTAGGGTTTCTCTCAAGGAAGTAAGGTGACTGGTGAGGCCCAACCCCGGTAAATTAGGGTTTCTCTGCCCAGCACGTACTCGACGAGTCAGCTCTCTGACTCGTCGAGTCCATTCATTAATCCCACGTGGACACTCGACCCTACTCGACGAGTTGGACTCACAAATCGTCGATTCACTCCATGAATTTCAAAGTTAAACACACATTAATGCACCTGAAAGTCCGGATGTTACAATTCTCCCCCACTTGAATTAGATTTCGCCCTCGAAATCGCTTCTCAACGTCACATAGAAGGAACCCTAAAACCCAAAAAGTACCACCGAAAGGATCTCATATCACACAACTATCCACCCCCAAGGACACCTGAAACTAAACAGGAACTCCCAAACCCAGAAGAGAACATACCCTTCTGCCGCTACGTACCCCCTTCTGACTCTTCGGAATTTGAAACTCTAGTGGTCTGTCTCCCTGCCAGACCATCCTCGCAAAATATCATCTTGTTAACCGCTCATCGAATAACAGGCTCTAAGAACACTCTATCAACCCTGATTCTCTAATCGACCCCGGTCACAACTCAAAAGGAACGGAAAGGTTATATCCCACCAAGGACCCACCGCCTGAGAAGCTATCAAAACTCATCTGAAGGAACGATCCTCAAACTCCCATAATCATAAGCCCCAGATCCTCTCAAATGTTCCTTCTGACACCGAACACCAAGTCAACTCCCGACCCGACAGTTGGATCTTCAAGGCTACTCTTTTCTCGTCCAACCGGTCATTCTCTATAACCCCCTTTCACACTAGCTATATCATCCCTTCATGTGACACGCGAAGTCACGAAGTTCGTCTTACCTCAAGCGAACACCACAATCCCCTCCTGGAGTCACCTCACTCCCGACCTCGGTCGTCTACTACTTACTAGTTCCGTGTGTCTCGTGGTCCTTCCCAACCAACGAACTAGCTCACTCAAATCTAAAACCTCAGACGGAAACATATCTCTCTCAGAATGAGATCCACCCGAAGTCTCAAACTGCTCGTCCTCCACACCGATAGAACCAAACTCACCACCAGAGTCTGTCCCGACACAGAATTGGAACCACTCGTCCCCCTCTAGCACTCAACTCATGACACATGTTCCACGATTATGCGCATGCATTACTACTCGATCCGTCTGGTTCATGACAACCCCTCTTTAACTCAAAACACAACGGTTTTCGACAACTGCCGAGTTCCCAGTCTCACCCTTGGTTCGACCCCCAGGTTCTCACTGACTCTTCCAGTAAGGCTACCCATGCCTAAAGCCGCTCTGCGTCGAATCCTGACTAATAAGGCTGCGGTTCCCCGCAGTTATACAAAACTTCCTCTCATTTACTAACAAGTGCTACGGCTCCTCGCAGTCTTGTGATATTCTTTCTCTCTCACACTCTCTCTCTCTATCTATCTATCTATCTATCTATCTATCTCCCTCTCTCTCTCTAGCTCACTAATGCTACGGATCCCCGTAGTCTTACAATACTCTTTCTCTAACTCATGTATGCTACGGCTCCCCGCAGTCACACGATACTCTCTCTCTCTCTCTAACCTACGTAGGCTACGGCTCCCCGCAGTCACACGATACACTCTCTCTAACTCACGTATGCTACGGCTCCCCGCAGTCACACGATACTCTCTCTCTCTCTCTCTCTCTAAATCACATAGGCTACGGCTCCCCGCAGTCACACGATACTCTCTCTCTAACTCACGTATGCTACGGCTCCCCGCAGTCACACGATACTCCCTCTGGGCTCTCCCCACGGTCTCCCCTGACAGTCCTAAGTGATTACTCCCACCCGTATCTGCTTACTCTCTTATTACCCCATATTCTCATTCTCAAGTCGTCACTACACCGAGTCCACTATCCATTACTCAACTGTCCAACATAGGTAGGTACGCTCACCCTCCCATGTTAAGCATTACTACTCCTGACGACATTCGTCATGACAAACACTTTCTGTTGCTGCAATTCACATACTTGAATAATCTCGTTTGCTGTCAATTAGCCGATGGACCCCCACCGAAACCAAAAATACTTGATACACCACTCATCATCTCATAACTCAAATCTCGAAATAATCCGAAATTTATGACATTATACCCGGATACCTCGACACACCATCACAGAGTCTCACGAGGTCTTGCCTCAACCACTGATCTCTTACTCACGGCATCGTACTCAGATACCACAATGCACTCTCTTAGGATCTCACAACTGATCTTCCCCTCGCACAACTCAAAACTTCGAAAATTTCAACCCTCTATTTGAAACACGGAGAAATCGTCGATGACTCAGAACACGTTGACGACAAACTGAAACTCCCTCCTCTATTACCCAAAACCCATACAATAATACACATACTGACCCTGAAGTTGGCTGCCCAATCACAACCCATACATTAAACCAGAAATTCTCAACCGCCGCAACTATCCTTACGAGCCAACCACCTCGAATTTACCATTACAACCTTGAAGAGTCCCTAACCACCGCAAGGTCTCTGACCAACGGCCACCTGCCGTGGAGACACTCATCCCTTCCTGAATACGTACAACATGCATTATCTCGCTCTGCACCTTGTCTCGACCACCAATAACCCTGGTCTCATGTATCCATACCGTATGTCACTATATTCGGTCCTCTAACTGCTCTTGAACAAATCCCTGATACTCTCAATAAATATTCAGTTCTCCCCCACTCAGGGTTCGAACCATTACCAATTGTCATACCAACAGTCTACTCCACAGACTGTTTCACCGGATACATCACAGTTAACTCTTGGAACGTACCACGTAGTCACATCAATGATCCTCCCGATGGAAACCAAGCAACTCCAAATATCCCGAAACTCAGGCAAAAATATCAGAATCCTCTCGACGTGACTTTCTCTAGTCATCTCGAAGCCTCAGACCGACACGCTACCGGATACCCCAACTGTTCCGAAATAATCCTGTCTCTCGGTCCAGAAATAATGCACTATTACCCACCTCATCTATGACTTCTCGACCAGCCTCTCAATATGGGAAACATCACCAAAGCACGTGTAACACCCATAAAATTCAAGCCATTTCAAAACATTTTAACCCATTCAAAAACCATTAAGTTATTACAACTTGTTTTCAAAATAATTTAAACATCAGAGTATCCCCATAACCAAATCACAAAATCATGAAGTATGAGGAGCGGTACGATCACGCCTTTGCCTTGCCACGATCACCTGATGTACCTGAAACAATAAACTGAAAACCGTAAGCTTGAAAGCTTAGTGAGTTCCCCCAAAATACCCGTACACACATAACCATACACATACAACAATGAACAACATACTATGGGTCCAATCAACCGACAGGTTGGAATACCCCAGGCCCTCAACCGTCAGGTTGAAATGCCAACATACTACGAGTCCAATCATCCTCGGGATGGAATACTCTCGGCCCACAACCATCGGGTTGGAATGCCCACTCACATATACATACAATAACTACTATGGGTCCAATCATCCCTCGGAATGGAATACCCCAGGCCCTCAACCATCGGGTTGGAATGCCCACCTACTATGAGTCCAATCATCCTACCGGAATGGAATACTCCTGGCCCTCAACCATCGAGTTGGAATGCCCACCTACTATACATACAATAACTACTACGGGTCCAATCATCCCTCGGGATGGAATACCCCAGGCCCTCAACCATCAGGTTGGAATGCCCAACTACTATGAGTCCAATCATCCTACCGGGTTGGAATGCCCACATACTAGCAAACATGTGCACCTATCAAATAACTATATAACAATCTACAAGAAAACATACTAGGGACCTATCATCCTACCGAGATGAAATACCCTCTACTACTGCTCAACACGTGCACATATAACAGGTAATCTCCTACCAGTATACAGACAGTCAGACCAACTACAGGTCACTAAGCATAGCCACATCCAATCTACTAGAATACCAATCTAACAGAGCATACCATCATATAGCTATCCTATCTACCAGGATGCCAACTAACATAACACAACAGTAACTATCTCAAATATCAATCAAAGGGTCGGCCTTGGTGCCTTAGACCCTTGGGTATAGTGAGGATAACTCACCTAGCCACTGCCGAACCGAACCACGAAAGCACAACCCCGAAGCACTATCCCAAACTCCAACACCTATAACCATCAATGATCCATTGGCATGAATATCTAAATTACCATAATACCCTTGAAGGTCAAACTGGTCAAAGTCAAAGTCCTGGCCAAAGTCAATCTTCCTGATTGACCCTACTCGCCGAGTCAACCCGCTGATTCGCCGAGTTCCCAAACTTCAGAAACTCTTATATCACGACTCGACTCACCGAGTCACCCCATGACTCGTCGAGTTCAACAATCTCTAAGTCCCATCATGTCCAACTCACTGAGTCACCACTCAACTCACTGATCTGAGTCTTAACCAGAAGAGGTTGGGGTCTTGCGTTCTGACTCGCCGAGTCCAAGAACAGACTCGCCGAGTCCCCGACAATCTTCAACAGACTCGCCGAGTTGTTCCTCCAACTCGTCGAGTTCATGCCTATCTTCAACAGACTCGCCGAGTCCAAGAACAGACTCGCCGAGTCCCTTCAGTCCTTTATTCATATAGAGGCTTTTCGAGTTATGCAGGGGCTCCAAACTGTAGATCCACTCTTCTAGGGCATGACTCTCACGTAAAGTTGCAAACTTTACGTGGAAACGAGGAGCTATAAGCCCAAATCACTCTAGGGCTAAGGTTTAAGACAAGGATGCTTCACCAACAAACCAAGAGCTGATACTTTGTGAGTTTCTGGACCAAGACAAGTCTAGATCTGAAGTAGCAACCTCGGATCTAGACCCCTAACCCGAAATAGATCCTTAACATGCAAAAAGGGCCCCAAATCTCATTCTTGAATAGATATAAATGCAATAGAGTCAAGGTAACAGCTTGTTACCTCCAAAATGTGCCCAAGCTGAAGAAGATTCTGGATCTACACCAATCCCTTGATGCTAGCCTCTTGATCTTCAAGCTCCCTTCTCAATATTCCTCCTCCAAAGCTCAAATCTCTTTAACAATGGAAGCTCACACGATTTTTAGGGTTTACTGACTCTCAAGGGCAATAAGGAGGCTGAAGGGAGGACATATGGTCCTTTAAATAGGGTGCAACCCTTAAGATTAGGGTTTTCTCTTTTCAGCACCAACTCGTCGAGTCCAGCTGCCGACTCGGCGATTTGGTCACTTAACTCGCGATCAGATCCCGCTCCGACTCGACGAGTAAGCGTACCTACTCGTCGAGTACCTTATTCAATTTACACTTAAGTCCTTCAATCATACTTCTAAATTTCGGGATGTTACAACACGAGACCTCGCTCTCACGGTCGATACACAGCATAACGACGAGGGATACTACTCCAATATACTCCTCTTGATCACTTGGAACCGCTGCTAAAAACATACCTGACTCGACTAAGGCATCTTTTTGTCCTCATCTCAGTCTTCACTAATAGTTCTCTTGTGGCATAAGGAATACTTCGCAGCAACATACTACCCAAATACTCTGGTGAAAGGTTGCAACCCTATGCTACCATACGAGGTTTACCTCCGACTTTGAAACCGGAAACTCTATATCTCTTCTGCTTCTTATATGAAACGGAAATAACACAACTCTGGTCACAGAAAGTGACATCTCCACTATCGGCCGATTGCTCAACTCAGACCGTAATCCCCCGTAAGCACCATCTCTACTCATCCCTGAGTCTTGAGACTCCAACTGGCATCTCAGCAAAAATCTCTCGGAACTAACTCGATTTCCCTCTCAAGGTATGCTCCTTTGAAACTGGTTCAACATGGCCCTCTGGCCCCACACTTTATCACTTTTGATCCTAGTCTAATCCATCACAACGGGATAACTGGTAAAACCAAAAGCACTAACCGTCACGAGTCATGGTACTCGAACCATGTTATCTCTCTTCCCAATATGCTACGAATCATGGTACTCGAACCATGTTATCTCTCTTCTGAATCTACTACGAACATGGTACTCGAACCATGTTATATCTCTTTTCAATCTGCTACGAATCATGGTACTCGAACCATATTATCTCTTTTCTCAATCTGCTACGAATCATGGTACTCGAACCATGTTATCTCTTTTCTCAATCTGCTACGAATCATGGTACTTGAACCATGTTATCTCTCTTTTCAATCTGCTACTTATAACCTCTGGAATTCTCCCTGTTTCGAGTACGGGTCCTCTGCTTTTAGTAGTACGGGCCCATACTACATGCCACATCTACCCATACTTTCCACACAGATCGTCCCAGATTTCCTAAGTAGCTGCTCAACCTTCCCGATCACCAATCCCGTTATACCTGGTCGCTTCCCAGTGAATACTCTCCTCTATCAGCACACTCATCTGTCTAAGGCCACTCCCTAGGTTCCCTCACTTCTCGGCCATCAGCTGCTGAAGAACTCCTTATGATGCCAGTCATCCACCTCCTGAATATCGTCATATTCACTTAGTAGCTGACTCCCATCATCAAGAATTCCACAAAGCACGAAGCAAGCAGCATTCGGACATCGAATAATCTATATCAGCACGAAAAAACACTCGAGGTTACAACTCCACTTGCTCTGCTCCCTCAAAAGGGTATCACCAAACTCAAGCAACTCTACCCCCTCGCGGGTATCTAACTACTCTCTCAGTAGGCCCCTCGAATGCTTATCTAGGTATCTCTCCTAGATTACTCCTCTACTCAAGTTCTCTCTAAAAGATCTCTGTCGGATACTCTTACTCTACACATATTCAAAGCACATAACAGATATCAAAATTCCTAGGCTAAGGCATCACAAATCAGGCAACTCTAGCCCTAAAATATGAAACACCTAGCCTATCTTCTAGCATGCGTCTCTAATATCTCAATAATAACTCATAACACAAATAAGTAAGGTTATTTTGGGAAATCACCGTTCGGGCTCTGACTGATTGTACACACGTCTCCTTCTCGTTTTTCTCTTAGAAACTCTTGCTCGTTTAAGAAAAATCATTTCTTTTGAAACTTTTCTCAAATCCTCAATTTGAGTCCAGATATACCCGAAGGTGCATCCGAATCCCTTAAACCAAGGCTCTGATACCAACTTGTAACATCGTAAATTTTCAAACCAAAATTTTCAATTAAAAAAAAATCATATTTATCTCCATTATAAAATCACAAAAGGTCACAAGGTCAATTAATCAAATCTCATATCCAAAAACTGTATATATATCAAAACTCCAGGATCCTATCAATACATAACTCTTTCTCTGGTGTGTACAATCAAGTCGGTGCCTTCCCGCGATTCTGAGAAAAACCTGAAACACATAACACATAACACGGTAAGCACGAAGCTTAGTGAGTTCCCTAAAATACCACATACAACACATTATCCACTCGAGGCTATAACTCTGTAAGACCCTCTGGTCAATGTGTCTCAGTGGGAGCCTCCAGTCCCACAACTCTGATGGACCCTCCGGTCCTAACTGTTAGTATATAGAATTAAAAGTTTAATATCATATATGTATAAGTAAAGAGTCAGTCTTACTGTTAGTAGGCCTCATTCACGAAGCTGGTCTATAAGGGGTGTTTAAGGAAATTGCCTATAAAATGGCGATTGCATGGGTATCCACTCTTACCCACCGCACTCTTGACTAGTGGAAGGTCGTTAGCCGAACGGGTAGGATAGGACACAACCTTCCATTATAAGTATAATGAAGTACCAAGTAACTAAACTCTTATAAATTCCCAAATCTTAGCTACTTTAGGAAAAATGTGGAGTTGGTGCTAACCCATGAAATTACACTTTGCACCTTGCCGAGACGTTAGCGGAGCGTGTGTGGTTAACCGGCACACTAATTTGGGACTGTCAAGGGTGGCAAAGGGTAACTCGATGTTTGTCATATATCGATGGAGCGTGTTTGGTTAACCGACACATTGATTAGGTGATAGTGATATTGAGGGTACCAAGTATATTTGCGAGGTTATCCACACCTTGTTTGTGATCCTCGGCATCCCAGTCACAAACTTGAAGGGCACAATTGAGATTTAAACATGCCATTGAAAAGTTCAATGAATCTCAAAAGATCTAGGAGTTTCAATTCATTTAAAACCTAATTTTAATTTTCGTTTTTCATGGTGGAAATTGGTAAATCGTCATTTACCTACCTTCAAATGTTCTACAACCGGATTACGACATCCCTCTTCCGAGTTGTAGAATATTGTGTTGGATCCTAGCCTTTATATTTCATTTGGGTGTTGTATCAAGGATTCTTATCAACTGACTTGAATTTCTCCCGTTTTGTAGATGTCAAAATCTAACTATGATCTTCCTGAATCCGTTGGAAAAAGTTTTCCACTTGAAGATGATGTTCCACGATTGGATTGTGGAAATGGAAATCATGCTTCAGTTCCTCCACCTCCTCCAATAATTCTCCCTGACCCACATGTTCGAAGACTTGAAAAGTTCAAGGTCACTCAAGCCCTATTGGCATACAAACACGAAGATGGAAAGTCTGTATGTGCTCATGTCTTGGATATGAAGTTGCATATTGATAGATTGGGAATGTTGGGTGTCGATGTCTCAAGGAAGTTGGCCGTTGACTTGGTTCTTCATTCACTTCCCGAATCATATAGTGAGTTCATTAGAGAGTACTATATGATGGACCAGGACGTGACCCTCATTGATTTGACTTATTTGCTTATTGTTGCTGAATCAACAATGATTTGACGCACTGGTCAAGCAAATTTGTCTGGTAAATCAATATCCCAACCTTCTATGGACAATGGCAACATTGGAAGTCCATAAAAGTTTTCTCTGCACAAGAGAAAGGCTGAGTCTGAGATAGTCTCGTGTACCATTCCAGAAGAATCCATATGCTTCTACTGCCAAAAGAGAGGGCATTGGTTACGAAGCTGCCCATACTACATGAGAGATCTAAGAGATGGGAGAGTCAAGATGTATGACTCTGCTTCAGGTAAAATCCATTATCTAACTCTATTAAGTTTTCTATTTTAGATTCTTAATACATGATGTGATAAGATTACATTTTGATGTTTTGTAGGATCGAAGAAAAGAAAGGAAGCTTAAAGAAATAAGTGAGCTGAGTCTGATCGCGAAGAAATGGATTTCAATCGCATGATTCGATGATTGGATTTTTGAGTTGCTGCTTAGAGTTATGATAGATTGCTTAGGAATATGTAATAGCATAGTTTTCATTCGAATTTGCGTTGTAAGGACAAGTTTTCCGCACCTTTTATAAATAAAATAAATTTGGAGTTTTGTCTTATGTATATCTCCTTGCAATGTCATTTGTGAAAATTGATGCTTGTGTGTTTCTATTATAAGAAATATCAAGTGGATGTGATTCTTAGTTGTGTTATTGTCGTAATTTTCTAAGTAAGGAAAGATTCCCATCACCCAAATTTCAATTGGACAGAAGCTTGGAATCATATGATTTGAGTCATGTGATGTATGGAAATCTTGATACTTGGAAAATTAAGACTAATTCATTGTTCACATAAGTATGTGAGTCAAGTGAAGGAATAAAGGATCTGGTATGCATTGTTGTGCGCTAGGTCAAGTCTGCCACAAAGAACAGTAAAATTATTCATCATGATTTACTAAAAGTCTAGTAAATGTGGTTATGATTGAAATATTAAGTGTGATTATGAATCATTGGAAAAGTTTCAATGAATAGCAGAACGAATAAGAATAATCAATTAGTCAGAAAGATAAAAGTTTCTATAATCTGAAAAGATGGGAGAGTACTTTAGTATCATGTTTTATGATCGTCTTATTGATTATGAAATCATATCACAATTGATCCTCTAAGGACACCTTAGTGCACTAGTATGGCTAATAAGAGGAATCGGAAATTGTTGAAATGGTTAAATCAAAAGGTGAATCATACTTCGTTCCAAACTCAAGTCTTAGAGTCATACTCCGAGATTGTGACTTGAGTGACACATCTTAAGAAGTTCTAACACACTCATCAAATGTGGAGTAGAAAAATTGTTTTTTCTTACTCTTTCAAGTTTGAAATTGGTAAATTGTGATGTCTTGGATAAGACAAAGACCAACCAATACCAATTGTGTGTAGTGTTTGTCTTGATAATAATCCAAACCAACTCTTGAATATTTGTTTGTCAAGAAATGTTTATCGACAAGAGAATCTTATATGTCAAGAGGTTAGTGGGAGTCTAAATGATCTTGAAAAGGTTCAAGAACTAGTCAAGAGTAAACCTTTTAGACACTAGCACACGACTTGAGGTTTGTAACATATCGTGTTGACATATTCTTGTTTCTATGCCATTCCAATAAAGTTACTTATGCATATGAGTTCTACGAGTTCTCAATAGACTGCATAAAGGCAAGCACCTTGTTCAATGAAAGTATATTGAATAGTATAGGTGAGCTGCTAAATAACTTGGAAGTAATGGTGGGACCCTTGATAGCAATAAATTAAGAATGAACAAGTTCTGTCCATAAGAGTTTGGATTTGTCACAAACATTATCTCATGATTATGGTTATGACAAATTCACATGGATAAGAGCACATACACCATGAAATCTAAGTGTCATAAGGTTCATCTCTGTTTCATGAAAATGATTGTGAGGAAACGCTTGCACTAAGATAGATTTTAAGGAGATAGAAATTGTGATATTTGCGTTCTCAAATTCGATTATGATTACGGCATCCCTCTTCATAGTTCGAATTGTGAGATTTGACATTTAGTCTAAATATTTAGGACTTATTGCTATAAGTTCTGCATTAGTTTAGACATACATGTGATCTATCTAAGGAAAGGTGTATGAGTTTGAGAAGCTTAGATAAAGGCTTATCGAAGCATATCATATTAGAAATATGAACTTTGGAAGTCAATAAGTACTGATTTCTAGAAGTCCAACTGTTTTCTGAATACGTGTCAAAGCTAGTGGGAGCATAAATGTTATGCTGGTATGGATATAATTAATCGTGTTAGTGGGAGCATGATTATTATTTTATGTGTTGCAAGTAAGCAATATTAATTACAGAAAACAAGAGTTTTACTTTGCAAAGTTGCAGGGGTTGAAAAATTGTTTTTTATAATTAAGGGAGAGAATATTATACTTCATTTCAAATCTAAAAGCTTGGGTCGAGAAATTTCAATCAAATTTAGTCAAAAGACATATATGGATGCTATGTTGAAAAGATTTAACATAAAGGAATTCTATATATGGTAATATTATAGCAAGAAACTGGTAGAGTATCACGTTTTCCATTATGAATCGTGTCCCATACGCTTCGGGTATAGGATACATTGCATATGCTGTAATATTTGAACGCTCTAAAATTTTTCAAATGCCTAGGGCATTAAGAGGGAAAAGGACTAGAACCGGTTTTGGCTAAAATAATTAAACGACTGTCAAGGACAATATGAGGTTCGCCAAGGATTGGTCACTTGTGGGAAGTTGGAAGTATAGTAACGATTGGAACATAATGACATTATTATGATTAGATATGATTCTATTAATAATGAGTTGTTGTATGGCAAATATGGAAATGTTTCCATATTGGGAGTTGGACGTTAAGAATTTATAACTAGATTGGAAACTTTTATGCAAGAAGGATGTTCAAAGTAATGTACTTTGAATGTGAGACTCCATAGAGTACTTTGTAATTTCATTGACAAAGTCTTAATGGCTTTGGTGCTTTGACATTACGAAAGGATCGTTGCATAAAATGTTAGAATCTACATATTCTAATAGTGGCAAGAATTTGGTATTTTTACACTAGTGATAAGAATTAGGAGTTGTGAAATGAGTATCGTTGGAAATGTGTTCAATTGAGCTATTTCACAAAGTATGGACCATAGGTAAGCAGAGTGTGCATGCTTGGAGCATGGGACAACTTTTGTTATCATTCAAGTATTAAGTTGATTATCCGAAACATCATACAATGAATAATGAGTAATCAATATGGTGATTAAATAAATGTGTTTTATTTATACTCACAAGTTTGAGATCATATAAGATTCGATTATTCTTGTGTTTCACTTTGCATTTTTGACTTCCCGAATAATAAGATTATTCAAACCTTTCACAGTCGATCGTACTTTGGAAGTAGGTATGAAAGACGACTGTCATGAATCCGACTGTAGATTGTCTGAAGCGTTTTAGAGATAGCAAAAGTCTGATGCAATGTTCAGGAGTACTCCTGAAATAAAATTTGAGTATTGGATTAAACTCACGCTCACTTGAATCACTTCATGGATTTTATCACGAGTGATTAGTGAGACAATAATATATTATATTTTTGAAACCGAGAGACATGTGAGGCTCATCTAGCGTGCTTAACATCCGCCATGTCATGAATCCGTGTGACAATCCAGCTAACCAATAAGAATCGAACCACTGATCTTATTTAAACACTCTCCGAAACTTTATTCTATCCACATACAATCCATCGTGTTTCCCCCAATTTTGAAAACCTAGAATCCCGATCTTCACATTTTTCCCAAATTCAATGGCACCAAAGGCAGAGAAAAAGCCCGCCGAGAAGAAGCCAGCGGAGGAGAAGAAAACCCCCGCTGCTGAGAAAGCCCCCGCGGAAAAGAAGCCCAAGGCCGGAAAGAAACTGCCCAAGGAGGCCGGTGCTGCTGCCGGAGACAAGAAGAAGAAGAGAAACAAGAAGAGCGTTGAGACGTACAAGATCTATATCTTCAAGGTGTTGAAGCAGGTTCATCCCGACATCGGTATCTCCAGCAAAGCGATGGGAATCATGAACAGTTTCATAAACGATATTTTCGAGAAATTGGCGCAGGAGAGTTCAAGGCTCGCAAGGTACAACAAGAAGCCAACGATCACGTCCAGGGAGATCCAAACCGCCGTGCGACTTGTACTTCCTGGTGAATTGGCCAAGCATGCGGTGTCCGAGGGCACCAAGGCCGTGACCAAATTTACCAGCTCCTGAGTAATCGGTTTGATTTTTTTAATATTTTGTTACAAAGTGTTGGTGTTATATACTAGTGTTAGACCGTCATATCTCGTGATGTGTTTGTAGAATCTATCTTTATGTATCGTTTTTAATTAGCTTCCGTTATTGTTCGATAATGATGTTGTGGATCAGGATTTTGTTTCTTGGAATTATGAATTCAAAACATCTGTAATCTATCCGCACCTTTGTCTTTCATCAATGGGATAGATCTCGTCAACTTGCTTGTTATAACCACGAGCTTCGTTATAATGGCGCGATTTTAAAGAGATGTCACTATTTGTTAAGCAATATCAAAAAATGTTGCTCTTGAGGTCTTATTTTAAATTTGATTGCAAATTCTTGATTATTGATTGTTCAATGCTTCTTGGTTCCTCAAACTAGTTGTTATGTTCAATTTATCGATCAGATTGTGACGCGATTGTGAATCTTATATTTTTAAATTAGTGCTTCTTGATTTGGTTTTGGGGATTATGTATCATCGTTTTAAGGTTGATAAGTTGCCGTGACATTAAGATGTGATTCATGAAACTTCTGTTTCTTTAAAAGGGAAAAAGATTTGATTGAAACTAAATATACACGTGAATTTAGACAGATGAAGACATGAATGGGAGATGAAACTTGGCTAAGGCTTTAAGGCTATAAATAGGGTGCAAGATGTTTCATTCCTCCTTACCACATTATCTATGAAGATTTTGCCAATTCCTTTTTTTCCTTCTATGGGACAATTTCCAAACCTTCTTAGGGTTTGTTGAAAGTAATCAGTATCCTAGATTTCTTTTGGTTCTTTCCTTGGAGTCATTCGGTATGATTCCATTAGAGAAATTCTACTTTTGGTCATCTCATCCAAGCAACATGGTTGGATCAACAAGCTCAATAAGGGGTCAAGAAAATTAAGATCGAGTTGCACAAGTGGTTAGCAATTATATATTTCTCTAGGAGATTTATATTTTTAAAAATAGTTATAATTAGTAAAAACCTAGATCTTAGGGTGCATGTACATGTAAATTTTGTTTATTTCAACTACCTGGTTGTTATAGTGTATAGATGTGACATCCCAAAATTTTCAGAATCAATTAAAACTTTTTATTTTTTTTATTTCTTTTTATGTTATTGAGTCGCGGAAAATTTCCAATTTAATTAAAACATTTTAAGATAACAAAAATTATTTTATTAAATTAAACCAAGGATGTCATCATTCATATACAAACATAGGTTTCAATGTAAATACTAAAAGGTCCTGAAATACTATTAAATACTCGTCTTTTATTTCACTCAACATACTAATTAGCTTCCAGCAGCCTTAGTTGCACTACGTGTGATGCATATAAATTGAGTGGGTTAGGTTTGAGAAACCTAATAAGATGCATAATGTTTTCAATCCCATAGTATTTTAATGATAATAAATCATAATAACATTCCTGCAAACAAACATTACCAAATAATATAGATGTATATAATCTAATGTACAACCATCTACCCTACCTAATCGATTATCACGTATCCTAATTCAACGATCATCTGGAAGAACCACCTTACCTGATGAATCGTTTGATCGACTATTTGACTACACAACTAGGGGAGTCCTTGGCCAATGTAATTCATATTAAAGGCAACCAATGTTCAGAGTATTTGATAAATATGATATCCCATTTTATCTACGCATGTGGGTTATAAGTATACACTAGCAACGTAGTTCACTAGACTACCTATAATAGGCAAGTGTTGTCATCTACTGTAGTCGATGACCCAAACATACTTGTCGGTTGTCTGATTTGGACCCACCATTTCTGGTCATCCAAGAAAAGGGGGACTATTACACTCTGTATTGATCTCACACTCTACCTCAGGATGAGACCTATCAGACATTCTACTTAATTTCAACTAAACATCCTTTGTAAGTCTTATTTTCAAAACTAAACAAAACTATAGTTAAAGGCATTTTACTTCCAATACAAATCAAAATCAAGCATTACTATTATAGTTATACAAATAGCACAAAGTATAATTAATACAATTAGCATTTAATAAATACTTTTATTAATTTGTGATCTTGAAAGTAACTAACCACTCACCTGACAAGAGTGGGTGATTCGAGGTTAGGGCAACGCTTCGCCTAACACCTTATCGTTTCAATAAACCTAGATTTAAATAGCACTAAGTCTTAGTATAGTTTCACATTCATTGTGACTATAACAATGATAGTTTAGATTCATCAATAATCATAGTGTCTACATCAAGATCTATCAAATAAGGAATAACCAGATAGGATCATATCGGAGGTAGGGTCTGTTTGGTATACAGAGTATACTATTTGGAAATCTCACTTTAAACATCTCACAAAATCCAGCCTAGACATCACTCTCGTAAGTAGATCAATCATTATTATGACATTGAATCACTGATAAATCGTATTTATAGACTGATGCAAACTGGGTTCTGACCACCGACTCTCAAAGTCTTCACTATTGTTGGAGGGATATGCAAAGTCACAACTAGGAAAGTCAGTGGGAGGTATCTGGATGAGAGTGATGAGAACTGAGAGAGATCACTTACTTCTGAAGGTAGTGCGGAGACCCTTTTATACTAAGGATCCTTGTTGTTCCGTACGGGGAACAGGGACTGCAGTTCCGACATGATTCGTTACTCTGATTGGCTAATTGTGTCCCCTGTTGTGTCGGGGCCAATGATTAGCTCAGGCGTTAGTGCTCTGAGCATACTCTTTGTCGCCTGGAGCCGTTGTATTTTTCCTGTAGCGGGGATGCTCTTGACAAGGTCGGACTTCTCGTGCGGGCGTTCCACCCTGAGGGAACGCCCGGGCGCTAGATCTCTTACCGAGGTATCCAAGTTGGGCCTGGCTGGGCTAGCTGGAGGATCCTTCGACCTGGGGATCCCACTCCTGGCCCGCGCTAGGAGGCGCGTCATCAAGTCCCCTAGTCTAGTAGTCATATCGTTTGCTAGCTAGCTATGATGTTATGGACTTAATGGCTATGTACACGTGTTGGAAATTCGTTCGCTCATCGCTTCAATTTCGGCGATGTGACCGCTTATCCCATCTGGCGGTTATGTCACTTGTCAGGTTTTTGAAAAGTCCCGCCTTCTGCCTTTTTTATTATACCTGAGAGGAACTCTTCGTCTTTCCTACTTTCTTTCTGCACTTTATTTTGTTGGATTAGTGTCTAAGCCTGTAACTATATTTGGTATGTACTTGACCCGGTTGTGCATGGTCCTTTTGGGTTGCCTTCACCAAAGCAACTTGATAGGATGATTTATGAGGAGAGAGGATTAATTATGATTTATTAATATATTATATGAATAATATATTAAAGGAGAAGTCATATTGTTTAATTAATATTAGTCAATAATTAATTAAGAATTAGTTTTGTGGCTAAAAGAGATTAATTAAACTTATGGGACTAGAATTGTAATTATAAGATAATTGAAATTGGGCTATGGATCACCTTGGAACATAGGTTGGACGAATTCTATGGGAATCCCATAAGGAATTCGTCCAAGGGGTGTTCTAAAGGGAGTCCATGGGCTGTTTGGAACCTAAGCAGTCAAATTAGGGTTTCCTTGTTTGATAACCCTAATAGCCTCACTATATAAAGACCCATATGGCCCCAAAAACGTGGTGAACTCTTTTGGAAGAACCCTAGGACGTTTTGGTGCTCCTCATCATTCCCATAAGTCATCCTCTTGCTCTTGGTGTTTGTAAGCTATTAGAGGAGTGACATTTGTGACTCTAAGCTCCAAGGAAACGAGATTCAAGACATTCTATAAGAGGTGTTCATCTAGATCTGTTCTTACATGTTAATTTCGATATACATATGCTAGATCTAGGGTTTATGAGCTTTGGATGATTATTGCATGTTCATTAAACAAACTAGAACCAAAGCTTTAGGGTTTGCATGTACACCATAGGAATGATGTAGTGCTCAAAACCCATCAGTGGTATCAGAGCCTAGGCTGTTTGTATAATGAATTGATGCAATTGTGAATTGTAAAAGATCAGGAAATCGAAAATTTTTGCTGTCTGGAGCATGAACTCGACGAGTTTCCTGTTATGTTGCCGGGATTTTCGATTTTTCTGCCAGATTTTGTTGAGGATAATTGCCAAAACTCGTTTTTTTTTTTTTTTGCCTAAATCTGAATTTTCAAGTTTGGAATGATTATCTTCATCAAAATTGATGGATTTTGTTGAATATGGATAATATAGGATTATTGTAAGTCAAATATCTAACCTAGTTACATTGAAAAGTTTCAATTTACACACGTAAGTTTTATAGTTTAAATTTGAACTTAATATTTTTAGATTTGAAATTTAAATAGTTAAACCTAATTGTTTTGAAAGGTTTCAAAACTTGCCCTCAAGTTTTGGAATTTAAATTTTAATTAAAAGTTTAATTTTAAAATGTTAAATTCTAAAACCCTAATTTTTGAAAAAGTTCAAATTGCACCCTTATGGTTTTATTAGATTAATTAAATGTATAATTAAAAGAGAGTTAATAAATCCACAGTGATATGGTTCACATTTAATTAAATTAAAATGCAATTTATTAAATTAGACCACATAGTATTTTAAAAGTGTAAAATACACCCTTATACTATATATAAAATTAAAAGTCTAATATTATATATGTATAACTTAAATGCTAGTCTTACCGTTAGTAGGCCTCATTCACGAAGCCGATCTATAAGGGGGGTATAAGGTTATGGCCTATAAAATGGTCGTTTAATGGGTGTCCACTCTCACCCACCGCTTCCTTGATTGGTGGAGGGTCGTTGGCCGAACGGGTAGGATAGGGTAAACCCTTTCCATTAAAAGTATAATGAATTATAAAGTAACTAAATGTTTTTACAAAATTCCCAATCTTAGTTACTTTAGACAAAAGTGAATTTGATGCAATTCCATGAAATTACACTTTGTACCCTTGCTAAGACGTTAGTGGAGCGTGTGTGGTTAACCGGCACACTAAATGGGTTCTAAGCAAAGGTAGCGAAGGGTGACTCGATGTTTCTCATATTTCGGTGGAGCGTGTGTGGTTAACCGGCACATCAAATAGGTGACTGTAACATTGGGGGCACCATGTAAGTTTGCATGGTTATTCACACCCTGTTTTGTGATCCTCGGCATCCCAGTCACAAAGCGAGGGGCATATCGAGATTTAAACATGCCATTGAAAAGTTCAATGAATCTCAAAGGATCTAGGAGTTTTCAATACATTTAAAACTTAATCTCTTTTTCGTTTTTCATGATGGAAAATTAGTGAATCGTCATTCACTTACCTTCAAATGTTCTCCAATTTGGGTTACGGCATCCCTCTCCCAAGTTGTAGAGTATTATGTTGGGTCCTAGCCTTAATATCTCATTTGGGTGTTTTATTAAAGACTCAATCAATCAACTAACTTGAATTTTCTCCCGTTTTGTAGATGTCAAAGTATGACAACTATCGTCTTCCCAAATCCCTTGGAACAAGCTTTCCAAATGAAGATGATATTCCACGATTCGATCGAGGAACAAGAGATCATGCTTCACTTCCTCCACCTCCTCCTATTGTTCTCCCTAACCCACAAGTTCAAAGGCTTGAAAAGTTCAAGCTCACTCAAGCCCTTTTGGCAAGTAAACATGAAGAAGGAAAGTCAGTGTGTGCACGCGTCTTAGAGATGAAGTCGCACATTGATAGGTTAAGAATTTTGGGAGTCATTGTCTGTGAGAAGCTAGCTGTTGACTGGGTTCTTCAATCGCTTCCTGACTCGTATAGTGAGTTCGTAATAGAGTATTGTATGATATACCACGACGTGACCCTCATCGATCTCACCTATTTGCTTGTTACTGCTGAATCAGCAATGATTTGGCGCACTGGTGAAGCAAAGTTGATTGGTGGATATGCCTTCCAAACCTCCATGGACATAGGCAATGGCAACGAAAGGCATGCCATGGTCGAAAAGTTTGATCATAAGAGAAAGGAAAAGTCTGAGGTAGTTCTGTGTGATGGGTTTTGAGCATTCTAACACTTCCTAAGTGTACATGCAACCCTAATAACCTTGGATCTATGTTTGTCTAATAATCATGCAAAGTTGAATTCCAAGGTTATATTCCTATCTAGCATACATGGGGAACATTTTTAACTTGAATGAAAGATAGAATAACTTACCTTGTTGTTGATTATGATCCTTGAAACCTTGTGAGCCTAGCACCCCAAGTGTGATGCCTCAAATGCTTCACACAACACCAAATGCAAAGGAGTAAACTTTGAGAGAATCTTACACTTGCAAAATCGGCTCTAGCCCTCTTGTTTCTTAGTGTCGCCGATTTTGGTGGAGAACATGTTGCTTATATAGTGTGTCACATCTAGGGTTACACCATGTAAACCCTAATGTGGCATGACTCTTCATTTCCATGACCCATGGGTTTGTAACTCCCATGGAGCATCCATGGAGCATCCTAGCCCACTATATAAGATATGGAAGATTTACATAATCTACCCATATATTTAATTAGTTATCTTTTGATCACTTAATTAATTCTAAATTAATTCTTGATCAAACTAATTAAATAATATTATTAATATATTAGAACTTATAATATATTAATAAACCATAAGTGTTATTTCTCTCATTTTAGTTTATCCAATTGCATGGTGCCATGCAACCCAAATGGACCATGCCGGGTCGGGTCAAGTACATACCAGAAATAGTTATGGACTTAGACACCTTATCCAACAGTCTCCCACTTGGATAAGTCTAATAACTATAACTGCAATACTTCAGGAACCGATCGGCAATCGTAGCTCTTTCAAGGTCTCTCGGAACTGAGAAGATGATGATACGCCATTTAAGATAAGTGATCATATAATCCTCTGTTCTAGATATCAGCCGGACAAATACATGGAACAATGTCTTACTTATTGTCCAGCAGTTTGTTTCCCGATTTCCGATTTGTTGGACAAAGAACTTAATTGAACACATCAACTTAGTTCTGACCGGGCCCGGTACATAGGTCAAAACAAAATCATCGAGGGGCCCAGATATCAGCTTCTAATCCAAGAAGGAACAGATAAACTTCGACTCATATGTTTGTTCTACCACTCATTGAATTATACACAAAAGCACGTTTTATAACATCGAGTTACCAATGCGTTAACGTACAATCAATGCATAACCAACTCATAAGTAACAAATCATATCTCTAGGTTTGAAGACTTATATGATATTACCGTCTCACGATCACTCGAGATAAATTCCATGAAGTGATTCCAGTGAGCGTGGGTTGAGTCCAATGCTTAGAACTTATGAGCACTCATGAGTGTTGTAGCCATGTCCAACAACTTAGACCTCTGCAACCAATCATGACAGTCTTGATTCATACCTACTTCCGACATATGACCGACTGTGGAGGTTCGAATAATATGATATACCAAACATAATTATTCTGGAAGTCAAAACATGCAAAAGAAATATAGTAAACGATCGACAAGAGATAGCAACACTTTACTCATAAATAAAACACCTTTTATTCATCATCTAATGTCAATTACACTTTACAAATTTCAAGGTTATCTAACTACTAAATCTAATATCATCCTTCAGCCCTATGCTCCGAGCATGCTGGAGATGCTTAACCCGAGTCAGTCCCTTCGTGAGGGGATCTGCTGGATTCTCATCCGATGATACCCTCTTTGCCACGAGGAGTCCTTCTTCTATTCGATGTCTGATGAAATGGTATTTTCTTTCGATGTGTCTGGATCTCCCATGATCCATTGGTTCCTTGGCTAAGGCAACTGCACTTTCACTATCACAGAAAATTTCCATTGGCTCTTTAATAGCTGGTACAACTCCAAGGTCTCCAATGAAGTTCTTCAGCCATATCGCCTCCGTTGCTGCCTCGCTAGCTGCTATATACTCTGATTCGCAAGTTGAATCAGCCACTGTCTCTTGCTTGGAACTCTTCCAAGAAATTGCTCCTCCATTTAAGGTAAAGACCCAGCCTGACTGAGAGCGGAAATTATCCCTATCAGTCTGAAATCTAGCATCACTATACCCTACAACTCTCAAGTCTTCACTCCCACCGAGGGTAAGGACCCAGTCCTTAGTCCTCCGTAGGTAATTGAGGATATTCTTTACCGCAGTCCAGTGTGCCTTGCCAGGGTTCCCATGATACCTGCTAACCATGCTCAAAGAAAAGGCTACATCAGGTCGAGTACACGTCATAACATACATGATCGATCCTACAGCCGAAGCATAAGGTATTCGACTCATTTCTGCTATCTCAGCCTCAGTACTAGGGCTTTGTGTCTTACTCAATCTGGCATTACTCTGGATGGGTAACTCTCCTTTCTTGGTGTCCTGCATACTGAATCTCTTCAACACCTTATCCAAGTAAGTACTCTGACTAAGTCCAATTAGTCTTTTACTCCGGTCTCTCAAGATGCTTATCCCTATAATATAGGCAGCTTCTCCTAGGTCCTTCATAGAGAAACACTTCCCAAGCCAGGACTTAACTTCCTGCAGAGTTGGGATGTCATTTCCTATGAGTAGTATGTCATCCACATACAATACCAAAAAGCTAACTATATTCCCACTAGCCTTGACATATACACAAGATTCATCTTCACTCCTAGAAAAACCAAATTCCTTAACTTTCTCATCAAAGCAAAGATTCCATCTGCGAGGTGCTTGCTTTAACCCATAAATGGATTTCTCAAGCTTACACACTCTATTAGGGTACTCTGTGTTGACAAAACCCTCTGGCTGACTCATGTAAACATCCTCAGCCAACTTTCCATTAAGGAAAGCGGTTTTGACATCCATTTGCCATATTTCATAGTCATGAAATGCGGCTATGGCTAACAGAACCCTAATAGACTTAATCTTGGCCACTGGAGAAAAGGTCTCATCATAATCAACTCCCGGAGTTTGTGAGAAACCCTTTGCAACCATTCGTGCCTTATAAGTGTGTACATTACCATCCATGTCGGTCTTCTTCTTGAAGATCCATTTGCACCCTACAGTCTTACGACCTGGTACATTCTCAACCAAGTTCCAAACTTGATTGTCATACATGGACTGTATCTCGCTGTCCATTGCCTCTTTCCACTTGGCTGACTCAGGGCCTGCCATGGCTTCCGCGTAACTGTTAGGTTCATCCAGACCTATCAACGTCTCATCACTGATAAGTGTATCACCTTCCGCAGTAATATGGAATCCATAGTAATGATCAGGTGCATTCCTAACCCTTGTGGAACGCCTCAGAGGTACAGACTTGTCAATTGGCTCAACAGGAGTTTCCTCCTCAAGTTGAGTGCTAGGGTTTGAAGTTCCTTCACCACTTGACTCTTTAATTTCTTCAAGGTCAACTTGCCTCCCACTGTCTCCTTGGCTTATGAACTCTCTCTCTCTCTCTCTCGAAAGAAAGCCCTCCTAGCTACAAAGACCACATTCTCACTAGGTCTGTAGAAGAGGTAACCAAAGGATTTCTGTGGGTAGCCGATGAAAATACACCTCTCACTTCGAGGTTCGAGCTTATCATGAGTCTCGCGTCTCATGAAAGCCTCGCAACCCCAAATCTTAATGTGGTCTAGTTTGGGTACTTTACCAGTCCACATCTCATGAGGAGTTTTGACAACTTTCTTTGTGGGAACTAGATTAAGGATATGGGCGGCAGTCTCTAAGGCATACCCCCAAAATGAGATTGGTAGCGAAGCTCGACTCATCATGGAACGAACCATATCCAACAAGGTTCGATTATGCCTCTCAGCTACACCATTCAACTGCGGTGTCCTGGGAGGTGTCAATTGTGAGACAATCCCACATTCCCTAAGATAGTCGAGGAACTCTGAACTAAGATACTCACCACCTCGATCGGATCAAAGCATCTTAATGTTCCTTCCCAATTAATTCTCGACTTCCTGTTTAAACTCTTTAAACCTCTCAAAAGTCTCTGACTTATGCTTGATTAAGTAGACATATCCATATCTACTGTAATCATCAGTAAAAGTCAAATAATAACGATTAGCATCCCTTGTGGCATGTTTGAAGGGCCCACACACATCCGTGTGTATAAGATCCAACAAACCTTCACCCCTCTCACAAGAACCTGTGAAGGGTGACTTTGTCATTTTTCCAAGTAAGCATGATTCACAACTATGATTTGACTTTAGGTCAAATGACTCCAATACTCCATCCTTTTGGAGTTGGCCTATGCGTTTCTTGCTTATATGTCCAAGACGACAATGCCATAATGATGCTTTATCCAAGTTATTATCATTAACAGAATCAATACACAATACATTATTTCCTAAGTTATCAACCACAGATACAGTTTCATACACACCATCACAAGGTAATGCTTTAAAATAAAGAACATTATTAAAGAAAGCATTAATCGAACCAACTTCATTATCAAATGAAAAGGTGAAACCTTGTTTATACAATGGATGAAAGGAAATAATATTTCTTGCCATTTCTGGCGAATAACAACATTTATTCAAATCTAAACTAAACCCACTACTTAGCGATAAAGTATAAACTCCAATCTTGGTGACAGGTAAAGCTTTCCTATTCCCCATGATTAAGTTTATTCTTCCATGCTCCACATTCTCACTTCTTCTTAGTCCCTGCAAATCAGAACAGATATGAATACCACAACCGGTATCAAGGACCCAAGAGTTATAATGGGGTGAGTTATTAGATAAGATAGTGTAAATACCTGCATGGTTGGGTTTAACTTTCCCATCCTTCACATCTTGCTGGTACTTTGGGCAGTTCCGCTTCCAATGTGACTTTTCATGGCAATAGAAGCATTCAGCCTCTTTAGGGTTAGAAGAAGGAGTGACAAAACCTTTCTTGGTTCCACTTGAAGAAGAGCCATCAAGGGTCCTAGCCTTGGTACCCTTCGAAGAGCTCTTCCTCTTCTTCCCTCTACCTTTCCCGATTGCCAAATCCGGGGCGGAGTTTGGAGTAGGAGTGTTAACAACCGACTTACCCTTAAGACCTGTTTCTGCGGTCTTGAGGAGTCCCTGAAGTTTGCTGAGTGTGACCTCTTCCTTATTCATGTGATATGTCATGCGGAATTGATCATAGCACGATGGTAAGGAGTGCAAAATGATATCTATTGCAAGCTCCTCAGGGAAGTTCACATTAAGCTTCAGCAACCGATCCACATACATTTGCATTTTCTGCATGTGGCTCGTGACGGATTCCCCGTCCTTCATCATGGTTGTTATGATAGAGCATATGATTTCATACCTCTCTTGTCGTGCACTTTGATGGTATCTTTCCATCAGATCTTGGTGCATTTCAAAAGGGTAGAAGTCCTCATAGGACTTTTGGAGTTCCGCTGTCATGGTGGCCAACATGATGCATGCCACTTTTGTAGCATCCCTTTCATGTGCCCGGAAGTCAGCGATCTCCTGGGGAGTTGCAGTGGTCTCATCAATCTCCTTAAGCTCCTTGTCAAGGACATATTCTTTGTCCTCGTAGCGGGTAATCATTATGATGTTTCTGATCCATTCATTGAAGTTGGATCCATCAAAAGTGACTTTCCCACACAAGTTCATAAAGGTAAAGGAGCCATTAGGATTAGAGCCAGAAGCAGCATTGTTTGAAGACATCTGAAAGAAGAGGACAATATTAGTTTAGATATTAAGAAAGTCCTTAATAAAACACCCAGATGTAATATTAAGGCTAGGATCCAATCACAATATATTATAACTTAGAAGAGGTATGCCGTAATCCAAGCTATAACATATTTGAAAGGTAGGTGAATGACGATTCACCAATTTCCACCATGAAAAACGAAATATAAATATTAGGTTTTTAATTGGTTCTTAGAAATTCCTAGATTTCTTTTGAGATTCAATGAACTTTTCAAAGGCATGTTTCAATCTCGAGTGTGCCCTCCAAGTTTTGTGACTGGGATACCGAGGATCACAAAACGAGGTGTGAAGTAACCATGCAAATCACTTGGTACACTCAATGTTTATTACTCAATCGATGTGCCGGTTAACCACACGAGCTCCACCGACCTATAATAAACTTTAAGTCACCCTTTACCTACCTTGTTAACTCCAAGTTAGTGTGCCAGTTAACCACACGAGCTCCACTAACGACTTAAACAAAGTGTAAAGTGTAATTTCATGGATTAGTACCTTATTCACATTTTCCTAAAGTAACTAAGATTGGGAATTTAATAAAAGCATTTAGTTACTTTATAATATTCATCATACTTTTAATGAGAATTTATAAGTCCTTGTCCTACCCGTTCGGCTAACGACCCTCCACCGATCAAGGAAGCGGTGGGTGAGAGTGGACACCCATTAAGTTGCCATTTTATAGGCAACAACCTTATACCCCCCTTATAGACCGGCTTCGTGAATGAGGCGTACTAGCGGTAAGACGACTTGACGTTATACATATATATATTAGTAACTTATAATATTATAAAGTATAAGGGTTGAATTTTAACTTTTAAAATTCTAAGGGTTGGAACTAAAGTTTTAATCAAGACTTTACATGTTCCAAAACTTGAGGGCAAGTTTTGTAAACTTCCAAAACTTTTCATTTCTTATAACTGATGAATTAATTGAGTAATAAAAATGAAGACTCTTCATTTTTATAACTCTTGTGTTCTTTTAATGGCTTTAATAAAAGTGAGACTTTTGGTTTTCCATAACTTGAGGACAAGTTATGGACTCCATTAAAACACATTATGATCATGAATTAAACTACCATGAAGGTTACAAACAATTCCTATGATCATCTAATCTTCATAAGTTCAAGAACATGAATATGAACACTTTCAAGAATCAAAAATTACACTTAAAAAAAACTTGTAATTTTAATAATTGCCATTGTAAATGGATTAGCATAAACATTACACCATCTAAAACAAGCTTTAAAACATCAAAACAGTTTAGGGTAATGTTTCTAGTCCATTTCCAGCAACAAATGTGCAAACTTTCATACGAGCAGAAAACAGAAAAACGATTTTTTTTTCAAGCTGTTTGCACACAAAAGAAAAACAACAAACAAACCTAGGCTCTGATACCACTGATGAGTTTTGAGCATTCTAACACTTCCTAAGTGTACATGCAACCCTAATAACCTTGGATCTATGTTTGTCTAATAATCATGCAAAGTTGAATTCCAAGGTTATATTCCTATCTAGCATACATGGGGAACATTTTTAACTTGAATGAAAGATAGAATAACTTACCTTGTTGTTGATTATGATCCTTGAAACCTTGTGAGCCTAGCACCCCAAGTGTGATGCCTCAAATGCTTCACACAACACCAAATGCAAAGGAGTAAACTTTGAGAGAATCTTACACTTGCAAAATCGGCTCTAGCCCTCTTGTTTATTAGTGTCGTCGATTTTGGTGGAGAACATGTTGCTTATATAGTGTGTCACATCTAGGGTTACACCATGTAAACCCTAATGTGGCATGACTCTTCATTTCCATGACCCATGGGTTTGTAACTCCCATGGAGCATCCTAGCCCACTATATAAGATATGGAAGATTTACATAATCTACCCATATATTTAATTAGTTATCTTTTGATCACTTAATTAATTCTAAATTAATTCTTGATCAAACTAATTAAATAATATTATTAATATATTAGAACTTATAATATATTAATAAACCATAAGTGTTATTTCTCTTATTTTAGTTTATCCAATTGCATGGTGCCATGCAACCCAAATGGACCATGCCGGGTCGGGTCAAGTACATACCAGAAATAGTTATGGACTTAGACACCTTATCCAACACCGTGTGCTATTCCAAAAGAGTCAATTTGCTTTTATTGCCAAGAGAAGGGGCATTGGAGACGAAGCTGCCCTGTTTACCTGAGAGATCTAAGAGATGGGAGAGTCAAGACGTATGGCTCCACTTCAGGTAAAATCCATTAACTAACTCTATAAGTTCCTATTTTGATTCCTCATACATTGTGATAAGATTACATTTTTTGATGTTTTGTAGAATCGAAGAAAAAAGAGGAAGCTTAAAGGAAGAAGCGTGCTGAATCTGATTGTGAAGAAATGGATTTCGATCGCATGGATTCGAAGATCGGATTTTTTGAGCTGCTACTTTAGAGTTAGGATAGATTGCTAAGAAATGTAATAACATAGTTTTTCAATTGAGTTGCGTTGTAAGGACAAATTTTTCCACAATAAAATAAATTTTGATTTTGTCTTATTTATTTATCCTTACAATGACATTGATGTCTGTGTATTTCTATTATTAGCAATGTTGAAATGGATGTGATTCTTAGTTATGTTATTCATGGTAATGTCATAATTTTCTAAGTAAGGAAAGATTCCCATCGCCCAAGTTTCAATTGGACAGAAACTTGGAATCATACGACTTGTATTGTGTGATGTATGGAAATCTTGGTACTGTAATTAAGACTAATTATTTGTTCACATAAGTATGTGAGTCAAGTGAAGGACTAAAGGAACTAGTAGACAATTTTGTGCACTAATCAAGTCCACCATAAATAATAATAACATTATTCGTCATGATTTATTAAAAGTCTAGTAAACGTGGTTATACTTACAAGATTAAGTGTAATTCTGAATCACAAAAAAGTTTCAATGAATGGCAGAACGAATAAGTAGAATCAATGAAGGCAGAAAGATAAAAGTTTCTCAAATCTAAGAAGAAGGGAGAGTACTTTTGTATTGTGTTTTATGATCGTCCTAATGATTAAGAGCCATATCACAATTGATTGTCTAAGGACATCTTAGTGCACTAGTATGGCTATGAAGAGGAATCATAAATTGTTGAAATGGTTAAATCAAAAGGATGAGTCATACTTCGTTCCAAAATCAAGTCTTAGAGTCATACTCCAAGATTGTGAATTGAGTGACACATCTTAAGACGATCTAACACACTCATCAAATGTGAAGTAGAAAATTGTTTTATTACTCTTGTCCGTTTGAAATTGGTAAACTGTGATGTCTTGGATAAGACAAAGACCAACCAAGACCAATTGTGTGTAGTGGTTTGTCTTGATAAAGACACACACTAATTCTTGGATATTTGTTTTATCAAGAAATGTTTCTTGATAAGAGAATCTAATATGTCAAGAGGTCAGTGGGAAAGATCTTTAAAAATTTCAAGAACTAATCAAGAGTAAATCCATTAAAATTTCAAGAACTAATCAAGAGTAAATCCATTAAACACTAGCACACGACTTGAGGTTTGTAACCTATCGTGTTGACAAAATTTTATTTCTATGCCATTCCAGTAAAGTTACTTATGCATATGAGTTCTACGAGTTCTCAATTGACTGCATAAGGGCAAACACCTTGTTCAATGAAAGTACATTGACTGGCATAAGTGAGCTGCTAAATAACTTGGAAGCAATGGTGGGAACCTTGATGGCAAGAAATTAAGTATGAGAAAGTTCTATCCATAAGAGTTTGGATTTGTCACGAACATTATCTTATGATTATGGTTATGACAAATTCACATGGATAGGAACACATGCACCATAAGATCTAAGTGTCGTAAGGTTTCTCTCCTTCATGAAAATGATTGTGAGGAAACGCTTTCAATAAGAGAGATTTTAAGAAGATAGCAATTATGTAAATTGCATTCTCGAATTCGATTATGATTACGACATCCCTCTTCATAGTTCGAATTGTGAGATTTGGCAATTAGTCTGAACATTTGGGACTTAGTAATATAAGTTCTGAATTAGTTTAGACACACATGTGAGCTGTCTAAGGAAAGGTGTGTGAGTTTGAGAAGCTTAGATAAAGGCTTGTCGAAGCACATCGTATTGGAATATGAACTTTGGAAGTCAATAAGTATTGTCTTCTAGAAGTCCAACTATTTTCTGAATACGTGTCAAAGCTAGTGGGAGTATAGATGTTATGATGGAATGGATATAATCATCATGTTAGTGGGAGCATGATTATTATTATTTTAAGTGTTGCAAGTTGGCAATATTAATTACAGAAAAAGAAAAGTTTCACCTTGCAAAGTTGCAGGGGTTGAAAAATTGTTTTTTGCTATAATTAAGGGAGAGAATGTTATACTTCGTTTCCAATCTAAAAGCTTAGATCGAGAAATTTTAATTGATTTTAGTCAAGGATATATTTATTAATTGCATTCTCAAAGTTCGATTATGATTACGGCATCCCTCTTCATAGTTCGAATTTTGAGAACACGGCAAATAGAAATATTATGGCAATATTATAGCAAGAAACTGGTTAAGTATCACGTTTTTCATTATGAATCGTATCCCACACGCTTCGGGTATAAGATCGATTGCATATGCTGTAATATTCGACTGTTCTAAAATTTTCCAAATGCCTAGGGCATTAAGAGGGAAAAAAGGGACTAGAACCGGATTTGACTAAAATAATGTAACACCCATAAATTTTTTTTCCCAAATTTAACTTTAAAACTCATTCCAAATTCATCACAACATTACACACTGGTTTTCAAAATGTATAATATCAGAGTTTTCCCAGAAACATAAACAAAACATGAGGAGCTGTACGATCACGCCTTCGCCTTGCCGCGATCCCCTGATGTACCTGAAACAATAAACTGAAACTGTAAGCCCGAGAGCTTAGTGAGTTCCCCCAAAATACTGATACATTGCACATAACACATATATAAACAACAACATGTACTGGGTCCACAGCTCTACAGACTGGATTACCCCCTAGGCCCACAGTGTGAGTCTGGATTGCCTTACGGGCCCACAACTCACATCTGGCTTGCCATCGAGCCCACAGTACGAGTCTCCCTCAGCTCGTAACTGGAATGCTCTCGAGCCCACAGTACGAGTCTCCCTTACGTCGCATCTGGAATGTTCCCGTGTTTGTTGGTTACCGCACGGAGCAGTATCACCTCAACCTATCCCACATAACATGTCCACATATAAACATAACCACTGTGCATGCAAATAATCATATAACAACGCCGGTAACTCTACAGATCTACCCAACTGGCATAACCACTAGCATGCAATCACTAATCCACACTCAACATAATAACACTACTTGGATAACATATTCAATGGGCCAGCCTTGGTGCCTTAGACCCCTTAGGAGGCACGGAGTCCAGCTCAAGACTCCTCAAAAAGAAGCGCTTCTCGGGAGGCAACCCGAGTTTGGTTTGCATTTTCTTTCTTTTTCTTTTTAGTTTTTAGCATGTTCTTAAGAAGTCGATCATGTCATCCGAATTATTATCTGCATAAGGAGTCATTAAAATCAAGTGGTAACACTTATTGAATATCTTACAAAATTAAATTTGGAGAAATTAATAAATTTCATGATCAGAAAGGACTCACGACGTGAACCATTTCGGATTCACGACGTGAATTCAGATGGAATACGGGCATAAATATTTTATGATAACTATTTTTTATGCCTTAGCCCACTTCCGACTTAAATGGCCCAATTCTAGAGTCCAGACAAAACTCACGACGTGAACCATTATGGATTCACGACGTGAGTTGTAAATTATTCGGGACCACAGATTAAAGGATAAGGAATCAGTTTGACCTACCACTTTGTTTATTCCTCACGAAGTGAAAGCGGCACCTGGTCCCCTCCGTTCGATATTGGCCGACAACCACTCTATTTTCCTTTTTGCTTACGTAATACTTCAATCTAAGGTAATGGTTCTTAAGTACTACGTTTAATTCTTCTCTAATAGTTGAACTTAGGCTTAGGGTTTGTTAGTTAGTTGAAATGTATGCCCTAGAATTCGTGAATTAGCCTTGGAATGTAGACGATTTATGGTCGAAAATAACATAGGAGTAAACCCTCAGCATTGTATTGGCCGATTTGTACAGGAACATAACAGAATTTGACATCGATGACGAACTCACGACGTGAATTCTTAGGAATTCACGACGTGAATTATGGGCTGAACAGTTTTCTGTTTCTTTTATTTCTAAACTTGTGGGTTGTTTCTTTTGGCTGTGTTTGTTGCTTGTTTTTGCAGAAATGGGTCCTAGAAGGGAGGCACCTTTTGGAGTTGCAGGTTTACACCCGTTTTACAATTTTCCCACAACAATGTCCCGAGACATCTTGACCCGATGGAACAACAAATTAGGGTGGCTCTACAACCGAGAGATTGTTGTTGCTCTTACAATCAATTGGACGCGGTTGAGGGAAGTCGGGCTCATGGAAAGGCTGTCCCCGTTTTTGACAAAAATATTTATTGGAGATGGGTATTCATTCACTTGCTCGGGTTGGCTCAACCTATTTCGGATCCAAGAGCGGGTGTATATGGAATTTTGTGTTGAGTTTTTCTCAACAGTGACATTCCAGGAGACTGTCCTAGACCCACATTGGCCGCAAGCTTTGGTATTCCGGTTAGGGGGTGAGTATCGGGAGTGCAGCCTCGTTGAATTCGCTTGGAGGGTTGGAATATATGATCGACAAGAGGCAATGACTCCCGAATTTGGTATGTTCTTGAGCGACGCAGCTAGAGGATACACGGAGGGTGTCACTGGATATGCTTTCTGGCATAATATTGCATCCGAGATTTTTAATTCTGGAGTGTCTCCCGAGAGTAGTATTCGGTCCCCTATCCACCGCTTACTCCACCGTTTCATCACATTCTCCATCAATCATAGGAGGCATGGAGACAAAGTAACAAAGCAAAATCTATTCTTCTTATGGTGTATCCTGCAGCCCGGAGTGTGTTGCAATATTCTGTATTTTTTGGCACGTTTTCTGGTCGGGTCTGCAGCTAGTTCTCGCCCGGGGAGCCCTATTTGTGGAGGGCAATTTATTACGCGTTTGTCCCGCTCATATCATTTGCTTGTCCTTGATATTACTCGTTCCATGACTTGTGTGGATGAGCATGAGTTTGGCATGGGGTATTTGGAGACCATGCGGGTTGTCAGAAACTTTGGGTCGCATTGGGGAATGGTACCTTCAGATGATGAGGGTAATGAGGGTGATGAGCAGCCTGATACACAACCAGAACAACAACCACAACCACGACCTAGGAGAAGAAATGTGAGAGGAAGAGGAGAGAGAGGACAACCAATGCATCCACCCGCACCGATGGTAGGAGCACCTTTTGGGAATGATATGGCTGGGTATTTTGACCAGTTATCATTGAGCGTCAACTGGATTGGGGGTACCATGGAGAACATGGTTCGACACCTTGGGGTGGAGCAGCCGCCTCATTTGGGGTATCATTACCCAATTTGCCCGAGGTGGACGGAGTATCGAGGACATGGAGGAGATGGGGCGGGCACTAGTGGAGCAAACGGGAGGATGAAGTTGATTGATCAATTAGTTTTATTTTGTTTGGTTTGTTTTTATTTTGTTTTTAAATTTGTTTGGATTGTAAGACTTTAAGATATTATGTTACTTTGCTCTTCTTTGGTTGTTAACTTTCAGTTTGCTAAGGCGTCTTGGGGAAGGAGTAAGGTCAAGTCAAGAGTCGTGTTCGTTTAAGCGAGTGTCGTTCAAGTTTAGAAGTTGAAAGTCGAAACCCACAATTGGAAATAAGTGTGGGGTGAGTCGAGAGAGAGGTTATAGTTAGAAGAGTCGTCAAAATACACTGAATTTAGAAGGGTCTTAATTCGTTAAGATGTTGAGTGGAGTATATGCGTTTACAAGGAAGAAGAAGGCAGTTTTCATTCTGGTTTACCCAGAGTTCACGTCGTGACCCTTTATTTCTCACGTCGTGAACAAAGTTCCAAGGAAATTCAGAATGCGCGATTCAGTGACTTCACGTCGTGAGCCTGTACTGATTCACGTCGTGAGTTGTGAATTTCCACCATATTCATTTTGTTCCGTTCTTCTTCATTACACGGAATTACTACCATTCCTTATGACACTTTTGTGATGATTCGATGGGTTGTTTTATCTAATATACAATGTGGCGTATGCTTTCCCACATTGTCTACATGATTTGGAGGCTTGCACCATTCTTTTTGAAGATTGAAGTTTTGGTTGATGGCTGGTTTCGCAAGTTCAAGTCCGAGTTCTTATTTTAAAGAGGTCCATATTCGAGATGCACGTTTTTCCACACTTTTGGAGTTTTGATCACGCCACTATCCCAGGGGAGTCTGTTCCTTTTTCTCCCTTCTCTTAATTTTTATATTATTTTAAGCATACAATGAGGGCATTGTATGAAATAAGGGTGGGGTAGGGGTAGAAGTAGAAAAAGTAAATTGCTAGATAATTTGGTACATTTTAAAATTTTTATTAATTGGATCTAGTAGTAATAATTTGAACTGTACTTGCTAGTGGAATGATCCGATAAGAGCTCAAATGTTTAGTTGAGCCGATATACGTTATAATGCATTTGTGGCCTCCCTTATTTTAGTGAAATCATGGAACAAAAACATAACCCTGCTTAGTTTGAGGAATGCAACATGTTTAGCAGCCTAAACCTGAAATGTATCCAGGAAAGATATGTCTTAACCAATAAAGGTTGAAGTTAAGCGCCCCTGCTTAAGCATGTAAGGTTTTGAAAAAAAAAAGAAAAAAAAAGTGAGTTATACATGTAAAAAAAAGAGAGAGAAATTACCGAAAAGTAAAAATTCTTGAAGAATTTTGGAGCTATCAAAGTTGAAGATCAGAAGATCAAAGTTCTAAAGAATCAAAAGTTAAAGATGCCAAAAATCATGAAAGAAGTGAATTCAATGAAGTGAAAGATCAAACATTAAAGAAAAGAAGAATTCAAGAGCTCCAAGTTGTGGTATCTTCTAAAAAGTTGTAATTCTCTAGTTTATGTATGCTTGGGTAGCTTTACAAAAATATCTTGAGGTTAGAAAACTCTCTGAGGATGGATTCGGAGGGTTGCATAAAATGAGCATTGTTCGAAAGAAGTGGGTAATTGTTTATGAAGATTGTGAGTATTTAAAGTATGGGGGGTCATTTAGGAAACAATTTAGACACAAATGCATGCGTTGAGGTCTTGGCATAATGGCTGAGCTGGAATTGGATTGTTCTATGTAATGCTAATGATGAAGGTTTAAGTTTAAATAAGTAGATTTGCTTGAGGGCAAGCAAAGCCTAAGTGTGGGGTATTTTGATATTGCCATATTTATACATAGTTTTAGGCAATATTGATCTACATTTTATTAAATATTTTGGTTATTTGCACATAATTATGGTACTTATAAGGATAAATTGTTATGTGCAGCCAAATAGAAGTATTTTCAAAGAAAGGGACCAGAAGTAACAATACTTGGAACTTTGGAGGGCTTGAAGAAAAGAAGAACGAAAAAACACCCAAAAGACATACTCACGACGTGAACAGTTCATGGTTCACGACGTGAGTAGAGAGTTCTAGAAGATAAGCATCCGGGTGAAGGAATCCTTGCCGAACACGATTATCTCGAAGTTCACGACGTGAGTCTTAAATTCTCACGACGTGAACAGGAAATTTAAAGATATTATAAATACCATTGTCCATTACGATTTGGGGGACTTTTGGCTGAAGGAAGAGGTTCCAGGAGACGATTTACAGCAGAAGTAAGGCTCTGGAAAAAGGGTTTTCAACACCAAAAGAGTAAAAGTTCATAATTAAGTTATTTGTTTGATCCTTATGAACATGTTTTCTTATTTAAGTTGTGTTTATGTGTTAGTTGCTACTATGAGCAGCTGAATCTAGCTACTCTTATCTAGCTAGATGAAGCTTCTAACTTATGAATAGCATAATTTCATATGGATTATTTAGTTGGTGAATTGCTTGTGTTTGATTTATTGTTACCTAGCATGCTTATGTTGTTGCTTTAGTTGTTTAAATTCATGTTATGTGTAGTTTAGTGACCATTAGCTGCATGAACTTGATAACCTAGTAATTTAGTGAACATTGAATTACTAGAGCTAGGATCAACCAAAATCTTAGTTAGTAATTAAAGTAATTAACTTTGTTGTGCTAGAGAACATATATTATGACTATAATTGTGTTTACATGATAAATCTTATATAACATATTCTTAAACATAATTGGTTCTGTGTTTAATTGTGTGTGACCATACATAGTTTTACATGAATTAATTAACTATTGGTAAATTTAGACCTAAATTACTAATATAATAACAACCAACTTAATAATCCATAATTATTAGCTAGCCATAAGGACGAAGTGGATTCGAACTGGATAAGAGTGTGTTTTTAATTATTGATTGAATTTGAGTTAAGTTAGTCTGATCTTGCAAAATCAGATAAAAACCCTTTTTAGCTTGTTAATAATTAGATTAATTTAGTAGTAAATAGATTAATTAATAACACCGTTCCCTGTGATCGACACCCGACTTACCCAAGCTATACTGTAATCTGACTAGGTACACTGCCTATAAGTGCATAGTTAGTCTAAGTTTGTTAGGTTATAAATATTAAAATTAGTGGGTACTTCCGTGCACATCAAGTTTTTGGCGCCGTTGCCGGGGAACGGCTTAGTTAATTATTAGTTTGTTGCTTTAAATTAATCGATCCTTTTTGTAGGATAAAACCTGCAAAAAGTTACTTTTCTGTTTTAATTTTTTTTTATGCATTACAGGACTCACGACGTGAACCTGTAAGATTCACGATGTGAGAACTGAAGTCCTTAGTCTTGTTTATTTCAGTTCGTTTTTCTTAGTTCAGTTTTACGTTTTATCTTTTTGTTTCATTTCAGGAGTTCATGACCAGAGGTTCTAACACACCTTTGGTACCACCACTTGAAGATCCCGAGTCTACACTTCACAAAAAGAAGGATAAGAGCGTGAAAGAAGATCAAACACCAAAGAAGACACCTTTACAAGAATTCAAATAAGTGTTCTAAAAGAAGTCAGGGAAGAAAACGGAGGAGTCAAGTTCATCTTCAAAGAACAAGAGCAAGCTTGAACACTTAGATCAAATACCCGTCCAAGCTGAGTCCACGTTCGATACCGAGCCTGAATTTGAATTACAAACAAGTGAACCCGAGAACGAGCTGGAGAACGAAATGGCGAACATTGATGAGATGGCCATGGGGGACTACAAGAAGCGCATTCGAGATGATGTGGGGCCGGGTTTAGTACATCCTACGATTCCTGCCAATGCGCCATTCGAGTTGAAGGGACATATCCTTACTGCACTTAAGGATATCCCATTTTACGGGAAGGATAACGAGGATGCTTTCAAACACTTAGACGAGGTGAACGATATTGCGGATTATTTTAATACTCCCAATATCCCAAGGGAGACAGCTTTGCTAAGGATGCTACCAGTCACTTTCAAGGGAGCAGCAAAAGACTGGTTGAAGGCACTCCCACCTGGTACAATCACCACATGGGCCCAATTGCGTGAGAGATTTCTAGATCAGTTTTGTCCACCCTCCAAAATCTTTAAACTCAAGAAGGCAATTGCCAACTTTGAGCAAAATCCGGGGGAGTCATTATACGAGGCCTGGGAACGCTACAAGGGATTGTTAAGGAATTGTCCTCAACATGACCTCAATATTCAGCAAGAGATGTCGATATTTTATGATGGGGGTGAATGTCATGACTAGACAACTCCTTGATTCACAAGGACCACTAACGAAGAAGAACCCAAATCAGGTCAAGGAGTTGATTAAAGAGTTTTGAAGGCACTCTCGTGAGTATCACAACCCAAGGCGTGATGGAATAAAAGGCAGTGGAGGTACACAAACTGAAGAGATGGCTGCTGTGATGGCAATGCTGTCACACCCCCGAAACCAGACGGCAGAAATGTCTGAGGGCTCGCGTGACTTAAATTGAATATCATCACAATGAATATACATGAATCATAACATAAACATCACCATGCATCAATACATTACAACTGATATTGTTCACATCCAGTACATTGTTTTAAACATTACACATTCATAACATAAATTGTTCGAGAGTTTTTAAAACATAACATCCTAACGTACTTGATGTTACCCTGCAGCTTACCTGTTACCTGAGAATACAAGTTATTTTGAAAAACGTCAACATATGAAATGTTGGTGAGTTCATAAGCAGGGTTGTGATAAAAATGATTTGTGTAGTTTGTAAAACCCAGAAAATCCGATATTTTCTGAAAAGACAGTTGTTTATCAAAGTGTGGAGATCCATAAGTTGATGCATGAATGATTTCAAAACGTGTATAAAAAGGGAGTTTTGTATTATAGTTATAGAAGGATACAAGCGAGTGATGTTGATTTCCTCGAAAAACCCGATGTTTTCCGAATACATAAAATACAGTTACTTCTCAAATTGTTATACTGCCACAATGAATGATTTTGATTACTCTTCCTTGATTATTCGGATGGTATTGGATTAATTAATTTTTGTGAGTCGTTATAACCATGCATAATAATGACTAGTTCGTATGTCTTGGCTACCTATCGTGCGTCGGGATTGATCTTAAGATTTTGTCACCCTAGACTGGTCGAGTCTAACTGTAGCGAACAACTGAGGTGTGGGGGAGTCACCCCCGTATAGATCTATACACAAACTCTCGCTCTCCTTCCAGGAGACTTTGATTATGACTACAGACTACGAATGACCCTTGGAGGTATCGCCCGTTATTACTCACTTAACCCAAATAACATTGATTAATATTGATTAACGACCTGAATTTGTTTACTTTGATTACGCATAAGCCTAACAAATGAGGAGAAGAGGAAAACAGAGTCCTGCTACTTTCGTGAGTTATTTCAGGTTGTTGGGTATACGAAGGACACGTTGGTCCATTTCGCATTTGATTACTCGGACCTTACTAGCAGTGCTAGTGGGCCACTAAGGCCCAATAGCACTTAAAAGCCATTGAGGGTCCCTTTAATATGAAATTAGGTCATCGAAGGCCCAATAACATTTATTATTATTATCTCTTGGGCCCGAAAATCATGTGGATGGATCACAAAGGCCCAACAAGCATGATTGGAACTTTCAAGCCCAGAGTTTTGAATGTTTACTTGTTTTAGGTATTGCATAATTGTTGGAAGGTTTGATTGAACGATTGTTATTTTTGTATCGACTCGAGACCGGTCGATTTGTTTATAACGATATTTGGATTTATACGTGTATTCATCTTTCAATTTTTTTAAGTCGTAGTTTAGTATTTTTGACTCAATATTCTAGAAATAAAATAATTGACTTAAGAATATTGGTTTGACCTTTTCAGCCCTTCTTTAATAAAATGGCAATTTTAGTCCCTTATATAAAAAAAAGATATTTTTGCCCTTAAACTCTTTTCTTGACACTTTTGAATCATAGACTTGTTCAAATGATATTTTTAGCTCAAACTTATTCTTTGGCAGTTTCAGCCCTTCCAGAAAAGTGTTCTTCGGTTAAAGCCCAAACTTTTGCAATTTTTTTTACAATTTTGGCCCAAAATCCAAAAACTTTACATTTTTTATCCTTTTTGGAAAAGACAAGCATTTTTAACCCTTGAAATAGTTTTGTTTAACTCTTTATCCCTTGTTTTGAAGAATTTACCATTTCAGCCCTTAAAAGTCATATTTTTCGCAACTTTGGGCTTAATGGGCCGAAAAGCCCAAAAATTGGCCCATTAAGCTAATATTTACATTTCAAGTCCCTTGAAGAGCATAATATTCATAAAAACATTTTTTGTAACTGTTTTGACTCTTTTGACCCTTAAGAAAACCGTAAATGACAATTTTTAACCCAACTTTTGTTTATTTGACAATTTAAGCCCAAAAATGGGTTTTATGTTGCAATATGTTTATCATAATCTTAGAAGTTAATATTCTTGACTTGTTTAGTGTAATATAACTTAGATCATGTTTGTTTTCCTTCTTATGGCATAGATCTCGAGATTTCTTCCCTTTTGATTACATATTCATCACAAAAACACATAAAATCACACATACATGCATAAAATCATACATAGCATACACATACACATAGATCTACACATTTTCTTGTATTCTCCCCCATAAAACATATAAAAACCGAAAAGAGAGGGGTATGAACTCACCTTTGTTTGTTGTTTTCGATTTAGGAGGAAGAAATGAAGAAAATTTGGTCCTAGCAAGCCTTCTTGGAAGATCTCGAACTTAGAGGTTTCTAAGATGGTGATCATGAGTTTAAATGAGTTAAGGAGAGATTTTTGATAATACAAAGAATCTAGATCATGGATCCAAGCATGAACTTACCTAAGATGATGATTTTTGTGGAATAACCTCCTTGGAATGCTTCTAACTCTCGAAAATTGGATGAAGAAGAAGGAGTGTTTCTTTGAGAGTGTTTGAGTGAAATGTGTGTGTGTGTGTCTTTCCCTTTGTGGTTCTCGGCCGAATGAAGAAAAAGAGAGAAGGAGAAGAGAGAGTGATGATAAGATGGTTTCTTGGAAATATGAGTTATTGCATGGAGAACCAAAATATAATAAGGAGGTGGCAAGTGGAAAGTCAACTCTTTCCCCCCCTCATTTGTGTAGTTGGGCCGAGAAGAGGAGAATAAGAAAAAGAAATTGGGTCTTTTTGTGCTTAAGTCCAATTTATGGCCCAATTAGGTGATTTTTCGGCCCATTGGGCTCCCATGATGGTTTACGGCTCAATTTGTCAAAATAATGGGCTTCATAGTCCATTAGAGTTAATTAGGTTAGTTATGGCCCAATGAGGCCCATTAGGGTATTTTATTTCATTCTAGGCCCAATATGGCCCAAAATGTTAAAATAAGTGGAAGTGGGTCCAATTAGAGTCCACATAGGAGTTCTAAGCCCAAAATAGTCAAATTGGAAGCTTATTGGTCCATTAGGCCCGATAAGGAAATCCTAGTCCATAATGGACTTAAACCGGGATTTCTAGGTTTTCCAATTCTTAGTTGACTATTTGCAGTGCTTGTATAAGGTGTTTGATGGAAGTTTTGTTGTTATTGAATAAGCATTATACATGTTTTCTCATTTTGGTTCACAAATGTTATCATTGTTGTTGTTACAAAGCATCAAAATTTCTAGTTGTGACATCATCCCCCCGTTAGAGGGAATTTCGTCCCGAAATTCTTTTGAAAGCTAGATTTGAGAATGCGAGAATAGGTGAGGGTACTTCTGCTTCATTTGGTCTTCACGTTCCCATGTGAATTCTGGTACGCGTCTCGCGTTCCATCGAACTTTCACAATCGAAATGCGACTTTCCTTAGTACGCTTCACCTCCCTGTCCATGATTTCGACTGGTTCCTCGATCAACAGGAGATTCTCGTTGATTTCAATCTCTTCAAGTGGAATGACGAGAGTTTCGTCAGATAAACACTTTTTCAAATTGGAAACATGGAACACGGGGTGTACACTGCTGAGCTCAACGGGTAGCTGCAGTCTATAAGCCACTGGACCTATTCGGGCAAGAATCTCGAAGGGTCCAATGTATCGAGGGTTTAGTTTTCCCCGTTTCCCAAAACGAATCACCCCTTCCAGGGAGAGACCTTCAATAACACCCTATCCCCGACTCTGAATTCCAAGGGCTTTCGCCGCTTATCGGCGTAGCTCTTTTGTCTGTCTCGTGATGATTGCAGTCGGGCTCTGATTTGAATTATCTTCTTGGTCGTCTCGCGTATGATTTCTGGTCCTGTTAGTGCATTGTCTGATGTTTGTCCTTTTTCTAACTGAGTGTCCCCTACCTCTGCCCAACACAACAGTGATCTACATTTACGCCCATACAATGCCTCGAAAGGAGCGACTTTGATGCTCGAGTGATAACTGTTGTTGTATGAGAATTCGATCAAAGGCAAGTGGGTATCCCATGACTTTCCAAAGTCTATCACACACGCGCGAAGCATGTCTTCAAGGGTTTGAATGGTTCGTTCGCTTTGACCATCCGTTTGTGGGTGGTAGGCAGTGCTCAGGTCAAGTTGTGTTCCCATAGCTTTCTGAAGGGATTGCCAAAAGCGTGAAGTAAACCTACTATCTCTATCTGAGATGATAGATATTGGCACTCCGTGGAGTCTCACAATTTCCTTGATATAGATCCTTGTCAGACGTTCCATCTTGTATGATTCTTTTATTGGCAGGAAATGAGCGGATTTTGTCAATCTATCGACTATTACCCATATGGTATCCAAACCATCAGTCGACTTGGGTAGTTTGGTCACAAAGTCCATAGTAATCCTTTCCCATTTCTACTCGGGAATTAATGGTTGTTGTAGTAATCCCGAGGGCTTCTGATATTCCACCTTTACTTTAGCACATGTGAGGCATTTGCTAATGTAAGTGGCAATTTCTGCCTTCATGTTAGGCCACCAATAATGTTGCTTGATATCCAAGTACATTTTATATGAACCCGGATGAATGGAGTATCACGTCTTGTGAGCTTCATTCATGACTACTTCTCTGAATCCCCCAAGTTTAGGGACCCAAATGCGGTTCATGAAGTAATATGTTCCGTCCTCCTTCACTTCGAAATTCCTTTCCATTCCACGTAGCGCTTCGCTCGTTCTGTCTTCTGCCTTCATGGCATCCGACTGGGCTACTCTGATTTGCGAGGTCAGGTGGGATTGGATGGTTGTGGAGAGAGTCTTCAAATGACGATTCGAGTAATCCTTCCGACTCAAGGCATCAGCTACTACGTTAGCTTTACCTAAGTGGTACTTGATTTCGCACTCGTAATCGTTCAGCAATTCAACCCATCTTCGTTGCCTCATGTTTAACTCTTTTTGATCTAAGATGTGCTGGAGACTCTTGTGGTCGGTGAAAATGGTGCACTTGGTACCATAAAGGTAGTGCCTCTAAATCTTCAGGGCGAAGACCACAGCTCCTAATTCCAGGTCATGGGTAGTATAATTCACCTCATGTGTCTTCAGTTGCCGGGACGCATAAGCTATCACCTTTCCATGTTGCATGAGTACACAGCCTAAACCTTGATTCGACGCATCACAGTAAACTACAAAGTCTTCTGTACCTTTCGGCAGTGATAGTACCGGTGCACTGCAGAGTGCTTGCTTCAGAGTTCGAAATGCAGCTTCTTGTTTATCCGTCCATTCAAAAGGCACGCCCTTTTGTGTAAGCAAGGTAAGTGGCTTGGCTGTCTTGGAGAAGTTCTGAATAAACCTCATGTAGTAGCCTGCGAGACCTACGAATTGACAAATTTCGGTGGGTGTCGTTGGGATCGCCCATCCTTCGATAGCTTTGACTTTAGAAGGATCCACATGTATCCCTTCCTGACTAACAACATGACCCAAAAATTTCACACTACGGAGCCAAAACTCACACTTATAGAGTTTTGCGTATAACCTTTCGGTTCGCAGGGTTTCCAGGATTTGTCGGAGATGTCGGCCGTGTTTTTCTTCGCTTCGGGAATAGACGAGGATATCGTCGATGAAAACGATGACAAAGTTGTCGAGGAATGGTCGGCAGATTCGATTCATTAGGTCCATGAATGTGGCAGGGGCATTCGTTAGACCGAAGGGCATTACGACAAATTCATAATGTCCATAACGAGTTCGGAAAGCGGTTTTGGGAATATCCTCTTCCCGGACTTTGAGTTGGTGGTATCCAGATCGCAGATCTATCTTAGAGAAGTGACTTGCTCCTTGGAGCTGGTCGAATAGATCGTCGATTCGCGGAAGTGGATAGCGGTTTTTGATAGTGAGCTTGTTAAGTTCCCTATAGTCAATACACATCCTAAAGGTACGTCTTTCTTCTTAACAAAGAGAACCGGAGCTCCCCAAGGTGAGAAGCTGGGTCGGATGAATCCTTTGTCCAAAAGCTCGCTGAGTTGACTGGACAACTCTTGCATCTCCGCGGGAGCCAATCTGTAGGGCGATTTGGCGATGGGAGTAGCTCCTGGCACTAGATCAATTCGGAACTCGATTTGTCTTTCTGGGGGTATTCCTGGAAGATCCTCCGGAAAGACATCCGGGAAATCGCAAGCCACAGGGATGTTTCGAATATTGATCTCTTCTTTGGACTTATCCACTATATGAGCTAGAAAAGCCAAGTCCTTCTTTCGTAGATACTTCTGTGCCTTAATGCACGAGATAAGACGAAGGTTCGTGCTGGGTTTGTCTCCGTATATAATCAGGGTTTCATGATTCGGGAGGCGAAGGCGAACGACCTTCTCGTGACACATAATTTCAGCATGGTGGGGGCTTAACCAATCCATGTCGATAATCACATCAAAACTCCTAATGGAAACAGGCATTAAGTTTATTTGAAAGACGTGATGATTTAAAGTCAGGGTACATCCGTTGTAGATTTCCCCAGTGGATTCTGTTTTCCCATTGGCCATTTCCACCCTAAAGGTTTCATTAAGCTTCTGGGGTTGTTGTTTTAACAAATGTTTGAATTTATTACTCACAAAACTTCGTTCTGCCCCGGTATCAAATAGGATGCATGCATAAGTGTGGTTTAGGAGAAACGTACCGGTAACAACAGCGGGATCCTAGACCGCTTCTCCCTGACCCATAGCTAGCACTCTTCGTGTTCCTCCGTTCCCAGGGTTGTTGATGTTGGGGCAGTTTCGACGGATATGCCCAGTCTTTCCACATCCATAGCAGGTGGGGCTTGATCCTGTGTTATTGCCGCTATTGTTGGTGTTGTTGTTGTTGTTGTTGTTGTTGTTGCGGTTGTTGTTGTTTCCTTGTTGTTGGTTATGGGGAGGATAGGTCCTGCAATACCTTGCCGTGTGACCCTTCCGATTGCAACTGGTACAGTGCATCTCTCTGCATTCGCCATTATGATGAAGACTGCACTTGTTGCACTTTGGGAGATTCCCAAAATACTGCTTAGGGGCACTTGGATTGGCTGAGGCTGGAGCATGTGGTGTGGAGGGAACTTGGGTGGTTGCAGCATTGACTGTCACTGTCTGTTGCTTCTTTGACGACTCTGAGCCTTGTCGTCCTTTTCTTTTGTTGTTCTTTCCTTTCTTGTTGTCACTCTCCTTCTTGCCTTCAGTTTCCACTGGCTTCTCGCCCTTCTTGTTGTTGTGGTCGTACAGTTTCTTAGCCAATCTATTGGCACTGTCGAAAGTTTCAGGATTTGCAGCTATTACATTTCCTTGAATTGGGGAGGTTAATCCCCAGATGAATCCTTCGATTTTCTTTCTCTCTGAAGTAATCATGCCAGGGCACAACAGTGACAGCTCGCTAAACCTTTCTATGTATGCATCTATGTCGGAATTTCGGACGGTGAGATTCCACAGCTCTTGCTCCATTTTCTGAATTTCGCCTCGCGGGTAGTACTCAGCCATCAACATTTCTTTCAACTCCGTCCACGGCATAGCGTTGGCTACGGGGAGAGTCATGGCCTCTACATGTCCATTCCACCAAGTAAGAGCTTGGTCAACGAACGTGCATGCGACGAACTTCACTTTCACCTCCTCGGGGCATTCACATATCTCAAATACCGATTCCACTTTTTCCATCCATCTCTTTAGAGTTATCATTCCACCCGTGCCATTAAAGGTTAGTGGCTTGGCGTTGGTGAAGTCCTTGTAAGAGCATGTCTTGGTAGGTCCTTGATTTGCTCCGTTGTTCGAACTCCCAGCCCCTTGTCCATTGACTCCACCATTGTTCCCTTGGTGGATTTGCGCCATGGCTGCAGTAACCGCAGCAGATACAGCTGCTTGGAAGGCGGCTGAGTTGACTTCAGGTGGGGTTGGTCCAGGGTTTCCACGGGTTGGTCGTTGGGATATCTTTCTGTCATGGAACGGAAAGATGTTGAGTGCCTATGATTTTTATGAGATTGTGGTCCTATAAACTAGGTGTATTGCATGAACTTAAGTAGTTTCGCATGTTAACATACAATCATGGATACATAACACATAACTGATAACAACATCACAATAGGACACATAAAATTTTCCATTAATATTATCCGCATTTTGATACATGAAAATTTACTCGAAAGAGCATACGTAAGTGGTGCAAGTTTGGCAGCGTAACAGCTCTATGAGTAGTGTAATCACTTAAACATAGAGTCGATGGTACATAGCATAGATTATATAAGCATAATACTAAGGATAGGTATGACTAGTCCTAGTCATGGCGGGATGTGCCAGAGGGTGGTGCTGAAGAAGTTGACGCTCCCTGAAGGCGAGCCACTTGTTGTTCCGCGTCACGGAGGCGAGTCTCCCACCTCACCTGCCTCATGTGAAACTCTCGGATGACCTCTCGCGTCTCCTGTTCTGCACGCTCGACTCTAGTTCGCATCTGGTGCATCTGGTCAGCGGTGCTCTGAGCCAGGTCGCCGGTGTTCCGCAGTCGTCTCACCATGATCGGAAGCGCGCGATCAGCTGGTCCTCCCTCCCTCAAGTTGTAGAACTCGCGTGACATGCCAAATGGAGGTCGTTGTCCCTGCTGTCTGCTCCATCTCCAAATATCGATACCCCAGGGGGGTGCAAGGCCAGTCGGACCCATCCGGTGGGCGGGCACCCTAGTCGGGTAAGGGGGGTTGATGACTTCGGACTCCACGTCCGAATCACCATCATCGCTAGGTTCCTCCTCGAAGTCCTCTTCGGCTTCCTCTTCCAGGACCTCCACGGGATCGGCAGGTCCACCCTCGACTTTCGCCTCATGTTCCTCTTCAGACCCTTCCTCAGGGTCTTCTTCAAGTTCCTCCTCCAACCATCCGTTATTTCCCTAATTAGGGAAATAACGATCTCCGCGGTGATGGAAGCCGGCCATATAGTCTGCGAGAGTATATAAATGTACTATTATTCCTAAGATGTTTTAATTATTATGTAAATTGAGTTGATGTTCTTTTCTTGGTAACAAAGGGGTACGTTTTTAGGTTTACCGTCCATCGAGGTTTTCTCGGAGTATGTAATAGTTGTACTTCGGAGAAAATGTAGTTGATCAGGCTACATCCACCCCTTAATACAACTAAAAACAATCCCGACTTAACCAAGATGTCAGTATTTTCTTACTTTATTTTGTATTATGTTCTTTTTCCTATATCGCACAAGTAAAGATGTTTTTATCGTTGCGTTTTGTTTTGTTTTGTTCATAGTGGTTTTAGTTCCTCTTTGGTTTATAGTTGCATATCAATGTGGGATTAGATATGCCAGTTCACTATAAACAGAGCTCTGATACCAACCTGTCACACCCCCGAAACCAGACGGCGGAAACGTCCGAGGGCTCGCGTGACTTAAATTGAATATCATCACAATGAATATACATGAATCATAACATAAACATCACCATGCATCAATACATTACAACTGATATTGTTCACATCCAGTACATTGTTTTAAACATTACACATTCATAACATAAATTGTTCGAGAGTTTTTAAAACATAACATCCTAACGTACTTGATATTACCCTGCAGCTTACCTGTTACCTAAGAATACAAGTTATTTTGAAAAACGTCAACATATGAAATGTTGGTGAGTTCATAAGCAGGGTTGTGATAAAAATGATTTGTGTAGTTTGTAAAACCCAGAAAATCCGATATTTTCTGAAAAGACAGTTGTTTATCAAAGTGTGGAGATCCATAAGTTGATGCATGAATGATCTCAAAACGTGTATAAAAAGGGAGTTTTGTATTATAGTTATAGAAGGATACAAGCGAGTGATGTTGATTTCCTCGAAAAACCCGATGTTTTCCGAATACATAAAATACAGTTACTTCTCAAATTGTTATACTGCCACAATGAATGATTTTGATTACTCTTCCTTGATTATTCGGATGGTATTGGATTAATTAATTTTTGTGAGTCGTTATAACCATGCATAATAATGACTAGTTCGTATGTCTTGGCTACCTATCGTGCGTCGGGATTGATCTTAAGATTTTGTCACCCTAGACTGGTCGAGTCTAACTGTAGCGAACAACTGAGGTGTGGGGGAGTCACCCCCGTATAGATCTATACACAAACTCTCGCTCTCCTTCCAGGAGACTTTGATTATGACTACAGACTACGAATGACCCTTGGAGGTATCGCCCGTTATTACTCACTTAACCCAAATAACATTGATTAATATTGATTAACGACCTAAATTTGTTTACTTTGATTACGCATAAGCCTAACAAACGAGGAGAAGAGGAAAACAGAGTCCTGCTACTTTCGTGAGTTATTTCAGGCTGTTGGGTATACGAAGGACACGTTGGTCCATTTCGCATTTGATTACTCGGACCTTACTAGCAGTGCTAGTGGGCCACTAAGGGTCCCAAATAACATTGATTACTATTGATTAACGACCTGAATTTGTTTACTTTGATTACGCATAAGCCTAACAAACGAGGAGAAGAGGAAAACAGAGTCCTGCTACTTTCGTGAGTTATTTCAGGCTGTTGGGTATACGAAGGACACGTTGGTCCATTTCGCATTTGATTACTCGGACCTTACTAGCAGTGCTAGTGGGCCACTAAGGCCCAATAGCACTTAAAAGCCATTGAGGGTCCCTTTAATATGAAATTGGGTCATCGAAGGCCCAATAACATTTATTATTATTATCTCTTGGGCCCGAAAATCATGTGGATGGATCACAAAGGCCCAACAAGCATGATTGGAACTTTCAAGCCCAGAGTTTTGAATGTTTACTTGTTTTAGGTATTGCATAATTGTTGGAAGGTTTGATTGAACGATTGTTATTTTTGTATCGACTCGAGACCGGTCGATTTGTTTATAACGATATTTGGATTTATACGTGTATTCATCTTTCAATTTTTTTAAGTCGTAGTTTAGTATTCTTGACTCAATATTCTAGAAATAAAATGATTGACTTAAGAATATTGGTTTGACCTTTTCAGCCCTTCTTTAATAAAAATGGCAATTTTAGTCCCTTATATAAAAAAAAGACATTTTTGCCCTTAAACTATTTTCTTGACACTTTTGAATCATAGACTTGTTCAAATGATATTTTTAGCTCAAACTTATTCTTTGGCAGTTTCAGCCCTTCCAGAAAAGTGTTCTTCGGTTAAAGCCCAAACTTTTGCAATTTTTTTTACAATTTTGGCCCAAAATCCAAAAACTTTACATTTTTGATCCTCTTTGGAAAAGACAAACATTTTTAACCCTTGAAATAGTTTTGTTTAACTCTTTATCCATTGTTTTGAAGAATTTACCATTTCAGCCCTTAAAAGTCATATTTTTCGCAACTTTGGGCTTAATGGGCCGAAAAGCCCAAAAATTGGCCCATTAAGCTAATATTTACATTTCAAGTCCCTTGAAGAGCATAATATTCATAAAAACATTTGTTGTAACTATTTTGACTCTTTTGACCCTTAAGAAAACCGTAAATGATAATTTTTAACCCAACTTTTGTGTATTTGACAATTTAAGCCCAAAAATGGGTTTTATGTTGCAATATGTTTATCATAATCTTAGAAGTTAATATTCTTGACTTGTTTAGTGTAATATAACTTAGATCATGTTTGTTTTCCTTCTTATGGCATAAATCTCGAGATTTCTTCCCTTTTGATTACATATTCATCACAAAAACACATAAAATCACACATACATGCATAAAATCATACATAGCATACACATACACATAGATCTACACATTTTCTTGTATTCTCCCCCATAAAACATATAAAAACCGAAAAGAGAGGGGTATGAACTCACCTTTGTTTGTTGTTTTCGATTTAGGAGGAAGAAATGAAGAAAATTTGGTCCTAGCAAGCCTTCTTGGAAGATCTCGAACTTAGAGGTTTCTAAGATGGTGATCATGAGTTTAAATGAGTTAAGGAGAGATTTTTGATAATACAAAGAATCTAGATCATGGATCCAAGCATGAACTTACCTAAGATGATGATTTTTGTGGAATAACCTCCTTGGAATGCTTCTAACTCTCGAAAATTGGATGAAGAAGAAGGAGTGTTTCTTTGAGAGTGTTTGAGTGAAATGTGTGTGTGTGTGTGTCTTTCCCTTTGTGGTTCTCGGCCGAATGAAGAAAAAGAGAGAAGGAGAAGAGAGAGTGATGATAAGATGGTTTCTTGGAAATATGAGTTATTGCATGGAGAACCAAAATATAATAAGGAGGTGGCAAGTGGAAAGTCAACTCTTTCCCCCCCTCATTTGTGTAGTTGGGCCGAGAAGAGGAGAAGAAGAAAAAGAAATTGGGCCTTTTTGTGCTTAAGTCCAATTTATGGCCCAATTAGGTGATTTTTCGGCCCATTGGGCTCCCATGATGGTTTACGGCTCAATTTGTCAAAATAATGGGCTTCATAGTCCATTAGAGTTAATTAGGTTAGTTATGGCCCAATGAGGCCCATTAGGGTATTTTATTTCATTCTAGGCCTAATATGGCCCAAAATGTTAAAATAAGTGGAAGTGGGTCCAATTAGAGTCCACATAGGAGTTCTAAGCCCAAAATAGTCAAATTGGAAGCTTATTGGTCCATTAGGCCCGATAAGGAAATCCTAGTCCATAATGGACTTAAACCGGGATTTCTAGGTTTTCCAATTCTTAGTTGACTATTTGCAGTGCTTGTATAAGGTGTTTGATGGAAGTTTTGTTGTTATTGAATAAGCATTATACATGTTTTCTCATTTTGGTTCACAAATGTTATCATTGTTGTTGTTACAAAGCATCAAAATTTCTAGTTGTGACAAATGCTTAACATTATGGATAGGAGATTGACTCAATTGGACCAATCAATTCATGCAATTCGAGTTGGTTGCGAGAGATGTAGTGGCCCACACTTGACAAAGGATTGCAATATGGATGAATATGGAAACAAGAAAGCTCAAGTATGCTACTCAAGCGGGGACAAGTATGATGAAGATTGGAGAAAACCAAAGAAAGAGTGGCTACCTTACGAAGAATACAAGAAGCAAAAAGAAGAGAAATTTAGGCAAACTGGCCGAGGCTTCTACCAAAGAGAGCAACCACCGGTTGAGAAGAAATCAGAATTAGAGACCATGTTGATGAAATTCATGGAAGCTTCAGAAAAAAGACACGATGCTACTGACACTGCAATGGAAGAACAAAGAACTATATTGAAGAATCATCACGAAATGATGATAGATCAGCAAGCATTAATAAAGAATCAGCAAGCCTCCATCAATAACCTTGAAGTACAACTTGGTCAACTTACCACTTTGGTTAATGAGAAGATGTTCCCGAAAAATCCTGAAAACAAAATCAAATCTCACGTAATGGCCATAGATATTGAAGAAGAGGCGATTTCTGAGTTCCTAGAAGCCTTAGAAGTGGAGCCACAACAGCCTGATCCAAAGCCAAAGAAGCCGAAGCTCGAAATTGAAGAATCTGCTGAATTACCCAGTTCACGTCGTGATCCCGCCATGCTCACATCGTGGGCTCAGTCTGAACAGAAGAAATTCGTATCTGTTCCAGCTTATAAACCACCTTTTCCATTCCCGTCTAGAGCTAATCTCAGTCCACTGGAGAGAGAACATATGGAGTTTATCAAGCAATTGAAGGGTATTCCTATCAATACTCCTTTTATTGGTTCACTTGCAAAAGTTCCAGAATATGCTAAGTTCTTACAAGACTTGTTAGACACTCATCAGCAATTAAAGAAGAATTCTAAGGTGATTCTAAGTGAGCAAAGCTCAAAAGTTGTGTTGGGAGAAATACCTAAGAAGATGGGGGATCCTGGACAACTCACTCTCCCATGTGAGTTTGGGAATAATTTGAAGGTTTATGCTTTAGCCGATTCTGGGGCTAGCATAAATTTGATGCCTTATTCGTTTTATCAAAAATTAAATATTCAGAAGTTGAAGGCTACAAAGATGACTATTCACATGGCAAACCGTTCAGTGAAACAGCCCCTGGGCATTGTGGAAGATATTCTCGTGAAAATTGGAAAATTTGTTTTTCCAATAGACTTTGTCGTTTTAGATATGAAAGAAGATCCCAATGTCCCAATTATTCTTGGTCGCCCGTTACTTAACACTGCTGGAACTCTGGTGGATATACGCGAATCCAAGCTCACCTTGAGAGTTGGGGATGAGAAGGAAATTTTTGGAATAGAAGATTGTTTCCAAGGGAATCATGCTCGAGAAGAAGTTTTCAACATTGATGAAGAAAATGAACTTGAAGAATTAGAGAAGCTCATGGAAGAAGAAATCAAAACAATTCAACAAGTTAAAAGAACAAAACCAAGAGCATTTGTTCCATTTTTAGTTGAAGTCATTGCCTACACGAATCCAACTTCTTGGGTGAGCAAGGAAGATGATGAGATGACGAGTGATGAAGAGGAGGTTACATCAAAAATAACAAGTCCAGTGGTAAAGGAAGAAAATGATACTATGGAGTGTAAGTATGAAGACAAGATAGAGACTAAAGGGACCAAAAGCAAGCTTGATGGAGACGAGGTCAAAGCTAAAAAGGAAAATTCGAAAAAGGCATATAAAATACGTGTTCAAGCTTACAAGAGGCGTTTCAAGGAGCAAAAGATCCTGGTGGTGAACTCTTCAGATGATTCAACGTAGGAGGCACGAAGTCCAGCTCAAGACTCCTCAAAAAAGAAGCGTTTCTCGGGAGGCAACCCGAGTTTGGTTTGCATTTTCTTTCTTTTTCTTTTTAGTTTTTAGCATGTTCTTAAGAAGTCGATCATGTCATCTGAATTATTATCTGCATAAGGAGTCATTAAAATCAAGTGGTAACACTTATTGAATATCTTACAAAATTAAATTTGGAGAAATTAATAAATTTCATGATCAGAAAGGACTCACGACGTGAACCATTTCGGATTCACGACGTGAATTCAGATGGAATACGGGCATAAATATTTTATGATAACTATTTTTTATGCCTTAGCCCACTTCCGACTTAAATGGCCCAATTCTAGAGTCCAGACAAAACTCACGACGTGAACCATTATGGATTCACGACGTGAGTTGTAAATTATTCGGGACCACAGATTAAAGGATAAGGAATCAGTTTGACCTACCACTTTGTTTATTCCTCACGAAGTGAAAGCGGCACCTGGTCCCCTCCATTCGATATTGGCCGACAACCACTCTATTTTCCTTTTTGCTTACGTAATACTTCAATCTAAGGTAATGGTTCTTAAGTACTACGTTTAATTCTTCTCTAATAGTTGAACTTAGGTTTAGGGTTTGTTAGTTAGTTGAAATGTATGCCCTAGAATTCGTGAATTAGCCTTGGAATGTAGACGATTTATGGTCGAAAATAACATAGGAGTAAACCCTCAGCATTGTATTGGCCGATTTGTACAGGAACAGAACAGAATTTGACATCGATGACGAACTCACGACGTGAATTCTTAGGAATTCACGACGTGAATTATGGGCTGAACAGTTTTCTATTTCTTTTATTTCTAAACTTGTGGGTTGTTTCTTTTGGCTGTGTTTGTTGCTTGTTTTTGCAGAAATGGGTCCTAGAAGTGGGGCACCTCTTGGAGTTGCGGGTTTACACCCGTTTTACAATTTTCCCACAACGATGTCCCGAGACATCTTGACCCGATGGAACAACAAATTAGGGTGGCTCTACAACCGAGAGATTGCTGTTGCTCCTACAATCAATTGGACGCGGTTGAGGGAAGTCGGGCTCGTGGAAAGGATGTCCCCGTTTTTGACAAAAATATTTATTGGAGATGGGTATTCATTCACTTGCTCGGGTTGGCTCAACCTATTTCGGATCCAAGAGCGGGTGTATAAGGAATTTTGTGTTGAGTTTTTCTCAACAGTGACATTCCAGGAGACTGTCCTAGACCCACATTGGCCGCAAGCTTTGGTATTCCGGTTAGGGGGTGAGTATCGGGAGTGCAGCCTCGTTGAATTCGCTTGGAGGGTTGGAATATATGATCGACAAGAGGCAATGACTCCCGAATTTGGTATGTTCTTGAACGACGCAGCTAGAGGATACACGGAGGGTGTCACTGGATATGCTTTCTGGCATAATATTGCATCCGGGATTTTTAATTTCGGAGTGTCTCCCGAGAGTAGTATTTGGTCCCCTATCCACCGCTTACTCCACCGTTTCATCACATTCTCCATCAATCATAGGAGGCATGGAGACAAAGTAACAAAGCAAAATCTATTCTTCTTATGGTGTATCCTGCAGCCCGGAGTGTGTTGCAACATTCCGTATTTTTTGGCACGTTTTCTGGTTGGTTCTGCAGCTAGTTCTCGCCCGGGGAGCCCTATTTGTGGAGGGCAATTTATTACGCGTTTGTCCCGCTCATATCATTTGCTTGTCCTTGATATTACTCGTTCCATGACTTGTGTGGATGAGCATGAGTTTGGCATGGGGTATTTGGAGACCATGCGGGTTGTCAGAAACTTTGGGTCGCATTGGGGAATGGTACCTTCAGATGATGAGGGTAATGAGGGTGATGAGCAGCCTGATACACAACCATAACAACAACCACAGCCACGACCTAGGAGAAGAAATGTGAGAGGAAGAGGAGAGAGAGGACAGCCAATGCATCCACCCGCACCCATGGTAGGAGCACCTTTTGGGAATGATATGGCTGGGTATTTTGACCAGTTATCATTGAGCGTCAACTGGATTGGGGGTACCATGGAGAACGTGGTTCGACACCTTGGGGTGGAGCAGTCGCCTCATTTTGGGTATCATTACCCAATTTGCCCGAGGTGGACGGAGTATCGAGGACATGGAGGAGATGGGGCGGGCACTAGTGGAGCAAACGAGGAGGATGAAGATGATTGATCAATTAGTTTTATTTTGTTTGGTTTGTTTTTATTTTGTTTTTAAATTTGTTTGGATTGTAAGACTTTAAGATATTATGTTACTTTGCTCTTCTTTGGTTGTTAACTTTCAGTTTGCTAAGGCGTCTTGGGGAAGGAGTAAGGTCAAGTCAAGAGTCGTGTTCGTTTAAGTGAGTGTCGTTCAAGTTTAGAAGTTGAAAGTCGAAACCCACAATTGGAAATAAGTGTGGGGTGAGTCGAGAGAGAGGTTATAGTTAGAAGAGTCGTCAAAATACACTGAATTTAGAAGGGTCTTAATTCGTTAAGATGTTGAGTGGAGTATATGCATTTACAAGGAATAAGAAGGCAGTTTTCATTCTGGTTTACCCAGAGTTCACGTCGTGACCCTTTATTTCTCACGTCGTGAACAAAGTTCCAAGGAAATTTAGAATGCGCGATTCAGTGACTTCACGTCGTGAGCCTGTACTGATTCACGTCGTGAGTTGTGAATTTCCACCATATTCATTTTGTTCCGTTCTTCTTCATTACATGGAATTACTACCATTCCTTACGACACTTTTGTGACGATTCGATGGGTTGTTTTCTCTAATATACAATGTGGCGTATGCTTTCCCACATTGTCTACATGATTTGGAGGCTTGCACCATTCTTTTTGAAGATTGAAGTTTTGATTGATGGCTGGTTTCGCAAGTTCAAGTCCGAGTTCTTATTTTAAAGAGGTCCATATTCGAGATGCACGTTTTTCCACACTTTTGGAGTTTTGATCACGCCACTATCCCAGGGGAGTCTGTTCCTTTTTCTCCCTTCTCTTAATTTTTATATTATTTTAAGCATACAATGAGGGCATTGTATGAAATAAGGGTGGGGTAGGGGTAGAAGTAGAAAAAGTAAATTGCTAGATAATTTGGTACATTTTAAAATTTTTATTAATTGGATCTAGTAGTAATAATTTGAACTGTACTTGCTGGTGGAATGATCCGATAAGAGCTCAAATGTTTAGTTGAGCCGATATACGTTATAATGCATTTGTGGCCTCCCTTATTTTAGTGAAATCATGGAACAAAAACATAACCCTGCTTAGTTTGAGGAATGCAACATGTTTAGCAGCCTAAACCTGAAATGTATCCAGGAAAGATATGTCTTAACCAATAAAGGTTGAAGTTAAGCGCCCCTGCTTAAGCATGTAAGGTTTTGAAAAAAAAAAGAAAAAAAAAGTGAGTTATACATGTAAAAAAAAGAGAGAGAAATTACCGAAAAGTAAAAATTCTTGAAGAATTTTGGAGCTATCAAAGTTGAAGATCAGAAGATCAAAGTTCTAAAGAATCAAAAGTTAAAGATGCCAAAAATCATGAAAGAAGTGAATTCAATGAAGTGAAAGATCAAACATTAAAGAAAAGAAGAATTCAAGAGCTCCAAGTTGTGGTATCTTCTAAAAAGTTGTAATTCTCTAGTTTATGTATGCTTGGGTAGCTTTACAAAAATATCTTGAGGTTAGAAAACTCTCTGAGGATGGATTCGGAGGGTTGCATAAAATGAGCATTGTTCGAAAGAAGTGGGTAATTGTTTATGAAGATTGTGAGTATTTAAAGTATGGGGGGTCATTTAGGAAACAATTTAGACACAAATGCATGCGTTGAGGTCTTGGCATAATGGCTGAGCTGGAATTGGATTGTTCTATGTAATGCTAGTGATGAAGGTTTAAGTTTAAATAAGTAGATTTGCTTGAGGGCAAGCAAAGCCTAAGTGTGGGGTATTTTGATATTGCCATATTTATACATAGTTTTAGGCAATATTGATCTACATTTTATTAAATATTTTGGTTATTTGCACATAATTATGGTACTTATAAGGATAAATTGTTATGTGCAGCCAAATAGAAGTATTTTCAAAGAAAGGGACCAGAAGTAACAATACTTGGAACTTTGGGGGGCTTGAAGAAAAGAAGAACGAAAAAACACCCAAAAGACATACTCACGACGTGAACAGTTCATGGTTCACGACGTGAGTAGAGAGTTCTAGAAGATAAGCATCCGGGTGAAGGAATCCTTGCCGAACACGATTATCTCGAAGTTCACGACGTGAGTCTTAAATTCTCACGACGTGAACAGGAAATTTAAAGATATTATAAATACCTTTGTCCATTACGATTTGGGGGACTTTTGGCTGAAGGAAGAGGTTCCAGGAGACGATTTACAGCAGAAGTAAGGCTCTGGAAAAAGGGTTTTCAACACCAAAAGAGTAAAAGTTCATAATTAAGTTATTTGTTTGATCCTTATGAACATGTTTTCTTATTTAAGTTGTGTTTATGTGTTAGTTGCTACTATGAGCAGCTGAATCTAGCTACTCTTATCTAGCTAGATGAAGCTTCTAACTTATGAATAGCATAATTTCATATGGATTTATTTAGTTGGTGAATTGCTTGTGTTTGATTTATTGTTACCTAGCATGCTTATGTTGTTGCTTTAGTTGTTTAAATTCATGTTATGTGTAGTTTAGTGACCATTAGCTGCATGAACTTGATAACCTAGTAATTTAGTGAACATTAAATTACTAGAGCTAGGATCAACCAAAATCTTAGTTAGTAATTAAAGTAATTAACTTTGTTGTGCTAGAGAACATATATTATGACTATAATTGTGTTTACATGATAAATCTTACATAGCATATTCTTAAACATAATTGGTTCTATGTTTAATTGTGTGTGACCATACACAGTTTTACATGAATTAATTAACTATTGGTAAATTTAGACCTAAATTACTAATATAATAACAACCAACTTAATAATCCATAATTATTAGCTAGCCATAAGGACGAAGTGGATTCGAGCTGGATAAGAGTGTGTTTTTAATTATTGATTGAATTTGAGTTAAGTTAGTCTGATCTTGCAAAATCAGATAAAAACCCTTTTTAGCTTGTTAATAATTAGATTAATTTAGTAGTAAATAGATTAATTAATAACACCGTTCCCTGTGATCGACACCCGACTTACCCAAGCTATACTGTAATCTGACTAGGTACACTGCCTATAAGTGCATAGTTAGTCTAAGTTTGTTAGGTTATAAATATTAAAATTAGTGGGTACTTTCGTGCACATCAATAATCCATCAACATCTATGTTGTATGACTATTGTCAGTCTAGTTGTCTATTATCATGGAAACAACCTCGTTGCCTATTCTTATAGCAACCGTGCCATGTGCACCATAGTCTGATATGGCTACCTACGCTACCCACATCAAACTGGGGGGGGGGGGAATTCAGCTAGGTATAGCTCGAGCAAGAAACACCTTCAGAATAATTAACAATGCTCATGCAAAACAAACTATGAAGATATTTATCGATGGCATTTCTCCAAGACGATAGAAACGCCACAACATCCATGTCGTACATTCATATAGCAGCCCTGCTCTGCAATAACATCATTAGCAGCAGCCTTTCTCTGCATAACATTACCAACAACAGTTACGCTACATCACACCGACCAGATCACACTCCTCCCAATGAAGGAGTATCAAGTCAGCTCAAGCTGCATAAGCAATTATTGGCTTGTCGCACAACACCACGACTCTCGTGGGCGAGGTTCGGTCGTTCCTTTTACTCTTTGATGCATTGGTGCTTAATCTAGTCCGATCTGATTGTCAGCAATCCAATCACAGAGGACTATGGGGACTTGAAGACACACAGATTATATGACTAAGTCCAATCCAATGTCATTGGCCACGTACCAATAACATCGGACTAGGGGGACTTGATGATACATGGTCCATTAGCATGGCCTAGACAGTTGTGGCGCGCCAGCGCTGCCTGGCGCTCCCTTGCCAGCCTCGCTGGGGACTCCCTTGCCAGCCTTGGTGGGGACTTTCCTGTCGGCCCGGCCTGACGCTCCCTTGCCGGCCTTTGCTTGCGTGCGCCAGCCAGCCTCGCTCAGCGCCTCCGGGCGGCCTTGCCTAACTCCTTGCTAGTTGGGCCTGAATTGGGCTGGCCCAAGGCCTGACCTAATTCACCTTAACCTAACTGTCCACTGTAAATAAAATAGTGCCTACTCCATGAAGGGGGGACTTCAACCAATGGCTAAGCCGCCACCTATATCTCTCCTCTTGGCTCAACGGCCACAGTATACTCCGGCTGGGTGGCTCAGTCGCGACCCGCCGCCGTCAACCACCATACACCACCACCAGCACCAATATGGTCCTCTCCAGCTAAGGGGAACCATCTCAGATCTACCAGATGATCTAACCTGATCGTCGGAGCCTGCTACCGGGCACAGTCCCTGGGGCGGTTCTAACGCATCTCTCTGATTGTGACTAGCAAATCTCTCCTCCATAGCTGCCATCAAGAGAAGAGAAGACCAAAAGAGTCGTCGGAGTTCTATGTCACATAAGCTAGAAGCTCGTGTTGATGTTTTGACCCAATCCAACGAGGGTTTTATGATCCATAACAAAAGTTTGGAGTGTGATCTTTCTGATCGTGATCGGGAGTTAGATGCGATGCGAGTGGAGTTGGAATCGTTGCGTGCAAATCGTGATTGGTTGTTACATGTTGGTGTTGTTTGTGTGATGGAAAAGCTCATTGAACATTCGAAGTTCACTGGTGTCAGCCGGATTCGTCACACTGCATTCGTTGCAGGTGAGGAGTATAAGCACACCGGTCTGAAAGCTTAGATTGATGTCGGGACCTACGACCCGGAGGGTAGCGATTACCGTTAAGCCATACATCCAGTCTTGAATATGCTCTATTAGCATTTGTGATAATGCATTACGTTGCGATTCTTGGCTTGGGGCAATTGGATATGGCTGGTCTCAGACTCCTATACGTTTTTTATGATGGTGACGATCTTATGGATGGTGGTGGTGCAATTGTTCTTGGTGTAGGTATAGGCATTGGTGGTGATGTCAATGATGATGACGGTGCTGGTGTCGTTGGTGGGGGCGGTGGTAAAGGTAGTCCTGGTGGTGCTGGTGAAGGAGACGATGGTGGCGTTGAAGGTGGTGTTGGTGGTGCTGATGGTACTGGTGGTACTGGTGGAGGTGGATGTGAATGCGGTGTTGATGGTGCTGGTGGAAGCGGTGATGGTGGCGGTGAAGGTGGTGTTGGTGGTGGCGGCGGTGTTGATGGTGCTGGCGGTAATGGTGGTGCTGGCGGAAGTAATATTTGATCTGGACTCGTTCCATTCTGCTACCCTTCGGGGTATGAAATATGGTTTACTGTTTGTGTTGTTTCTTTTCCTTTGCTTTTGTTAGGCCATGTGTGGCCCGTGTTTTGCTAAATGTAACGAAACAAGTTTGTCTTGGTATTTTGTGTTGATGTTTGTGTGTGTACATGTGTAGCCTGATTGTTGCACTGTTGTCGTTGTGCTAGAATTTTGGATTCTTTGGCCTTTTCAAATCTGCAAAATTCCTATTTAAGATATGTGTCATGCTCTAATGCATTGGTATGTTTGATATATGTGTCATACGCTAATGCATTGGTATATTTGAGATATATGTCATGCTCTAATGCAGTGGTATATTTCAGGAAATATTGTGACATGCTCTACAGGGAACTGGTTAAATGTTGACGGATTCGTCCTGGGAGTTTACCTGAGAACACAACACAAAAGAATCGTTAAAGAATGATCGGGGGTTCTCCATGGACGTCGCTTCGACGATCAAGTTAGTTTTTACTCAGAGAGATTTGGGTAAAACTGTATATGGGAGAAGATTGATCCCTTCCTTAGGCAGGAAGAGATCCTTTTATACCTGTTACTAACGGAATGAGGTGACACTCCCATGTGGGAGTGAGACGTAGCACTCTCTTACTGGGAGAAGTATACCCACGCTTTCTAACTAGGGATGCAAATTTGATCCGCGGATTCGGGTACCCGCGGATACCCGACCCTAATGGGGCGGGTATTCCCCGTCTTGTCGGGTAACGGGGCGGGGATGGGGATTAGGTTTCATACCCAAAGCGGGTACGGGGTGAGGACGGGTATGCCACTATCCGTCCATTTAATACCCGAATATATGTATATATATATATATATCCCCTAATCTAATAAATAAGTAGATTTTTGCCACGTGGCATTCTCTAAGCACCTCCCCATCGAATTTTCCCGCTCAAAATACCAAAGTGAATTTTCGGCTTTACCCTTCTCTTATTTTAAATTCCCTGCGCCCATATACTATCCTTTTAAATTGGTTTCAATCAACTGAAATCGTCAATCTATCCCACAAAATTAGGGATTGTGTGTAACTAACGATGATATGAGGAACCAAATCATGAATTTCATTTCCTTTTCTTCTTCCGATTTCCTTTGTTGTAGCTTTAATTTCATTCTTCAATGCTGAAAAGAAAGAAGTAAAACATCGACCTTGTGTTATGGTTTATGTGTGTGTGCTACAGATGCGATGGAAATAGGCATCGTCTAGAAAAACTTAAGAGTATGATGCTTTGCTTTTGGATAGCTTCCTTGATATTTTTCAGGATTCACATGGAGATGGTTTCAATCTTTTCGCCACAACCAAAACTAATTAAACAAATCTTTGAGCCATAAGATATCCAACATGAAACCTCTAGAGGTAAATTTATTATATTTTATTATTTTTTTGTTTTCTTTGTGTTAACGAGGGAAATCTCATGCTTGAATCCATGATGATAATGTTGCTTGTGCACACCACGTGCTTGATGTAATGTCCATATCATCTATTTCTTTTATGATCGAATAAATAAATGTGAGAGAGCATATGATAGTAGGCTTTCATGGCTGAGAAGGGAAGGATCATACAATAACTTCACTTCGGTGCCCTTAATTCAAAGGATCTGAACACCAAAGACTATTTTTGATGAATGCGAAGGTGTAAATCTGAATTATGTCCTCACTCATTCAATTGATTAATTTCATATGGTTTCAATATAAATATTATTTATATGAGCATAACTCATTATCTTTTGTTTTCTTCTTTTAGGTTGATGGAGATGGAGGGAGGAACGTGCTGCAGGAGGAGAGGTTCAATAAGGTACAAACAATATTTAATGAATACATATATCATTCTATTTTTTAATTTTGTGATTACATTGGGATTGATATATGTTAATTTGTGTTGTATTACCTTATGTATATGAATTTGGTGTATTTAATTTCAGAGTGGCTTTGTTTTCATTTTAGCATATTTGGGTTGTTATTTCTTTACATTAAAGAAAAAAACATGGACATTTTGATTCTAATGTTTGTTTCATTGACTCGATATTGTTTATAGATCTGCAAATCTTGGATCATTTATCTATATCAAGTCTTATGGAGTTCAAAGAAGCCTTGGAATGCATATATAAAAGGTAAAGTTTAACCTCATGTATTATATTAATACATAGATATGTGGAATGAATGCATTTTGCAACAAAGTGACTGATATGAGGAAATTTTAATGTTTTGGAATTCAAATATTTCAATATGGTTGTATTACTAATTAATATGCATATAAACTAATGTCAATATAAAAGGAACATATATCAGGTGGTTTCGGTGGCAAAAGAAAAAACATAATTTATTAGCTATAATGTTAATTGCTTGAAGTCAGACAATAACCATTAGTACTATAATCTTGGGGTTTTTTTTTTACTTTGTATAGATGCAAATTGTAAAACCTCAAAAACAGGATAGGTCGGTATTATGGTGAATAAAAGCAGGACATTGGTGTTGTTCAATTTTCTATCATTTGACATTAAATAAGAGGATTGTAAGATTGTGTTAGAGAGGGAAACACAACATCAATTGGGAGAGAAGATCAATTTTAGTATTTCGGTACTAATTTCGGTTTTACATTGGAGTTTGACATTACGAATTCAACGGCCGTTTTCAACTATATAGGATTTTGATTTAGATCGTATGATTAACATTAGTTTCTTCATATGATGCAGTTCAGTACACGCAAACATTTAAGGAAGCTGCAAATAATTAGACATACATGCATTAAATAAGATTTTTTATCTACTTTTGTTTGATGTGTTCTTTATTTACTTGTATTATAAGTTTTTGATTATTTTTTTACTTTTAACTAAGCAATTATAATATTGCAGTTTGACTTTTGTTTTTTAAAACTTGCACATTGTAGCCTGACACTATGGTTTTTTTTTTTAACTAACAAATCATAATATTGCATGTGCAGCAAGGGACTAACCTTGCTAATTTAGATTGAAATATGATCGTTTATATATAACTATGTTTTTAAATTTTTAAAATTATTTTACTACGCTTATATATAACTCCTTAAAGTTATAATATTTAAAATATAAAACTTTATATCATTCAGTTCAATGGGTCATATATAATGTAAATTAGAGGTTGCATACCCATCGAAATTTTTATGTACAGTAAAAAATAAATAATTATAATAGAATTATGGTCAATTATAAAAAAAGTAAAAAACCTTTTGGAAAAATATTAATTAAAAAGAAAAATAATAATAATACAAGTTACATCATAGACTTAAAATACATTCATGCAAAATATACCATAAATTAGAAAATATTCATATCTCACTTAATATATCTTTTTTCTTTATTTTTTAATCTCTTTTAAAGGTTTTTCAAATGACATTTTCTTTTTCATAATTAGTAACAAAACACTTTATAAAATTTATAGTAATTTCTTGGTTTTATAATTAAATAAGTCCATCTATTTAACCATTTTCATCTTTTTTGTACATGTCCATCAATTTTGAAATTGCAATGTAATTCCATTACTTCAAGGTAGGATGCTTGAATCAACAAAACCGAGTAAACCAACTATAATAAGTTTTATTCGAGTAATTTGAGAGTTTAGACCATTTTTTTCCATAAAAAGTTTGCTACTCTTTTTGAGGTTACAATATGATGCTTAAGGTCACAATACATTTTGTATTAAACCCTTTTTTACCTATATTCAAGAAATAACAAGAGTAAATTACACGAATCGTCCCGCGTATAGGTATCAAAATGCACGTTTAGTCCTATTTTCAAAAATTAACTCGGACCGTCCCTTGTATCGTAAAAAGTTGCATGCTTCATCCCTCATTCGCTTAAATTTGCACGTGTCATCCCTTGTGCGACATAAAATGACTAGAATGCCCTTTTTTATTTCTTTTTCATTTATTTTTGATATTTCTTATTCTTTTTAATTATTAAAAAGAACTTTTATTTCTTTAAACCTAATATATGTATCTTTCCCTTTTGTTGAAGAACAGTTAACACCATCTATACCCAGAACCCCTCTTGCAGACGCCATAAATACCACCAACTCATTTCTTCTCTTAATTGTCATTTTTCTCAACTCCGACAACTACCGGCCACTACGTTTCACCTCCGACGACACAACTTCTCAAGGTCCTACCCTTTACCCTGCTTTCATCTTTCTCCAGTTAAAGTGAAGAACATATGCAACCATGAAAGGAAATATGTTATGCCGAATATGCAACTCCTGGGATCGAAAGAGACCGGAGGACGGAAGGTATCGAAGCATTTAGAGGTCGAATAGAGAAGAATCCAAAAGCTTCGTGAGGAAGAAAAACATGAATCCAAAAGCCTTTGTCAAGATCAGAATCGAAACAATTGTAACTCCTCAGATCCTAATTCCTCCTCCAACCCTAACTTTAAACTCGACTCTTCAAAGTCCAAACCAGAATCCGGCTTCAATTCGTCTTTGATAACCCCAGTAAGTGAAGAAAAAAAGATTGGCACTCTAAATTTACCAAAACAAGATGTTATTCGTGGCTCCGGTTCTTGAAACAATCAGTTACGATGTTTGGGGAAAATGGTGATGATTGGTTGGATCGATTGAAGTACCTGTTGAATGTAGGGTTGTTTGAGGTGGATGATGATGATATGACGGGGGAAACAGACGATTTTAGGCTGGTTAGTGTCGTCGGAGAAAGAATGAGGAGGGGGTGGTTGTCGGGAGTGCGTGTGAAACCGGAAGACAAAGTGGGAAACGGGGGAAAGGGAAAGAGGATGGGGATATTTACTTTCAATTCTTTTGGTTTTTTTTTTTAATTTAAAAAGTGATAAATAATAATAGAAAACTAATTAATAAACTATTAAAGGTAAAATAGTCATTTTATGTCTTCAGGGACTGTCTGAGTGAAAAAATAATAATACAGGGACGGTCCGAGTTAATTTTTGAAAATAGGGATTAAACATGTGTTTTGGCACTTACACGAGGGACGATTCGTGTAATTTACTCAAATAACAATGTAAAAAAATTGATTGTATATTATTGCATCTTTGTGTAAACCGTTGGAAAAAGACAATTTACTTCATTTTTTCTTATTACAACAATGTATTGTGAAATATACCCAATTATAACATCATACTTGTGTCTCTACAAATGTCTTCTAATGCTTAGTGCCTTTGGGGCTGTTGTGGTGATTGATTCGTAATTCCCAGTCATTTTCATTGTTAAAGTGTTGGTTGGTGTTAATGTATTTAATAGTTGGTTGCTAAAGTTTGTTGCATCTTTTTAGGTTCTCAAGTTATTCAGTTATGGCTTCCTTAAGACTCAAATTGACTCTTAATTTTTCTTATTATTATTTTTCTCATTAAGACATTATATAATTGACAAGAAATGGCAACGTATTTTTGTTGATTTATTTATTATAGCATCACACTTTTATTTTTTCCTGTTATAACATTGTATTTTGAAAAATTACCAAATTATCGCATGTCATCCAAATAGATCTGAATATTGTTGATTTTTTTATTGCAAACCACTTATTATGTATTAGTTTTTCTATTTTAATTTGTCAATCCGTGTATCACACGGGTTTTAACCTAGTATATATATATATATATATATATATATATATATATATATATATATATATATATATATTCCTTTTTTTGTAAATGTCAATCAAACAATTACAAAATCCATATTATAACGTAATTATTAAAACCATTATATAAGAATTTTTCATTGAGTTTGACGTTTAATTGATTCTGCAATGCATCTATTTTATTGTCCTTCCCCACCTCTTACTTTTTAGATTTTAACGATATGGGATTTATATGATTAAATAGAAAATTGTAGAATCTCATCCCACATTGGTCCATGTATGAAATAAACCAAGTAGGAAGACTTTACAAATATCAGCGATGTGTATGAATTCTTTTGTATTCTTATTTTAACTTATTTTAATGAATTAACAATTAGTTCAAAGTAATTTGTTAATTTGTTAATTGTGAGCTTAATATAAAACTATTGATCAGAACAATTTAAAAATAAATTGACTCAAAAAATATTGCTAAACTTTCTTGGATTTTCTTACTAAATGGATATCCATCGGGTTTTCTATACGGGGCGGGGACGGGGATGGATATAGTGACAAAGAGTGTGCAGATGTCCTAGAGAAGTTTAGCATCAATGGTGAGGACTGACTCGACTGTTTCTTGGCCGCTGGTGGGATGAGCGCCGCTTGGAGGGCTCGTGGGAAAATGCCCGAGTTTTTCGTCGAAAAAGAAGGTATGATGCTTCTTCTTCTGCTTTCTCTTGCCCTCCCCCTCATTTTTACTCGGTGAAGTACTTTAAAATCGGTAGTTTTGTTAACCGTTGTTGCCTTTATCTTTTGTCAGGTGTGGAGGAGGTTATCTCCTTAGAGAAAGCTCTTCAAGGTTTATTCGATGGTGATCTTGAGTATCGCGACATCGCCCTTGTAGAGACTTTTCCGCCCCTTGTTTCTGGTCGGGGAATCGGGGTTATAACTGGGTCTCCGGTCGGTTCAGAAAGTGTTGTTGGCGCCGGCGAAGAGCTGGATCTGCATGACGTTGTTGTTACTAGTGCTTCGCAGAAGGATCATGTCCCTTTCGGGTCCCCAAGGAGTCTCCGACGTGTCAAGAGGCGATTCGCTTTGCTGGAAGCCTCTTCCGGCGACAGCGTTGAGACGGCTAGCACCGAGCCCCCGCTTCGCAAGAAACGTAATTTGAGTTTCTTGCTAGGGGGTTCCAAAGGTTCCACCAGTGCCCCTGATGAAGGTCATTCGGAATTGTTGTAGGGGGGACACAATAGGGTGACTGAACTGCTCGGTCATACAGAGAAGGAAAACCACTGACGTGACCGACCCTGATCCTGCTATTGAGAGAGCCACGACGAAGGTTGGATCTGCACCTACAGGCCGTCTTGGAGCTTAACCCCCAGAGACCTCGTGTCCGAGCACGACACTGCTCTTGAGTGGTGTCGGCATGCTTTTCCGCCCGCCACAGCTGAAGCTTTAACCGTTTTGGCGGATGAGCACATGGCCGATGGTCTTCACTATGCCGCCGCTCATGTGTCGTTGTACCTGGTTTCAACTGCCGAGCGCATTTCCGGCATAGAGGCTATCCAATCTCATCGGATAAAATGAGCGTTGAATATGCGGAGTTGAAGGGCCAAGTGGCTAAGATGGAAGCTGATAAGCGCAACTGGGAGGCCCAACAATATCTTGTGTTGTGCGAGAAGGTAAGCCTGGAAGAACATGTGGCAAGGCTGTACGGGGAGGTGAAGCGCTTGAACGATAAAATGGGGGCCCTAACCTTGGAGAATGCTGGCCTGAGCGAGCGAATGGCAGAGTTTGAGGCAGACCTGGTTGGGGAAAGCGCTGCAAGAGAGGTGTTGGAGAAGGACATAGCATGGATCCTTCGTGATGGGATCAGCCGGGTTGTGGACAGGGTGATCGAAAGCCCCCAGTTTCTCAAGGGCTTGGTGCATGTGCAGGCTGCTTGTGTGGCAGCAGGTGTGGAGCAGGGGAAAGGAGCTTCAAGAGAACCGGTGGTTGACGGGGAGTTTGAACTGGAGGTGGAGGTGGATGTGGCCACCAAGACTCGGGAGATGGAGGACCATTGCTACGTTCACAGAGACAGATTTTGCTGGCTATCTCCGCTTTGGAAACATAGATTTGGCTGGGCTCTGTGTTCTTTGCCAGGATACTCAGAGTGATGAGTCAGGCTTTGGCCCCAGTTCTTCACCTGGTGATGGTACTTCCCCTTCTCACGAGTAATGTTATTTGTCTGATCTGTTTTATGCAACTTTTGTGAACAATATTTTCTCTTTTTTTTTTTTGTCTTTTCATCCCTTTGTGGCAGCCCCAAAGTCCGGGAGTCCGGCGACTGACAATGTTTGCTTTTATTTCATGGATGTGAATGTTTCCTACCAACGCATATATTCTTTTGTTTGATTGCTTCGTAAATGGTTTATGTTGGCCATCACGTAGTATTCGTGCAGGGGTTGCTTAAATTCCTGGTTTGATTCCTTTTACTTGTGAACTCTTTGTGCTTTACTGTGACATCCCCAAATTCACGGTCAGAAAAGACCGGATTAATTTATGCTTTTAAAATAATTTTAGAGTAATCATTTGATTAAAAGAGTTGCGGAATTTGTTCCCAAAACGAAATATGATAAAATAAGATTTACCAAAGCATTTCTTAAAGAAAGGTATTTTCATTATATAACAAAACTCGGGATGTCATGTTCCGATACAGACCAAAAGCATAAACGGCACATTATAAGCCTTACAACAGTTATATACACTACAGGCCTATAATCAAAATATCTTGATAAGTCGTTCAACTTATGCTCTCGCGCCACTACCTGTAATACAAAGAAAACTGAGTGGGTCGGGCTTGGGAGCCTGGTGAACATATAGGGTTTTCAACCCACAATAAATAAATTTATTAATTTCATCAAACAACAGTAACCTGATTACCTATTCCCGTTATCCTCACTTTACGTCCCTAAAATAACTATCACAAGGGACCTAGTCTAAGAATTTTCATCGGGGCGACAACACTGCTTTGGGGGTTTTCCTGCAATTTATGTCAAATAAGGCAACCATGTGGGGGATGGAGTACAGAAAATGAACACCCAAGCTCATTAACACCTACAGGTTGCGAGCCTGCTAGCGTTCCACAGGACTATCTAGAAAAGTCTGTGGTCGTCATCCATACTCCGCTAGATGACTGGATCACAATAACATCGAGGTCTCTCATCATTTTAACACACATCAACTATTTCATCTACCCATGTTATACCGAACATATTTGTAGATAAAAATACATATACAGTTTAAATCATTTTAAAACTTGTATAAAACATTCATTCAACACCCAACTCAAATAAACAATCAATATATATATATACAAAGCACGTATTTTATAGAAAATACTTCATATCTATGTGTAAGATGAAAGTGACTACACACTCACCTGAATACTTAGTGGAGACTAACAATTGACTTGGCTTCAAGCTTAGCACCCTTTCAAATTTATTATTTTGCCAAAACTTTTATCCGTTATGTTATGTTGGTTTCTAAATATATGTGGGCAATGAAAGTTTAAGCGGAGATACAAGCTATTCATACTATCAATTGGAATGATAGTTCGTACGTCATCAAAGCTTTGTTATCCTATACTTTCGACACACAACCACCCATTAATTGAAGTCATGCCATCATTTAGTAGTTAATGGACACATATCTTTTCTTATTGACACGTTTATGTCATTTCTCATCTTATCACCAAATTTTACTTAGGCTGCAAGTATTCCAAGATAAATTGTAATATATATTTTTAATTCATCTTAGTTTATTCACAAATATATATATATATATATACGTTCCTTATTAAAACAAATGGCTAATCCATTATGTATAATCGCACAAAATGATTAGTTTAATTAAGACACTTATAATATATATATATATATATATATATATATATATATATATATATATATATATATATATATTACATGTATGGATATATTAATAACCAATCTAATATATAAACAATTTAATATATCCGATATATATTTCTTAATTTCAAAACTATCAAAACTTCATTTGTATTAATAGGGATATTTAATATATATGAACGTTTATTATTATTATTATTATTATTATTATTATTATTATTATTATTATTATTTTTATATAATAATTAAAAAAGTTGTCAAAACCATAACTAGTAAATGTACTATTAACAAATTTTGAATTAGGAAAATAGACGAATCCAACGTATTACCAGATATTACCAAATACGTAATAAACATTAGTTTACGTCCTACCCAAATTTTATAATCGATAACTAACATCGTAAAATATATCTGATACTTTATCGTTGAAAAACGGGTGTAAACAAAAATTACGATTTCACGTTTTATTTTGAAACACATATTATGTTTGAACAATTTTATTCATTTATTTACAATAAAAGTTACATTATTATAGACATAAATGTCTAGCGAGAAACACGGACGTTACATTTACTCATGCTAGTCTTTGAGAAATCTGTTCTAATTTGCTGCTTAAAGACCCTAGGTGTAGCCAAGATCGTCATCTTGAGGCTCACATGGTTGTGCTTTTCTTATTAGTGGAAGATTATGACTCTTTTACACTTATGTTGTAAAATACGACGGATCCAAATTGACTTAAATAATATTAGCTCAATGCGGAATGAGATCAAAAATTATCAAAGCGTAATAATCACAACGAAATACGAATAAAATAAATAGAATAGAGACACAGGAATTTACGTGGAAACCCAAATCAGGAAAAAACCACGGGCGGAGGAAGCCGAGAAACAATTCACTATAATTTGCAGTGTTTACAGGGATTATGAAAGAGATTACAAATAGAGTGGGAGAGCTAAAATATACGGTGGTGTATCAATATATATATATATATATATATATATATATATATATATATATATATATATATATATATATATATATATATATATTTGATTTGGTTCGTGGGTTATTATTTCAAGCCTTCTGGCTTAGGCTATTTATAGCCAAAAGAGAACATATGAAAAGGAAAGAAAAAAGTCGTCCATAATTGTAGGCGAAGAAGAAGTTAGGCGCCCCACATGTAACTCACCGTCCATTCTCATTTTCAATTTCACACTTATATTACTATTCATAGTCAAACTATGAATAGTAAATGATAAGTTACAGAAATAACCCTTGAACTATTTGTCACTTGCTAATTTTGGAGGCAACTTTTCCACAATCTCCACCTTGACGTCAAAATTAAGCAAGTCATGCTTTACGATTAGTCAAAACATATAGCTCATCAAACTCTAAAACTTCCATAAAAACCTGCAAATTTTATATAGAGAAAAATTTGTTTCCGAAAAATAAATAATACTTCCTCCACCACGAGCCTTCAGGCTCAACTGCGATCAGAAACACCCACCATGTCCAAACATAATTTGAACTTGGCTATAGGAAGACTTTTAGTGAACATATCAGCGGGATTATAATATGTATGAATCTTGTCCACAATACAATCACCTTTTTCAATGATATCCCGCACAAAATGATAACGATATCAATATGCTTTGTTCGGTCATGAAACATTTGATCTTTACTCAAGAAGATAGCACTCTAGTTGTCACAGAAAACTGTGGTCACCTTTATTCTATCATCGAGTTCTCCAAATAACCCCTTCAACCAGATATCTTCCTTAACTACTTCTGTAATCGCCATGTACTCTGCCTCGGTAGAAGACAGGGCAACTGTAGACTGTAACTGGGCTTTCCAACTAACAGCACAACCATTTAGAGTAAACACATACCCTGTAATTGATCTTCGTTTATCCAAATCTTTGCCATAATCTGAATCAACATATCCGAACACCCCAGTGTTAGATTTACCAAAACTTAAACACATAGAAGACGTACCGCGTAAATAACGAAAAATCCACTGTACTGCTTTCCAGTGTTCTTTCCCCGGGTTCGCCATGTATCTACTAACCATGCTAACAACATAAGCCAAATCAGGGCGCGTGCAGATCATAGCATACATCAAAGATCCAACAGCACTAGAGTATGGAACACGTGCCATGTAAGCCATATCAGTCTCATTAGTAGGACTCAAAGCGGATGATAGTTTGAAATGAGCTGCAAAAGGTGTGTTGACAGACTTTGCTTCGTGCATACTGAAGCGTCTTAGGACTTTCTCAATATAACTTTTCTGAGAAAGATGCAAGATCCTAGACTTCCTGTCACGAATAATTTCCATACCTAAAATCTTTTTGGCAGCTCCTAAGTCCTTCATTTCAAATTCAGCTTTCAACTGGTCTTTTAACTTCTGAAACTCCTTCATATCTTTTGCTGCAATCAACATGTCATCCACGTACAAGAGTAAGTAGATCTTTGAACCATTGTCACCTTTCTTGAAATAAACGCAGCTATCATAGGTGCACCTGCTGAATTTGTGACTGGTCATGAAAGAATCGAACCTCTTGTACCATTGTCTAGGAGACTGCTTGAGGCCATAAAGAGATTTGTTCAATTTGCATACGTAGTTCTCCTTTCCAGGAACTGCAAAACCTTCAGGTTGTTGCATAAAAATCTCTTCCTCAAGCTCACCATTTAGGAAAGCTGTAGTAACATCAAGTTGTTCTAACTCAAAATCGTTAGAAGCAACCAACCCCAACAATACACGAATGGAAGTATGTTTGACAACTGGGGAATAAATGTCAGTGTAATCAATACCAGGAATCTGACTGTAGCCTTTAGCTACTAACCGAGCTTTGTATCTTGGTTTATCATTTGGGTTGACAGGTTCCTTGATCTTGTAGACCCATTTGCATTTAACTGGTCTCTTCCCTTTCGGAATAGGAACTAAATTCCAAGTACTGTTTCGCTGCAAAGATTCCATCTCATTTTGCATAGCGAGCATCCAATCATTTGAGTCTTCAGATTCGATAGCCTCGTCATAATTCGTAGGCTCCGTTGCGGACTCAATATTATCAGCAACAATAAAAGCATAGGCAACCAAATCAGATTCAGCATACCTCTTCGGAGGAATAATCTGTCTTCTCGGTCTATCTCTTGCAATGCTTGGAGTAGTAGCTTGTGGTTGTGAAGGTGTTGAATCTTCACCAACAACATGCTCATCCGACGAAGAAGAATCTTGATGCTGATTTGTACTCTGATTAGTGGTAGGTGAAGTAGGAAGCTCCACCTCCATTTGAGCATTCTCTTTATTTGCTTCGGATGATACATCTGATGCATCTGTTCTTTTAGAAGAGTCAGCAACTGGTTGAATTATAGCAGACTCATCAAAAGTAACATCTTTTGAGATGATAATTTTCTTCAAATCATAGCTCCATAACTTGTAACCCTTTACAACTTGATTGTACCCAAGAAAAAAGCATTTGATTGCTCTTGGTTCTAGCTTCCCATTGTCAACTCGTGCATACGCTGGACATCCGAATGGTTTTAAATCTGAATAATTTGCAGGTTTACCGGACCATAACTCAAACGGAGTTTTCTTCTCGATTGCTCGTGACGGTGATCGGTTGATAACATAGCAAGCAGTCGAAGCAGCCTCCGCCCAAAAAGACTTTGGCAATTTGGAATTAGAAAGCATACACCGGACCTTCTCCATAATGGTGCGATTCATCCTTTCAGCTACACCATTTTGTTGAGGTGAATGGACTACTGTGCGATGTTGAGTAATGCCTTCCTTTTGACAATAGACATTAAACTCTTCTGAGCAAAACTCAAGTCCATTATCCGTACGAAGATACTTTAACACTAGACCTGATTGCTTTTCAACCTGAACTTTCCAATTTCTGAAGGTAGAGAAAACGTCTCCTTTATGTTTTAAGAAGAAAGACCACACCTTCCTGGAGAAATCATCAATAATAGTGAGCATATAAATAGCTCCACCTTTTGAAGCAACTCGAGCCGGTCCCCACAAATCCGAGTGAACATAATCAAGTGGTCCTTTCGTTGTATGGATACCACTTGCAAACCTTACTCGTTTTGCCTTGCCATATACACAGTCTTCACAGAAATCCAAATCAACAATCTTTTGTTGACCAAGTAAACCTCTTCGACTCAATTCTAACATGCCTTGAAAACTCATATGGCCGAGTCGAAGGTGCCAAAGACGGGACTGATCTGGATCAGAAAGAGACTTTGAAACAACAGCAGCATCACTCGAAATTGTTTGCCCGTCAATAAAGTAAAGATCTGAGGTTTTTCGTTTGGCTCTCAGTTTGTCGGAACCGTCTTTGAATACCCTGAGAACTCCACCTTTACCAGCAAACTCGTATCCCTTTTTGTCAAAGGAACTGAGAGATAACAAGTTTCTTCTGAGGTCAGGAACATATCTAACATCCCCCATGGTTCAAATAACTCCGTCAAACATACGGATCCTGACTGAACCATGTCCAAGAACTGGACATGTAGTATTGTTACCCATCAACACATAGCCCTGGTTAACCTTTTCAAATGTGTAAAACCAACTTTTGTTGTGACACATATGAAAAGTACAACCAGAGTCGAGTATCCAATCACCAGTGGAATCCAGTTTATCTGAATAAACTGTCAAAAGTTCTCCAATACCTTCGACCTCAGCTAGATCGGCTTCACCCGAAGTGCTAGCTTGTTTACCATTTGCTGCCGTCTTCTCTTTTTCTTTGTTCTTCAACTTGAAGCATTCTTCAAGCACATGTCCCTTCTTGTGACAATAGTTGCAAAACTTTCGTTTGCCTTTTGACTTGGATCTGGTTCTGTTGGAAGATTGAGAAGTTCTACTTCTCTCTGTTGTTCTTCCTCTGGCATTCAAACCTTCGGCTTTAGCATCACTTGAACCACCACCAGTAATATGCTTCATCTTCTCTTTTGAATCCAAAGCTGTATAGACTTCATCTAAAACTAGAGTGTCACGGCTATAGATAATAGTATCACGAAAATGGCTATAGGATTCTGGCAACGACGATAGTAAGAATAGAGCCAAGTCTTCATCTTCATACTGAACATCCATATTCTCTAAGTTATTTACTAACTCTTTAAATGTGGATATATGTTCAGTTAAAGAGCCTCCTTCAATCATCTTGAGATTGAACAACCGTTGCTTCAAATGCAACTTGTTTGGTAAGCTCTTGGTCATCAACAGTTGTTCCAACTTTAGCCATAAAGAAGCCGCTGACGTTTCTTTTAGAACATCTTGCAAAACATCATTTGACAAGTGCAAACGAATCTGGGATAAAGCCTTCAGATCTTTCATCTCATTTTCTTCTTCGGTCCATGTACCGGGCATCTTATTGAAGCCCAATAGCGCCTTGTGTAAATCCATCTGAATGAGAATGTCTCTCATCTTTATTTGCCACAACGGAAATCGGGTGTTACGATCCAGTAGTGGAATATCGTATTTTACCGAAGACATGATTAATTACTTGATAAAATGATCCCAACGAGCTAATATCACAACCTGGATGCTCTGATACCAATTGTTGTAAAATACGACGGATCCAAATTGACTTAAATAATATTAGCTCAATGCGGAATGGGATCAAAAATTATCAAAGCGTAATAATCACAACGAAATACGAATAAAATAAATAGAATAGAGACACAGGAATTTACGTGGAAACCCAAATCGGGAAAAAACCACGGGCGGAGGAAGCCGAGAAACAATTCACTATAATTTGCAGTGTTTACAGGGATTATGAAAGAGATTACAAATAGAGTGGGAGAGCTAAAATATACGGTGGTGTATCAATATATATATATATATATATATATATATATATATATATATATATGTAATGCTTTACTATACATATATATATATATATATATATATATATATATATATATATATATATATATATATATATATATATTTTTGATTTGGTTCGTGGGTTATTATTTCAAGCCTTCTGGCTTAGGCTATTTATAGCCAAAAGAGAACATATGAAAAGGAAAGAAAAAAACCGTCCATAATTGTAGGCGAAGAAGAAGTTAGGCGCCCCACATGTAACTCACCGTCCATTCTCATTTTCAATTTCACACTTATATTACTATTCATAGTCAAACTATGAATAGTAAATGATAAGTTACAGAAATAACCCCTGAACTATTTGTCACTTGCTAATTTTGGAGGCAACTTTTCCACAACTTATGTTACATGTTCTTTTGCTCGTTTGTTTTTGGGAACGTTTGCTTTAATGTGAGTGGCGAACATGTTTTGGGGGAAAGGTTATGAACCTTTTTTTTTATATAAACCCCCTGGTTGCCTCCTTGTAACGATTTCATTCATGTGACGTTGGATGATCAATCCTTGTTGTCACATGGTAATGTACACAACCTCTTTATTTTATTTTTCAAACTTGAAAATCAGGAGCATCTGAATTGCTCTTTTTTTTCTGATTCATTTATTGTTGGAGTGTCATAAGACTGGAAATGGTAAACTAATTCTTACTGGTTAAATCTTGCATTCCAAAATTAACAAACAATGCCTTTTATATCATTTAATTTATCTTTTGACACTCGTTTAAGATTGGAAATGGCGCATGCTCTGCGTATTCCAAGTTCTTAGGATTGCACGCCCGTCTTGGGCTTCTAGTACGTAAGCGCCATTCTTATGGGATTCCAAAATTTTGTACGGTCCCTCCCAAGTGGCACTGAGTTTTCCTAATGGCTCGGTGTTGTTAGACTCGTTTTTCCTTAACACCCATTCTCCAACTTTGAAATTCTTAACCCGGACTTGGCGGTTGTAATAGTTCTCGGTACGTGATTTGTACAATGCTTGGTGCATCTGTGCAGCCTCGCGTTTTTCATCTAGCATGTCTAAGTCCTCGCATTTTTCATCCAGACTCCCATGTATAAATTTAAAGCCTTTATATTTATATTATTAGGGCAACTAGACGAGTTTGAAGCCCCAACTTGTCGTGTAGAGATTGAAAATTTGGGGCTTAATTTGAAAGAATTAGGGAAGGAGGGACTGGAAGCGTATTTATGGCAAAAGGGTTGAATATGGACGGGGTTTATAACCCTTTCATTCCCGAAACCCTAATAAAATCGGACACTCACTTCAGCCGACACCCCACTCTCTCTTCCCCTCCGGCCGCCATCATCTCAGCCTCTCTATCCCCCTCCGTCGAGTCTGATACCGCTGCCGATGCTGCCAACGCAAGTGAAGACCGATGGGGGTTGCGGGTGACCTTCGGGTGTCGCCGGATTTTCACCTCCCGCCGCCGTCGCACCTTTTCTGTGGAAGTCGGAGTGTCGCCGCCGCTCTGGTCGATAACGAGAACTCCCCGACGAAGCTGGGTGTGCCGTTGTCACCTCTCCGTCATCCTTTTTCTTTTCCTCCTCTTTCTCCAGCCGTTTGGTTGAGATCTATCACCACCGAGATGCGCCACCACCTTTCCTATCGTAGCTACTGGACCGGAACCGGAAGAAGCCGCCGCTGCCGTCGGTCGTCGCTGCTACCGCCATGACTCGCTGCCGTTTCTGCTCTGTTTTCCCTAAAAGACCGATAATAGCTGTTTGGTGGGTGGTGGTGTAGCGGTTCTGGGGTCCTTGTGTGCGTTTACTGTTGCATCGCATGCTTTGCGAGTTGCTGCTGCCGAATATTGAAGAAAATACCCACCATGGCCGCCAGCCATGGTGGCTGCCGCCTCAAGAACCGCCATGGATGTGTGTGTGTAATCTTATTGTTGTGTGTGTAGCTTAGTGTGTGTGTGTGTGCTTTTGTGATTGCATTGTAAAACTGTAATAGAGTGGGTATAATGAAAAGAAAAGCTCAAACCACCACCGTAGGGTGGTGGCTGCCGCCATTGGCCGTCGTGTCGGGTGGCGGTGTGCTTTGATTGCGTTTAGACCTCGTTTGGATGTTTGGACAAGGGGCTACTAAACCCTAATGGGCCAAAAGAAACCCTAGTGGGCCCAAAGAGACCCCAATGGATCTAATAAAACCCTAATGGGCCCAATAAGGCCCAAAGTGACCTAGAAGCTCAACCAATTGACTAATGGGCTAGTATTGGGTTGGAAAACCCTAATTAGGGTTTGGAAAACCCTAAGAGCATAAAACCCAAATTGTGGAAATTGTTTGGGACACACACGAGAATTAATCATTAATCTTAAAATAATAATTAATAATCATTGGCAACTAACTTAGCAATAATGGACTTAATGGATTAAGTCCTTAATGGATTAAGTCTTTAAGGGGTTAAGTAAGAAACACTTAACCCTAATCATCATTTCATGTGAAAGCCCTAATCTCACTCGGGCCTTGAATCGGGCCTTCCTATTGGGCTTTGGCGATTGGACTATTGATGGGCCATCCAAGAACAAGTTAATGGACCAAAGTAATTAGATCGGCTTTAGGATAAGGCCCATGTGAGGACTTGGGCCCAATTTGGAAAATTGGACCATAGATGGGCCATAATTGAGCCTTTATGACTATGTGATAATGGGCCATGGGAATTGGATTGGAATAATCGAATGGGCCTTAAGGAAAGACCATGTAGAGGTCTGGGCCTAATTTGGAAAATTGGGCCATATGTTGGGCTTTGGCCCATTATTTTACTTTTGGGCTTTTGTAGTGTGAGTTGGATCTTGGGCTTGGAACCCAATTATTAATTGGGTATTGTTTGATGTTGACAGTTCGGGAACCTGTCAACCAGCAGCTAGAGTTTTATCTGCGGGACTTCAGCAATGCCAGGTGAGTAATCCTCACTATACTAATGGGTCTAAGGCACCAAGGCCGGCCCATTGGATATGTTATCCTAGCAGTGTTAGATGTTGAGTATGAGTTAGTGTTGCATGTTAGTGGTTATTCCAGTCAGGTAGATCTGTAGGACTACCTATGATGTTATATGATTATTGCATGCTCAGTAGTTATGTTATATGTTACATGTTAAGTGGGATGGGTTGAGGTTGTACTACTCCGTGCGGTAGCCAACAAACCCTATAGTATTCTAGATATGAGCTGAGGGCCCGGTAGGCATTCCAGACTCATACTGAGGACTTGGGAGCATTCCAGATACGAGCTGAGGGCCCGGTAGGCATTCCAGACTCGTACTGAGGGCTCGGTGGCAATCCAGATGTGAGATGAGGGCCTGATAGGCATTCCAGACTTACACTGTGGGCCCAGGGGTATTCCAGTCTGTAAAGCTGTGGACCCGTTACATGCTGTTCTGTTCAGTTTGTTATGTTATGATGTTGCTGACTTGGTTATGTGGACTGTATGTATTTTGGGGGTAACTCACTAAGCTTCCGGGCTTACAGTTTCAGTTTATTATTTCAGGTACATCAGGGGATCGTGGCAAGGCAAAGGCGTGATCGTACAACTCCTCACTTTTTATGACTATGTTTCTGGGATACTCTGATATTATACATTTTGAAAACAAGTTTGTAATAACTAATGGTTTTTGGGTTGTTTAAAAAGTTTTAAATTGGCTTGAATTTTTGGGTGTTACAAGTTGGTATCAGAGCCTTGGTTTGAGTGAATTGGAGGAACACTCGTGTAACTCCAATCTCAAATCAAGGAAAGGATTTTCAAAATGATTTTTCAAAAAGGTTTTCAAATGATTAAAGGAGGATGCAGGGTGTACGATCAGCCGAAGCCAGTAAGTAGACCCCAAAATACCATACAAGTTATTTGATTATGAGATATGTTAGAACAACATGTTAGTACTAGGCTAGGGATCTTCAGGAATTGCATGATAGAATTGCCTGATTACATGATGCTTGCTAGCCTAGGGTTTCCTTTATATGAGATTGACATCATTACTGTAGTTGCTTAGTGTATGTATCACAGTTATACATAATTAAGATCTTATAGCCTGAGAATGTTTGATTTGGCCTTATGTTCTGTTCTTGTTTGATTGGGAGCTTAGGGTAGGATTGGATATTCGAAAGTCTATAGGGTCCAGCGTTATGTATGGCTAGCATACACTAGTACTGCAGGGTTGGTGGAAGTTTCATGGATGGGTGGATTGTGTGAGGCCGGGAGGCCAGTTATGAGATATTTAGCATTCCTCTAGGAGTGAGGATTGAGCGCTCGCCATGTTGTGTATAGTGTTAGGGTGTCGTGGTGATACTTGAGACAAATATGGGTAGGTGTGGAAGGTAGTAGGGGCCCATACTACTGAAAGCACAGGACCCATACGCGTGTCAAGTAAGTCACAATCCCTAGGGTTGGGTTGGGAGTTGGTCCCCTGTCATTATATGGATTATCAGAGATCTTTCTGGTGTCTTACCATAATGGTGGTTACGAGACGGCTTGAGACCGGATCCAGGTTAGGATCGGGAGCTGGCAGTCAGGATAGGTCAGCATTGTCAAAGGACCGTGTCAGTGAGATCATCCGGGAGGAGGTGGTCGAGTTTGTTTGGGGACAGTTACCGGAGATGTTAGGGTCTATTAAGACCGCCATGGCTGAGATAGCTGTCGCAACAGCTTTAACAGCTGTAACGACGGCAGGGGTAGGAATTGATCGAGCTTTCCAATACCGGGACTTGTTACTGGGACATATTCTGATGAGCAGAGGGCTACATTTACTTGGGATCAGGGAGATGTTTTGTACTTGTTACATTCCGCAGGTTAAGCGGGAGAGTCTAGCACATGAGTTTCTAGATTTGAGGCTTCGGGGGTTTGCTCCAGGCCGGAATGTGAGTCGCGGGGACTCCGAAAAGGAGTAATGATTATGTTCAGCTGGAGTTATGCAGCTGGAATTAGAATGGTTAATTGATAGGATTGGAATGTTGTTTTCCAAGGCAAGGATTGTGCCCTTTCAGTTTACGAGTTCAAAGGATTGAGCAGGCTTGTGACCCAGGATCAGGTTGTATTCCAGCTCGGGTCAGTTAGTCACAGGGGTTGGCGACAGTATTTTAGCGCTGGTAAGCGCAGGTGGGTCGATATGGCATAAGTATTTTGTAAGGTTCGGTTCGCCTTTAATCTCTTGTATCGGGTGGTAAGGATTGATTGTGCGGTCTATTGCACTTCAGGATTAGAGACTAAGTTATGGGAGTAGTTTGCAGCCCGGTTAGAGCAGAGGTTGCTTCAGTTACTGCAGTTCAGTTATGGACGATTGAGCTGGTAAGTGAGTCAGGGTGCGAGACCCTAAATGATATGATTTCTAAAGCTCTAAAGCAAGAGATTTGTTTGGAGCACTTGGGAAGAAGGGTATTATGTGGGAGGTTGCAGACAGAGTCCCATAGGATGGTTATTCGGCATTGTCAGGGTTCAGTGGTGTTAGTAATCGTTAGTGATTGGCGGATGAGAGCGCCAAGGGAAATCGCTTGTTGCTGAAGTATTAGTAGAGCATCTACCTTTGGACTTCAAGATTTGGGTGTGGGATCATTCAAGCATCAGGGAGTGTCGGCTAGGTTATGTCGGATTCCACACCAGTGGGTGTGGTTAGTGTTCTAAGTGGGGGAGAACTATCATGAGATTCAGAAGCAGAAGCAGTTTTGAAAGTGGGATAAGTTTCGCATCGTTGTCAGGAAGGAAGACAACCCAATTGGCTGATTGGTTTGAGGTTTGTGTGAGTTGGGAGTTCGGTAAAACTCCCCAGCATGTGAATCGTGTCATCTCGGTGCTTGATAGCAGAATTAGGAATTTTCAGGTTGAGCGTCAGCCATTAAAAGTTTTGTCTGTTGGTGATCAGATTGCGGTTTCAAGAAGGGTCGGACAGACGTTAATCGGTGAACCTCCCAGAAAGCGGGAAATTCTCCGAAGGAAATTCAAGAGGCGACAGTTGAGGAGCTAGGAACGCGTCAACAATTTACTTGTGCAGTGTGCTTACATTTCCTAAGTCTTTGGGGTATGTTTCCCCTCAGTAGTAGAATAGACTTTTGATTCTTATCGGACTCAGATTTTGGGTAACCTTGAGAATAATTGTGGAAGTTTCTTGGACTAGCTCTGGTATTAGTAGAACCGGATCAGTCTCGATCCAGTATGGGCTTTGTGGCGAGTGAATGTGGAGTTAGGGATTCCCAATTATGTACATGGTAGTGAGTCTTCATGTGCAACGACGGGTATACAAGGTGACAATAGGTTTGGTTCGACTTTCGTGCTTGATCAAGTTTGGGATGTAGTTCGCAATTGGATTCAGAGTTCGGTTATCATGCTATTCTAGGGTCGTGTGCAACCAAGGTTGCAGGGTTTTGCTTGGGTAAGCAACTTTTTTTATAGGTGGATCGTGCATAGTAGGATTCCAACATTGTGGTGCAGGCTGGTGTTGTAAAGGATGTTGGTCAGGCCTTTTCTTTTGGATAAGGTTGATCGTTATCAGGAACATTCCAGTCATGAGCTGAGGGCTAGGTGGGGCATACCAGACTCATGTTGTGGGCTCAGAGGCAATCCAGACCTATGCCGAGGACCTCGTGGGGGTATTCCAGTCATAGGCTGTGGGCCTAGTGATCTTAGTAGTTCATTCATATGTTGGAGCACTTTCGGAATGGACACATTGTTGAGGTTTGAGCGAGCCGTAATCGGCTGCGAGGAATCAAAAGATTTAGTACGAAATACAAGGGTAGGTCCCTGAACTTCAAGTTGTGAGTTAAACTCGAGTTTCGTATATAGTGGTATTCAGATCGAGGGTATTCCATCCCGAGGATGACTGGACCCGTCGTAGGCATGCCTGGTATTCCAACCCGAGGCTGATTGAACCAGGTATGAGTGTTCGTGCTTACGAGCCGGTTATTTTAGGTATGTGGTTCGGGAACTAAAGGAAACATTGGCATGTTGATCCAAAAAGGGTTCATCTCCCAGTTTACATCCCGTTGTTCATTATATCACTAGGAATTGGTTATCAAGATGAATTTCTTTTGAATGAGTACCTAATCTCTTATCAAGAAGAGAATTACAGGTAGCAGTGTGGGATTTGTGATTCTATTATCGGGTGGGGATCCCAGATTATTAGCAGTTGAGTAGCCAATTGGGAATTAAGTGCAATGAATTCCATCTCAAGACTTCAGATTTCGGATTGAGTACATGTGATCATATTGCAAGGGATTCGTTTATTTCCAGGTTTTAGAAACCTGCGAGGGTTGGTCACGGCTACACTGGGAAGGCTAGGGTGTGCCCAGGATGGTGACCATGCGACTAGAGTGGTTGGGTGTGTAAGGAAAGATAAGGAATGATTTCGAGGACGAAATCTAATTTAAGTGGGCGAGAGTTGTAACACCCTGTTTATTTAATAAAATAAATAAACGAATAATATAAATAATAATGGCCGTGAAACCCCGAGATGTATTTTATATTATTTTAATTTAGCTTTTAAGTGATAGTAAGTTGATATGAGTGGTTGTTATCGGGACTCGAATGTATTAAAATCTGGAAATGGGGGTTAAAATGTAAATTTTGGACCCAAGATGAAAAGGTTTTGTAGGGGAGGGGCTGATTAGTAACATTTTTTGGACTTGATATGTAATGATTTTCAGAAGGGAGGGTTTAGATTGAAAATTTGGGGCTTAATTTGAATGAATTAGGGAAGGAGGGACTGGAAGCGTATTTATGGCAAAAGGGTTGAATATGGACGGGGTTTATAACCCTTTCATTCCCGAAACCCTAATAAAATCGGACACTCACTTCAGCCGACACCCCACTCTCTCTTCCCCTCCGGCCGCCATCATCTCAGCCTCTCTATCCCCCTCCGTCGAGTCTGATACCGCCGCCGATGCTGCCAACGCAAGTGAAGACCGATGGGGGTTGCGGGTGACCTTCGGGTGTCGCCGGATTTAGCCTCTTGAAGCCTTGCATGCACGTAAAGTTAGCAACTTTACGTGGTATCTGCACCATAGGAGGCTAGATCTACAGTTTGGAGCCTTGGTTTCGCTTAAAAGCATCTGAATGAGAAAAGGGTTGAAGGAACTCGACGAGTTGTATAGCCAACTCGATGAGTTGGTTAGGGTTTTCCCGAACCCTCTAGACACTACATGGACTCGACGAGTTGTTTGGTAACTCGGCGAGTTGACTCGAGTTTTCGGTCTCTGAGTTCTGATGGAACTCGACGAGTCGGTAGATAAACTCGACGAGTTGGGTCAATATAGACGGCTGACCTTGATCGTTGACTTTGACTTTGACCAAGGGTTGACCAAGTTTGACTTCTGAGGGTACTTTGGTAAATTGGGTCTTGATAGAATTGGTCCTATGATGATTGTAGGTGTTTGAGCTTGGAGACGTGTTTAGGATTTTGACATTATCATCGAGTGCTACTCGCGAGGTGAGTTCTTCTCACTATATCAACAGGGTCTAAGGCACCAAGGCCGATCCTTTTTGGATTGTATCCTGGTTATAGGATGATGTTATGTTAGTGATCTGTTAGATATGTATCCTAGTTATAGGATGATGTTATGTTAGGGATCTGTGAGATCTATATCCTGGTTATAGGATGATGCTATGTTAGTGATATGTTAGATCGGTATCCTGGTATATAGTATGATGCTATGATTAGTGATCCGTTAGATCTGTATGACTACGTGTACATGCTAGCTAGCATATGATATTTATGTGTTGATTGTATGATTGGGGGTGGGTTGAGGCGGTCCTGCTTTGTGCTCTAGGCCAACATATCTAGGGCGGCCCGGATAGACTGCAAACCCGGTAGGGCGTACTAGTCAGACCGAAAGCCCGGAGAACAATCCAGACAGGCTGAAGGCCCGAAAAGGCGGACCAGACATGCTGCAGGTTCTGAGAGTGGGCCAGATAGACTGAAGGCGGGTGGTCCAATCATACTGAAGACTCTGAGAGTGGACCAGGTAGACTGAAGGCTCGGTGAGGACGGACTAGTCGTACTGTAGACTCTATATATGCATGTTGTTTGTATGATATTGTTATGGTTTGTATGACGTTAGTATTTTGGGGAAACTCACTAAGCTTCAGACTTACAGTTGTTGATTTTGTTTCAGGTACTTCAGACGATCGCGGGAAGACGGAGACGTGATCGTGCACCTCCTCATATTTTATGATTTTGATTTCTGGGATACTCTGACATGAAACTATATTGAAAACATTTTTGTAATAAATTAATGATTTTTGAATGGTTGAAAAAGTTTTAAATTGACATGATTTTTATGGATGTTACAAGTTGGTTTTAGAGTCTGAGTTTGAATAAATTGGAAGAACATTCATGTGAATCCGGTCTTAAACTAAGGAAAGGATAACCGGTTTAATTCTTTCTTAAAAACATAAAATCAAAGATAGACCGACTTATTTCTTTCTTAAAAATACATTTCCATATCAAGTTGAAAAGAAGCGGAGTGAATTTAAATTAAACATAAAAAATGGAAAGACCGCCTTATTTCAGATCCCCAAAAGATAAATTTTAATCACGGCCATCCATTAGTTTTGCAGTTCATAGGACTCATCTAACGAGCGTATTTTTCGCCACGTCGCTAATCCGTGTGAAAGTTATCCAACCAATAAGAAGCCACTCACCTTTCCTATATAATATCTCTCCGAAACTTGAATCTCTCCGCAACAATCCACAGCATTTCTCATTTTCTCCCAACTTTCAAACCCTAAAAACTCGATTTTAAATCCTTCCCGGAATTTTAATTTCCATGGCGCCAAAGGCAGAGAAGAAGCCCGCCGAGAAGAAGCCAGCGGAGGAGAAGAAAACCCCCGCCGCTGAGAAAGCACCGGCAGAGAAGAAGCCAAAGGCCGGAAAGAAACTGCCCAAGGAGGCCGGCGCTGCGGCCGGAGACAAGAAGAGGAAGAGAAACAAGAAGAGCGTTGAGACGTACAAGATCTACATCTTCAAGGTTTTGAAGCAGGTTCACCCCGACATCGGTATCTCCAGCAAAGCGATGGGAATCATGAACAGTTTCATCAACGATATTTTCGAGAAATTGGCGCAGGAGAGTTCCAAGCTCGCAAGGTACAACAAGAAGCCTACGATCACATCCAGAGAGATCCAAACTGCTGTAAGACTTGTACTTCCCGGTGAATTGGCCAAACATGCGGTGTCTGAGGGCACTAAGGCCGTGACCAAATTCACAAGCTCTTGAGTGATTGGTAGTCTTTGTTAATCGTTTGTATCAATGATTTGGTGTTTTAGGCTAGGGTTAGATCGTCATATCTCGTGATGATTACGTAGGATTTATGTTTTTAAACTGTCTTCATTTGACTTTTGTAACGGATAGTGATTGATGTTATGAATCTCCATATCGTTTCTTTATACTTTGAATTCTGAAAATTTTAAATCTGTATGCAGTGTTTTTTTCGTATCGTATAAACGTCTAAACGATTTTGTCCTAATTTCAAGCAATTGATTTTTCTATTTGTTTAAAGACATTATTCATGTGTTTAATTTGAAACGATGAAGTGTTATTTGTAAAAAACGTGATGATGACTACTGCATCCACGACAAATTCTACGTCTTAAAGTAGAAGAACTGATTTATTTTATTTCAATTTTAGTAAGATCTAATCCATTTATCTATTTTTTGTTTAAGTAATTTCATTATTTTTAAGTTTCCAATCTTTTAACCTACCACTTGAAGTGTGATGATCCAATGATTTGAGCAACAAAAGCATAACTAAGTTTCAATAGATCAAAAGTAAAGTGAATTGTGTTTGTGACAATTCTATGAGTTTCAATAGATCAAAAGTAAAGTTATGAGTAGAGTTTTAATCACAATTGATACCCTAAGTCAAACTTGAAATCCTAAAATTAGATTCTTAAGTGTAGTTATGAAACAATGGTGAGCTAAGTCAAAACTAATGTCGATTTCATGCGTGGATTCTCAAAATCAAATTTCACCATTGTTAGAGCTTTGAACCTTCAAACCAAAGCCCATTTCCACAAAGCAAGAACTTGCATACGTGTTTACGAAAGAATTATGTAATCCTCTGTTCCATGGTCTTATAATCCAACTATCCAAGTTAAACATTGATGGTCTTATAATCCAACTATCCAAGTTAAACATTGATGATATTCATCAAAGTTCAACGTAACGTAAAGAAAGGATGTTGATATTTATCACATGATTTATTTAGATACAAGTTAGATTTTTGTTAGCTTGTTAGTTAATTTCCTTTACCACAGTTAGTCATCATGTAGATATAATAGCTTTCTTCAATGTAACAGTAACTCATACGATCAATCATGAAGTTTTACACATACGTCATGTGTTTCATCTTAAATTTTCATGGTCATCTGTTTCATCTTAAATTTTCATGGACCACAGTCTCAATTTATCTATTGGGTTGACAAAGCAAAAGAGAATAGTTCGTTAATAATCAATAACTTATTTCGATCGAAGAAAAAACTTGAAACCCAAAATATGCACTTGAAGATAGCGTTAATTTGTAATTGAATTTTCTTTTTTGGAATCGTTGTGTAGAAGTTGTAAACTTATGTTCATCAACTGAGTTTCTCTTTTGTAGCGCTTATTAATCTTTATAATATGTAATGTTTGCTTGTTTGTTAGTATTACTATGGTACTTGTAAATTATGTTTTTTTTCTATATTTGTAACATGTAACAAATATTAGGGCAATAATAATATTTTTCATTACACACTGCAAATCAATTACAAACATAATTAATTGCAATTACATTAGCAATTATAACTGCAATCAAAGGGTCTGATATTTCCCATTCTGATGGAGGGGGAAGAAGGGGCACGGTTTGTGTCTGGTAGGTAGTCTGAAACACATTAGCCCGGTAATATATCTTAACCATATCAGGTTATTCATGGATGTTCGAATGACGTGATGTCGCAATAGCATGACTGCACGCTATACCCAGACTGCATCATTTCCCACATGAACATGTATGAAGGTTCAGATCAACAACACAAGTTTTTTTAACAAACTCGATAAATGTCGGATGGGAGGGAGACATAATCTTTGTTGCTTGTCACCGAACAGACTTTTGCATCCTTTTATGAAGCATCATTTTAACATATGGGGTGAGTATGGTAGTCAAACTCTCTGAAAAGTAAATACGATCAAATAAGGTTCTTGTACGAGTAATTAAATAAATTTAATATTTCACCCGATATTTTACCTACCATTAATGTGCGTTCATTGAAAGTCTGTTAAATGTAGTCACGAATTGCCTCGGTAAGCATTATTATTGGTACATTGTGTTGATTTACCGATAACACAATTTTTTTTGGGGAACATCAATGTTGACTACATTCCAACGGATGTTAGGGAAATAGGCACTTGCCCATTTAGCATTACCGATGTTGGCAAACACTTAACGAGCATCAGGGATCAGCCGACGAAAGTTTTCTTAAAAATGAGACACAGTATATGAGTTGGATGCCATCCAAAACAAAGGTTGTAATGTTTTGCTAGAGACGCCTCTTGTGCACATATACTTGAACACACTTTTAGAAGTATACCCATGATAAGAATCAGGGAATACATGCTCTATGCAAGAACTAACAACATCGTCCATATTTGTTATGAACGATACTTCCCTACCCTGACTCAGAGCTTCTCTTAACCTCATAAGAACAGGTACACAGTAGAGATTATTTTCAATGGCCATACCAAATGCTATAGAGAGGGTATGGTTATTCCCGTTGATAGCAACCGCTACAAACATTGTTTTTAGGTAGTCCCCTTTAAGAGGGACACCACCTATGAAGATCACAAGCAAGAAGCATCCTATGAATGCATGGAGCTGTATTTTTTTGGGTACAAAAACGAATTAATTTAGATGTAGAAAAATTACCAATTTTAAAGAAACAATAGAAAAGTTCAAAAAAGAAATATATCACCCATCCAATAGCCACAAAAGAACTTCGAAACGATCCATCAAATCAATTCTGATGTAGGTGTAAGTATGCGGGTTAGTTCGCTAAGGTTGTGAAGGTAAACAGACAAGTTGTTAAAACTTTCTTCGTGCTGACTCTCTAAGAAACTCATTTTGAAGCAATTTTATAAGAGATAATTACGAATTACTTGGTTGAAGGTAAGGTTCTAAGCGCGCGCGCGCACACACACACACACACACACACACACACACACACACACACACACACACACACACACACACACATATATATATATATATATATATATATATATATATATATATAGGTGACGAAAAAAACTGAGGTTATCATCCGAAGTCGGAGCTCCATAATAGGTACTCCGGAACGGAGACCACAACTCTGGAATGCTATGCTCCGGAGCAAGTGGTTATTTTACCAAAAAAAATGTTGGTTTTTTTTGTTAAAGTGGTCGGTTATAAAGGTTAGATTACTCAATTTCCCCCAAAAAAAAATACAAAAGAGGCGTTAACGCTACCCATTGCGGGTTTTAAGTGAGCTGCTTGTTATTTTTTAAAATAAAAAAAATAAAAATTAATGATTAATGGTGAACTAGCCACCACCACAACCCAACTCACACATATGTTCATTCAATTTCTTTTCTTTTTCTTTTATGTCATATCTTATGTTTTAGTTGATTTGTAATTTGACATCAAATATTATCTCAATAAAATTAATAGAAAATACTAAATTTTGTAAACAAAAAAAGTACTATTTAAATAAAGTATAATATCGGTATAATTCATATTTCATGTTAATTCTTTATTTATAATAAATAGTTTGGTTGCTAATGGGGGTGAAAATTTTGTTGGATTTGGACCGAATAAATGGAAAAAAAAAATATATTTTTAATAAAAAATTTGGGTTGGATTGTATAGCTAATGGGGATAGTCTTAGGATAAGGGGTATGGTAACCACCATCCCATTAGCAAAATGTTGTTAATTCAGCGTCACGTCGGTTCCACTACAATTTTACTACCAAACCATTAGCCATTCGAAATTGTTACATTAGACTAAATAAAAAATATAATTTAAAACATAAATAAATATTTTACATTAATTAAAAAAACAAATTTAAATACTAAATTACTTAAAAAAACATAAAAATTTAAAACATAAATTAATAAAAAAAACATAGAAAATACTACTCGCAGTCGTTGTTGTTCTCATCCTCCTCGTCGTCATCGACCGTGTTTTCATCGTCAGAGTCCTCATCCTCCTCCTTGTCATTTTCAGTTTACCCTTTGAATTGCCTTTTCCATATGTGTTCAGTCAAATCGTGGCATAGATTATAATGTGTTTCACTGCTTTGCATTTTCAATAGTCTTGTGAAGTATGTCGGGCTGCCGACTTGTATTACTACTGGTGGATGAAGTATGTCGTTTGGACTATACATACAAACTGCCCCATCATCTTCTTCTATTATCATGTTATGTAAAATAACAAAAGTTGTCAACACCTTCGTCAATTTTGCCCTATCCCATGCTCGTGTTGGATGTTTGATTATGTGTCACTTTTGTTTGAGGACCCTAAAAGCCCGTTCCACATCCTTCATTGTCAATTCTTGTGATAACTTGAACAAAATTCGTTTTACATCGGCCAAATATGATTATGACTTGACAAACATAGCCTACTCTGGATATATCCTATCACCAAGGTAATACCCATAATTATATTGATGTCTATTCACATGGTATGACATGTTTGGTGCTTTACCCTGCAAAATGTCATTAAATAGCAGAGACGCTCCAAACACATTCAGGTCGTTGTTTGACCCTGCCATACCAAAGAATACATGCCAAAACCATAGGTCCTGTGAAACAATTGTCTCTAGTATAACGTCGGCACACCATGATCACCTCACGTGAATTAACCTTGCCATGCATTGGGACAATTTTCCCACTTCCAGTGTGTACAATCAAGGCTACCAAGCATTCATGTAAAACCATGTTTAGCTTCATGTGCGGCATACAATTGTTCGTCATCACTCCTAGTCGTATGCCGCAAATATATGTCACCGTAAAGCTCTATAACATACTCACAAAAAAGATAGACACATTCTCGACCCGTCCTCTCATACATTTTCAAATACTCATATGGATGCGTCTACGGCTATACTGTATGCCAATTGTCTAAGAGTTGTTCGGTATTTTTGTATGGTACTAAAACCACGTTTACCTCTAACATCTCATCTTAATTGGAAAAACTCATAATGTTTTTCAAATCTCTAGCTATATGTAAAAATAAATTTCTACTAATACAAAAATGATCTTCAAATTTTGATAGGTCGTATAAACTATCAGGGGCAAAGTAATAACATACAAAAAGTTCGCGTGCCACAATACGATCCCAGTTGATCGAAATTCTATGCTTCTTCTCGACATTTGAACTATCGCCTCTTTGTCGCACTAAGTCGCATGTCGCGGACAACAATGTGTGCAACACCAACTCATCATCTAAGTCATCATCATCAGATGACGAAGAAGAAGAAATTGAACCCACAAAATTATTCATATTGTGTTTGAAAGTGTGTTTGTTTGTTTAAAATATGTGTTCGTGTTTGTATCTATATTGGTTACGTTTTAAACATTTTTTTAATTTTTTCCAACGTTCGCAAAATAAAAAACGGTCAAAAAAGCCACGAATCAATCACATTGCCCATCTTCGTCTTTAGCCGGTACCACGCCACAAGACACCCAACCATCTTTGGATCGGTGTTCACGCATAGTTTTCGTTTCCACGTAGGGTGAGGCCCCATACCGGAAGGCCTTAGAGCCCTCTCTTGGATGACCACATCTGTAAAAAGCTGAGAAACTTCTTTAGTCTTCAGTGTTCAAAAGAAGCCTCTAGAAATACCTTAGAATAAAAGAAAATAGTTGAGAGCGAAAAGCATTGTTAACTTTTGTCTTAACATTTAAGTTGATTATCGGAGGCGGCTTTAGAAACACCAAATTGACAATTGTCGCTCTATAATTTGTGTCATTAAATCAAGTCGAGAACTTGTTAACACTATCTATGCTCCACATTCACATTTAATATTGATCATTTGAAGACCTTTTTTGTTTTTATTTAAGTCTAAAGTTTGTTTGAATTGCTTTTATATAAAAAACAATGTTACTTGCTAACCTGAAAAAAAAACAAGTTTAGGTTAGAGATTTAAACTCATCTAAGTAATGAGTTAACACGGCTAAACACGAAAGTAAACGAGTAACGTTCGTGTCAAACTTTTTCAACTCGTTTATAGTTTCAACTCGGTGTGAAACATGTTAGATTTTGGGTTTCGAATATTAATATAAACACTTGAATAATTCAATAATCATGTCTGTCTGAGAAACACTTTTCAAAATTTCTAATTTCGACCCAATTTTTTTGGGGTATCACGAAATCCTGGTTTGAGATATTTCAAAAAAACGACATGAATTTCCATGCTTAATTCAAATTTCAAAACATAGAATATCTTTTTTGTTTTGTGTTATGTTAAGACAATGATCACATAGAGAAAAAGTAGTTTTCTCATATGTTCCAACCATTCTGCAACATTCAAAGTCTTTTTTTATATGTAGAAGACAACGGTTTTTAAGGGTGAAACGACACATCTTTTAATCGACATAAACATTGGGTTTTTTGGCTAGAAAATTCGACCGAGCCAACTTTTCATATATGGATTATTTTTCGGGCTCTACTCCTAGATCCTGCCAGGGGCAATGCCCCTTGGAACCCCACCAAGGGTGTTGCCTCTGGACCCTGTGTTCTCAAGTTCTCGTATTTTATCCGAGTGTTTAATCTACACCTTCTGTCTCATAGTATAACTAAAAGTAATCGACTTGTATCAAATATAATTGTGACTACATTAAAATATGAATGACACTAAAATCATTGTTAAATGTGAGTCGAGCATTTGTAGCATTCACATGGAGCATTTGGAGCACTTGGAACTCAATGGAGCGCTTGGGGTTCATGGAGCATGTGACAAAGGAATGGATCTTCTAAAAGGGGATATGGAGCACCTGGAAGTGGAATGGAGCATCCTGGTTCAGGGATGCACCATTTGTGATCATGAAGCACCATCCTAGGCTTGAATGTGCCATTTAGAAGTCAAGGTACGCCACTATTAGAACTTGATATGCCAAGAAGTGACTTGATATGACACAAAGTGACTTGATATGCCACCAGGTGACATGATATGCCATCAAGTGACAGGATATGCCACCAATTGATATGATATGCCATCAAGTGACATGATATGCTCCCAAGTGACAGGATATATCATTCATGAGGTGAATGCACCATTATGGAGTGGATGTCTAGATATGGAAACCTTAGAGAGAATGTGTCATCCCTTGATCAAGATGCTTCATCCTTATGCATGATGCGTCATCTTGATGCAAGGATGCACTACTTGATTCCTTGATATGCCAAGGTATCCCTTGATGAGTCTTTGCTATGAAGTCCCCTATGATGCTCAAGATTGTTCAAGGAAGCGCAGAAGTTGAAGATGCTGAAGGATTATTTCTTGATGTGCCACCATTATGAGTGATATGCCATGGTGATCTTGATGTGCCACTCTTGCATCATGATGTGCCACTATGGATCATGATGCTCCATCATGTGTGTTGTTGGTGCTCATGGAAGGATGAATGTTCCAGAAGTTGCTGCATGGCAGATTGTGATTGGTTGACACCATGCATGGGCCTATGGTCCAATGGGCTTGGCCTATTAGGGTTTTAGGTCTAATCCCTCAAGTATAAATAGGGATGCATGCTGAGTCATTTTTTATCTTGAAGTCTAGAGTGTTAGGCGAATCTCTGTGAAAATTATACTTGTAACCTCTGTTTGAGAGCTATAAATAAAGAATATTCCCCTCTTGCATGTGGATGTAGGTCACCTTGACCGAACCACGCAAATACTATGTCTTGTGTGCTTTTGGTTTTGCTAGTTATCCCTTTTACTTCGTAACAACTGGTACTAGAGTTGCGGTTTGTGTTTCTGTTGATTGAAGATGGCATCTCACAAGTTTTATTTGGAGAAGTTCAATGGTTCAAATGAATTCACTTTGTGGAAGGTGAAGATGTGGAATCTTCTAGTTCAACAAGGATGTGCAGCGACACTGGAAGGAGAGGCAAATTTGCCAAAGGACATGGAGGCTGAAAATAATGTGGAAAGTCTGACGACGGCACATAGTGCTATTCTGTTGAGTTTGACAGATGAAGTAATGAGGGAGGTCGTGGCTCAAACAGCTGCTTTTGGGCTCTAGGAGAAACTCTGTGACAAGTACCAGAACAACTCTGTGATGAACAGGTTGTATCAGAAGCAAAGGTTGTACACTCTCAGAATATCTGAAAGTACCCAAGTGAAATATCATTTGGGTGACTTCAACCGCATCATCTTGGATCTACAAGGGGTTGATGTGAGGATTGAAGATGAAGATCAGGCGCTCATTCTCTTATGTTCTCTTATATTCTCTTACGAACTCATATGAGAATTTTGTTGATACCATGATCTATGGTAGGATAAAGATCATTGTGAATGATGTGAAGGAATCTTGGATGTCCCCAAGTACCTGAAAAGAAAAGTTTCAGTTGGGGAGGAGGTGTCTAGTTTCGGATTTCTTGCATGAAGAGGAAGGATAAAATAGAGGAAAGGGGGAAACAGGGGGAGATTATGTTCAAAATCGAAGTCTAAAAGTTCATCAAATTCCAAATGTTATAACGGCAAGGAAACGGGGCACTTCAAGTGAAATTGTCCACATTTGAAGAATAAGTTCAAGAGTGAATCAAGCAACAATAACATTGTTGTTGTGGTTCATGAAAGCTCTGATGAAGGGGACGATGGCGAGGTACTAAATGTAAGTACATCAAGTTCTGCTGGTGGTTGGGTCCTTGATTCTGTAGCATCCTATCACATGACATATAATTGTTACTAGTTCGACTCCTTCAAAGAGTTGGATGGCACAGTGTCACACCCCAAAACCGGAACGACGGAAATGTTCGGGGGCAGATGACGTCACGTAAGTATCACAACATATGCATTATAGTAATCAAAGTACAGCCAACCATTGCATTAATAAGTATAAGTTTTACATAAGTGTTTTACACATTTCAAACATTAAAGTAGATACAGAAGACGACAGGGGTCGCAATACGGTACTAGACTGTCTTCTCAAAAGCGTCGGGGGTGTACCTGTCTACTAGAGCCCTGAGAATACAAGCAGTTTTGAAAGAGTATCAACATAAAGCTGGTGAGTTCATAAGCATTTTGTTTTAGAAAGACTGTTCTCGGTTCTTTTGAAAAGTGCGATATCTTTCACAGAAAACCTTATGCTATTCGGTGTAATAAATGAGTGAACCTTAAGTAAAATGATTCCTTGATATCCAATAAAATCCCATATTTTCTTATGAAAAGCATGATTAAGCCCATTTCTTCTATAACTTCCTTGTTCACGCTAGTCACACATAAACCAATACCGAATAGACAGTCAATTGTGTGGATCTGCCCTAAACCCACAACAAAACAAGGAACAGGGAATGAGGCGGAAACCACACATTTCACAGTCTGTCGGGTATTCTTCACACATAACCCGAATGCATAAACCCAGAAGTTATGGAAGAAATATGAGTATTTGTTAGTTGATTACTAAACCACCTGTTTATAAAATACTGATGTTTACCCTGGGAAATCCTACATTTCCCCTATATACAAGTTATTGAATTACCCGTTCTAAATCAGAGAGTACAAGTATCTACCATACTTATATTGATATAGCATTGATCCTTTTGAAAACCCTGGTTACCCCCAGTGATGTATATTAGTCTTATTACATAAATAAAACCAATTGAAAAGCGAAATCCCGTAAACAATTGATTAGTTTATACTTATTGTGAGTCGTATAACCATACTTGATATGACATAGAGATCTTTACAACGTTCTTCAGGTGTTGGTTAAATGACATTTATCACCCCAGGCGTGCCCGCCTAACTGTAGCTAGCAGTTCAAGTGTGGGATTGTCAATCCCGAATAGATCTATTCACAAATCTCACGCTCTCCCTCTAGGAGACTCTGGTTATACTAGGATAGGATTTAATTAAGTACACCTAAGGGTACAGTTTTGAAGTAGAGCCTCACAATCCTGTATAACCTAGTTTACATATAATTCTAGAGTGTTTTCTTGAGTTAGAGTCCATTGGATGCGTTATAAAGTAATAATTATGCTTAAATAATTATTAGATATTATACTCCTGAGAAAATTTATACCGTAACCTAAATCTGTCATAGTTTATATATATTCACTCATAAATGAAATCTGAATTGGTAAAATCGGTACATTGGATTCTCCCAAACTATACCCATTATAGTTTAATTGAATTGATACGGAAATACTTTGTAAAAATCATTCTTGAAAACTATGAACTTATGTTTTCAAAAATAAAAGCGTCCCTTATACTTAACATAGTACCAAAAGGGATAAAATATCTAAATATTTTTTTAGCCGTGGAAATCGTTGAACTGTATTAATAAGTTTAACACTTAATAAAATACTTTGTGTTTGGCTTGTATTCCCCCCTGAAAACATTAAAAATCGTAAAAGCGTAGGGTATGAACTCACCTCGAATGAAAGGTTTGAATGAAGGATCGATACGAGATGTTGAGTGTCAAATGAAGCCTCAAACACAATTGGATCCTAATTATCATGTAATAACACATACATGATTCAATTTAGGGTATTTCACGACTAGAAATGATAGGAAACCACTCTAGGGACTTGGCAACACTTTTACTAAGTGTTAAGGCCAAATGTGGTTGAGTGAGGGTGAAACATCCCAAACATACAACCCAAAAGTTTTTGTTTGAAAACTTTACTAAACCATAATATCAAATATTAAAAGATAAATCCATGGATCATGTGTCTCAAAGTATCATAATAAATTTATCAAATCGAAACTAGTGTCAAGATCATATCAAAATATCAGAGTCTAACTCCCAGGCTAAAACTGTGGTGTGTGCCATGCCATCATCCCGAGCCCTTCCCTTTGCTAGCTGAAGTACCTGAAACCAAAACTGAAACTGTAAGCACGAAGCTTACTGAGCTCCCCCAAACTACACATACCATACAATAACATATAAAGAAACTACTGGGCCTTGCCCACTACATCGGACCGAAGTCCGGAAGCTGCATCGGACTGAAATCTGGAACTAACCAGGGCCTTGCCCTCTGCATCGGACCGAAGTCCGGAAACTGCATCGGACCGAAGTCTAGAACTAACCAGGGCCTTGCCCTCTGCATCAGACCGAAGTCCGGAACTGACTGAACATAGCATAGCATAATCATAACTACTAACATAAACACATATACTGCATACTGCATCAGACCGAAGTCTGAAACACATAACACAAAGACATGCTTGATTCACAAAGACATCGAGCACACTGAACTACTGCATCGAACCGAAGTCCGGAACTACTGCTAACTAAATGGGCCGGCATTGTGGCCGTAGACCCGTTCCTACTGGAAGGAAACTCACCTCGAAACGCTGGCTGCTGAGATGCTAAATCTGAAACTGTCTGACTGCTGCTCCGGAACTCCCCGGCTACAAATCCCATAAACACTAAATCAAATACTGATAACTACTCTCAGGGTAAAATGACCATTTTACCCTTCTGACCAGAGTCAACGCTAAGGTCAAAGTCAACTCTCAGTCAACCCAACTCGCCGAGTCCCTCTACCGACTCGTCGAGTTCAAACGGTCATAACATCGGGACATTTCGATTCTACTCGTCGAGTCCCACCTTGGACTCGTCGAGCTCCTTTGTTTCCGAGTCTCACTCCTGTCCAACTCGTTGAGTCATCTCCTTAACACAGTGGTATCACTCATAATCGAAGAAGGGTTTGGGGACATCGATCCGACTCGTCGAGTCCCAAGAACGATTCAACGAGTCCATTGCATGTTCAGACTATACAGTTGTTCCTAGGTGATTCCACTACCTCCAATTCATAGATCTAGACTCCTTAGGCTAGAATAACACGTAAAGTTGCTAACTTTACGTGCATGCATGATGCAATGAAGCTAAATCACCCAAAACAAGCTAAAAATGAGAGTCTAGGGCATAGAATGGGATCTTGGCTTAATAAAGGTGGTAACTTTGAGCTTCTGGAGCTCAAGAGTGCCTAGATCTAAAGTCCTTATAGACCCAAAAGCTCTCTACCCGAAATTATCTTGGAAAGGACCCCAAAAGTGGCAACAACAAGCTTTCAAGAAGATCTAAGTGAAAATAAGTCAAGGTACAAACTTTATACCTTCAAGAGCTCTGAAATGCAACTAAAACTATGGATCATCTGCCTCTTCTTGAATCACCAATAGATCTCTTCCTTCTCCTAACTTCAAATCACACAAAAATGGCAAGAAAGGTTTTAAGACACTCAACGGTTGCAAGGGTTTCGAGAATGGACCGTGGAGGTGTGGAGGCTGGGGTGAGGACTCATAATGATGCTTAAATAGGGTGCAAACCCTAAGGATTAGGGTTTCCTCCTGATGGACCTACTCGCCGAGTCCATTTCCGACTCGTCGAGTAGTCCACTTAAACCCCGCGGTCCAGCTCGCACCTACTCGACGAGTTAGGGCTACCAACTCGTCGAGTAGCTCTTATAAAATGAACATTTAGAGAATTACTTTCGTACCAGGAATGGGGCATTACAATTCTCCCCCACTTGTCTTAGACTTTGTCCTCGAAGTCTGCTGAATCTGAAAACAACTCCGGGTAGTGCTCCCTCATCTCTTCCTCGGGCTCCCACGTCCACTCCGAACCCTTGCGGTGCTGCCACTGCACCTTAACTAACTCTACTGACTTGTTCCTCAGCTTTTTCACCTTGCGATCTAGAATCGGCACTGGTCTCTCGATATAGTTCAGGCTATCGTCAACCTGAATGTCCTCCAGGGGTACCACTGCTGAATCATCCACTAAGCACATCCGCAACTGAGAAACATGGAACGTGCTGTGGATCTGGCTGAGCTCTGCTGGAAGATCTAACCGATAAGCAACCCGACCCACCCGGGCCAAAACCCTAAACGGACCGATGAATCTGGGGCCCAGTTTGCCCCTTTTTCGAAATCTGATAACACCCTTCCAGGGTGACACTTTCAGGAGGACCATATCACCCACCTGAAACTCCAAGTCCGAATGCCTCCTGTCGGCGTAACTCTTCTGTCGACTCTGCGCAGTCTGCAGTCTGCTACGGACCTGCTGGATCAACTCTGTGGTCTTGAGCACCACCTCAGTGCTCCCGATGACCCTCTGACCGACCTCACCCCAACAAATCGGGGTCCTACACTTCCTCCCATAAAGCATCTCGAAAGGAGGGCTATCAATATTGGCGTGGTAACTGTTGTTATACGAAAATTCCGCTAATGGAAGATACGTATCCTAACTACCACCAAAATTTAGAACACATGCCCGCAGCATGTCCTCGAGAGTCTGAATCGTCCTCTCGCTCTGCCCGTCCGTCTGAGGGTGGAAAGCGGTGTTGAAGTGAAGACGAGTCCCCATCTCGTCATGAAACCGCTTCCAAAACCTGGAAGTGAACCGGACGTCTCGATCTGATACTACTGATACAGGCACTCCGTGCCGTGCCACTACCTCGCGCACATAAATATCGGCTAACTTTTCGGCCGATGTGCTCTCCTGAATCGGTATGAAATGCGCGCTCTTGGTCAGCCGATCCACTATGACCCAAATCGAATCAACTCCACGTGCGGTCATGGGAAGCTTAGTGATGAAATCCATAGTGATATCCTCCCATTTCCACACAGGAATGTCTAACGGCTGCATCTTGTCGTGGGTGACCCACCACCTTGAGTGTGCTGCCATGGGGTGGGGTGTGCAGCCGCACACCCATGTGTACGGCCGTACACTCCTCCTAAGAGAGTGTATGGCCCGATTTTGCTACTTTGTGACTTGGCAACTCATCCCTAACCTCAACCTTGGTTGTACTTAAGCTTAGAACACTTGAACGAACCCTTAAACAACGCTAAGAGGCTACAGAAACGAGTTTATCATTGATTGAAGTGACTAGATGTTCAAGATAGAAGTTCCAGGTTGTCACACACAGTCAAGATGGGTGATGATTGGTTGAGCAGTATCAAGGGTAGTGGCACGGTGCAGATCAATATGCACGACGTCATGGTCAGGAAGTTAGATTGTTGATACGCTCCAGAACATTGGAAGAATTTAATTTCTCTTGGCACATTGGCTAATATTGGGATGAGGTACGTTAATGAAGGTGATTGGGTAAAAGTCACAAAAGGTTCTCTAGTTGTAATGAAAGGGAAGATGAATCATGGAGGGATTTATATCCTAGAAGGCAGTACGGTTATGCGAATGGTGGTTATCTCAAGATCCTTGAATGAAGGTGATGACAAGACAAAGTTGTGGCATCGTAAGTTGGGGCATATGAGAGAGATGGGCTTGTCAGTTCTAAGTAAACAAGGACTGCTTGGTGGAGAAACTACTGGAAATCATGAAATATGTCCACTCAGATATGTGGGACCCTGCACCAATGAAGTGGATGTGCCATTTTGGAGTGGATGTGTTGATATTCCAACCTTAGAGAGGATGTGTCATCCCTTGATCAAGATGTGTCATCCTTATGCCTGATGCGCCATCTTGATGCAAGGATGTGCCAATTGGTTCCTTGATATGCCGAGGTATCCCTTGATGATCTGTATGCTATGAAGTCCCTTATGACACTCAAAATTGTTCAAGGAAGCTCACAATTTGAAGAGTGTAACACCTCGATTTCCGGGTTTTTTTCCATTTCTACCCTTATTATGTAATTTGTTTGCAAAATTGGTCCCTTGGTCACTTATATGACAAACACGTGGTTCTCGCGTACGGTGGGTATACTCTTTTGTACGATGGGCATACATGGCAGCGATGCAACCCCTAATTTTTAGGGTTTGAGCATTATTTAAGCATCATTAACTCCCCAAGACTCCTTCCCTCATCAACCTCCATTCTCACTCCGTACCTTACAAACCCTAACCCATTTTGTGAGCATCTTGGAGCCTTAGTGTGTATTTTGGTGTTCTTGAAGGAGGGAGAAAGAAGTGGATTCACCTTGGGAGCTCAAGATCATTTAGATCTAGAAATATCTCACCCTAAGCATCCTTTGGAGGTATAAAGTTCATATCTTGATGAGTTATTTGCTTAGATCTTATTAGCCTTGATTCTGTATTCTTTTTTATCCCAAATGCTTGGTGTTCATAAGTATGGACTACTCAAACCAGAAGAGTTGTCCTTTCAAATGTTTTTAGGTGTTAGGAACCATAAAAATGCGATCTTGGTCCTTATATCCCTTCCATGCAAGAGTTATGATGTCTTAATGGATTAATAAGTTAGGGTTTTAGCTTTTGGACCTTTTCTAGCCTTAGAAAGTCATAAAGGTGGAAACTTTATGACTTTAGTCGATGTTTTGGGTCTAGATCTGAGTTTGGATGGGAAGTCCTTAAGGATTAAGCACTTAATGAGAAGATGTGGTTCCAAACGTAGTACGTTGGTTGTACCAAGAGGTACGATGCGCGTACCAGGTTAAGGTCCCGTGTTTTGGTCAAGGACGAGCTACGTTGGGCGTAGTTGTTGAGTACGCTTAGCGTACTCAGTCAGTTTGACCTTCATTTGACTTTTTGACTTGTTGACTTTTACCTTTGAAAAAGTTTGACTTAAGAGCATTTTGGGTATTTTGAATTGTGGTTTGAGATTTGGTCACTATTTGTTGTATAGGTGACATGTAGAGTTGGTATTCGGAGCAGTGTGTTGTTCAGCTATTTTGTTAGACTATGAGGTGAGTTTTCATCACTGTAATGGTGGGTCAAAGGCACCAATGCCGGCCCACTAGGTTATGTATCCTGGAATATATGATGTTTCTATGTTATATTAATCTGCTAGATCTATATGATTATCTTTTTGCTGGTTATATGTTTATCTGTTGCATATGTCGACATAGTGTGGTACTGTGGTTGGGCTGAGGTTGTAGTGCTTTGTGTTGTAATCCAACAAACCCGGGGCAATCCAACCGGGAGGTTGTGGGTCAGGGTAATCCAATCGGGAGGTTGTGGACCCAGTATGCAATATGTGTCGCAATCCAACAGAGAGGTTGTGGGCCAGGGTAATCTGACTAGGAGGTTGTGGACCCAGCATGCAATATGTATATTTTTTTGGTTGTGCGTGGTACTTTGGGGGAACTCACTAAACTTTGGCTTATTGTTTATGTGTTATGTTTCAGGTACTTCAGATGATCGGGGCAAAGCAAAGGCGTGATCGTGCACATCCTCCAGTTTTTATGAGATTTGATTTTGGGATACTCTGATTTGTGTTTTTGACTTTTGGAAACTAAGTTTTGTAAACATCTATGGTTTATGGGTTGATTTTGAAAATAAAAAATTTTATCTTGATATTTGGGATGTTACAAAGATGCTCAAGGATTATTGCTTGATGTGACACCATGATAGTTGATATGACATGATGATCTTGATATGCCACTCTTGCATCATGATGTGCCACTATGGATCATGATACTCCATCATGTGTGTTGATGATGCTCATGCAAGGATGAATGTTATGGAAGTTGTTGCATGGCGGATTGTGATTGGTTGACACCATTCATGGGCCTATGGGCCAATAGGCTTGGCCCATTAGGGTTTTAGGTCTAATCTCTCAAGTATAAATAGGGATGCATGTTGAGTCATTTTGTATCTTGAATTCTAGAGTGTTGTGTGAATCTCTGTGAAAATTGTACTTGTAATCTTTGTTTGAGAACTCTAAATAAAGAATACTCCACTTCCTGTCCGTAGACGTAGGTCACCTTAACCGAACCACGTAAATATTATGTCTTTGTGTGCTTTTAGTTTTGCTAGTTATCCGTTTTACTTCCTAAAAATCACCAACACATACATATTTACAAAGTCTAAACCCTAAACCCGCTAACTATACACATAATAAGCGAGCTTGAATAAGATATTTCAACTTTTTTTATTACCCGATCGACACGGCACACATGAAAATTAAACAATAAAGGTTAGTGCCATGTTTTTTCAAGACTTAGAACTCGACATAAGTCTAATAAAAGGCTTGACAAAACATATTATTTCTTGTATTTAACGTAAGGGTTGGTATTTCTTTATTTTTTTTACAAATATCAGTACTATAGAAAAAGAATTCTATTAGAAAGTAAGCATCTGATTTTTTTCTTCATAAAATAAAACAACATTAATAAGAGGTAGTTGTGCGAACTTGGAATGCAATTAACAAAAGGGGATATCTCTATTTCTCAAGTAGGTTCCATTTGTGTTTTTTCAAAAAAGAAAAGTTTGGTGGATGTGATTGTGTGTAATAGCATTTGGTATATTTAGAAATTTAGAAATGATAAATTTCCCAAATTTTTAGGTGGTAACACGAAACAAAGTGATATTATTGATAGGTTTAATTAGGGGTGAGCATAATAATCGAAAAACCGAACCAAAATCAAATTAACCGATATAACCGAACCATTTTAAAAACTGTTGGTTCGGTTTCTAATTTTTGTTAACCGATAACTAACGGTTCGGTTATGGTTTTATAGGTTAACCGAACCATTATTAACCGAACCGCTAACTTTATATTTTAATATATAAAAATTATAGATTATATATAATATAATATAGTCAAACTTATTTAAGATCCATTAAAATATTAAAAATATAATTCATTGATCCTCACTTATTAGGAGACGAACGAGTAATCAAACCATCAAAAGCTGATCACGCAGACATACACAATCTTCCAATCATGCATTGAATTAGATTATTGATTAATGTTGTAATTCCTAATCGGCTAATTCTACAATTTGTAAACATTATTCACAATTAGTTTAATCTTCACACTCATAATCGTAATCGAATGCTTCTCACACGGTTAATCCTAATCAAAGATTGTTTTCACTTTATAGTCCTATTCGAAGGAGTTTTTGACTTTATGATCAAGTCTTCTAGGTAAGTTAAGTTTTTGGTTCTTCTTGACTCTGTGATATATTAAGAATGTAGTTTTTTGAATTTTTTGGCTTTTTTTATTTACTATTTTTGACTTAATCACATTGAATGCATATGAGTGATTGTCTTTTTTTTTATCCAATAACACATAATATGAATGTTTGGCTCTTTTATTTTATAGTTTTTTGATTTAATCGTATTGAACGTGTATGAATGTTTGACTTTATTTTAATATTAATATCAATTATCAATATATGAAATTATTAATGTCAATTTTTTAATGTTTTATATTTTTATTGAATGTTTTTTATTTTGAATGTGACTGTGTTATCTCACTATAAGTATTAAAGGTACACATTTTATTCTATTACTATAAGCTAGGTTACAAACATTGGCATCAGGGACTTTTTGGTATTCTATTTTCATTTTTTAAGCCAATATACTTTGGTCATTTATAATATTTTGAACATTTTTGTTAACTATTATTAATCATTAACCAAAACCGTTAACCGATAAAAACCATTAATCATAACTAATATTAACCATACCCAATGACTACCAAAATACATTAACCAATCATAATGGTATTGGTTCGGTTTTAACCAATAACCGAACCAAACCGGTCCATACACACCCCTAGGTTTAATTGGGTAAAAACTCACTAAACTCTTTGTAATCTTGGATATAGCTTTTTGCTAGTTGGTTTTTTTCCTTTTTATCCTGCTTCTAAAAAAATAATCATTGAAAATAAAGGTTTTTTTATAGAAAAAAAAAGTATATATGGTATTTTTCAAAAACAGTATTATTTCACTATTTTGTATGAAAAAACCTTCAGCTGTTTACCAATCGGCTCGGCGTTTCTTTCATTCACTTCTCAGCCAGGACAGCAGGCAGCAGCGCATCACTTGGGCAATTCAGCTTCGCTTTCGCCTTTCATCCCCTCGATATCGATTGCACCTTCCTGAACGCCTGTTATATTCTGGTATCTTTCACCTAGTAGAAATTCATATTGTCCGTGTCTCACATAATCCGAATTTTTAGTCATAGATGGATGTTATGTTTTGTTTTTAATTTAGTATTTTCTATTCATTTTCAAGTCCGAAATTGAAATACACATATACTTAAATGTGTAATTGTAAGTTTAATACTTGATCAATTTTCAGTATGCAGGCAAGGTGTTTGATAAAATGTCTCAAATGATTCACATTCATGAAATTGTTTTACACATTGTTAATTTTCAATCAACAGCGTGTAAATCTGATATTGATGCCAACAATAAACTTGTTGGAGATTTGGATTACAATAAAGAACGTGCTCAAATTTTGATAAGCTACCTTTTCAAATCATGCATAAATTGTACAAAAGCTATATTTAACATTGATGCCTAGTATTTTTTATATTCTACAGATAACCATTTTGTGGCAAACTTACACAATGGCAAAGAGACTTCTTGGATCCCAGCTATTCGTGAGCAGTAATCTCTCCTCCATTTTCCAGACACTATTTTTCCCCTTTTCTCTTTGAGTAAATTAAAGATTATGTTATTGATATGTAGGATTGTCATTTTACACTACACATAAGGACTTGAAGAGGTTGTTTTCACCTTTTGGTGCAATCACTGAAGGTAAATGTTAATTTTAGTTATTCTTTTTGGTAATTCAAAGTCATTTTTATATAAAGATTGTTTGAATTTTATTGAATCAATGTTGCAGCTAGACTTGTTTTGGATTCAAGAACTCAGAGGCCTAAAGGGTTCGGTTTTGTTACATTTGAATCAGATGTTGATGCCCAAAATGCAATGAAAGCCATGAATGGGAAGGTAATTTGACTATTTTGATTCTATCTTTAAAGGTGACACTTCATCAGTATTTCCATCTTTCTTGTTTTAGATGGCCAATTTCACTATATATTTTCTAAAATATCAATTGAAGAAACATGCAAAATAGATTTGAAATTGTGGTAATACAATTGGGTTCTTGAACTAAGTTTTTCATACTTAATGTGCAGATTGTGAATGGTGGATTGATTTTTGTTGAGGTTGCCAAGACTCAAACGCCCCAAGATGATAATGACACTCTTAGATAATTATTATACAAATGATTATGTGAAATGTTACTTCTGATGATCATTGTTGTTCTATAATTACCAGTTGTATACCTGTTATAATCTGAATTTTAGTAAATCTGAAAGATATGTATATTTGTTCCATTTTCTGTTGTTTAAGGTATTCGGTTTTATATAGACTCGTTTGATCAAAAGCATTACCCTTTCGAATTAAAATAAATGATGTTATAGTTATATGGGTCGGTTTCTTGGGTAAAGATAAAATATAATTAATTCAAGTCAAATTTGTTATGCAGGTTTTATAGATACAAAATGATGGTGAATCAATTTGAAAATGTTATATGGGTTTTTTCAATACAAAATGATGAAGCAATAAAATGGTCAAATTTTGTTCGTTTGGGTTTCGTCTGTACAATATGATTTGTTATTGGGAAAGATTATAAACTTTAAACTTATAAAAAAAAAAAAAATCATTATATAATTTTTTAACCAAATAATTCAAATCATAATAAGTCCCCTACATGTACCAATTAAATCATCCATACATTGCATACTAAAAGCATGAAACTTGCATAAAATTAAAGGGAATAGAGAGGAATAGAAAGGGATTGCAAAGGAATCACTATCAACTGACTTTTTTACCCCTCAAAGTGTCAGCATAGAAGGCCAAGGGTAAAAAGGAGTCTTCTGTTTCTTTTCCTTTAAAATCCGTGCAAATGTGAGCGGATACACTTTGTGCTTATTTCTTTCTTCCTTAACATGTGTGTTTCTTTCCTAATCCCTTCCCCCTCAACAAAAAACTTGAGAACAAAGTGTTCAAGACTTACTTGTAAACCTAGAAGAATAAACCCTTCCATGTAAAACAAAACATTGCACAGCAACTTCACCTGAAGACATGGTGAAATTTTCATTTGATTTCGACAAAAGTATCTTGTATTAAGAATATTCGACTAATTTAGTTAACAAATATTCATGAAAGGAAGAAAGCAGTTCCTTTTGGTTGATGTTGAGACTATTGGTAGTTCATATTAACTATAATATCATAATAACCACACTCAATATTTAATAAGTTAACATACACCACAAAAAATCCAAATAATGAGACATATGCAACACATATCGCAAAGAACACTACAACCAGTCATGGTATAAATAGGATATAAACCAACTGTAACAACAAAATAAACATCATAAATTACGTCAAATAAAGGAACATGGAACAATTATCCAAAAAGTGCATTTAATGATTTGTGAGAATGAGTAGAAGAGCCTGGACGTCTGTTTACTTGATTCAGCTCATTAAAGTTATTGATGTTTATATAATTTATGTGACTTTGACAAATTTGTGTTATACATTAATGAAAGAAAGAAAAAGCTTAACGGAAATAAACAAAGAAACATAAAACTAGAAACAAGTGGTTTCTTCCATTGATAAACAGAGAGGTGGTAACATACGATCGATAGTCTAAACAAACGCAATGGTTAGAACACTAAACTCCATATGTAATTTAACGACAAATACACACAGATGAACAACAACCAAACTACGGTAGCCTATTCAGCTTTCTTTGGAGTTTTGGCTGCTTTCTTTGGTGACTTTGCAGCCTTCGATGGAGATTTAGGCTCTGTTGTAGCAGACTTCTTGGGCAATAGAACAGCGTGGATGTTGGGAAGAACGCCACCATGAGCAATGGTAACTCCGCCCAACAGTTTTCCAAGTTCATCGTCGTTCCTGATGGCCAGAAGGACGTGCCTTGGGATGATTCTGGTCTTCTTGTTGTCCCTTGCAGCATTTCCAGCCAGCTCCAACACCTATAATAGAACAAGGAACATGATTAGATATGGAAGGTATGATCTATAGCATTGAACAGGAGATTTCAATTGAGAGCCAGATTTTAGATATAATGTTATAGAACTGGGTCTAATTCCTTAAATCAATCAAACGATAACTCTACTTTTCATTTTTATTGCTATGCAACATTATTTCTGAAAATAAATATAGACCCCCAATTTGCAATTTTGAACATTGAAACCCTAAAATCATTTTTGTTTCCTTGAAGTGATCGAATCTATAATTAACTACATGAATGAATTGATAGAGATAATAAAGAAGCAAACTTACTTCAGCGGCAAGGTATTCAAGAACAGCGGCGAGGTAGACCGGAGCACCGGTTCCAACACGTTTAGCATAGCGTCCGACCTTAAGGTAACGCCCAATTCTACCAACGGGAAACTGGAGACCAGCTTTGACGGATCGAGTAACCGACTTCTTCCTTGGGCCACCGCCCTTCCTTCCTCCGGCACCCTTCTTCGCTTTTCCGGTGGTTTCCATTTCTCTTTTTGGCTTAGAAGACAAGTGATTTATGGGTATGAAAACAAGTGAATGATGATAACATTCGCCACCGATGAGTTGTTTATATAGCGAGGATTATTTGGGGAGGATCAGGACCGCGAACTGGGCTTGTTTTTGGCCGCTGGATTGGTATTTAATCTAACGGTCTTCGTTTATTCATCGCCGATCCGTGTGAAGTGGATCCACCAATTAAAATGATCCGATGAATTTTGAATTTGGGCTTACTTTTTGAGATTATTATCGGTTTCCCGCCTTGTAGGTTTTCGTTTTCATGGTTTTTAAAGAAAAATTTTGAATCCTCATGCTGTCACAGCAACCGTCCTTGGGCCAAGTTTATATTGGATTCATTTCATTAATATGAATCCGCAAACACATTCATTTCATTAATACTTACAAATATTGAACATATAGATAAAAACACATTGTTTAGAACATTAAAAACATTACATTATTAAAAAAAAATAGAACATGACTATATGAATCCCTACATGAGCTTCCATATAACTCATACGGCAATCTTTCATACAGACATGAGACATTGATTAGAATCAATCTTATTGTCCAAATTTTCTTCATCGGTTTCTTGATTTGTGATGACGACATAAGACTTCAAATTGAATACATCAATCGAGTCCTGTCTGGGCCCAACATCACTCGAATTAGATGCCGACTCCCCACGGCTTACCACCAAATGTTGACACCTGGCCCCATTACGCCCATCGTAATTTGGAGTATGCCCGGCATACTGTCTTCCTGGCAGCCTATAAATATAACACATATTTCATCCATTTCTTCACACATCTTCATTCCAATCTCTCTCAAACCCTCAAGGTCCCTAGGCCTTGTTCTAGTACTTCCTAAGGGTTGGTAGTGAAACTTCGGAGCGTCAGAAATCCCCAAGAAATAGAGCTTTCGATTTAGAAGTTCTACCCGCGCATAGTCCGGTTTCTCGCTAAACCACATGTAAGTTGAGTTATGCTTACTGTGCATTTAGTATAACTCATGTTCAAGTTCATTATCGTTATTATGAACCTATAACAAGATTTATCAGTGATTCCAAATCGTTATATTGATTGATATACTTACAAGGATGATGACAATGCTAGATTTAGTGAGGTGTTTAAAGTGGGTTTTCTAAACAGTATACTTTGTATACCAAACGGACCTACCTCTGATATGATATTAAATGGTTGTCCCTCGTCAACTATAGATCAGTAGACTTTGAATTAGTGATTAATCTAGACTAATATTTAGTCGAAATAAATATTAGACTAAGACTTAGTGATAATGATACTAGGTTACGTCAAAGAAAAAAGACAATTGCTATAAGCGAAGTGTTGTCTGAGTTTCAAGTCATCACTTTAACAAATGAGTGCATAGTTACTTTCATTTTACATAAAGTACTTAAGATAATTACATGCTATATGTTCCTATTATATGTGTTCCTGATATCTATGCTAGATGAACGATTGATGCATGTTTTACTTGATTTAAATTGTATATGTATTTTTATACCTATAAATATATTGGGTAAAGATGGGTAAATGAAAGATGATATAGATGATGAGAGATTAAATATGAAATAGATGATGAGAGGCCTTGATTTTAAAGATGGTGTCATCTAGCAGAGTATAGATGACAACCACAAACTATTATAGACAGTCCAGTGGAACGCTAGTAGGCTCACAACCTGTAGGTGTTTATGAACCATGTGTTCATCAGATGTACTCTAAAAACTCATTAACATGCATTGTGGGTGGACTCCCTAAGACAATACTGTCAATAAAGAATATGATCCCTATGGTAAATCCTTAGGAATAAAAATAAAAGTAAACCTACTGACAAGTATCATGGAGGAATCCTTGAACTAGTACTGTAGGCATAGATGATCCTCAGTGCAGATCCTTAATAATAAAAAAGATAATGTGGATGGAAAATTGTGTTAATTGTTTGATGATTAAACATATTAATTATATTATCATGGGTTGAAAACCCTATGTACTCACCAAGTTTCCCAACCTAACTCACTCAGTTTATTGTATCATAGGTAGCGACATGAAAGATGCATTATGTTGTGAGATTCGAAGAGTATTAAGCCACTAGTTTAATTACTATAAGGTTTGTAATATTTTGTTATGTTTATGTTTATGTATTGACGATGACATCCTAATGGTTTGATATAAATAAAATACATTTCTTCGGAAATGTTTTGATAATATCTTTATCATATTTTTGGCAACAAGTTTTGCAAAATTATTCTTCAAAAAAGACACTCTGATTTTAAATAAACATAAAAAATTGGTCTTTTATGGCCATAAAATCAAGGATGTCACATGTTGTGTTGTATGTGATATTTTGGGGGAACTCACTATGCTTTGGCTTACAGTTGTGGATTAAATGTTTTTCAGGTACCATTGGTGATCGTGGGAAGGCAAATACGTGACTGTACACATTCATCAACAGCTATGGAGATACTGCGTCTATTATTTTACTGTGATTTTTAACAAATGTATTTTTGGAACACATGATTTTCTTAACTTGGATTTTATAAACGCGATGTTTTACCTTAATTAAAAATGAAAAATTTTGTTGTGAAAATGCAAGGCCGGCCCAAACGTATATGGGGCCTGGGCGAAAAGAAAAAAAAGGTCCCTCAAAGACAAATATAATAAAGATTAAAAAAAAACATATCATTTATTATTCACTGTAGATATGTTCAATTAGCAATAACAAACAAGCCAGATTGTTTATCTTTTGAGCTAATTTTAGTTTAAACCAACTTTAGGGCTTAAAAATCAATTAGGTAATAATTTTTTATATATACACACTACGTAGGCCAAAAAATTTGGGCTCCGTGGGAACGTGGGCCTTGGGCGGTCGCCCGAGTTGCCCACCGTCTGGACCGGCCCTATGAAAATGAGGCGTTACAATTGTTTATGTTTTCGACGCCCAATTGGTAATCTTTGAGAGGCTCGAAAGTCGAAACCCATTAAGCAAAAGTATACATATGAACCTCCATGCATAACTTCAAACAATCTGCATGGCCAAGGCAATTCCTACAATGTCCCTTAATAAGAATCTAACACCAAACACTTGCATCTTCGATATATCATTTAACCTTAACATTTCAAATTGCAATTTTGCAATATTGTTTACAACTTCTTCATTAGTAATAACTTATTATGTTTTTTTTTGCCATAAAACTTTTCTTCAACAGTTGCCAACTCATTTTCACATCAAATTGTTCCATATCATTGCACATCGTTTTCAATATCAACAATGTAAATTTGTAATGTTTGTTAAGGTCGAGATCAACCCATCTAAAGTTTTTAGATCGTTGATGTGATGAGATCTACACAAAGATCATAGAGTAAATTACATGGATGGTCCCTATGGTTTGGGGAAATTTGCACGTTTGGTCCCTAACTTATTTTTTTAACTCGGAATGTCCCTAAAGTTTTTTTTTTGTGCGCTTGGTCCCAGTCTTACCTAAAAATACTATTTTGCCATTGATTTTTTTTATTTATTTAAATAAGATGGGGTAGTAAGGTAAGGTAAGTTGAGTCGAAAGTGAGGTTGGGGTGTGTTTATTTAAATTAATTAAAAAATCAATAGCAAAATAGTATTTTTAGGTAAGACAGAGACCAAACGCAAAAAAAACAAAAAGTAGGGACCTTCCGAGTTATAAGTTAGGGACCAAACATGCAAATTCCCCCAAACCATAGGGACCATTCATGTAATTTACTCAAGATCATAACAAGTTACATTAGAATTTGGATTAAAACAAAATACATCTATAATAACACAAACATATACACTACCCAAATACTATATTGGATGATATTCATAGGCTTAGGTTATTTTGTTTAAACTAAATATTGTGTTATTGTATGCATAAATGTGGACCAATCAAATTTACTTATTTTAAGAAAGTGATTAATATATATTATTGAATTAAATATAATTGAAAAATATCATCTTAATTAATTACAAGGGTAATTTAGTCAATTAATATAGATTTAATAAAGTAAAATTGCATTTTTTTAGGGATCATAGATTCTATTAATTTTAAAAATCCGATTTTACGAATTATAATTCTTTTAATTCGGACATTCTGACAGAATATATTTATGAGTATATATTCAAAAATAAAAATATTGTTGAACCATAAATAATAAAAATATTCTTGAACCTATTTCTTGATCATTACTTTAAAAACTTCTAGTAGAATAACAAAGTCTTGAACAATCAATTGACGAATAAAAACAAAAAATACATTATTTCTTATAGAATACGGATAACAATTGTTACGAATTACATTTATTGTTAAAGAATAAAACTAAAAAAACTTTCAAAACGGGAAAGAAAACATCAAAATCTAACAACGACACTAATACATTTTAAAAGAATAATGTTGCTAGAATCACTTTCAATTTTGTAGTCCGTTCTTCAAGCATCAACTTCTGTGAAAACAAAACAAAATTGTAGTTTAGATTCCAATAATGCATTAGCAAATGAAAAATAAAAAACTAAATTCCTTTGGAAAAAGATGTGGACTTGTGAATTGCACCAAAACCAATAAACAAGAATTGTAGAACATGCATAAATAAGTGAGAAAATATTCATACTCCATTCCAACAGAATTAGAATTCATGATTCCATTCCAATAGAATTGGAATCTCACCAATATCATCAATTGAATCATCTACATAAACAAATTAATTACAAATGAAAGAAGCATCAAAGCATCTATGTATTTTACTAATCGTTATAGACTTCGTCTTCCTTAAATTGAAAATCTTCTATGTGAATTGCTAGAAATTAAATGATACAACAATCAGAGTGAAAAGAAACCTTCCAACTGATGAGTGATAAAGGGCTAAACGATGGCTAATGCATAGAGGATGATCCTATAAAGAAAAAGAGAAGTAAAATTGAAGATCGCTAATCGTTCTAGACTCAGTACTAGTTATCATCAATAACACTATAATCACTCTAATCACCATTATCCCTAGTTTCTACAAGCACTTTTAATAAGTAAAATTGAAGATATTAACCATTATGTGAAACAGAGAACGGAGAATAGAATTTCGAATGATATACCTGAAGAATGTTAGTGTAATTAAATTATGTTGGGTTTTGAGCATTCTAACATTCCTATGGTGTACATGCAACTCTATAAACTTTGGATCTATGTTTTCTCTATTATACATGCAAATATTAAATATTCCAAGGTTTCATCCTAACTAACATATTATGAAGCACCTATACTACAAAGTTCTAGTTAGATGACATACCTTTTGATGTAGCATGATGTCTTCAAGCTTTAAGAGCTTAGCCCCAATAGTGTGGAAGCCTCAAGTGGAATCACAAATCACCAAAACACCTTGGAAAACCTTTAGAGAATATGGATACTTGGCTCACACTATGAAATCGGTTATTGCTCTCTTTAGTGTATCCACACTAGCCACTAGCATAATTTCATGAACCATAAGACCCTTTATATAGTGTGGAGGATTAGGGTTAAACCCTAATACCCATGACCTTTCATTTCCTAGGATCCATGGGTTAAAGCTCCATGGACTATCCATGAAGACTTAGCCCAACCTAAATGAACTTGGCCCACTACACATATATATATATCTAAGAGTCCATATTTAATTAGTTCCTTTTGATCACTTAATTAATTATAAATTCATTCTTGATCAATACTAATTAAATAATATGATTATATATTAATATATTAGAACTTATAATATATTAATATAAATCATAAATATACTATTCTCAAAAGACTATCCATATAAATTGTGTCGGTGAAATGCAACCCAAATGGACCATGCCGGGTCGGGTCAAGTACATACCAAATATAGTTATGGACTTAGACATTAATCCAACAGTCTCCCACTTGGATAAGTCTAAAACTATTATTGAGTATGACTTCAAACCCTGACTAGCAATCGTAGCTCTCAAAAGCTTCTGTCGAACTCTGACCTTGTCAATGACTTGTCCATTAGATAAGGGATCATATATTCTTCCATTCTAGATATCATATGGACTGAGACATGGATTATAATCATTCTCTCTGTCCATTTGTTGTTTCCTGATTTTTGATTTATGATGACTGACTAATTGAACAAATCAAATCAGTCCTAGCTTGGCCAAGCACTCACATGTGTCATCGCTAAATCATCGAGGGGCCCACAGATATCGCTTTTATCCCGAAGGTAAAAGGAATGGATAAACTTCGACTCATATGGCTTGTTCTACTACTTGTTGAATCATACACAAAGACACGTTTTATAACATCGAGTTACCAAATGCGTTTTCGTGCAATCAATGTATAACCAACTCATAGTAACAACTCATATCTCTAGGTTTGAAGAATATATGATATTATCGTCTCATGATCACTCGTGATAAAATCCATGAAGTGATTCAAATGAGTGCGGGTTGAATCCAATACTCAGAACTTATGAGCACTCATGAGTGTTGTAGCACCACTTTGTCCACCAACTTGGACCTCTACAAACCAACCCATGACAGTCTTGATTCATATCTACTTCCAACATATGACCGACTGTGGATGGTTTGAATAACTTAATCATTCAGGAAGAGCGACTTAGTTATTCTGGAAGTCAAAACATGCAAAGTGAAACACAAGAATAAATGAATCAAATATGGTATCAAACCCTATGAATATAAATAAACACTTTTATTTATCACCATACTGATTACTCATTATTCATTGTTTCGGTTTTATCAACTTTATACTTGAATTAAAAACACTAGTTGTCCCATGCTCCAAGCACGTACACTATGTTTTTCTTAAACAATAGCTTTGCCATACACCAAGTATGCACTCTATGTTTGTCTATGATCCTTACTTTGTGAAATAAACCAATTGAACATAATTTCAATGATTCTAATTTCACACTCCCAAATCCTTATCGAAAAATGTGAGAATTTCAAATTCCTATCATTTATCGAAATCTATTTAGATTTTAAACTTATATGCACTGACCCTCCTGTAATGAATATGTACAAAGTCACAAAGACTTGTCAACAGTCATTATAAGGTATTCCAATGGAGATCAACTCCATGGAAACTAAGTTTCATATTCAAAGTACATTGTTTTGGACATGCTTCTTGCATTAAGTTTTCTAATCTTACACAGATAACTTCCACCTATGGAGACAACTCCATATTCTCATTTTGACTATCACTTCTGAATAAGAGATGCCTCTTTTCAGAATATGTCAATATGGTCCTTCCAAAATTAGCACTATACTTCCAACTGTCCCTGAGCAACCAATCTTTGGTAAACCTCAGATTGTCCTCGACAATTGCTTAATCATTTTAGTCATATCCAATTCTAGACCTTTTCCCTTCTTAATGCCTCTGGGCATTTGGAAAAATTTAGAAATGACAAATATTATAGCACATGCAATCGATCCTGTACCCAAAGCAAATGGTACACGATTCATGATGTCTCACATAAAGACATGATTCTAGACCAGTCTTTTGCTACAATATTTTTATTTGCCATGTTTTCAAAATTTGACTATGAAGAGGGATGCCGTAATCATAATCGAATTTTGAGAATGCAATATATAGAATTTCCTTAAGTTGAACCAATCCAACATGAAATTCATATATATATTCTTGACTAAAGATGATTAAGGTCTCAATCTAAGCCTTTAGAACTGAAATGAAGTATATCCTCTCCCTTAATTATAGCAAAACAACTTTTGCAATCCCTGCAGCCTCACGAATTGAAACTTTTGTTTTCTATAATTAACATTGCTAACTTGCAACACTAACAATAATTATCATGCTCCCACTAACATGATGATTATTAGCATAACACTTATGCTCCCACTAGCTTTGACATGTACTCAGAAATCAGCTGGACTTCTAGAAATCAATATTTTATTGACTTTCTTACCAAAGTTCAGATTTCTGATACGAGATGCTTTGATAAAACTTTATCAAAATCATACACCTTTCCTTAGATAGCATGCATGTGTGTCTAAACAATTTCATAACTATGAAAAGGGATGCCGTAATCATAGTCTCAATAGTTTAGACCTTTTGCCATCTGCTTCAAATCTACTTGGTGGAAGTGTTTCCTCACCATCATTTTCATGAATCGGATAGAAACCTTATGACCCTTAGATTTTATGGTGTATGTTCTTATCCATGTGAATCGTCAAAACCATAGTCACAAGACAAGGATAATGACAAATCCAAACTCATATGGACTGAAATTATGCAATCTTAACTTCTTGCCACCTGGCAGTACATGGCCTGCCATTGCTTCCAAGTTGTTATGCAACCAATTGAGAACTTTCAGAACTCCTATGCAAAGCCAACTTTAACTGGAATGGGCACAGAATATGTCAACACGATATGTTATAAACCTCAAGTCGTGTGCTAGTGAAGAACCTCAGGTTTTATTCTTGATTAGTTCTTGAAATTCTTTTTAGGATCTTTAAGACTCCCACTATCCTCTTGACATATAAGACTATCTTGCCAAATATTCAAGAGATAGTGCGGATTCTTTATCAAGACAAACACTTCACACAATTGGCCTTAGTTGGTCTTTGTTTTATCCAAAACATCACAACTTACCAATTTCAAATGTACAAGAGTAGGACACTTTTACTCTTACATTTGACAAGTGTTTTAAACCTTTCTTTAAGATATGTCACTCAAGTTACAATCTTGGAGTATGACTCTAAGAATTGTTTTGGAACGAAGTATGACTCATCTTCCTGATCTAACCATTTCAACAATTCATGACTCCTCTTCTTAGTCATAAGAATGCACTAAGATGACCTTTAGAGGACTAATTGTGATATGATTTCTAAATCATTAAGATGATCACAAACATGATACTAAAGTACTCTCCCATCTTTTCAGATTTGAGAAACTTTTATCTTTCTGCCTAATTTGATTATTCCCATTCGTTCTGCCATACATTGAGACTTTTCCAATGTTTCAGAATTATACTTAAACTTGTAAGTATAACCATATTTACTAATCTTTAGTAAATCAAATAGTCTTAACGAGCTTTGTGGTGGACATGACCAGTGCACAAAAATGTGTACTCGATCCCTTTAGTCCTTCACTTGACTTACACATCCATGTGAACAAGTAATTAGTCTTGATTTTCCAATGCTTGAAAGTTCTCATTCATCATACTATTCAACTTGCATGATTCCAAGTTTCGGTCCAATTGAAACTTGGGTGATGAGGAACTTTCCTGATTTGGTAAATTTAGACACTACCACAAATGAAAGAATCAAATCCATTTTCCAATATTGTTGTCAGTGGAATCATATAAGCAACAATTTTCCACGAATGTCATTGTAAGGATACTTCAAATAAATAAAATTAAACAATTTTCTTTTATTTTAAAACTTTACGGAAAAACTTATCCTTACAATCCACATGGAAAATTGTTGTTATCTATTCCTTAGCAATATATCATAACTTCTTAAGCAACTGCTCAAAATTCTGATGCGATCGAAATCCACCTTCGCGATCAGAATCAACATATACTTCCTTTAAGATTTCTCTCTATTCTTTGATTCTTAAAACATCAACATGTGACCCAGTCACATCATGTAATGAGGATCTCAGAATAGAACTTAACAGAGTTAGATAATGGGCTCTACCTGATGTAGAGTCAAACTTATTGACTTTAACATCCTTAGGTAAATTTGGCAGCTTTGCAATCAACGCCCCTTCCTTTGGCAAAATAAACACATGGACCCTTTGGTAATGGGACTATCTCATACTTAACATTTCTCTTTACCATTTGGTCAACCGGGTTGACTATGGCCAATCCCTTTCCATTGGGAAGAGAATGCTTTTTCTGGATTTCCAGTGTCACCATTGTCACTGTCCATAAAGTTTTTGGGAAGTTGATATTCTAATCAAATTTGATTTACTATCGTTCCAAATCATTGCTGATTCAGCAGCACCAAGCAAATAGATATGATCATTAAGGTTCATGTCATAGTCTGTTTCATAGTAGTCACAAAGGAACTCACTATGTGACTTAGAAAGTGATTGAACATCCAACTTTCTCAAGACTTTGACACCCAACTCTCCCGGCTTGTCAATATGTGACTTCATCTCTAAGATGTGATCACACATAGACCTTGCTTGCCATTAGGGCTTGAGTGACCTTGAACTTGTGGGTTAGGGAGAATAATTGGAGGAGGTGGAGGAAGAGAAGTATGACTTCCATGAGCCAAACTCGGGAAGTCATATTCATTAGGAAAGCTTGGTTTGGGAAGATCATTGTTGTCTAAACCAGACATCAACAATGGGAGAAATTCACGTAAAGTTGATTTAGATTTAAGTCCTTAATATAACACCCAATATGATATATTAAGGCTAGGACCCAACAAACTATTTTATAACTTGGAAGAGGGATGCCGTAATCCAAGCTATAAAATATTTGAAGGTAGGTGAATGACGATTCACCAATTTCCACCAAGATAAACGAAATGTATTATTAGGTTTTAATTGGTTTTGAAACTCCTAGATTCTTTTGAGATTCATTGAATTTTTCAAAGGCATGTTTCAATCTCGAGTGTGCCCTTCAGGTTTTGTGACTGGGATGCCGAGGATCACAAAACAAGGTGTGAATAACCATGCAAATATACTTGATACCCTTAATATTTACCCCTCAATCGATGTGTCGGTTAACCACACACGCTCCACCGATACTATGATAAACATTAAGTTACCCTTTGCCTACCTTGTTAAATCAAGCTAGTGTGCCGGTTAACCACACACGCTCCACTAACTGACTTAAGCAAAGTGCAAAGTGTAATTTCATGGATTAGCACCTTATTCACATTTTCCTAAGTAACTAAGATTGGGTATTAATAACAGTTTAGTTACTTAGTATTTATCATTAATACTTTTAATGAAGGGAGAATTATAGTCCTTGTCCTACCCGTTCGGCTAACGACCCTCCACCGGTCAAGGAAGCGGTGGGTGAGAGTGGACACCCATTAAACTGCCATTTTATAGGCAGTAATCTTATACCCCCTTTATAGACCGGCTTCGTGAATGAGGCCTACTAATGGTAAGACGACTTTACTCTTATACATATATATATATATATATATATATATATATATATATATATATATATATAAATATTATTAACTTATAATATTATAAAATATAAGGGTTGAATTTTAACTTTTAAAATTCTAAGGGCTTAACTTGGAATTAAAATATTCATAAGTGAAAACTTTACAAATTCCAAAACTTGAGGGCAAGTTTTTGAAACTATTCAAAAATTTTCATTTCATAACTTATGAGTTTAATTAAGGTTTAATGAAAAAAAAATCAAGTTCCATAACTTGAGGACAAGTTATGGAAGACATTAAATCATTTAATGATGACATTAAAAATAGTGACTCTTCTATTTTCATAACCTATGAGACTTAATGACACTTTAAAAAGAAAAACTCTTCACTTTCCATAACTTGAGGACAAGTTATGGAGTTCATAAAAACCATTAAGATCAAATATTCCAATTAACACAATAATCAAATAATTTTTCTATGATCTAGATTAAACTCATAAGTAAAGATAATTCACATCAACAATTTTCAAGAAATTAGATAATCATATAAACCAATACAAATCTTGAAACTTTGACAATTATCCTTTGAAGACTCTTGGAATTCATAACCTAAAGAGTTAATAAATGAGACATTTCACATCCATAACTTATGGAAGTTTCAAAACTCTTAAGATCATAACTTCAAAAAAACTTTTGAGTTCCAAAATTTTATGACAAAATTTGTAACTCCTTAAAACCATTTAGATCAAACTTTTAAAACAAATAAAATAAAATAATCATATCATTCTATCTTTTAATAAATTGACCTAATTCAACTCTTGTAATAAAATGACTCAAATTTTATAAATAATTAGTTTTTCATAAAATCAAGTAATTATCATAAAATTTGACAAACTTCATGTTTTTTTTTCTTTTTTTTTTCCTTCAACTTGAAAAAAAAATACATTTGCATCAATATAACAGAAAACAACCCATGGCTCTGATACCACTGTTGAGTTTTGAGCATTCTAACACTCCTATGGTGTACATGCAACCCTATAAACCTTGGATCTATGTTTTCTCTATTATACATGCAAATATTAAATATTCCAAGGTTTCATCCTAACTAGCATATTATGAAGCACCTATACTACAAAGTTCTAGTTAGATGACATACCTTTTGATGTAGCATGATGTCTTCAACCTTTAAGAGCTTAGCCCCAATAGCGTGGAAGCCTCAAGTGGAATCACAAATCACCAAAACACCTTGGAAAACCTTTAGAGAATATGGATACTTGGCTCACACTATGAAATCGGTTATTGCTCTCTTTAGTGTATCCACACTAGCCACTAACATAATTTCATGAACCATAAGACCCTTTATATAGTGTGGAGGATTAGGGTTAAACCCTAATACCCATGACCTTTCATTTCCTATGATCCATGTGTTAAAGCTCCATGGACTATCCATGAAGACTTAGCCCAACCTAAATGAACTTGGCCCACTACGTATATATATATATATATATATATATATATATATATATATATATATATATATATATATATATATATATATATATATATATCTAAGAGTCCATATTTAATTAGTTCCTTTTGATCACTTAATTAATTATAAATTAATTATTGATCAATACTAATTAAATAATATGATTATATATTAATATATTAGAACTTATAATATATTAATATAAATCATAAATATACTATTCTCAAAAGACTATCCATATAAATTGTGTCGGTGAAGTGCAACCCAAATGGACCATGCCGGGTCGGGTCAAGTACATACCAAATATAGTTATGGACTTAGACATTAATCCAACAAATTCTTCCTTGAGCAAAGGAACAGATTAGCAGATGACTTGAGCAGTAAGTTCACAACAACAGAAAAATGGGGATCGATCATATCTGGTGAACTGCATCAGAAACAGAAGCAAATTTTAGGGAGTGTAAGTGGAAGTGGACCAAAGTTACCTCGATTCAAAGCTCTTCCGATGCAGGGATCACGTTTTTGTGACCTAAATTTCCGACTTGGGGCTGGATATATTTACTGTCATCAGGGCGATTGCAAGCATGTGATGGTGATACGAGACATGAGGGTGATAGATAGGAAAGAGGATGTACGGAATCGAAAGTGCACAACGAGATAGAGGAAGCTCCATTGGTGGTTGGTCGGTAGTAAGAGGGAGGGGGAGCTGCTAATTCCGGCGTGCCCTTCGTCGGTTTTTCTCCTTCGTCACCAACATCTGCAAGGTTGAAGGAAGCAGGAACAACGGTAGTGTTCGACCGAGAAACAATTGGGGGAAATCGAATGTATATTGGGGTGGTTCGTGGGTTTTCTCAATTAAGATAAAGGGAAGAAATCAAATGCAGAAATCGAAGGAGGAGATTGGGTATCAACAACGAAGGCCGAAGGGGTCTTCAACCGGAGACGACCACCTCGCAAATGGATGACGGTTGTATATAAGAAAATAAATTAGGTTAAAATTGAATGCTAGCATGATTATAGGACTATTTGTGGAAGCTATTTATCAAATTACTAAAATATCCTTGTTTATTTATTTAATTATTTAAATTTTTATTTAATTTTGATTGGCCCACATTTATGCATACAATAACACAATAGATACATTAAACACCTGAACCTATCTCGATATTCATATACTACAACACAATCATATATACCAACGATTAGGGTTTTCTCACCAAATCATGTCTTTTTTGGCGATTTTTAGGGTTTTCTACCAAAATCGAAATATATTATACGCAAATATAATCTACCAAATTTCATACAAATTAAACGAAACCACATTGTAAACGAAAACCAATAACAAGACCGATTTTACAGTTTTCTACCAAAAATCAATTTTAGGGTTTTCTACAAAAAACAAACCACTTTGTTAACAAAAATCAATTAAAAAAACGTAGTCGACACTAACCAACGATTTCACATGATTGTAAAGTATTCCCACAGGGTTTTCGCGGCTCCAATACTCGCGAAAACTTTGCAAGACGTTTAACTTTACAACAACAGGGCTCGTTTGGTACAAGGTCATCGACGAGATCATGTAACATACACGTTCAGTTATCGTGTTATGTAATTTTAAAAGTGAATAATTTTATGAAATATTATATAATTATGAGTATTGAGTTCTAACATATAGTTTTTACTATAAATGAAGTAAAACTATGTTCAAAATCATCTAGAATGTTTTGGAAGTCTTATGAGATTCCAAACAAAAGGCAAATATTTAATTTTAACGAAAATATAAAATTTGAAATAAGTAAAATTTTATTATTGAAAGTTGTAAAAAAATCTCGTTAGAAACATTTAGGCGAAAACCTCATCGAAATCCGAATTATAACGAAGAAGTTATGACCAATCGAAGATCCGCGACAAAACCGGCACGGCGCCGAATGACGTAAAAAATGAGTTTTTGATAAACTACGTTTTATCCTTAGTAATCTAAATGAAAGTCGTAGTATTTGTTAAACCGATAATTTTGATAAAAAGAACGCCAAAATCTGACTTCGTATGAGGAAGTTATGATTTTTCTAAGTTTCGGAATAGCAGTAGACAGCTAAAAACTCGAAATAAATATCGAGCTATATTTAGCCGACACAACCTAAACGAGAATCGAAGGTCTCGCCAATTGTAGTACAACGGTAAAAAGACTGACGAAAACGGACGTCGGATGAAGAAATTATGAATTTTTAACGGATTTTCCTGTCCCGGTCTGTTAAAAATAATAATATTAAAAATAAAGTCAAAATTAGCAGATGGAGTCTAAACGAAAGTTGTATAATATATTCTCGCCTACGCGTGCATATAAAGAACGTAAAAAACGGAGCTCATATGCGAAAGTTATGAATTTTAGAAGATTTTGGCACAAATTCCGAGAATATCGCATCATCCGATAGGCCACGTCACCCTCGCTCCTCGCGCGACACGTATCTGATGCGAGCCACGTCACCCGCTCCAGGCGCGCCCCGTGTCCGACGTCGATGACTCAGCCGAAGACCATCCGACGCGTGTGCTGCTTCCGGTCCGACACGTGCCCTTCTCGCATCCGAGCCTCGCACCTGCTGCCGTGTGTCCGAGCCTCGCGCCACCTGCCCCCCTTTCCTCTCGCTTCGGATCCGAGGCTCGCACCTATATAAGGGTGCGAGACCTCCCGGGTAAATGTTGGAAAATTGTCACTTTTCACCCTTAAACTCATATTTTAACTATTTCCACTTCCCCCGAAGCCCCGATATCATTTTTAACACCCGGAACACGCCCCGAAGTGCCCGAGAAACTCGAGAAATTTATCTTTTCGGTTTGAAGCTCAACCCTCGCAGGGTCCGATTTTCAATAAAGCTCCCGGTTTTCAACGAATAAAGCTATTAATTATAACGAAGTGCTGCACAAATTACTATTTTAACCCCCGGTTATTTCACGGTGAGTTGAATATATAGGAACAATTGTATGTTATGTGTTATATGTGGTATGTGCTTTTCCGTTGTTATTATTTTCGCTATTTATGATAGCAAAGTTATACCTTTGACCATGTGATCAGTGAAAGGACTTAGATTCACGGTGATACTGGTATGTAGCCTCTGACCATGTAGAGCATGTCTCGTAAGAGAATGACTTCTATTCTATGGTATTGGCAGAAGGTTAGACAGAGTTTTCAGCCTGGAATCTACCAAAATGTTTAAATCAAAAAGTGTATGTCTTCTGGGCCATTTGGGCCGAAGCTTTATTTATGAATATCAAGTATAGAAGTTGTCATGTCTCATGTCTCATTGATCGTATATCTTTGAATCAAATCATTGATTGATATGGAAAGTTTGTCACATGATTCACATATGCCTTTGTTGTTTCTTGTTCCTCTTTGCTTTTGCCATATTGAAGTATATATATGGCATAACGTTATATTGTATTTATTATTGAACTCACTAAGCGTCACCGCTTACCCCTCTCAGTGTTTAACAATTGCAGGTAATAAGAATCCAGTATAGTCATATACTGTTGGAAGATTTAGAATAGTTTATACAATTACTTTTGTACTTGGGTTTACGTATGTATAAAAGCTTAAATATCCTGGGTAGTTATGTAATATACTAAAACTTAGTCGGTTTGTATCCAGTCTTTTGTAATCAAATTATCAATGTAAAATATTGTTTTTATGAATATGCATGTAGCATGTTTTGAAGTAACAATTGTCAAGTATGAAAGTTTGGGTCTTTCAGAAATATGAAAGTTTAGAAAGGGGTTCTTTCAGATCATTTGCTACTTGACATGATAATCTTAAAGAAGACATAGTAGTTTAAGAGGTTTGATCGTAAAAGGGGAAACAAGTGTGAATTTGGTCTCAAGACACCCTTGCCTTAAATACAAGTTGAGTTGTCATCCAAGTTAGCATACTTGTGGTCTTATTTTTGGTCCCCGTCGTATTTACTGAAACGGGGGATTAATGACAAAGATTTGGGATTGAACGTAATCCATTAATAAAAAGTGTATAATCTAAATTAAATGATCTAAGAGGGTAAAAAAGTACGTTGGGCGATCAATTAATGGCATAAGTGAAACTTCATAGAGTTTTTATGTCAATAACCTTTCATATAGTTTAGATTAAAAAAACAGTATTTTACTGTAGCTTTACTATATCATTTATATTTAAGAAAAATTATCATATCTATTTTTTCCATTACATACAAATATAATCTTATTGTATTCCTTTATTGCATACAAAAAATTATGGATCCCATAAATTAATTATTTCACTTTATTTTTTCACTTATTTTGTAAGAATCATTGGAATCATATTTTATTTTCAAAAAATCCATTGATTTTTTTTTGACACTATCAAAATTTAAGAACTATTTTACAATATCATGTACATATTTGACAACATTCAAATATTTAGATGTCACAAAGATATTCGAAAACATGAAAGGTGAGTAGCCATCGATGCAACAAATTCGAACCTCAAATCTTTGTTTATTATTTATCTCCCGAATGTCATTCCTACTTGGGAAAAACGACTTAAAAGGGTAAGAAAGTTTCAAAACTATATAAAAAATACCATTATTCATTTTTTAGTGTAAAAAAACTCATTTTACCATGTATTGTAGGTTAGCCGATTGTTTTTATTTTTCTTATAAAGTAAAATATATACGAGATTATTAGAGTCTGCCCCTTCATTATTTCCCCCAAATTGAAACAATTAGGAATTGATCCTTCTCCTCTGTTCCTCCATTCCATAGAAATCACACAAACAATGGATTCAACCTCGCAAGTGGAGTACTTGACAATCGAAGTTAATCATACATGTTCTTTTGTCCCCAAACCCATTGTCTATTTCAATCCCGTAAAAGTGGTTGTTAGCATTAATGTCGATTTCAGAAGCATGAGTTTCATGGAGTTCATCTCATATGTAAAGAAGTTGGTAAAGGATGGAAGAATCACTGTCTACTGTTGTCTTCCACAACGTTCAATGAGAGATGGTTTGAGAGCTTTTGAATATGAAAATGATTACGTACGTTTTCTTGATGTTGGATATGAGAATGGGGGAAGGATTAATTTGTACATTGATAACTCTCAGGAAGCAGTTATGGAGTGAATTGAAGAAGAGATAGTTGGAGATGGATTGTCAGATGGTCATACAGATGATGATGATGATGATGATGATGATGTCGACTTTGAACTTTCAGATAACGAGTTTGTGGAGCATGAACTTGATGATGAAAATATACAAATACAACATCTGATGATCCTTTCATTAGACGAATTTTTTCAGGCCACCAAGAGTTGTAGATGATAAGAAGGATGTCAAGTAAGATATTCCTAAGTATCATGTTCATGATCCTAACCATAAATGGGATACAATGGCACCAATCTTAGGTATGAAATTCTATGATCATTTTGAACTTAAGCACATGTTAAGCAATTATGATGTTTCTAATGGGTATAAACCGCGTTCTGAAAGAAATGATTCAAATAGGTTATCAGTTAGATGTTGCAAAGGTGAAGAAAATTCTAAATGCCCTTTTAAATTGTGGGCAACTTGGATGAGTAAAGAAAGATCATTTCAGATTAAGTCCTTAACCTCTGAACACAACTGTTGTAGGGCCTTCAATTTAGGTGCAATGGTCACATATAGTTGGATTAGAAAAAACTTAATGGAAACCATAATAGATAATCCAATAATAAGTTACAAGAAAATGAAAGCAACAATCCTTAGAGATTTTAATCTACAAGTTAGTGTTGGTCAGTGTAGAGATGCAATTTTTTCTTGCAGTGGATGAGATAGAAGGGAGTTTGGTGGCACATTATGAAAATCTTAGGAGTTATGGTTTGGATCTATTGAGGGCTAATCCAGGTTCGACAGTGAAATTAGATGTGGATATCATGACTGACTCTACAATCCATTTTTCAAAGATGTATGTTTGCTTGAAGGCTGTGAAGGATGGTTGGATTGAGGGGTGTAGAAGGGTGATTGGTGTAGATGGATGTTTTTTAAAGGGTATTTGTAGATGTGAGGTACTGTCAGCTGTTGGTAGGGATGCTAATAACCAAATGTATCCTCTAGCATGTGATGTTGTTCCAGTTGAAACTAAGGCAACTTGGAAATGGTTTTTTTGGATCTATTGCTTGAAGACATTGGAATGGGACAAGGTAGATGACTAACCATCATCTCTGACCAACACAATGTAGTTAACTGCTTCTAAGATACATTTTAATAATATTTTTTATATTTTTTTAAATGATAATGCCATTGAAATGTTAATTAACAGGGACTTATTGAGACAGTTAAAGAAAGAGTTCCTGAATGTGAGCATAAACAATGTGTTAGGCATGTTTATGCCAACTTCAAGAGAAAATTCACAGGAGTTGGGTACATGAAACTATTATGGTGTGCTGCTAATTCCACAACCACAACAAAATTTAAAGCAATAACGAAGAAAATCAAGTTAATTGACATACATGCTTATGAACACCCGATGGAAAAAAAAACCAAACACATGGTCTAGGGCATTGTTTATGGAAGATAATGGTAGTGATGCAATTGAAAATGGTATATCATGATCCTTTAATCCAACAGTTGTGGAAGCTAGAAAAAAATCCATAATAACGACGTTGGAAGATATTAGAGTGTATGTCATGGAAAGGATGTTTACTCAAAAAGGAAGGGACTGAAGTGGAACTTTGAGATTTGTCCCTCAGTTAGAAGGAAGATTGATGAGATAAATAAAGTACAGAGGTATATAACTATATTTAATTAAAATACATATATCTACATATATCATTACTAACTTGTATGTAACATTTCATAACAAGTATTGGGGAGTAACTCCAAGTGGTTTTCATCAATATGAGAGTAGGTGGTTGAATGAGGTGTATGCAATTGACTTACATAAAGGAACTTGTGGATGCAGATCATGGCAAGTGACAGGTATACCATGTGTCCATGTTATTTCTGCAATCTTGTGTTTGAATGGAAATATAGAGCAGTATGTAGCAATTTGGTACATAATACATATGTTTGGAAGCTGCTACATATACAATGTGAAGCCAATAAATGGATCTGAAATGTGGCTAATAAATGATTGTAATACTATATTACCACCAAAACGTAGAAGAATTCATCGTAGGCCAAAGATAAACAGGAAGAAATGTAATTCAAAGAGAAGTGACAGACACACTGTTAGCAAAAGAGGGACCGTTTCAAAATACAATTTATGTTCCCAAAAAGGTCATAACAATAGGAAATGTCCACTCAACCAGATTAATGCAGTTGAATATGCAAATCTACTTGATTACCACGTCCTATTTGATGCAGAAGTAGGTGAGGGACATAGGGATGTTGTGGAGGTTGGAGGTGATGGAGAAGTAGGTGAGGGATATGGGGCTCATAAGGATGTTGGAGGTGATGTAAAAGTTGGTGAGGAACATGGGGTTGCTGAGGATGGTGGTGAGGGACATGCATGTGTTGCTGATTTAGAAGTGGGTGATGAACAAGTGGATGATATAGAAGTGGGTGATGTTGGAGGCGTGATTGATTTGGTGAATATTGGGAATCGACATTTGGTTGCTCCTACTTTGAAAGGAGAAAGTGTGGTCCTTCTCAGAGGAACACAAAACTTAGGTTGAAGAGGAAGGTGTTGACCAAGACTGATGAATGGGGAAGTCTTGAAAATCCTCTTACAGCCGATGAGAAAGTGTAGGGGGCAACTTTTGTTTTGGGCATCTTTTGTTAGGGAATCTAATATTTTGTCGGGCACATATTTTGATAATTATTAATTACTTTATTTATTTATGCCAAAAAACTGATGAAACATGTATTTAGTTAGGTGTCCTATTAAATATTGTAATGACATCTAAGTTTTATGTGGCCTACATTAGATGAAAACTCAATTATATATGTTAAAGGTCCCACTTTGGATTTATATTGTTGCTGAAATCATTTATTGTGTACCATTTATATATACATAAAAGCTTAAAAGCTTGGGCTACATGAAAGTTTTTTCTCTTTCTTCTTCTTCCATTCAAGTTTTCCTTTTCATAAAAGCGCCCCAGCTCTTCTCTTTTTTCCTTTCCATCTTAGCCGTTTTGGTGCCCGCCTTGCCGCCCTCCTCCTCCAATACAAATTGACTCGCATTGAAAACTCCTCGTTCCCATGTTTCTTCAGCCAAGAAGATACACAACTTGAAGTCACTACTCACTTCATTCAGCAACCTCTCTCTCTCTCTCTCTAGAGTTTAGGTGTGAAGTCGGCACCAGCATCCGCTCCAGTTTCAGTCACCACCGCACGTCGCTTGATGCGAAATCAGATGTGGATTTACATAGGATATGTTGATGGTACCACAACCTACATAAAACTTTTGTCAATCGACATTTTTGGGTGAAAGGTCTATCGGAAACGTCCCAGCTTTTTCCTCAGGTCAATTTTGTTAATTACTAATTTTCAGTCATCATGAGTTGCGACTTTGATTCAGATTACTTGATTATTGCTTCACTTTCTTCAATCAGGATTTAAAGCGTATCTTTGGTAATCGATTTCAGAAGTTTGAAAACTTCCTTTTTGGCGAACACTTACATGCAGTCAGTTTGTGTGCACTTATCTGTGTATTGGTATCTTACTAACAAACGTTCGTTTAAATGTTTTACAATGTTTCATCATTTATCATCAGTTGTAGAAAATCCAGTCGAAGTTGTCTGTAACTATAAAGGTAATTTTGGTCCATTTTTAATTTTCTTTTACTTAAAATTGATTCACAAAGGTTTTAAGGAAGAATAGATATTGAATTCAGTGGTATTTTGACAACGGTTTCAGTTTTCACAAAGGTATTTGAACTCTTATAACTTTTCTTCTTTTTAGTTATGCAAGAAAATGCAAGTCTGATCATATTTGGTTTCATTTTCTTTGTTATCAATTCTTGTAAGTAACATGTGACAACCTGAAATTTCAAGCCAATATAACGAATTCCAGTCGAACCTTGTAACCCGTTTTAAGTAAATAAAATATCTTCGACAATAAAATGTTCAAAAAGTTTCAACTGGGTTGTCTAAATGATAGATATTGTTTCAAGGGTTTCAGAAATATAAAGAACACTAAAAACCGAGTTATAACGAAGAAGTTATGACCAATCTAAGATTCGCGGCAAAAACCGGCAATGCTGGTAAACGTAAAACGCGAAGTTTCAATACAATAATTATTAGCCTTAGGTGTCTGAACAAAAGTCGTAGATTACGTTAAACCGTAAACATACATAAAAAGATCGTCCAAATCTGACTTCGTATAGGGAAGTTATGATTTTTCCTAAGTTTCGAAGTGGCAGTAGACAGCTAAAAACTCGAAACAGTGATCGAGTGATTTGTGGCCGACACAACCTAAACGAGAATCGAATATCTCGTCAATGGTAGCACAACGGTAAAAAGTCTGACAGAAATGGACATCGGATGAAGAAGTTATGGATTTTAAACAGACTTTTCGTGTCCCGGCCTATTAAAAATATATAGTTAAAAATAAAGTCAAAATTTGCCAACGAAGTCTAAACGAGAGTTGTAGAGTACATTCTCACCTATGCGTGCATATAAAGAACGTCAGAAACGAAGCTCGTATGCGAAAGTTACGGATTTTACAAGTTCGAGGCACACACACCAAGACGATTTACGCCCAGCGTACCCTCGTACGCCCAGCGTACTCGGGTGCTAGGCCTCGGTTCGTCCACGCCGCTCCAATGCTCCGTCCGAGGATGCGGTAAGCCATGACGCATGCGAACGCCCAGCGTAACCGAAGTACGCCCAGCGTAACGAGTACGCCCAACGTACTCCGAAATTACGCCCAGCGTAATCCCTCTTTCAGCACCCTATAAATAACATGCGAGGCTGCCCGAGTTTATTTGCTTCCTGACTCATTTCTTTCACCTTGGAACCCCTCTAAAGCCCCTCTAAACCACCCGAAAGTCCCGGTACACCCCTAGTACACGACGCAAGGCCCGACACCCCGAAGTTCCCGAGGAATAAATCAGCTTTTCTAGTCGAAGTTCTGCTCGGTTTTCGTCTCACCTTCTTCAATCTATCAAGTGAGTTCATACCCCTACAAACACACTTTAAATACATTTTAAATGCTTTTTAAATACTTTTAAGGGGGGGAATACAAGTAAACACCCGGTTATTATCGTGTGAAAATATATATCCTTTGTTATGTATTCTATATTGTTATTTAATCAATCTTATGTGATTTATAACTAGTATACAAATGGATTTGCTACACTTTTAGCTGTTTACTCAGTATACTACTTCCAAATGACATGTAAAACGTTTTTACATGTTGAACTCTTTATCAAACTTGTTTTATTTACTAAATCTTTCCTTTCAAATTCTGTTACAATTGTGTTTCTAACAAAGGTTTTCTTATACTTAAAACTGTCTTATCAAACAAACTACTTTCAAATCGTTTTATAAACTGACATCAAGTCATCAATTCTTAGTTATTAAACTTTTCGAAAGGTTTTACAAAACTTCTTTTATACTTTTATATTGTCAAATGCATGCCTATGTATGTATAGTTATATAAGAAATGTTTAAAGGACTTAGGACGGCTAGCTCGCTTTATTTCCTTTTCCTCGTTGGGATGTGGCCTTAGGGCATCGGTTATTCGTCCGAATGTCGTCTAAATATTAGTTATATATCATGTATACATATATAGACATAAAAGTTCCATCAGTCAGTTCAGTACCTTTGGGTAGCAAAGGCACACTTTCGGTTATACATGTACATTACTAGTAACTATAATAGGTATAGTTAGGAGATACTACTTACCATTCCAAGTACAAGGAACTACACAAGAGTCAGTTCATTCATGAGTCTATACTAATACATTACATACTATATGAAGAGAGACAATTACAGAGATACGTTTACATAGATATTTTACATACAAAGTCGGCACTACACTAGGGTTTATCATACAAACGAAACACACTTTTGGAAAAACTATAATAGGTATAGTTTACTAGATATTCATGAGATTTTTACATACTATAGATACTATATCAAGGAAATACTTTCATATACAAGAACAAATGGACTTTTCATACGTAAATCTATTTGATACTAAGCTTTGTGAGACATTCAACTTCACGTACTTTCAAGTATGCAGTTAAAGTCCTGTATTATATACCATAATCTCTTGTAGGGAGAGCGTGATTCTTGTGTATAGATCTATACGGGATTGACAATCCCGCACCTAAACTGTTAGCTACAGTTAGACTGGCAAGTCTGGGGTGACAATCGTCATAACATTCCAACGCCTGAAGAACGTTGTTACAGGCAGTCTGGGTCAATAACATGGTTATAAAACTCACATGGAGTATTAAAAACACGTTGATTTACGGGGTTATCAAATGCCTCAGTGATTTTCTACATACATAAATCTACTATTCTAGGCATGAAAAACACTTTTGCAATCCAGTTTTGGAACTTTTAAACTAACACATATATATGAAAAAACATTGGATTTCTAAAAGCAAACATTCAAATCAGTTGGGTCTTGACAGAAGACTACTTTTATACTAGTAGGAAATATAGGATTTTCTAGGAGTTTTCAAACATATACAAACAATTTCATTCAGATTTATACAAACATTAACATTAAATACTTATGAACTCACCAACTTTATTGCTGATACTCGCTTTGAAAATAAACTTGTATTCTCAGGTCACAAATAGACAGGTACGACGACCAGGTTTTTGTGAAGACGGAGCAGTCAAGACTCGTCTTTTATTTTGAGTATTCATTATGTTGTTTTATACTATGAAAGAACACACTTGTAAGTAAAATTATACCATTAATGCAATGGATGATGTTGTTGCTTGTTTACTACTTTGCATTGTTGTGATACTATACATGACGTCCTCCGCCCCAGAACGTTTCCGCCGTTCTCGGTTTTGGGGTGTGACATAACAACTAGAACATCCAATGTCATTATGGTTGCTTGTGTTCAATGATGTGTTCCTGGGATGTTGCCTCCATTATACTCCAAAAATGCAATTCAGTTATATTCACACACTTGCTCTTGAGATTTGAAAGTAAGTTTTATGATGCACACTAACTGTTTGACAGAATGCTTCAACCAGGTTTTTGAATTTTTATTCAGATTTTTTATCCAGCCTATGATTAATTTTGGGGTTACTTATTGTTTAATGTAAGATTTTTAACCTTTTCATGAAATCAATAAACTGAATCATAGTTTTATTTATATTAACTGCAAAAAAATTCAACATGGTCTATGAGACAATGAATGTTTAATTACTAATTCTTGACTTTTCTATTAGGATGTGTGTCATTTTCTGGAAGGGCGTCTCTCCTGGTACACACCTATGGCCTTAATCTTTCTATAAGGATGTGTTGTAGGACTCAAAAACATGCCTACGGTAATGACAATCCACTCAATCCATTCACATGACAAATTTTTTTTTTTACTTTTTTCCACTCTGCAAAGATGACAACATTCACCCTACAGGAACTGAATTGTGTTGGTAAACTTTTTGTAAAATATTAGAAGATTGTGAAACAATTTCCACATCTAAAACACTACCCCTTCACAAAAAATGTATTATTTTTATTTTTGTGTAGTACAATTACTCAAATAATTAAAAAGTAATTCATAATTTTTCTGTGCATATATTTTCAAGTAAAAGATATGTAGGAGTTTTTAGAAGTACTAAGAGGGAGACAACAATAGTTATGGTAGTATTTTCCCATAATAGCATTATACTTTTCAATTGTTTCTTGCTTTCAAAACCGGAAAATAGCACAAATATGAATCCTGAACCCTGATTTTAGTTATTTACTTGTTTTTTTTTTTTTTTATTATTTGCGGCTGACATTGAATTCTAATTTGGAGACAATTAAGTTGAAATGGAATGTTGAATTCCAGTAAAATCCACCACATGCTACTATCTTTGACTTTGTTTCTATTTATATTTTGATATTTTTTTATTTATATGTATGTGTATGTGTGTCTGTTCTGAACTGAGTTTGTAATTGTTTGTGTATGTGTGTTTTTTGATATTGCAGGTGTGCATCAATGGTTATAGATTGGCCCTTGGTTTCTGTGACATTCAAGCAGTGAAAAAACATTGATGTGAATAAATTTCATAAAACTTATGATAGATTTTGATGAAAGTTAGTACCTATTTTAGTCCAAATTGCATCCCAATAAACTTTTCAAGTAACAAGTGAAGGATTGCAGCATGTAAAGTCATTGAAGAACTGCCAACGGTTTGTTATTTAATACACCTTCAAATAACAAAAAAAAAAAAGTAACCCAGCGCCAAAGGCGCATCTAATTCCATCTAGTTTAGATGAAAACTCAAGTATTTCCGGCATTATTAATTAAATTCCAATGTGAACACTCAATTTTATCCATGAATCATTGATTCCATCCCAATATAAACACTTAATTTTATCCAGGAATCATTGATTCCATTCCATTATCAAAACTATTTTTCCATTCTATAAAACACTAATTCCATTCGAATATAAGTCATTAAATTAACCCAACTTTTAAACTACATTACCAAAGTCATCTCATTACATCTTTCAAAGTACATCACCAAATTGTACACTTTATTTAGAATAACATACAATACAAACATAACAAAAAACAACAACATATAACATTTGAGATTCCAATATTTCCTACTTAACGTATCAAATTCCTTTCTAAAACTCATTGATTCCTGATATGCCTTCACCTTGCGAGTCTAGAAATTATTTCCAATATTGATATCTTCACTTCAGTAGTATCCCGTGTTATTGGTTCTTCATCTTCATCGATCCATTCCTAGAAATCACATTTTTTCTTATTGGATTCATTCATATACATAATAAAATTTACATCATAAATCTATGTAGAAGAAGTAGATGATAAATATATGAGATTCATTTACCATTGTGTTACGACAACACCTAAACTTTTTACCCAGATTATCCCTCATAGTTGAGGTCCAAATTACGGAAGGCTTCTCACAATGACAAGAGTTAGCATAATAAATTGTACTCTTACTCTTTGAAATGCGTGAATTTGATTTCGAAAATGTTGATGAAAATGAAGATGTCATAGGAGTCGTTGCAGGAGGGAGGGGTGTTGATGAAGATGAAGAACCCTAATTTGGTTGTTGAAGGAGTAAATATCTATTAAATAACCAAACCATTATTTTACCTGAGCTAACTGTACCACAAGCCTCTATCCGTACTTGGTTGGTGTTTTTTGTACAAAAATTTCAATTTAAAGGTATTTTTTACACTAAAAAAAATAATATTTCTAAAACTTTATTAAATTTTTAAATCATTTTCCCTTCTCATTTGCCTCAAACTTTATCTCTCTAGAAATCATTCATATATCTATTTTCCCCTAAATCTACTCTCTACGGACTACGATTCCGTTTGATTACCATCTCAATCTTCTCCGATCAATCCCCTGCGGCAATGGTTAGTCCACGAAACACATTCATCTATAGTTGTTACTTATTCCCATCTGTGTATATTATTTAATTTTCATTGTTTATTCGTGGACTGGTTTGTAACTTATTAGCTTTTTGCATGCGTGTATATGTTTGAGTTGCGTAGTACTTTGGTGTTTGATCGTTGATATTTGATATGTAATCTATTTCCGTTTGGTGTATTTGAAACCCTAGCGTTGTAATTGTACCTGGATTTGCTTCCGAGTTGGTGCCTTTTGAGTCTCCGGATCTGATTCTGTAGAACTTTCATGATTGAGAGCTCTCGATCTTGTAGCCTTTGTGTAAACTTTGTTTATCAATTGGTCCAGTTAAATGTTGGCGAATTAGTTTTAGGGATTAACTAGGACGAATAATAGTTGGCTTTAGGTGGCAACTGTGGGTTCAAAACTTAAAATCCATCTCTCTTTTACCTGTTAAGACAAGTGTTTGGAAGTTGGAACTATTATTTCTGGTTACAATTTATTTTGTAGTTGATTCAGGAAGATGGTCTGGATCGAAAATGTATCTATCATATTGTACTTGTCATTAGGTGACATCAACTCAGATACATGATGCAAAACCAAATGTATGAAATCGTTCTTGTTTTTTTTTTTTTTGAACTCTAAGGAGTAAGGTCTAATCCATGAATATACAATGACACATACTCTTATTTGATAGTGCAACAAGATTAAAAAATTAAAATGACTTCTTTTCTATCTCATCCGTGATTATTTTTCTTCTGTTTTTGCTCTGGTTTTTGGTATTTTCACTTCATTGCTACATGACTTATTTCATCATTTTAATCTCAAGATTTGTTCAATGGTGATAGGTTTTTATAGTATTGGTAAGTAACTTAAACTTGATATCATATGCTTGAATAATAGTTTTCAAAGTAAGGTCCTTATATATCGATTTGTTTATAGGAAAAAAATAATCGCTTGTTATTGTGTTACACTTATTAAGATGACCAAAATACCCTCCTTACATGTAGATAAAATGTTACAATGTATGTAGGCAAACGCGGCGTCTGGAATGGCAGTGCATAATGAATGCAAGCTGAAATTCTTGGAGCTGAAAGCAAAAAGAAGCTTTCGATTCATTGTTTTCAAGATTGAGGAAAAACAAAAACAAGTAATTGTGGAAAAAGTTGGTGATCCAACTCAAAGGCATGAAGATTTTGCTGCTTGCCTTCCTGATTCCGAGTGTCGATATGCTGTTTTTGACTATGACTTTGTCACTCAAGAGAATTGCCAAAAAAGCAGGATCTTTTTCATTGCATGGTAAGATTTTAAATACTTTTTATAATCATAATACTAATTTTATAAAAAAAATGTATATATATGTAAATTGTAAAGGTCTCCCGATACTGCGAGGGTGAGGAGCAAGATGATTTATGCAAGCTCAAAGGACAGATTCAAGAGGGAACTTGATGGGATTCAAGTGGAGCTTCAAGCAACTGATCCAACAGAGATGGATCTTGATGTGTTCAAAAGCCGAGCCAATTAACAATTAGAAAAAGTAAAAGACTTTGATCGTTTATTGGTTTATTAGAGAAGAGAAGAGATGTTAATATTTTGGTTGGGTTATAAGGTGTTGTTATGATGGTTTGTTGTTAAAAAGTCTTATTGATGTTGATTTTGGGTGATATTTTGTGATGTGGAAAATTTGCAATAGATTCAGATGGATGACATGATAACTTGTGATTTTTACAATGAGTTATTGTGTTGTTGATTAGAGCCTTAGAGCCTCCACATCGGTCTTTCAACTTGATCTGCAGTTGTTGTTTACAAGCCACGTCAGATTTGATATTTGATCTTTCAGAGTGAAAGCCTTGCAACTGAGTTTATTACTCCACTTTCTAGATTACGTGAGTGATTATATATGATATAATTTAATAGTTAGTTATTAATAAAATTATAATTTAATAAATATTTTAAATCTTTAGATTAATATATACTAAATAAAAATGATAAAAATATTTGTTAAATAAAATTTAAAATGATTGTTGATGTGTCAGCTAGGACAACTTTTGAAAGAAAAGTAACATTACACTGAAGTAAAGGCCAACTGTAAAGTTGATATAACACAGTTGAAATATTAGTGAAGTTGATATAACACAGTTGAAAGATTAGTGACATTGTACTGCCATTAGAGGTACATGTTAGAGATGCATGCTGACGGTCCTGGTTTTGGATCGGTTTCGGAACGGTCTGGTTTTACACGGTCTCGTGGTCTTTGCATACGTCTTTTTTGGTTTAGTTTTGGGGGTTTCTTTGGTTTCGGTTTAAAGTTTTTATGTTACCAAATATGTGAAATGTGTAATTAACATAAAAACAATATGTATATAAAACATGCATCACTTAGGTGCAACAGTGCAACTTTTGCAAATCGTAATATATCAAACTTGTTACAAGTAATTCCAAAACATTAAAATAACTTTACGACCAAAATGAACACGTTTAACAGTTTACTATAGAAAAGAAGGTAATTAAAAGACAATATCAACATACATATTTCCCCACAACTTAAAAATTCAAAACCAAAGTTTTAGGAGTGAATTAGGAAAAAAAAATTAAAACTAAAATTAACTGTCTTTGATTTAATTATAAAAACTATTAATATTTAGAAAAGTAAATAAATAAACTTTATGTATCCAAATCAATGCCATGAGCATTATTCATGAAACTTTGTGTTTGGTTTTTTATATTTTCCCCATCAAAACAAAAAAGCTACCACTTAATACGTTGCAATCTTGAAAAACACACAAAAGATGGATCATTTTTTTCATGAGAGATGGAAAAATGTTATCAATAAACAAGTCCTAAATAGTAATGGTCAAATTGGTGTTGATTTTAGGGTGGTGATATGGCTATTTTTTTTAAATGGTAGAATTGTATTAGATTAATAAAACATATACGTTACAAAAAGAAAAATACTTAAATTCCGGTTTTTAAACCAACTAACCTGATTGAGCTTAAGTTGGTTTCTATTACATAACAAAAAATATGATCAAGAACAATCATATCGAAAACCGCCATTCATAATCATTTGCATACAAAATTTTATTGAATTAAAAGAATCATATGACAATAATGAAGATCAAAATTGTAACCTTCTTTAAAAAAAAGTTTGTATGTAAAATAATTTGTTGTTTGTCGCCAAACCCTAAAATATTGATTCTGACATGACAAGCCTAACCCTAAAAAATATAATGTGACATGCCAAATTAGGTATTTAATCACATCATTGAATCGACCAATTAGTAAATATCTCACTACACACGAGTGACACTACAACTGACAACCTCCCGGTATGTGGCCTTTGTTTTTTTAACCTAGGACATGTTTGACAAAACTATCTAGTAGTTGGAAGTTGAAATCTGATAATTGAAAAACGTAAGCTTTTATTTTCAAATCATGTTAACCTACATATGTCCATGTGTCTTCGTTACAGTGCCATGTAACATGTGAATTGCACTGGTGTTACACTCATAACATCAAGCTCATTTACAAAGCACACATTGAGAAGTTTAATGTGACCATACTTCAAATGAGACAAATACAAATTACAACTTATTTAGAGTAACTTAAACCGAAATTTTCCAATAATGAGCATAAATGTATTACAAAATTACAACAATCGACCATGCTGTGTCATTCTATTTAGAGGGTGTTTCGTAGTATTTAAAATGATAAAGACTTTTTAACTTATCGGTTTATTAGCTTATATCGGCACGGAAATGAAGTTTTTTTTTATTTTTTTATTTTTTTTATTTTTTTTATGTATGGATTAACTTATGTGGTATCAAAACGCTATAAGTTGATAAACATTTTTTTTGGGATTTGACAAAATGACCAAAAAAAAAAACCTTTCTAAAGGTGTGAGACAACTACAAATTATAAAGAAGTTTTTCTTATAAGTTTTGAGAGTAACTTATCGAAAATTATTTATTAGAGGTGTGTGACAACTATAAACTATTTCTAAAAAATACATATCCAAACATTTATTAACTTATACCCGTGTATAACCAGTAATAAGCTAAAAAAACTTATTTTTTTAAGCTTTTTCAGACATCATCTTTTAATAAGTATGTATCATAAACACAAGGTTTCTTTGGAAGGATTTTGAATGTTAGATTTAGATGGACAATAAAGTTTTAATATGAAAAATAAAAGAAACACAATGTTATTAAAAAACAAATATTTGAGATGTTGCAAAAAAGCATGCAATAGAGACAACTATAAAATTGTAACCTACCCAACACGTATGTGCCCAATTTAAACAATGTATGGTAAACCCAAATGTGTCTTCATTCCCATTTTTCATAATGTTACTTTTACATACATACAGACACACATACACACAATGTATGGTGCCTACAACTGTGAATGTGTCTTGATCAATTGTTTTTAAACCTTTATGCTTCAAATTCTGGAGAAAATTGTCAAATTTCTAACCTTAAAACTTAAAAGGCAAAAGCATTAATTAGTTGTCCAAATCTCCACACATTTAAATAGAGAATATTGACTAGATCACAAAGTTCCATTTTTTTTTATTTTTTTTATGTGTTTAAGTATGATATTTTAAACACTTATGATAATAGAGTTTATAATATTTCCATACACTTATAAGTTCGAACTGTTTTCAACAACTTGTAAATATGACATACAATTGTTAGTTTTACGTGTTTACAGAAACGATGGTGAATGTTATGTTTGACAGAACTAGCTAGAAGCGAGAAGAAGGAAGTTTGAACCTTCAAACTTGAAAGTTTAAATATATGGAAAATGTAACTTTTATTTGTATATAAATATTTGACAAACCCTATTTAAAGTTTTTGAAAATTGTAAAAATGATACAAAACACAATACTTAAAAGCTTAAAGCTTATATAAGCTTTCAAAAATGATTTGAAATAGTTTTTAGATTATAATTTTTTTTCTTTAAAATAACAGTTTTAAGTTCGTACTAATAAACAAAACTCTTTCTTTAATTCGATTTTTTTTTTGTTCTAAAACTCAAAACTTACAAGCTTTTTATTGAACATACCCGCAACATATACATATTCTATGTTTCAAAAATATATAAGAAATCAATGCATATTTGGGGACTTAACGAAGAATACCTCATTTCTATACCTAAAAGATTAAGTGTTGACCTCATTAAGTAAAAAATGAGCTTAAGTAAACAAAATGAGAGATTTTCGTATTTGCTTTATTAAACATCAAAATATCGTATTTGGTAACTTAATTTCTAAATATAATATTTATTTTTTATAAACTTTCAAAATATCATTCGTGCAAATCATTTTTTTAATATTTAATAATAATCTTTTATATTTGAAAATCATTACAATTATGAAAACCTAATCCCTTTCCTTCTATATTGATGGAATCTTATGAATGTATATCACAAATTTAAGTGCCAATACTTCCATCACTATATTTCTAACGACGATAGACATTTATGTAGGAAAATTGTCTGCCTTGTAATTTATTTGGCATTTTTTTAGAGACAACACATGAGACTATATATCTTTTAGTAATACATTTACATGTAAACTCCCCTAATTATGTCTTCACAAAACACCCCAATGACAATTCTCCCCAACCCCATATATTGCTAACCCTAAATGCATCTAAATTCACTAATACTTTTGTGGCTACCGAATCTCCGAAACTGTTCAAGTTACGAATTGATAAAGCATTAGCTCCGCCTACCAAAATTTGAGTATATATAGCAACTTTGTATTAAGATTTCAACTCACTCGCCCTCAAGCTTAAACATTAATAAAAGCATTGAGATTGAGTCTACCTAAGACATTAGACGATATGTTGCCCTTCTTGAATGCTCGCATCTTGGCTTTCGTCTTCGGCCTCTTAGGTATTGATTTTATGATGCATAACCTAAGTTACATGTGTAGTTTATAAGTACATAAAAATTTAACAAAACATGTAACTTTAAGAGGAAAAAGGCATCATGGAAAAATATATGTAGTGACGACTTGTCCTGTCGCAATTTCAAAGATATATTCTCAATAGTTTTTTTGTATAAAGTCGAGTTGTCTTAAGGTTAAAGCCTGTGGAATTCGAACCTCAATCAACTCGATTAAAAATGTTTAATTTTCAAATGATTACATATAACACCATGTCACTTTTATGGTGATATTATATTTAATATCAATTATGCTAGTCACATCTTATTTTAAGATTTCTTATTGGGTTTATGTAGGTAATATCATCGCCTTCATGGTTTTCTTGGCCCCACTGTAAGTTTGAAACTCAAACTTAATCATAAACCAATGATATAATTATAATTTCTTTGTTATTTATTGATGTTTTCTTAAATATTTTATTTATATAGGCCAACATTCTATACAATCTATCGAAAAAAATCATCAGAAGGATATCAAGCTATACCATACATGGTTGCTCTTTTTAGTGCAGCATTGTTGTTGTACTATGCTTTTCTCAAGACGAATGCATACATGATCGTTAGCATTAATGGCTTTGGATGTCTAATTGAAATAACTTATCTTGCAGTGTATATATTTTATGCACCAAAAAGTCTAAAGGTACATAATCTTCTTAAGTATAAATCAAGGGGGTCATTGATGACACAACCAACTAGTAGCATAAACTTTGTGACAAAAAACATTCCTTTAACGACACATTTTGTCACAAAAGAATGTTTTTGTTGTGCATGTTACCAAAACTATTTCCATGTTTGATATAATCATTTAGTTATAATTTGAGTAGTTATTTATCACATATCTTATGCTTTATCTATTTGTATCATGATACCATTTTCAGATATCCATAATAAAATTGATATCAATATTCAACATTGGTGGACTTGGTATTGTGATGGTAGTCTCACTTACCTTAGCAAAAGGCCCTAAAAGAGTTGCACTTGTAGGGTGGATATGTGCTATTATCAACCTTACGGTGTTTGCTGCTCCTCTAAGCATCATGGTAAGAACTTACTATCCCAACAATTTTAATCAAACTTTGCAAAGTTAGTGATGACATCAAAAGTGACACGATATATTGAATATGTGTACATCTCAAATTATTGTGCATTTATGTAGAGGAAAGTGATTCGGACGAAAAGTGTCGAGTACATGCCATTCATGCTCTCATTTTTTCTCACTCTATGTGCCATTGCATGGTTCTTTTATGGCTTCTTTGTAGACGACTACTACATAGCGGTAAGCAAACTATTTTTTTAGCAACTCTCTTTACGTCGTTATCCATACCTATATTTTTTAAGGCTAGCTCACACAACCCCTAAACTACTGTTAATTCTTTGTATTTCGTCTCAAGCGGAACTTGAACCCTTAGGCCTCCACCTACTAGCTAGACACACCTTCCTAACGACTTTTGATAGCGTAGACCCTTTGGTATCTCTATTCAGATAATAATATAATGTGGAACTTTAATTTTATAGGTACCAAATATTGCTGGATTCTTATTTGGGATCACTCAAATGATACTTTATTGTGTGTATAAGGATTCTAAAAAGCAAACTGGTGAGGATCAGTTAGCGAACCCGAATGGAAAAGGAAAGAGTCAGGAAGATTTTGATGTGGAAGTTATGGTTTGCGACAGTAATCAATCGTTGCATGACAAGTAATTTTGTTATGGTTTATTCAAGATATAATAGAAGATGCATATCTATAGAGGAAAACTTGTTTTCAATGAGTTTTTGAATACGTTAGTTGAAGATAAGGTAAAAAAACAATATTACCCCTTGTAGGATGAGTATTTAAGATCAATAATGTGGTGCTTAGTATAGGGGTGATAAGTTTTAGCCATTACAAACAAATAATGTGGTGTAACTTTCAGACTTGAAAGCTTAAGTGTTATCAATGGTGGTAGTTATATATTTTTATAGTGTTTTAATATTTTTATATAATTTAGATATGCTAAAGTTACATATTTAAATTAAGTACTTGATCCCATAAAAATATTTGTAGAAGATGCTTGGATGATATGGTATTTTTTTTTGTTAACACTTGTTATTTTGAAAAAAAAAATATACTATCTTTTATTGAATTTCATATAGCATTTCTTGAAGAAAAATAAAGTTGATGATCGATTATTGTTCTTTTCTGTATACATCTCGTTTGTTCTCATATATGATGACAATAGACAAAGCAGGGCACATACGATGTAATCTTTTCACCTCTTACTACGGTATTTACAAGATTTAAAATCAAAGTTATATTTACTAATATGGGTTTGTTTGATAGTTACTGATTAAGTCAAGGCATGATTGAGTCAAACCCACCCTCTTACTAAACCTAGTAAATGGCTATTTGATATGTTTGTTATTGGGTATGGTAAGATGATGAGTCTGGTTCATTTAAATTCATAGCATTTTATGCCACAATTAGAAGTCTTTGCTTCGTTCACATAGCCTTTAATATGCCTCTTATGTCTGGTAGGAAGTTGAGTCTGACTCAATCAGGTATTAACTAAATTAGATCTGACCAAATCAACAACTATCAAACAAACCACTAAGATACATATCAGAGGCAATATGACCAAAACAGAGGGTTATAATTATGGTATCAAATAGTATAAATATGATCAAATCAAACTCAACCTATTATTAGGCCCAGATGCACATCAAACAGTCACATAAACAAAATTACATGATTTGTCTATGTGGTACGTCATAACTAGTTGGTTAATGAAAACTATTAAAACGTTTATACGCTTGTCCATGTGGTTTTAGTTTCTTATGTAGTTTGTCATTGTGGTTTCCTTTTGTTACAAAAGTAGTTTTTTTTCGTTCTCAGAATGAAAATAATAATTTTAAAACTAGAGAATACTACCCTACCCCTAACCATACCATAAGCCCGCCCACCTCTCCCCCCCCCTCTCTCTCTCTCTCTCTCTCTTTGTTGGAGAACATAAGTTGCTAGCTACGGTTCACTATCACCGCCATCATGTGACACCTCCGTAACACATCACTTGTACCACCTTAAATCTCATCTGCCATAATGTCGCCCAACTCATTCATCTCACAAAACTGACGCACCTTCATCTCCCTAAACCAATGTTGCCACATCACATCTCCTTCGTCATAGTGCTTCCTGACACCTTCATCTTACAGACCTGAAGTCGCCTTCATATTCCTGAACCACTGGCACCTTCATCTCACATAGTCACTGTTAGGGCCAGGATCCTCAAAATATTCAGGATCCTCAAATATCTAGGATCCTTGGCTACCTCAGGATCCCGGCTATCACTGTTATTATTTTTATTAACATTCATAACGGTTATATTTTGTTCATAACTAATACATGTGTAGAAGTAGTCAAGGGAAGACCAATTCTCAACGAAGATTCATCTCAACTATGCTAAAGAACCAGAGTACTTGGTCAAATAACGTTCGTGAAGCTGGTCATAGAGGATCCCAGAAATATCGGACATCTTGTTGGCTAGTTTAGACTATAAATTGACACTTGTATCTCGCACACAACACACTGTTTTTCACTCGAAGCTTACTCTACATAATTATTCACTTATTCTTACTGAAATATTCTCTCTAATCATCATTTTACCTTAATAAAATCATCAAGGCAGGTGACCATTGTCACCTCCCAATGTTTTATGTCGGAGATCCTAGTAAGGATCAAGGGTTTTCCTTGTAAATTATTGTGTCACTCTATTTTATCATTTGCTATTGCACAATTCGAACATCACAACCTCTCATTCAATTTGGTTGATTAGTACTTGTGTAATTTTTTACCAAAACAATTTGGCGTCCACCGTGGGGCCGTGGTGTTCAAAATCCATAAAAAAAATCATGTCTACACAACCGATCCTTTCTTCATCCTCTACTCCTTCCATTCCAACCAAAAACCTACCACCTCCTCTGAGTGGGCCCCCTACTCAGAGGAAAACGCCTGACACTTCCAAGAAAAACACCCCTTCAGTCACTAACCAAGGAAGTTTGGGATCTTCAGGACTCCAGGATCCGACTGGCTCAGTCACTACTGCAGAACTCTTCGTTGTGATGAGGAAAATAACGCAACAAGTGACCCAACAACAGGAGGAGAATAGAGCACTACTCAAAGAAGTGGAGAGGATGAAGGCGGAATTGCAGAAATCCCAGGAAACAACGCCCACAGTTGTACAACCAAGGATCCTGAACTTTGATAATGCAGGATCCTCAGAAAATCACCAGAAGAACACGGTTCCTACCACTGTGGCGTCACCCTGGGGGACAACTACGGACAACCGAGCATCTATGATCAATGATCTCAATGAGCCTTTCAACACGCCTAGAAAACTTGATTCTAGTAACTTCTTAAACAGTAATACTATTAATACTAACTATACTAATATTGATGCAAGAATAAATCCAAACATGGCTAGGGAACTTCAACAGTTGAGACAAATGATCTCAAGCGTACCCGGGGTGGTCCAACCCATACCGGAAGCATCTCCAACAAGTCACAGGATCTCGAGATTTGCTCCCGCTGTAACACCCATAAAATTCAAGCCAATTTAAACTTTTTCAATTATTCAAAACCCATTAGTTATTACAAAATGTTTTTAAAATAGTTTCATATCAGAGAATCCCAGAAACCAAGGTCATAAAATGTGAGGAGGTGCACAATCAAGCCTTCGCCTTCCCGCGATCATCTGAAGTACCTGAAACAAAATCCAAAATTGTAAGCCCGAAGCTTAGTGAGTTCCCCTAAAATACCAACGCCATACAAATCAGAACAATATCATAACAAACAACATGCATATAGAGTCTTCAGTATGACTGGACCGCCCTCACCGGGACTTCAGTCTATCTGGCCCACTCTCAAAACCTTCAGCATGTCTGGTCCGCCCTACCGGGCCTTCAGCCTGTCTGGACCATTCTCCGGTCCTTCGGCCTGACTAGTACGCCCTGATGGGTCTGCAGTCTATCCGAGCTGCCCTGGGTATGTTGGCCTAGAGCACAAAGCAAGACCGTCTCAACCCACCCGTAATCACACAATCAACACATAAATATCATACGTTAGCTAGAATGTACAGACAGTCATACAGATCTACATATCACTAATCACAGCATCATCCTATATACCATGATACCGATCTAACATATCACTAACACAACATCATCCTATAACCAGGATACAAATCTAACAGATCACTAACATAACATCATCCTATAACCAGGATATAATCCAAAAAGGGTCGGCCTTGGTGCCTTAGACCCTGTTGATATAGTGAGAAGAACTCACCTCACAATGTCGAACAGAACTGAAAAGATCAAGCTCTCGAATCACAACTCCAAACTCAAACACCTACAACCACCATAGGACCAATTCCATAAAGACCCAAATTACCAAAATACCCTTAAAGTCAAACTTGGTCAACCATGGTCAAAGTCAACAGTCAAGGTCAACATTCCATGTTGACCCAACTCGTCGAGTGCATCTAGCAGCTCGTCGAGTTCCCTCAGTGTTCAAAAAACCGGGAAAAGCTCAATACAACTTGCTGAGTCACCAGAGTAACTCGTCGAGCTCTTCATCATCCATAAAGCGGGGAAACCCTCACCAACTCGTCGAGTTCCTTCATCCTTTTCATATTCAGTCCTTTCCAGTCGAATCCAAATCCCCAAACTACAAATATAGCCTCTTAAGACTGAGATACCACGTAAAGTTGCTAACTTTACGTGCATGCAAGCCATCTAAGGGATTAAAACACTAAAACTAGGATTAATAAGAGGTTTAGGACATGGAGGATGGCCAAAGCTTGAGTCTTTAGGCCTTAGGGGCCTAGAGGTGTCCATATCTGAAGTTACAACTTCGAATCATGCTCATCTTCCAAAAGTGGATCCAAAATGGGTCAAATAACTCTAAACTTCCATAGGAGAAGATTTAAGAAATGGAAAGCCAAGGTAAAGACTTTTTACCTCCAAATGGTTGCTAACATAGTGTAAATGTCGAATCTACAACCTCCTCTTTTGGCTTTGCACTAGTCTCTTCAAGCCTCTTCAAGAAATGCACCAAATCACACTCTTTAAGCTCACAAACACTCAAGAAAGCAACAAGGCACAACTAGGGTTTCTCTCTGGACGATAAGGTGGTAAGGGAGGCTGGTGAGGGGACTTAAGGTCCCTTAAATAGGGTGCAAACCCTAAAAATTAGGGTTTTCATTCACAACCTCAACTCGTCAAGTTAGGGTCCTCCAACTCTTCGAGTAGGTTCCATAAACCACGCGACCTAATTAGTTTCTACACAACGAGTTGGGGCCTCCAACTCGTCGAGTAGGTCTTATGTGATGAACATAAATCCTTCAAATTTTATACATGGGAGTCGGGATGTTACACCCGCGATAGCCGATACCGAAGTTCTTAAGCGCTTCCAAACTCTTAGCATGAAGATTTACGATGGAACTACAAATCCTTAAGAGCACATAGGACAATACCGAGAAAGGATGGAGATCATTCCCATCCCAGGGCACTTGAAGGAAGCTTGCCTATGCAAAGGCTTTGGTTCAACCCTTACATGATCAGCTCTCAAATGGCTGCTAAACGTTCCCCCATACTCTATTACTTCATTTGCCCACTTAGTCAATATTTTCAATAACCAGTTTTCTTGCAGCACAACCTTCGATAAGATCACTAGTGATCTCTATCAAAAGGTCCAGGATATTAAGGAAAGACTTAGGGATTTTGTTAATAGGTTTGGTATGGATGCTCTGAGCACCCCCAACATCGACATGGCTACTGATGTAGAGGCCTTCAAGATGGGACTAAGGAAGGATTCACCATTCTATGAAGACCTTGTGATGACCCCATGCAAAAGATTGGACGAAGTCAGGTGCCGAGCGTTAAGGTTCATAAGGCTTGAAGAGGACAAAGAAATCCAGAAGAGAAGCAACCATTCAAGTCAATATAAGAACCCCAACAGGAAGGCCAAATCCTTGACCCCAAGATCCAACAAATCAAAGCCCTATTCCAAACCGGATCATCACATGGTCAATGCCCTCGAGAATGAAGGAGAAGAAGATGAACTTCCTAAGATCATTGACTATTGTTTTTTTGTGGATGTTTCGGGTATAATTCATGCTATGCAGGATCTTGGAGACAAAGCAAGACGGACGAAGAGGGATAACAAGTCCACCAGTTGGAAAGACAAGTCCAAATGGTGTGCTTAACACGAAGACTTCGGTCACATGACGGAGGACTGTATAGCCCTAATAAAAGAAATCATCTACCTCCTTAGTAAGGAACACCTCAAAGAGATCCTCGAGAGAAAAAGATAAAAATCCAAGGAGAACAACCAGGATGGACACAAGATCCCGGAGAAACCAGGATCTCCACCCCCTAACGGTAAGATAATTAACGTTATCTCAGGCGGATCTAACATCTCTGGTACTTCTTATTCCCAGGCTAAAAGACACGCCAAGGTCTCTAAAACAGAAAATGAAGATAGACTACAGAAGAATACTATGGTTAGCAGTGAAAAGGAAATCACATTTGACGAGACAGACAGGGAAGGGATTCGGGATCCTCACAATGACGGACTCGTGATAACATTGTACATGGCCAACCATTTTGTAAGAAGGATCCTTGTTAACGAAGGATCCTCGGTCAACATCGTACTCCTAGACGCACTAAAAAGGATGAACATCCTAGAAGCATAAATAATCAAGAGATCCTCGGTCCTCATAGGATTTAACGGGGAAACAAAACACACGATTGGAGAAATAAAGCTACCAATATACATAGAGGGGGTAAACTCTATACAAAATTTATGTGTTATTGACACCTTATCTTCTTATAATGTGATACTAGGTAGACCGTGTTGGGTTTTAAGCATAACATCATTCTTATGGTGTACATGCAACCCTAATTGCTTTGATCTAGGTTTTTCTAAATTGAATATACAACATTGAATACCAAAGCAATAAACCCTAGATCTAACATACTATTATCAAAATTGACATAAGATTAGGATTAGAAACATTACCTTGATTGTTGTGTAGCAATAACAATCACAATCCACAAAGTCCTTGACTCTTGAAAGCTTAGTGCCTCAAATGTTGCACCTCTAATGGAGTCACAAACACCACTAGCAACACGATGACTCAGGATAGGGAGGAGGAGGCACCAAAAACGTCCAAGGTTCTCTTAAAAGTGTTAGAAACGTTTTTAGGAGCCTTATGGGGTCCTTATATAGTTGAGGCTTCTAGGGTTTTCAACTTGGAAACCCTAATCCAGTTGCTTAGTCCTTAAGCAGCCCAAAGATCCTTCCAGAAGGCCCTTTGGACGATTTCTACATGGACTCCCATATAGAATTCGTCTATTGCTTCCTTATGGATCCTAAGCCCAACTTTGTAACTATTTTATAATTACAGTATCAGTCCCCTTGATTTAATTAATCTATTTTGACCACAAAACTAATTCTAAATTAATTATTGATCAATATTAATTAAACCATATGATTTCTCTTTTAATATATCATTCACATAATATATTAATAAATCACAATTAATCCTCTTTCTCCATAATTCATCCTATTAGTTGCTAAGGTGAAGGCAACCCAAAAGGACCATGCTGTAACATCCCAAATTTCGAGTCCAAAAATTTCATTTTAATTAACTGAGTATAAAACATTCATAATAAAACTATGTGAAAATATATCGTTTCGTAAATCAACATAACATGTCTGAAAACCCAAATCATGAAGTAGCAACATGTGAGAGTACAATCCCAGAATATCTCAAGTGCGGAAAATCAATGCATGTGTGTATGATGTGCTGCTAACGCGCCAACTCCTTCCCCTTTGATGAAGAGGTACCTGAAACCAAAACTGTAAACTGTAAGCACGAAGCTTAGTGAGTTCCCCCATCGTACCGCATACCACACAATCACATAACATAGATATACTGTCAGACATATTTGGGTGCCCGACCTACCCCTTCGGTCCTCTCGACCGGATACTGCCTAGCATATCTGGGTGCTGGCCTCCCCTTCGGTCCTCTCGACCGAATACTGCCTAGCATATCTGGGTGCTGGCCTCCCCTTCGATCCTCTCGACCAGATACTGGGGACTATTTCACCCCCACCACTACCACATAAAACCTTAGCATATAAACATGAATCGCATATTGCCTAGCATATCTGGGTGCTGGCCTCCCCTTCGGTCCTCTCGACCGGATACTGGGGACTATTTCACCCCTCTACTACTACCATATAACATGTAACACATAATCATATTCTATCTAGCATGACTGGGTATGACTACCCCCCTTTCGGCCCTATCGACCGGAAATCCTGGGGACTATCTCCCCTACTGCTACTAGCATATAACATCATATCATACTAGCACATAACATATCAGGTAGTAGCAAACCTATATGACATCACAAAGACAATCATCCAACATACAACTCCTACTGGTGGGCCGGCATTGTGGCCGTAGACCTACCGCTACTGGAAGGTAACTCACCTCGAACGAGTAGCTGCTGATAATCTGCGCGGGGAAATCTCTGTCTACTGCTGCTCCGGAAATCCTCCGGCTATAATCCCCACAAAAACACTTAGTCAGAGTCTGATATCTATTCTTAGGGTATAATGACCATTTTACCCCTGACCAAGTCCAAGAAAAAGTCAAAGTCAACTTCCAGTTGACCCGACTCGCCGAGTTGGGCCGCCAACTTGTCGAGTCCCTATCCTTTCATCTGTCCTTCTTCACGCCTCTACTCTTCGAGTTTGGCAACGACTCGACGAGTTCTCCTTCTAGAACAACCCCGTATGAACCTTCATCCGACTCGTCGAGTTGTATGAAAAACTCGTCGAGTTCATCTCCTTCCTATAAACAAGTCCTGTCCTCGACTCGCCGAGTTGTATGAACAACTCGTCGAGTTCATACTCAAGAGTTGGGAGATTGCCTTGGACTCGCCGAGTCTGTTCATGTACTCGCCGAGTCCTATGAACTCCAGGACTATGGCTTATCCCAATACGTTGGGTCACTCCTCCGGACCCTCTAAAACCTTTCCAGCACTCCACTGGGTCTCCTTGACCCATAATAGAAAAGGGGAGTCTAACCTCGGACTCGCCGAGTCCCAAGAACGACTCACCGAGTCGATACAGTCCAAGTTTTATTTCTTCGATTTCTGGTGTACAACTCTTGTCCAAATGATAGATCTAGGTCCCTAAACTCGATCTAGCACGTAAAGTTACGAACTTTACGTGCATGCATGGGACTTTGAGCCCAAAAGCCTCTAAAAGAGGCTCTTAAGTTGCATGGGGGCTTCCATGGGTGCAAAAGCAGCCCCTTTCTGCCTTGTAACTCCTCCATGGACCTAGATCCGAAGCCTCAACCTCCAAACATGCTTGCAATCATGGTTGGTTACCAAGAATGGCTTATAAAAGCCCTAAATCTCCCCAAAAAGGGATCTAGCAAAAGAACAAGCAAGGTATCGACTTTATACCTTCTGTGAACTGCAAATGGTGCACAAACTTGAACTCCCTTGGTCTCCTATTGATTCCTCTAGGCTTTTCCTTCTCCTTTGAGTTCAAAATCACTAAAAAGCACCACAAATGCCTTAGCTCTTTATACAAACGGCTAAGGTTTGCTATGGGGGTTTTTTGGAAGCAATAGGGACGAAGGGTGGCTGAATGAGATGCTTAAATAGGGTGCAAACCCTTAGATTAGGGTTTTGTCCAGTCAGAGTCTACTCGTCGAGTCTGGAAGCCGACTCGACGAGTCCGTCATTTAAATCCCGGATCAAATCCGTTTCTACTCGACGAGTTGTTCCTTCAACTCGCCGAGTCCCAGGCCAAAAATGCAAAATACTTAAATAAAATACATACCAGGAACCAGGTGCTACACATGCTCATAATCAAATCAAGTACATACCAAAAATAGTTATGGGCTTAGACACCTAATCCAACAGTCTCCCACTTGGATAAGTCTAATAACTATTATTGCGTACGACTTCAGAATCTGATTAGCAATCGTAGCTTTCAAAAGCCGCTGTCGAACTCTGATTTTATCAGCAACACGTCCTTTAGATAAGGGATCATATATTCCTCCATTCTAGATATCGTATGAACTGAGACATGGATTATAATCATTCTCTCTGTTTATGTGTTGTTTCCCGATTTCCGATTTATGACGACTGACAACAGACTACAATTGAACACATCAACTTAGTCCCGGCTTGGCCAAGCGTTTAGGGTGTCATCACTAAATCATCGAGGGGCCCACATATACCGCTTTTATCCCTCTTAGGGTAAACGGAACGGATAAACTGTTGGATAAGGTGTCTAAGTCCATAACTATTTCTAGTATGTACTTGACCCGACCCGGCATGGTCCATTTGGGTTGCATGGCATCATGCATTTGGATAGACTAAATGAGAGAAATGACACTTGTGGTTTATTAATATATTATAAGTTCTAATATATTAATAGTATTATTTAATTAGTATTGATCAAGAATTAATCTAGGATTAATTAAGTGATCAAAAGATGACTAATTAAATATATGGGTTGATCATGTAAATCATCCATAACTTGTATAGTGGGCTAAAAGGCTCCATGGATAATCAAGTTGGGTTAAACCCATTGAATGCTCCATGGAGGCTCCATGGAAGTTACAAACCCATGGGTCATGGAAATAAAGAGTCATGCCACATTAGGGTTTACATGGTGTAACCCTAGATGTGACACACTATATAAGCAACATGTTCTCCACCAAAATCGGCGACAATAAGAAACAAGAGGGCTAGGCCGATTTTAGAAGTGTGTATTCTCTCTAAAGTCATTCCAAAAGCATTTGGTGTTGTGTGAAGCATTTGAGGCATCACACTTGGGGTGCTAGGCTCACAAGGTTTCAAGGATCATAAGCAACAACAAGGTAAGTTATTCGATCTTTCATGCAAGTTAAAATTTGTTCCCCATGTATGCTAGATAGGAATATAACCTTGGAATTCAACTTTGCATGATAATTAGACAAACATAGATCCAAGGTTATTAGGGTTGCATGTGCACTTAGGAAGTGTTAGAATGCTCAAAACCCATCAGTAGTATCAGAGCCTAGGTTTGTTTGTTGTTTTTTTTTTGTGCAAACAGCTTGAAAAAAAATCGTTTTTTCTGTTTTCTGCTCGTATGAAAGTTTGCACATTTGTTGCTGGAAATGGACTAGAAACATTACCCTAAACTGTTTTGATGTTTTAAAGCTTGTTTTAGATGGTGTAATGTTTATGCTAATCCATTTACAATGGCAATTATTAAAATTACAAGTTTTTTTTAAGTGTAATTTTTGATTCTTGAAAGTGTTCATATTCATGTCTTGAACTTATGAAGATTAGATGATCATAGGAATTGTTTGTAACCTTCATGGTAGTTTAATTCATGATCATAATGTGTTTTAGTGGAGTCCATAACTTGTCCTCAAGTTATGGAAAACCAAAAGTCTCACTTTTATTAAAGCCATTAAAAGAACACAAGAGTTATAAAAATGAAGAGTCTTCATTTTTATTACTCAATTAATTCATAAGTTATAAGAAATGAAAAGTTTTGGAAGTTTACAAAACTTTCCCTCAAGTTTTGGAACATGTAAAGTCTTGATTAAAACTTTAGTTCCAACCCTTAGAATTTTAAAAGTTAAAATTCAACCCTTATACTTTATAATATTATAAGTTACTAATATATATATATGTATAACGTCAAGTCGTCTTACCGCTAGTACACCTCATTCACGAAGCCGGTCTATAAGGGGGGTATAAGGTTGTTGCCTATAAAATGGCAACTTAATGGGTGTCCACTCTCACCCACCGCTTCCTTGATCGGTGGAGGGTCGTTAGCCGAACGGGTAAGACAAGGACTTATAAATTCTCATTAAAAGTATGATAAATATTATAAAGTAACTAAATGCTTTTATTAAATTCCCAATCTTAGTTACTTTAGGAAAATGTGAATAAGGTGCTAATCCATGAAATTACACTTTACACTTTGTTTAAGTCGTTGGTGGAGCGTGTGTGGTTAACCGGCACACTAACTTGGACTTAACAAGGTAGGTAAAGGGTGACTTAAGGTTTACCATAGCATCGGTGGAGCGTGTGTGGTTTACCGGCACATCGATTGAGTGATAAACCTTGAGGGTACCAAGTGATTTGCATGGTTACTTCACACCTCGTTTTGTGATCCTCGGTATCCCAGTCACAAAACTTGGAGGGCACACTCGAGATTGAAACATGCCTTTGAAAAGTTCATTGAATCTCAAAAGAATCTAGGAATTTCTAAGAACCAATTAAAAACCTAATATCTATATTTCGTTTTTCATGGTGGAAATTGGTGAATCATCATTCACCTACCTTTCAAATATGTTATAGCTTGGATTACGGCATATCTCTTCTAAGTTATAATATATTGTGATTGGATTCTAGCCTTAATATTAAATTTGGGTGTTTTATTAAGGACTCTCTTAATATCTAAACTAATCTTGTTCTCTTCTTTCAGATGTCTTCAAACAATGCTGCTTCTGGCTCTAATCCTAATGGCTCCTTTACCCTTATGAACTTGTGTGGGAAAGTCACTTTTGATGGATCCAACTTCAATGAATGGATCAGAAACATCAGGATGATTACCTGCTACGAGGACAAAGAATATGTCCTTGACAAGGAGCTTAAGGAGATTGATGAGACCACTGCAACTCCCCAGGAGATCGCTGACTTCCGGGCACATGAAAGGGATGCTACAAAAATGGCATGCATCATGTTGGCCACCATGACAGCGGAACTCCAAAAGTCCTATGAGGACTTCTACCCTTTTGAAATGCACAAAGATCTGATGGAAAGATACCATCAAAGTGCACGACAAGAGAGGTATGAAATCATATGCTCTATCATAACAACCATGATGAAGGACAGGGAATCCGTCACGAGCCACATGCAGAAAATGCAAAGGTATGTGGATCGGTTGCTGAAGCTTAATGTAAACTTCCCTGAGGAGCTTGCAATAGATATCATTTTGCACTCCTTACCATCGTGCTATGATCAATTCCGCATGACATATCACATGAATAAGGAAGAGGTCACACTCAACAAACTTCAGGGACTCCTCAAGACCGCAGAAACAGGTCTTAAGGGTAAGTCGGTTGTTAACACTCCAACTCCAAACTCCGCCCCGGTTTTGGCAATCGGGAAAGGTATAGGGAAGAAGATGAAGAGCTCTTCGAAGGGTACCAAGGCTAGGACCCTTGATGGCTCTTCTTCAAGTGGAACCAAGAAAGGTTTTGTCACTCCTTCTTCTGACCCTAAAGAGGCTGAATGCTTCTATTGCCATGAAAAGTCACATTGGAAGCGGAACTGCCCAAAGTACCAGCAAGATGTGAAGGATGGGAAAGTTAAACCCAACCATGCAGGTATTTACACTATCTTATCTAATAACTCACCCCATTCTAACTCTTAGGTCCTTGATACCGGTTGTGGTATTCATATATGTTCTGATTTGCAGGGACTAAGAAGAAGTGAGATTGTGGAGCATGGAAGAATAAACTTAATCATGGGGAATAGGAAAGTTTTACCTGTCACCAAGATTGGAGTTTATACTTTATCGCTAAGTAGTGGGTTTAGTTTAGATTTGAATAAATGTTGTTATTCGCCAGAAATGGCTAGAAATATTATTTCCTTTCATGCATTGTATAAACAAGGTTTCACCTTTTCATTTGATAATGAAGTTGGTTCGATTAATGCTTTCTTTAATAATGTTCTTTATTTTAAAGCATTACCTTGTGATGGTGTGTATGAAACTGTATATGTGGTTGATAACTTAGGAAATAATGTATTGTGTATTGATTCTGTTAATGATAATAACTTGGATAAAGCATCATTATGGCATTGTCGTCTTGGACATATAAGCAAGAAACGCATAGGCCAACGCCAAAAGGATGGAGTCTTGGAGTCATTTGACATAAAGTCAGATGATAGTTGCGAATCATGCTTACTTGGAAAAATGACAAAGTCACCCTTCACAGGTTCTTGTGAGAGGGGTGAAGGTTTGTTGGATCTTATACACACGGATGTGTGTGGGCCCTTCAAACATGCCACAAGGGATGCTAATCGTTATTATTTGACTTTTACTGATGATTACAGTAGATATGGATATGTCTACTTAATCAAGCATAAGTCAGAGACTTTTGAGAGGTTTAAAGAGTTTAAACAGGAAGTCGAGAATCAATTGGGAAGGAACATTAAGATGCTTCGATCCGATCGAGGTGGTGAGTATCTTAGTTCAGAGTTCCTCGATTATCTTAGGGAATGTAGGATTGTCTCACAATTGACACCTCCCAGGACACCGCAGTTGAATGGTGTAGCTGAGAGGCGTAATCGAACCTTGTTGGATATGGTTCGTTCCATGATGAGTCGAGCTTCGCTACCAATCTCATTTTGAGGGTGTGCCTTAGAGACTGCCGCCCATATCCTTAATCTAGTTCCCACAAAGAAAGTTGCCAAAACTCCTCATGAGATGTGGACTGGTAAAGTACCCAAACTAGACCACATTAAGATTTGGGGTTGCGAGGCTTTCGTGAGACGCGAGACTCATGATAAGCTCGAACCTCGAAGTGAGAGGTGTATTTTCATCGGCTACCCACAGAAATCCTTTGGTTACCTCTTCTACAGACCTAGTGAGAATGTGGTCTTTGTAGCTAGGAGGGCTTTCTTTCGAGAGAGAGAGAGTTCATAAGCCAAGGAGACAGTGGGAGGCAAGTTGACCTTGAAGAAATTCAAGAGTCAAGTGGTGAAGGAACTTCAAACCCTAGCACTCAACTTGAGGAGGAAACTTCTGTTGAGCCAATTGACAAGTCTGTACCTCTGAGGCGTTCCACAAGGGTTAGGAATGCACCTGAGCATTACTATGGATTCCATATTACTGCAGAAGGTGATACACTTATCAGTGATGAGACACTGATAGGTCTGGATGAACCTAACAGTTACGCGGAAGCCATGGCAGGCCCTGAGTCAGCCAAGTGGAAAGAGGCAATGGACAGCGAGATACAGTCCATGTATGACAATCAAGTTTGGAACCTGGTTGAGAATGTACCAAGTCGTAAGACTGTAGGGTGCAAATGGATCTTCAAGAAGAAGACCGACATGGATGGTAATGTACACACTTATAAGGCACGATTGGTTGCAAAGGGTTTCTCACAAACTCCGGGAGTTGATTATGATGAGACCTTTTCTCCAGTGGCCAAGATTAAGTCTATTAGGGTTCTGTTAGCCATAGCCGCATTTCATGACTATGAAATATGGCAAATGGATGTCAAAACCGCTTTCCTTAATGGAAAGTTGGCTGAGGATGTTTACACGAGTCAGCCAGAGGGTTTTGTCAACATAGAGTACCCTAATAGAGTGTGTAAGCTTGAGAAATCCATTTATGGGTTAAAGCAAGCACCTCGTAGATGGAATCTTTGCTTTGATGAGAAAGTCAAGGAATTTGGCTTTTCTAGGAGTGAAGATGAATCTTGTGTATATGTCAAGGCTAGTGGGAGTATAGTTAGCTTTTTGGTATTGTATGTAGATGACATACTACTCATAGGAAATGACATCCCAACTCTGCAGGAAGTTAAGTCCTGGCTTGGGAAGTGTTTCTCTATGAAGGACCTAGGAGAAGTTGCCTATATTCTAGGGATAAGGATCTTGAGAGACTGGAGTAAAATACTAATTGGACTTAGTCAGAGTACTTACTTTGATAAGGTGTTGAAGAGATTCGGCATGCAGGACTCCAAGAAAGGAGAGTTACCCATCCAGAGTAATGCCAGATTGAGTAAGACACAAAGCCCTAGTACTGAGGCTGAGATAGCAGAAATGAGTCGAATACCTTATGCTTCGGCTGTAGGATCGATCATGTATGCTATGACGTGTACTCGACCTGATGTAGCCTTTGCTTTGAGCATGGTTAGCAGGTATCAGGGGAACCCTGGCAAGGCACACTGGACTGCGGTAAAGAATATCCTCAAGTACCTACGGAGGACTAAGGACTGGGTCCTTACCCTCGGTGGGAGTGAAGACTTGAGAGTTGTAGGGTATAGTAATGCTAGCTTTCAGACTGATAGGGATAATTTCCGCTCTCAGTCAGGCTGGGTCTTTACCTTAAATGGAGGAGCAATTTCTTGGAAGAGTTCCAAGCAAGAGACAGTGGCTGATTCAACTTGCGAATCAGAGTATATAGCAGCTAGCGAGGCAGCAAATGAGGCGATATGGCTGAAGAACTTCATTGGAGACCTTGGAGTTGTACCAGCTATTAAAGAGCCAATGGAAATTTTCTGTGATAGTGAAAGTGCAGTTGCCTTAGCTAAGGAACCAAGGGATCACGGGAGATCCAGACACATCGACAGAAAATACCATTTCATCAGACATCGAATAGAAGAAGGACTCCTCGTGGCAAAGAGGGTATCATCGGATGAGAATCCAGCAGATCCCCTCACGAAGGGACTGACTCGGGTTAAGCATCTCCAGCATGCTCGGAGCATAGGGCTGAAGGATGATATTAGATTTAGTAGTTAGATAACCTTGAAATTTGTAAAGTGTAATTGACATTAGATGATGAATAAAAGGTGTTTTATTTATGAGTAAAGTGTTGCTATCTCTTGTCGATCGTTTACTATATTTCTTTTGCATGTTTTGACTTCCAGAATAATTATGTTTGGTATATCATATTATTCGAACCTCCACAGTCGGTCATATGTCGGAAGTAGGTATGAATCAAGACTGTCATGATTGGTTGCAGAGGTCTAAGTTGTTGGACATGGCTACAACACTCATGAGTGCTCATAAGTTCTGAGCATTGGACTTAACCCACGCTCACTGGAATCACTTCATGGAATTTATCTCGAGTGATCGTGAGACAGTAATATCATATAAGTCTTCAAACCTAGAGATATGATTTGTTACTTATGAGTTGGTTATGCATTGATTGTACGTTAACGCATTGGTAACTCGATGTTATAAAACGTGCTTTTGTGTATAATTCAATGAGTGGTAGAACAAACATATGAGTCGAAGTTTATCTGTTCCTTCTTGGATTAGAAGCTGATATCTGGGCCCCTCGATGATTTTGTTTTGACCTATGTACCGGGCCCGGTCAGAACTAAGTTGATGTGTTCAATTAAGTTCTTTGTCAAACAAATCGGAAATCGGGAAACAAACTGCTGGACACAAAGTAAGACATTGTTCCATGTATTTGTCCGGCTGATATCTAGAACAGAGGATTATATGATCACTTATCTGAAATGGCGTATCATCATCTTCTCAGTTCCGAGAAACCTTGAAAAGAGCTACGATTGCTGATCGGTTCCTGAAGTCATACTTGCAGTTATAGTTATTAGACTTATCCAAGTGGGAGACTGTTGGATAAGGTGTCTAAGTCCATAACTATTTCTAGTATGTACTTGACCCGACCCGGCATGGTCCATTTGGGTTGCATGGCATCATGCATTTGGATAGACTAAATGAGAGAAATAACACTTGTGGTTTATTAATATATTATAAGTTCTAATATATTAATAGTATTATTTAATTAGTATTGATCAAGAATTAATCTAGGATTAATTAAGTGATCAAAAGATGACTAATTAAATATATGGGTTGATCATGTAAATCATCCATAACTTGTATAGTGGGCTAAAAGGCTCCATGGATAATCAAGTTGGGTTAAACCCATTGAATGCTCCATGGAGGCTCCATGGGAGTTACAAACCCATGGGTCATGGAAATGAAGAGTCATGCCACATTAGGGTTTACATGGTGTAGCCCTAGATGTGACACACTATATAAGCAACATGTTCTCCACCAAAATCGGCGACAATAAGAAACAAGAGGGCTAGGCCGATTTTAGAAGTGTGTATTCTCTCTAAAGTCATTCCAAAAGCATTTGGTGTTGTGTGAAGCATTTGAGGCATCACACTTGGGGTGCTAGGCTCACAAGGTTTCAAGGATCATAAGCAACAACAAGGTAAGTTATTCTATCTTCGGTGCAAGTTAAAATTTGTTCCCCATGTATGCTAGATAGGAATATAACCTTGGAATTCAACTTTGCATGATAATTAGACAAACATAGATCCAAGGTTATTAGGGTTGCATGTACACTTAGGAAGTGTTAGAATGCTCAAAACCCATCATAAACTTTGACTCAAATGCTCGCTTGTACTTACTCATCAAATCACACACAACAATATGTTTTATAACACCAAGTTACTGGAGCGTTTACATATTATCAATGTGCAACAGACTTGTAAATTACAATTCACACGTCTTGGCTTCAAGAATATAAGATATTAGCGTCTCACTAATCACCCGTGATAAAATCCATGAAGTGACTCAAGTGAGCGTGGGTTTAATCCAATACTCAAATCTTATTTCAGGAGTACTCATGAACACTGTAGCAGACTTTTGCTATGTCTAAACGCTTTAGACAATCTACAGTCGGATTCATGACAGTTTAGCTTCAATACCTACTTCCAAAGTATTTATCGACTGTGGATGGTTTGAATAATCATATTATTCGGGAAGTCAAAACATGCAAAGTGAAACACAAGAATAACACTAATCCTATATGGCCCCAAACTTTTGAGTATAAATAAAACACCTTTATTTAATCACCATATTGATTACTCATTATTCATTGTATAATGTTTCGGATAATCAACTTATTACTTGAATCATAACAACAGTTGTCCCATGCTCCAAGCATGCACACTATGTTTACCTATGGTCCATACTTTGTGAAATAGATCAATTGAACACATTTCGAATGATACTCATTTCACAACTCCTAATCCTTGTCATAAGTGTAAGAATACCAAACTCTTGCCACTATTAGAATATGTTAGATTCTAACATTTCATGCAATGATCCTTTTGTAATGTCACAGCACCAAAGCCACCAAGACTTTGCCAATGATATTACAAAGTGCTCTATTGAAGATTGTTACAAGGCAATCCCATAGATGTGAAGTCTCACATTCAAAGTACATTCCTTTGAACATCCTTCTTGCATAAAAGTTTCTAATCTAGACATAGATTCTTGATATCCAACTCCCAATATGGAAACATTTCCATATCTGCCATACGACAACTCATTATTAATAGAATCATATCTAATCATAATAATGTCATTATGGTCCATTCGCTACTATACTTCCAACTGCCCACAAGTGACCAATCCTTGGCGAACCTTAGATTGTCCTTGACAGTTGTTTAATTATTTTAGTCATATCCGGTTCTGGTCCATTTCCTTCTTAATGCCCTAGGCATTTGGAAAATTTAGAACGGTCGAATATTACAACATATGAAATCGATCCTATACCAGAAGCGTATAGGACACTATTCATGAAAAACGTTATACTTTACCAGTTTCTTGCTATAATATTGCCATATATAGAATTCTTTTAAGTTGAACCTTTTCAACATAACATCCATATATGTCCTTTGACTAAATTTAATTAAAATTTTCGATCCAATCTTTTAGATTTTGAAATGAATTATAATATTCTCTCCCTTAATTATAGCAAAACAACTTTTTCAACCCCTACAACTTTTCAAAGTGAAACTTTTTTTTTCTATAATTAATATTGCTAACTTGCAGCACTTAAAATAATAATCATGCTCCCACTAACATGATAATTATATCCATACCAGCATAACATTTATGCTCCCACTAGCTTTGACACGTATTCAGAAAGCAGTTGGACTTCTAGAAATCAATACTTATTGACTTCCAGAGTTCATATTTCTAATACGATATGCTTCGATAAGCCTTTATCTAAGCTTCTCAAACTCATACATCTTTCCTTAGATAGCTCATATGTATGTCTAAACTAATTCAGAACTTATAGCAATAAGTCCTAAATGTTTAGACTAATTGCCAAATCTCACAATTCGAACCATTAAGAGGGATGTCGTAATCATGATCAAATTTGAGAATGTAATTCTTACAATTGCTATCTCCTTAAAATCTTCCTAGTGAAAGCGTTTCCTCACAATCATTTTCATGAAGGAGAGAAACCTTATGACACTTAGATTTTATGGTGTATGTGCTCCTATCCATGTGAATTTGTCATAACTATAATCATAAGATAATGTGTGTGACAAATCCAAACTCTTATGGTAAGAACTTGTTCATTCTTAATTTCTTGCCATCAAGGGTCACCATTGCTTCCAAGTTATTTAGCAGCTCACATTGTAATTCTTACAATTGCTATCTCCTTAAAATCTTCCTAGTGAAAGCGTTTCCTCACAATCATTTTCATGAAGGAGAGGAACCTTATGACACTTAGATTTTATGGTGTATGTGCTCCTATCCATGTGAATTTGTCATAACTATAATCATAAGATAATGTTTGCGACAAATCCAAACTCTTATGGACAGAACTTGTTCATTCTTAATTTCTTGCCATCAAGGGTCGTCATTTCTTCCAAGTTATTTAGCAGCTCACATGTACTAGTCAATGCACTTTCATTGAACAAGGTGTTTGCAGTCAATTGAGAACTCGTAGAACTCATATGCATAAGCAGCTTTACTGGAATGGCATAGAAGCAAAATTGTGTCAACTAGTGATTAATAATAGGTTTACTCTTGATTAGTTCTTGAAACTTTTCAAGATCTTTAAGACTCCCACTGACCTCTTGACATATAAGATTCTTTTGTCAAGAAACATTTCTTGTCAAACAAATATTCAAGAGTTAGTGCGGTTTCTTATCAAGATAAACACCTCACACAATTGGTCCTAGTTGGTATTTGTCTTATCCAAGACATCACAACTTACCAATTTCAAATGTACAAGAGTAAGAAACTTTTCTACTCCACATTTGATGAGTGTTCTTCAACCTTTTCTTAAGATTATGTCACTCAAGTCACAATCTTGGAGTATCACTCTAAGACTCGATTTTAGAATGAAGTATGATTCGTTTTTTGGTTAAACCATTTCAATAATTTCTGATTCCTCTTCTTAGCCATACTAGTGCACTAAGGTGTCCTTAGAGGATCAATTATGATACGGTTTCATAATCACTAAATTAATCATAAAACTTGATACTTAAGTACTCTCCCATTTTTACAGATTGGAGAAACTTTTATCTTTCTGCCTAATTGATTCTTCTTATTCGTTCTGCTATTCATTGAAACTTTTCCAATGATTCAGAATCATACTTAATCTTTTAAGCATAACCACATTTACTAAACTTTTAGCAAATCATGACGAATAGTCTTATCGTTCTTTGTGGTGGATTTTACCAGTGCACAACATTGTGTACTATATCCTTTAGTTCTTCACTTGACTCTCATGCTTGTGAGAACAAGGAATTAGTCTTAATTTTCCAAAGTACCAAGATTTCCATACATCACATGACTGAAATCATATGACTGAAATCATATGACTCCAAGCTTCTGTCCAATTGAAACTTGGGCGATGGGAATCTTTCCTTACTTAGATATGACACTACCACAAATAACATAACTAAGAATCACATCCACTATTATTGCTTATAATAGAAACATACAAACATCAATTTTCACAAATAACATTGCAAGGAGATACAAATAAGACAAAATCAAAATTTATTTTATTTATAAAAGGTGCGGAAAAACTTGTCCTTACAATTCAAATTCAAATGAAAACTATGCTATTACACATTCCTAAGCAATCTATCCTAACTCTAAAGTAGTAGCTCAAAAATCCGATCTTCGAACCATGCGATCGAAATCCATTTCTTCGTGATCAGACTCAACTCACTTCTTCCTTTAAGTTTCCTTTCCTTTCTTTGATCCTACAAAACATCAAAATGCAATCTTATCACATCATGTATTAAGAATCTACAAAAAGAAACTTACTAGAGTTAGATAGTGGATTTTACCTGGAGCAGAGTCATACATCTTGACTCTCCCATCTTCGTGATCCTTCAGGTAGATTTGGCACCTTCGTAACCAATTCCCCTTCTCTTGGAAATAGAAACAAATGGACTCCTTTGGAATGGTACACGGGACAATCTCATACTTAGCCTTTCTCTTGCGCAGAGAAAACTTTTCTGGACTTCCAATGTTGCCATAATGAATGTACATGGAAGTATGGGAGGTTGATCTACCAGACAAATTTGCTTTACCAGTGCGCCAAATCATTGCTGATTCAGCAGCAATAAGAAAATAGGTGAGATCAATGAGGGTCACGTCGTGGTCCATCGTATAGTATTCTCTAACGAACTCACTATATGATTCAGGAAGTGATTGAAGAACCAAGTCAACAGCCAAATTCCTAGAGACAACGACACCCAACATTCCTAACTTGTCAATATGCAACTTCATCCCTAACACGTGAGTACATATCGACTTTCCATCTTCGTGTTTGCATGCCAATAGGGCTTGAGTGACCTTGAACTTTTCAAGTCTTCTAACACGTGGGTCGGGGAGAGCTATTGGAGGAGGTAGAGGAAGTGAAACAAGATTTCCATTTCCACAATCCAATCGTGGAACATCATCTTCATGTGGAAAACCTTTTCCAAGGGATTTGGGAAGACCATAGATGTTAGATTTTGACATCTACAAAACGGGAGAAAAATTCAAGTTAGTTGATAAGAATCCTTGATATAGCACCCAAATGAAATATCAAGGCTAGGATCCAACACAATATTCTACAGCTCGGAAGAGGGATGCCGTAATCCAGTTGCAGAACATTTGAAGGTAGGTAAATGACGATTTACCAATTTCCACCATGAAAAACGAAAAAGAAATTTAAGTTTTAAATGAATTGAAACTCCTAGATCTTTTGAGATTCATTGAACTTTTCAATGGTATGTTTAATCTCGATTATGCCCTTCAAGTTTGTGACTGGGATGCCGAGGATCACAAACAAGGTGTGGATAACCATGCAAATTAGCTTGGTACTCTCGAAGATGTCTATCACCTAATCAATGTGCTGGTTAACCACACACGCTCCATTGATCTATGATAATCTACGAGCTACCCATTACCATCCTTCATTGGTCTCATATTAGTGTGCCGGTTAACCACACACGCTCCACTAACGACCAACAAGGTGCAATGTGCAATTTCATGGATTAGCACCAACTCCACATTTTTCCTAAAGTAACTAAGATTTGGGAATTTATAAAAGTGTTTAGTTACTTTGTATTTCATTATACTTATAATGGAAGGTTGTGTCCTATCCTACCCGTTTGGCTAACGACCCTCCACTAGTCAAGAGTGCGGTGGGTAAGAGTGGATACCCATTCAATCGCCATTTTATAGGCAATTTCCTTAAACACCCCTTATAGACCAGCTTCGTGAATGAGACCTACTAACGGTAAGACTGACATTTACTTATACACATATATAATTTTAAACTTTTAATTCTATATAGTATAAGGGTGTATTTTACACTTTTAAAATACTATGTGGTTCAATCTATTAATAAATTAGACTTTTAATTTGATTAACTTAAACCATATAACTATGGATTTATTAATTATCTCTTTTAATTAAACATTTAATAAATTTAATAAAACCATAAGGGTGTAATTTGAACTTTTCAAAATACTAGGGTTTTAGAATTTAATATTTCAAAATTAAATATTTTTAATTAAATTTAAATTCCAAAACTTGAGGACAAGTTTTGAAACCTTTCAAAACATTAAGGTTTAACTATTTAAATTTCAAAAACTCAAACTATTAAGTTTAAATTTAAACTACAAAACTTAAGGGGTGTAGTTTGAAACTTTTCTAAATTACTAGGTCAAATATTTGACTTATAATAATCCTATATTATCCATATTTAACCAAATCCATCAATTTTGATGAGGATAACCATTCGAAACATAAAAAATCGATTTTAGGCAAGAAAAACGAGTTTTGGAAGTAATCCTCAACAAAATCTAGTAAGAAAATCGAAATTCCCGGCACCAGACCCTTGGACTCGTCGAGTCCACTATGGAACTCGTCGAGTAGGACCTACTCGTCGAGTCAGTCAGTCAGAAGGCAAAAAATTCGATTTTCTTGAACTTTGGTGGTTCACTTTTGCATTTATTCACTAGAAAAACAACCTAGGCTCTGATACCACTGTTGGGTTTTAAGCATAACACCATTCCTATGGTGTACATGCAACCCTAATTGCTTTGATCTAGGTTATTCTAAATTGAACATACAACATTGAATACTAAAGCAATAAACCCTAGATCTAACATACTATTATCGAAATTGACATAAGATTAGGATTAGAAACATTACCTTGATTGTTATGTAGCAATAACAATCACAATCCACAAAGTCCTTGACTCTTGAAAGCTTAGTGCCTCAAATGTTGCACCTCTAATGGAGTCACAAACACCACTAGCAACATGAAGAATTAGGAGAGGGAGGAGGAGGCACCAAAAACGTCTAGGGTTCTCTTAAAAGTGTTAGACACGTTTTTGGGAGCCTTATGGGGTCCTTATATAGTTGAGGCTTCTAGGGTTTTCAACTTGGAAACTCTAATCCAGTTGCTTAGTCCTTAAGCAGCCCAAAGATCCTTCCAGAAGGCCCTTTGGACGATTTCTATATGGACTCCCATATAGAATTCGTCCATTGCTTCCTTATGGATCCTAAGCCCAACTTTGTAACTATCTTGTTAGAAAATCGGGATAATTATAGCCTTGGAAATTCTGAGAATTGTGGTTTCACTTTCAGATTAAAGTATTTGGGTGGTACTCCCAATCTTTAATCGGATAAGACTCAGAATTGAGAGCAAGAACAGAAAATATGGTTGTTATGAATTTCGTGATTGTTGTTGCACCACAAAAAATGATGACCAAAAAGATTAAGTAGTTCATTTGTCTGAAAACTGTCAAGGCAGTTTTCTTTGTCCAAAAACTACTCCAACTGTCAAAACAAATAACAGTCACAAAAACGGATTTTTAATAAAGGTCAAAATGAAGTCAAAAACCGGGTTCATTTACAGGGGCTCTGCCCCTTGGACCCCGCCATGGGCTGCCGCCCCTTGGACCACGCTCCCAGGGGCGCTGCCCCCGGACCCCTGTTCGTTTAGGGGCTTCGCCCCTGAATGACAGTCTACTTTGGATCTTGAATAAATTTAAACAAGTGTGCACTCCGCACCTTCCTTACTTGTTTAATATTCATCAAAATTGAATTTTGGTCAACAAGTCAATCCATTACACTTAAATACACATTGATGATACAAAATCACCAACATATCTTATAATTACAGTATCGGTCCCCTTGATTTAATTAATCTCTTTTGACCACAAAACTAATTCTAAATTAATTCTTGATCAATATTAATTAAACCATATGATTTCTCTTTTAATATATCATTCACATAATATATTAATAAATCACAATTAATCCTCTTTCTCCATAATTCATCCTATTAGTTGCTAAGGTGAAGGCAACCCAAAAGGACCATGCTCATAATCAAATCAAGTACATACAAAAAATAGTTATGGGCTTAGACACCTAATCCAACAAACCGTGGATCCACGAGATGAAAACGGTACCATCAACATATCATCAGTGTGTAAAATTGCCTGCTCCACGAGGAACAGTGAAGATCATGGGAGTTCAATAAGAATCAAAATATGTTATAAAACCTCCATGAAATCTACGACCAAACCTCAGCAAGCATATCAATTAAGGCAGGGGGCACAACACGTTCTAGAAACGAAGGAGCAAAATGTGAAGGAAGTGCCCCTGGGCATTGAGGATCCTGAAGCTAAAGTCCTCATAGGATCCTCAATGCCTGAGCAAATTGAGCAAGATCTGTTAAACTTCCTAAGAACCAAAAGCAAGACATTCACATGGAAACACGAAGATATGACTGGTATAGACAAGAGTATTATCACTCACAAACTTAATATTGATCCTTCTTTCAGACCAATACACCAAAGGAGAATGAAGTTTACACCCGAAAGGAATCAGATCATCCAAGAAGAAGTAGAGAAGCTCCTCAAGACATGAATGATCAAGGAAGTGAAGTTCCCAAAATGGTCGGCGAACGTGGTTGTCATACAAAAGAAAAACGGCAAATGGCGAGTATGTGTAGACTACACGGATCTCAACAAGGCATGTCCTAAGGATCCTTTCCCTCTACCACATATTGACTCTATTATAGATGCAACGGCTGGCCACGAACTCTTAACCTTCATGGACGCTTCAGCAGGATTCCAACGAATCCAGTTGGAACCATCCGATCAAGAAGTTTGGTTTATATTTATGTTATTATTATGTTATGGTTGATAAACTAGTTTTCAAATGATAAATAATATTTTGAACATAAATAAACATCACAAGGAGTTTGGTTTTAATGAAATCTACCTTTTAACATAAGATGCTAAAAATAGTTTTAAAATAAAACAAACTTTATCGTTAAAACTAGTAACCGGTAAAATTTCGGGATTAAAATTGTATAAGTTTAAAATAGATATTTGTAAACTTGTCAAACTCCAAACCTTATAAAAGAAAGTTTTATTAAAAGGTTTTCAAATGTTCTAAAGCGCTCAAACGATATAACTTAATACTAGTTATTAATTAAAAAACATTGATCGCGTCAATTATATAAAATCGGGTTTTATATATAGAACATTGTTAAAATGTGATTTTACATGGAATAAGTTTTTTTTAAAAAGGTATACCATGGTTTATTGAATGCATCCAATAACCATGATATAACATGTTTTTAAACTAGAATTATAAAAACATTAAAGATCCCTTACAAACCTTAAATCTATGCAATCCTTTTTAAAGAACACTCGTATGTCTCTTGTATGCACTGGTGGGATAAAGAATACCTAACCTCTTGGTGTTATCTTTTGATGGACGGGGTGTTTTCGCGATTTCTATAACCAAGTTATGGGCCGATTACACAAGTTTTTCAAATTGGATGATTTGATTGGAAATCTCTTGTGATAAAGGATACATAAGCAAGAGATTTCTGACGCATAGATGGGATCAAACATGTCTAATTAAATTTGTTATTAACGATCCCATAAATCTAGGAATTATATGGTAATATATAATTGATGATTGATATCTACCGGGTTGAATTCGGATGAATGGGATAAATGATATCTAACCATTTATTTGTTTTGCAACTTGGATCCTAGACTTTGATAATTAATGTTTTTAGAAACTAAAAGGGTATTAATTATTAAATATAAAATATTGAAAATACTAAATGAATTTTGTTAAAATTTTGTAGATATATAATCCACTCTCATAACCATGAATTGTCATTTCTCTTTAAATTACTTAATGAAACAATAACATTCAATAGATACAACTTCAATGAATGAGTTCAAGTCTTGAGAGACAATCTCATGAGAGATGTGAAATTGTATACACTTAAAGGACCTGTTCCTAAACAAATTGCTTTGAGAAATAGACCTGAATATGATACCTAGTAAATGCATCACAATGATGCTCAAGATGCTTCTAACATCATACTAGGAACAATTACACATGACTTATAGGAAGTTTTGGATAATTATATATATATATATATATATATATATATATATATATATATATAACAGGTTAAACAATATTCCAATAAATATAGTGATATTTTGTTGGAATAGTGCAAGGCTATAAGAGTCACCTTGTGTGATCTAAGAGGCCCATGTTTTATGAACTAAACACCTTTAAGCCCAAGAGATTCAATAAGGCCCACATAGATGGATATTGTTTCTTTTGTGAAGAAACTGGACATTGGTAGAGGAACTGCTCCTCTTATCTATAAAGAAAGTCTGGAAGAGACTAGTACTTCAGGTATCTACTGGATATAACTCATACTTTTTGTATAACACTCAAGTACTTGGTACTTAAATTTAATCTAATATTTGTAACTTGATTGCAGATATTTATAGAAGAGTAACTAGCTGAGCACAAACAAGTTGGAACTACACTCTAGAAGTTTAGTTTATTATTTATGCTTACAACATAAATTGTTTGTAATATAAAACAATGTTTGTTTTGGAACAATGTATGTTTTAAAGTTAGCATGTCTAAATATTTATGTCTCAGTTATTTATTTAAATGTTTGATTATTTACTAGATCGTTTTTTATAACGATAATACTCATATTCTGAAATGATTGACTTCTATTTCTGAGACTAGATCTCTCAATAGATTTACAAAGTAAATATCAACATTTTATAAATAAAATTAAGTTCTATATGCAATCACTTTTGACTTAAACTTGTTTATAAATCAAACTTATCCATGACATTGTTATCTTTATTGTATAAATGAAATCCACATATTCCAACTTCAAGAAAGGGATCTTTGAAGGAAAATAATGTAGTTTATTTGACAGATGTGAATCTTATTTATATATAAAGATTTCTAATAGTATTTTCACTAAAGTGTAGAGAAAATAATTATTAAGGAACTATACACCTTGGTGTATGACTTCCTTTCTAACAAATGTCTATGATTAAGCACAAGATACAACCCAATAATACCATCTAAAGCCTTCGTGATGATAAACGGTGAATTAAACTTTACTTGATATAGTTTACTTTCTCATCGGTGGAAATGTCCTCTTTTTAACATTTTTGGGATTATACTTCAATCACTATTAACTGTATCTAGAATACAAACACCAACTAATTACATAATTGTAGAATATTCTAAAAGGGCATTTAGATTATTATATACAAACCCACCAAGAATAAGTTCCTTTATTCCTATGAAAGTTGAGTTAGCAGAAAGCAAGCTTCCAATGACAAAGCAGGTGGGAGACACATGGAAGTTGAAGTAGTTCAAGAACCATAGCCTGATGTAACAATTGTTGGCACTAGTTTTAACAAGAAATTGTTAAACATGAATAATAACTATTCATAAACACAAATTGTTCATAATAATGGTAGAAATCATCTATGACTTGAGAAATATGGAATCTCTCATTGATGAGTTCTTGATGGTTTCTAGTTAAACCATAAACTACCAAAATGTTATATCAGATCTTGAATCTGACAAATGATTTAGAGTCATGAACATTGAGATGTAATCCATGTTTAATAATTAAGTATGGGCTTGATTAATCTTCCTCTTTATAACAAGGCTAGAAGGAGTAAGAGATTATTCTAGAAAGAATACATACATGGATATATATACACATTTTGTAATACTTGTTATATAAGGATTTTCTCATACTCAGGTCAAGGACCATGGTCCTTATCATACTCATGACATTGAATATGATCAAACCTTTTCATAAGTAACTATGATTAGATCAACAAGGATATTATTTATCATAACTACATATTCCTAATATGACATATAACATATAGATTTCAAGAACGCTTTTCTTAATAGACATCTACAAGGAGATATCTATATAGCTTAGCCGGGAGGTTTTCTTAATCCATGTTATCCTAACAAAATGTGTAATTCTTGAGATCCACTTATGGATATAAAGCAAACATTTGAAGGTTGGAATAGTCATTTTAATATAAAGATACAATGTATGCTTTTATATCAAAATGAAAAGAACATGTGTGTTTACTAAGATCTAGTGGGAGGATAGTGATATTCCTAATATTGTATGAATGAGACATATTTAATCATTTGAAATAACATTCCGACTATGCAAGGTCGTTTTCACCGTTACTCAGAAAGTATTTCTAAAATGAAAGACTTAGGAAAGACAATATACATTCTTGGAATTTAAAATATATAAGAGATAGATAAATATGGATGTTGAAAGTTATAAACTCTTTTTGCATGAATTAACAATATCTTGAATGAGGTCAAGATACAAGATTCCTTTGGATGATTCTTTGAATTGTTACATGACACCTTTTTGAGTCTGTCTCAAAGGACCTGGCACATAAGTTTGAGCTAGATGAAATGATTTATATTTTGTTTGCTTGGCAAATGAATCCATCATTTATGTCATATCATGAGATACAAAAATTGAATACATGGTTAAGTCACTAGATGACTGTGAGAACATTCTAAGAGTACTTAAAAAGAGCTAAGAGAATGTATATGAAATAATTACTTTAGAATAAAATCTTAATGTAAAGAGCTACATATGATTTTGATTTCTAAATAAACATAGATAATTATGAATTATAATTGGATTATGACTTCATTTTGTAATGAAGAGTAAGTTTAGTTGGAATGAGGTCCAAGCAAAACATAATGACACAATCTACTACAAAATAAGAATACACAACTTTTAAAGTTGAAGTCAAATATGATTAGATGAATGAGTTCATTGAAAACTATGTTGATTTCTTCCATTCAAGGATCACATATAAATCTTTGTGACTTCGAGAGTTCACTTAATCAAGCTAAGAGACTCTATGTCACGAAAGAACACCAATCATATTCTCCAAGATATTTAACTATACCTAGAGTAAAAGTCAAATAGGGAGATATAGTGTTCGCGAAATTCACACAAATTAAATTTAGTTGAACCATTGATAAGGTCTTTCTTTCTAAGCTAAGTATGAGTGGTCACACTTCAGCCATAAGACTTTTATTATTCTAGAAATGGGATTTTGGTTTGGATTTAGTATTTGGATATTGGAACATTGTAACAACAATTATTACATAATGTTTTGATATACTGGGATATGATCATCACATTAATACTTGTTGTGTTCTATATTAACATGTTTAATTTATGAATAATTTTATTATTCTAAAAGGTTTATAGTCGGTTGTAATTGTGGGAGCAATTATAAAGTAAGACTAATATGAATTGGATTGGTTGACTCTCACTATATGAAAGTAGGCAAGTGGTTGTAACCAAGTTTCATAGGTACTTGTTAGAGAACTATTACTGAACAGACCCGCATCAAGATCAACTCATAGATCGCAGTCATGAGTAACACTTGATTAAAAGGTACTATATTTGTATCCTTAACACCTGAGATATATAGTGGGACTTAAGTATAGGGAGTACTGTGCATTGATATGGTCAAACGATGATCCTTAATCGGGCAGTTATAAAAGTCATTTTTATTTATGGTGTGAGCTATGCAAGAGGCTTATGTAGTCAATATGGAATTTGTTCCTCTTATATGTTGAGAGTTAGACATCTAACGCACATTACCCAAAGTTGAATTACAAATAAGATTGATTGCGATCCAAGGCTCATGTTCAACAGGATGTTTGTAACAAAAGGATAACTGATAAACTTACCTTAATACATCAATTGAAGCTTGAGGCTTTTGGGAATTGGATGTTGATGAATGGCATTCTTCGTCATGTGTTATTGGGGGCAGTGAAATGTTGCTAGACGTTCACCACTGTTTATATAAATCTATGATGAGTCTTGTGCAAGTGGGAGATTGAAAGATCTTGTATGCCCAAGAGTCATTATATAATGATATTGCTAATAACATATGATCTCATAGGGTCACACTAACAACAACTTGATGAAAATATATTATTTATAAGAATTTGATTCTTGATAAATAAATATATATCTTGTAATTAATTGAAAATTATTTATTTCATGGAAATATTAATTTTCAATGTTAAGTATCAAAATATATCATAAGGTATGGTTTATTATGTCATGTACATCTTTTTGGACCAAAAAGGGGTTTTTGTCTTATATGGATTTATATGTTTTATAAGTTATAAAAATTAGAAGAGTTTTTATAGAAAAACTAGCTTCTTCTTTTTATAAAATATTCAAGGAGACAGTAAAGGGAAAAGAAGACATGCTTGCATTTATTTATTCATAAAGCCATGTTCTTACAATTATAGCCTTTTGTTGTTAGATGCATGGTGTATTAAAGCATCAAGACTCAATGGGTAAGGACTTAGATTAAGATGATTAAAAGGCTTGCATGTATTTCTTATTTGACTAGCTAAAAGCGACGAAATTTTGTGCTTCCTATCTCCATGTTCTATCTAGTTTTTTTCTCTTAAAGTGTTAAGAACATAAAGATGAAGATGATACTTGAATACTCTCTTTGAAGACAAACTAGTTTCTTTGTCTTAAGAGCTTAAGAGATTCTTTTATTACAAGAAGAAGACTAGCTTATCAATTTGATTTATTGTTGGTGGATATCTCTAGAGAACTTTTACCTTGAAGTTTCATGTCATACTTCATCGACTTCCAATCTCCCATGAGAATCAAAGTCTTCAAATGTTGTAACACTTTTCTTTCTATGGTTGTTTTTTTAATCTTTCTAACTCTTGCAAAATGATCCTTGGTGGGTAAAATAGTTTTAGTTTTATTCAATATTTTTAAAGCTCCCGTTGCCATTTTTACCGTTTGTGAAATCGGATTGTTGAATAAAAACCCAACAAAAGTATTCTCAAAAGATTAGAGTAATTTGTAAACATTCAATGGGGAATAAAACTCCAGGGGATGCAGTGCGATTAAGTCGGGCCCTTCCTTTTGAAAATGGAAGTACCTGAAACCATAAACATAAACTATAAACATAAAGGTTCGTGGGTTCCCCAAAGTACCACATACAAAACTCACACACACACACACACACACACACACACATATATATATATATATATATATATATATATATATATATATATATATATATATATATATATATATATATATATATATATATATATATATATAACATCACGTGATTGTGTCGGGTCCGTATCAACCCCGACTCCATAATGACTCAATGTAACAACATGTAGCTGTGTCGGGTCTGTATCAACCCCGAGTCCATAATGACTCCGAGCCCAGATTGGCTCTATGCATATAAGATACAATCATACCAGTAATAGTTACAAAGACATCAAGCACATACAAGCATAACAGTAAGTGTCACAAAGACCACTTCTATCCTACAATATAATCCAGTGGGCCGACATTCGTCCCTTCGACCCACAAGTACAATGAGGACTCTCACCTCACAGTTTGAAAGAATAGCTGCACCGATCACTGCTCCAAAAACTATATCTACCGGTTACCTATACAATTAACAAGGACCCAAATCTCAAACTACTATTCAAATTACCCAAAATGCCCTTATGTCAAACTTGGTCAAATTCCTGGTCAAAGTCAAAAAGCTAAAGGAGGTCAACACGGATTGAGTACGCCAAAGTACTCAGTCACTACGCTCAACATAGTAAATCCCTTCTTGATTATGAGGCTCCAGCCTGGTACGCTCAGCGTACTCGATCAATTCCATTTCCTTCATTAAGTGCTTATTTCATTACGATCTCATGTCTAAATCTCAAATCTAGTCCCAAACAACATTCCAAGTCATGAAATTTCCAACTTTATGACTTTCCATGGCTAGAAGGAGTCCAAACACCAAAATCCTAACTTAATACACAAACCAAATCATCATGACTCTTGCATGGAGGGAAGAAAGGGACCAAGATCACATTTTTATGACTCCTAATATCTCCATAATGGATAAAGTTTCCAACTTTATCCATTAGGATGGTACAAAACACCAAGATCTAGTCTTTAAGTCTCAAAGGGACCAAAAATGCATCTTTGTCAACTCATTCCGTTAAGTCCAAGTCTAAAACCTTCAGATTTGAATCAATATGATGTTTAGATGGATAAAGTTTCCAACTTTTCCATAACAAGGTCACAAACTTTCAATATCTAAACTTAATGCACCAAAGTGACCAAAAAGCTCATAAAACCCAAAATTAGCTAGATCTAACAAATGCATCATCAAGATTCAAGTTTTATACCTTCTTGAGTTGAGAAAAGCAATATAGGCTATGGATCCACAAGCTTGAGCTTCAACAATCAACAAGCTTGAACTTCTCTTTTATCCAAAATGCACTCAAAACACATAGAAAGGCTCAAGATTTGATATAGGGAGCTAGGGTTTTGAGTTGGAGGCTGATGTTAGGAAGGACCCCAAAGGGTTAGAGTCTTAAATAGGGCTTAAAACCACGAAAATAAGGTTTTTTCACTGCGGCGATACGCCCAACGTAACACCCTAAAAACACGACCTCCTCAGTCAGTACGCCCAACATACTCCTGATTTACGCCTTGCGTACTGTCAGACTGTCTTCTTCTTCCAGCTTAAACTTCAAACAACCATAACTTCTTCGTTCCAACTCCGTTTTCGACGATCTTTATATCCACGGAAAGGTATCGATGGGATCTATAGTTCTATCTTGATACTTATGAATAAAGGCATATCGAACTAAAATCCTTAATTTAAGTAAGAAGTATGAAACATAACCTTTCCCATTTTACCCCTCAGCTTCCATCGAACAATCCAAGGTTTAAATCAATTGTCCATCATCATACACCTCCAATAGAGTCTAAACTTATTCCATTGAAGCCCAAGGCCTCCTTTTTTATCCATTTATTTTCCATAATCCTGGAATAAGAACTCCTCTAAACGGGATGTTACACTCTAGCATCGGGATGTTGTTTGAAAAAATTACACTCCTTTGTTAAATCTTCGACTATACGTTCATATAAAGCTTTGAACATTTTGAAGTGCCTTCGAAAGTAGTACCGTTGAAAAGTGGAATTTTCGTGAAAGTAGTCTTGTATCAAACATTGGCTGACTTCTTCACGATTTATATTAATATATATTCGTGTTCTCCATTAAGAACTTTCAGATGCGTTATTGCATAGAGCGTCATACGTTTGCTTCGCTATTTGCGCACAAGCGACAACAATAAAATGAAACATCCCAAAATACAGTCTGAAAATTTCGTTTTAAATCAGTAATAAAACCATAGTCATCATACGTCATAAAAAAATCACAACAATGTATCTCAGAATAATATAACAACAGTCATGTATATCAGAGTATAAACATCTCAGGCTGAACAAATGGTGTGTGCACTGCAATCTTCCCGAGCTCCTCTTTTGAAAACCGAGTACCTGAAACCAAAACTGAAAAAGCACGAAGCTTAGTGAGTCTCCCCAAACTACCACATACCATACAATAACACATATTGGGCCTTGCCCACTGCATCGGGCCCCGCCTGGCATCGGACCGAAGTCCGGACTAACTTGGGCCCCGCCCACTGCATCGGGCCCCGCCCGGCATCGGACTAAAGTCCGGAATAACTTGGGCCCCGCCCACTGCATCGGGCCCCGCCCGACATCGGACCGAAGTCCGAAATAACTTGGGCCCCGCCCACTGCATCGGACCGAAGTCCGGAATGTACTGAACATAACAAAAGATAAACATATAACATAATCATATATACTGCATCGGGCTTGCCTGACATCGGACCGAAGCCCGGAACATATAACACATAACACAAACATGTATGAGTCACAAAGACATCAAGCATACATAACTACTTCTTGGGATTTCTCCGGCATCGGACCGAAGTCCGAAACACATAACATATAACATGTAAGCTAAATCACTGCATCGGGCCCCGCCCGACATCGGACCGAAGTCCGGAAACATACAATCTGCATCGGGCTAACCCCGGTATCCTACACTACTAAACGGGCCGGCATTGGTGCCTTAGACCCGTTCCTAGGGGTGAGCAAAACCGAACCCGGAAACCGAAAAACCGACAAAAACCGACGAAACCGAAACCAAAAAACCGAAACCGAAGCATAAACCAACGGTTTGGGTTTGTATTATTTAGAAACCGAAAAATTCCGTTCGGTTTGGGTTTTAGGAATGTGCGAAACCGAGAGAAACCGAACCGAACCGATCTTTATAAAAATATGAATTCTGCGATTTATATATGTATATATATGTTTTTCTTGACTTGTAAACACAAACAGATGGCTGGTGTGTTGGCTAAGGAGGCGGACATATAATGTAAAAGACCCGGGTTCGATCCTTTCTCTTGACGTGTGGAGCTTTTATTTTGTTTACCCCTTTGTTTCTTCTATTTGTTATAGCGAAACTTTATCCCACATCGACCCAGGATGAAACATTCTTCCTATTCTCCTCTTATATAAAGCAATACAAACTACCAAATCCCACAAGTGAAATTTCGAACGGGTTTTGGGTTTAAAACCGAAACCGAGTTTGAAAAAACTGAAAAGCCGGGAAACCGACCCATCGGTTTGGGTTTAGGGTTCGGTTTTAAATATTTGAAAACCGATACCATCGGTTTTGGGTTCGGTTTTTGGTCAAAAACGACCCAAACCGACCCATGCTCAGCCCTACCCGTTCCTACTGAAGGGAAACTCACCTCACACTGCTGAAGTCCCGCTGACCAAACCATAGCTGCTGGATGACAGATTCCCGATCTGTCAATATCAAAATAACACCCAATTAATAATTGGGTTCCAACTCATAACCATAACTCCATACTTGGGTAAAAGACTCAAGCCCAAGGCCCAATCCAAAGGCCCAAAAGTCTAATAATGGACCAAAGCCCAACTATGGCCCAATTTTCTAAATTGGGCCCAACCTCCACATGGTTTTACCTTAAGGCCCAATCATTCATTCTTGGTCCAACACTTGACATTCTCATGGTCCAACATCTCATAATCATCAAGGCCCAAACTATGGCCTTTCTATGGCCCGATTTTCTAAATTTGGCCCAAACCCTCACATGGGTCTTACCCTAGGACCATTAAATTATTCTAGCCCAATTGCTTGTTCTTGGATAGCCCATTATCATCCCAATCATCAAAGCCCAATAGAAAGCCCAACTCAAGGTCCAAGTGAAACTAGGGTTTCACATAAAATGACAATTAGGGTTAAGTGTTTCTCACTTAACCCTTTAAGGACTTAATCCATTAAGTCCATCTCTCTACTAGATAAAATCATATGGTGTAGTTGGGCTTAATACACAATCCAATCCCCAAGGCCCAAAAGTCGGTCCAAATAAGTCTAAGGCCCAATTACTCACAATTAGGGTTTCCACCCAACCATGGCCCAATAGGCCCAAAATTAATCTTTAAGCCCATTAGGGTTTTGCTAAGTCCATTAGGGTTTTGCTAGTGGGGCACCACCCACTACCACCTCGGGTAGTGGTGGTCAATGGCGGCTCACGGCGGTGGCCACCACCTTACGGTGGTGGTTATGGTTCTTTTTCATTATTCTTCTACTAATTACAATTACAAGCTTTTAATCCACAAATAAACACACACACACACACTAACTACTCTAACACACACAACCACCCTAGTGGTGGCCGGTGGTGGCACGTGGCGGCAGCCACCACCTCATGGTGGTAGTGGTGGCTGTTCTAGGTTTTCCGGCCAAACAACCCATCTACATTTATACACACACCACTCCGATTTGCTCAAAAGGTCCAGACACCCACCTGGAGGCTCGCGGTGGCAGCAACGGCTGGTTCACGATGGCAGCCACCACCTCACGGTGGTGGCGGTGGTTCCTTTGGCTTCCAACACGCAGCAACACAACACACACACGAGCATACAACTCTCGAACCGGTAACACTTCATCTTCAATGGAAACAGCAGCGTCAGCGTCATCGGACGGTGATGGCGGCGGCAGGTCGCGGTTAACGGCGGAACAGAAGGAAAGGCAAAGATGGTGGCGACGGCGATGGCAAGCCACGATGACAACAGTCGCGGCGGGAGAAGGAGGCGCCAGCTCGCTTCCCCGTAGGCGTCTGAAGTAGCAACGCCCCCAGGGAGGCTGACGGCACCCTCCGGCAGCAACATCGCTGGCTGGGATGGCAGCGACACGAGCCCCCGACGTCGCTATTCGGTTCTTCTCAGCTCCCCTAGCGGTAATCTGTGGCGGCATTGGGTCAGAGATGGTGGCGGCAACATGCTCGTGGTGGTGGTCGGCGACCTCAACGGAGGCGTTGCGACGCCGGAGGTTGGGAGGGCAAATAGTGGCGGCTGAATGCATCCCCAGGGTTAGGGTTTCTAATACACTAAATATATATGGAGGCTGCATGAGGCGTACCCACGTTCCATCAAACTTCTGCCCTTTTTAACAACATCGGCCCCTCCCCACCAGATCTTTTTCATTTTAAACCCAAATGTTACCTTTTAGCCCCTGTTTCCATAAAATCTTCTCAACCTAATCCAATACTTACCATTCAGCCCTTAGCTTCCAACATCTCTTCAAATTAAGTCCCAAAAATTACCATTTAGTCCCTGCCTTCATAAATACTTACAAAACTAATCCGAAACTTACACTTTTAACCTCCAACTTCTAAAATCGTGACAATTAACCCTTGAAACCATCACCTTACTACATCATTATTCTTTATTGATTTTTGGATCACTACACATTCATAAATTTATTAAACGGGGCGTTACACAAAAGTAAATTGAAATTCTTTTGAAGACGAAGACGATGACATTTTCTATTGATTTTGAGAGAAAAAACAATAGAAAGATATAAAAATTTGGTTTCAGTTTGAAGAAATAAGGGTGAGAGGTTTATTTTATAGGTAATAATAATAACAATAATAATAATAATAATAATAATAATAATAATTTTGACTGTTCAACGGTCTCCCCCAACAACAACCAATCAAAAATCGCGGCTAAAAGAAGGTGAGGTGCGACCAAACCGCACCCAAGACCACCAGGGGGTGGTGTTCCTCTGCCCTATGTGGCATTGAGTGCGGTCAAACCGCATACCACTCCCTTTAGTCTAAGCAGGCTCGAACTAGTTTTAACTAAGCCCTTGCTTAGGGCCCCCAATTCTAAGGGGCCCCACTTAACCCAAAATTCTATTAGGGATTGACGATTCGATTCTCGACGGAACACAAGCACGCAAAAACCATTCTCGGACGTTGAAATTGAATGCGACTCATGCACTCAGCGACTGTTCTTCTTCATCTCTGTCCTCTGATTTCATTCTTCAACCGCAGCAAAAACCATTACCACTACTAGTCTACTTCTGATTCTCGGTTCTTTCTTCCTGGCTTTGATGATCTGAAAGGCTGAATTCTAAAAAGTTAAAAGGTATGTTCTTATTCGGTTCTTCCTCTGATTTTGTATTTCTCCATAACTGATAATCGTCCATTTTTGAATGCTGATTATCTATGGTTGTGAATTTGTGTCTTCTGAATTGTGATAATCTGATAATCTATGATAAATTTTGTTATTTTGATTAATCATTAAGTTGAATCTGTTTAAACTTTGATGTAGAAAGTAGAACCGAATTGACTGATTCTTATTTCTCGATTAGGGAGTTTTTTATCATATTTTTTGTATTGTGAATTGTGTATCAGATTTTTGAGTTATGTTTTCTGAAAAGTTTGGATTATTGCTCTTATTTTGACAACGGAATTAAAAAGAAAATCACTCGATTTATTTGAAAGACTTAACAGATCTTCTCAACTTTGAAAGCTAAAATCATACATGTTTTGTAACACCCAGTATCAGAAAGGTCGAGAAAGGAAGGAAACCCCTAAGTCAAAAGGGGGTCAACTCGTTGAGTCCAAGGAAGAACTCGACGAGTCGGAGCGGGTTCCGTGTCAACGATTAAGTGACCGACTCGGCGAGTCTGGTCTGGGTTAGGAAACCCTAATTTCGGGACTTGGTACCCTATTTAAGCATATTATTCTCTTCCCTAGGGTTCATTTACAACCTCTCTCGTTCAGAACCCAAAACCCTAGCCACCCAACTCCATTGTTTGAGCTTTTAAGAAGATTAAGGGCCTTTAGAGTGCATCTTGGAAGCTTGGAGGGAAAGAAGCAAGGAAGGAAGAGTAGATCCAGCCTCCATATCGACTTGGAAACTGTTAGGAGGTAAAAAGTCTGAACCTTGAGCTTTCAATTGATGGATCCCCTTTCTAGCTTGCCTTTTTGTCATAATTGGATCATTTCCAAGTAGAATCCGAGTATTAAGCCTTTGAGGATGGATTGGACAACAGATCTGGACACTCTTAAGCTTTAGAAGCTCAAAGTTGTCGGCTTTATCCAGCTAAGGTCCCATTTCATGACCTAGGCCTTCATTGTAGCTTGGATTGAGTGTTCTAGCCTCATAGCACCTTGCATGCACGTAAAGTTAGCAACTTTACGTGCAATGCTAGCATTAGGAGTCCAGATCTATGAGTTGGAAGTGTTGGAATGGACTGTAATCGACAGAATAGAGATGTCACAAGGTGGACTCGACGAGTCCGTTCATGGACTCGGCGAGTCGGGTCGTAAACCCAAACCCTTATGTTATGATTCGGATCAGTGGGTGGAGTAGTGAAGGATTCAGCCAGACTGGGTCCGTAATGGACATGAAGATCATAGTACTCGACGAGTTCGAAGAGGAACTCGGCGAGTCCAAGACAATCTTCTTAGTTATGAAGATGAACTCGACGAGTTGTTCATACAACTCGGCGAGTCATGGCCTAGATATTCATACAATGATGATGAACTCGACGAGTTCGAGGATGAACTCAGCGAGTCGGTTGAAGATAGTCCCGAAGTGTTACATGAAGGAGAACGCGTCGAGTTCTTGCTAGACTCGACGAGTGGAGTCGGGGTTGTTTTGGGATTTGAAGAGCATGGACTCGGCGAGTTGGCAGAACAACTCGACGAGTCGAGTCAAATGGAAGGTTGACTTTGACCAGGACCTTGACCTTGAGAGGGACTTTGACCAGAGTTGACTTAGTTGACTTCTTGAGGACAGTTAGGCTAAGTGTTTCTATTATTGGTATCGGTAGCTCGGGGAGCTAGAGGAGCAGCAGTTCGGAGAGTTGTTGGATAGCAGCCAGAGGGTTATCAGCAGCGTCAGCAGTACAAGGTGAGTCTCCTCACTGTTTGTATAGGTCTACGGCCACAATGCCGGCCCATTTAGTTTATGTATGGTAGGAAGACCCGGGGGTTAGCCCTAGGCATTATGCATGAAAGAGCAGGAGGAGGCTCCTGGCACACAGTATGTTATTATGTATGGTAGGAAGACCCGGGGTTTAGCCCTAGGCAACATGTATGAAAGACCAGGAGGAGGCTCCTGGCACACTGTATACTATTAGGAATGAAAGACCAGGATGTGGCTCCTGGCACACTGTATGCTGAGTAGCCTAATAGAGTAGTAGGTATAGTTGTCTTTGTGATGCTTGCATGGAAGAACAGGGGGTGGCCCTTGGCACTTGTCTGTAAGACCCATGGAGTGGCCCCCAGGCTTGACAAGAGAGACCACGTGCGGCCCGTGGCAATACAGCAAGACTATGTTTGGCACATAGCACCTTACTTGACTATGGATATGTTTGTTATGTATGGCTCATGGTTACGTGTGGCATGTATGGATCAGTTTATATGTATGGTATGTGGTATTTGGGGGAACTCACTAAGCTTCGTGCTTACGGTTTTCAGTTATTTGTTTCAGGTATTAAGGTTTTTCCAAGGAAGGAGCTCGGGGCGATCGCACGCATCACACCATGTTTTCCGCACTAGATGATCTTTGGGATTTAAAACTCTAATAATTGTTTTATTAAGAATGTTATTAAATGATTGAGCAAGATTTATTAAGCGGTCTTTAATTAATCAAAACGAAATTTTTGGTCTTAAATTTTGGGATGTTACAAGTTGGTATCAGAGCCCTGGTTTGAGGGATTCGGACACACCCTCGGGGGTGTCTGGACTCAAATCGAGGGATTAAAAGATTTTTACAAGAAAATGGCTTTCTAAAAGATAAGTTAAAGGAGTTTTGAGAAAGAACAAATTATGTGATGTGCGCGACCGACCGTGCTCAAGTAAGTATTCCCCAAAGTACCCATACAAGTTTATGTTATGTTTATCAGCTTCAGTAGAACAGCATGCTAGAATAGGGCTAAGGACCTAGGAATGATGTCTTATGTGCCTGCTTTATGTGTTTCAGCTTATGAGAATTGCATGCTAGTATTGAGTAGACAGCAGTAGGATAGCCTGTTTAGGTTATGCCTGATAGTATGAGCTTAGCATTGTATGCTAGTACAGTTTCCTGTTATGAGGATATGATTGCTTGATATCGTTCCCTTTGTCTGAATGTTGCACGCTTTGTGCTATGTGGGACTCTGAGTAATGGGAGTTAGCCATTAGGTGGATACGTCACGTCACATGTGATCAGGGTTGAATAATCTTAGAGTGCTGGATTTGGCCCTATTGCGCAGCTCTCGTCTGAGTCTAACCGTTGTAGGGACGAGTCTTTTACTCGAAGGATTATCTGAGCCTCGCCACATGTGATGGTATTCAGGTGATGACTAATTGGCATTACGAGGAGGCCTTCAGCAGCTGAGGACTGGTTTGGTTAGAGTCAGAGATTTCCCTAGGGCAAGCCCAGGATGAGAGTGGCAGAGTGCAACAGAACTAGAAGGGACTTGGTGAAGTCGAAGCAATCCTTGAGGAAAGTACGGATAGATGTGGAAGGTAGTATGGGCCCGTACTACTGAAAGCAGAGGATCCGTACTCGAGTCAAGGAGGGCCGAGACAGAACCAGGAAACTTGTAGTATGTGAGACCTTCTGAGGTCACGTGTGACCCTGACGATTATGTGTTTCATTTCAGAACGGTGATGATTACGCGACATGGAGCAGGAGTATCAGGCTCAGGGGCAGGATCCGAGCAGGTCGATGACGGGCTACGCGAGTTCATCGCGTCTGAGATCATGAGAGGTATCCTTGAGTTGACCCCGGTAATTTTCGGGTCGATCAAGGAAGGGATTATTGAGCTGATGGAGGATCGCCTCAGAGCGTTCCGAAGTGATAGGGCATCCAGCCAGACAGGATCGCGCACACTGTCCTTCAAGGATTTCAGGGGAAGTGGCACGCCAGACTTCCACGGGGTGAAGGACCCCATTGTTGCCAGGAGATGGATTGCAAACATTGAGTCTGCACAGCTGACGAGCTTCTGTCTTGAGGGGTCGAAGGTTCGATTTGTTGCAGGATGCTTGAGGGACAGAGCTAGAGATTGGTGGGAGTCGGTTGGTGATTCCTTGGGAGCCTCAGCCATTGAGGCTATTGTTGGGTTTTGAGCATTCTAACACTCCTAAGTGTACATGCAACCCTAAATACCTTGGATCTATGTTTTCTCTATTATACATGCAAATATGATTATCCAAGGTATTATCCTAACTAGCATACCAAAACATTGATACTAGGATAATAAAATAGATAAAATACATACCTTGTTGTTGTTGCTTGACTCCATGAAGCTTGAGAGCCTAGTGCCCCAAGTGTGACACCTCAAATGGTTCACACAACATCATGAACTCTTGGAATAACCATGAGAAGAAGACATACATGTTCAAATCGGCTAGCCCTCAAAATATGTATCACTAGTGCCCATTTCTTGAACTAAAGGGGTTCTTATATAGTGTGTCTATTAGGGTTACACCATGTAACTCATGACTTTACCCATTCCTTATGCTCCATGGGTTTTAACCTCCATGGAGTATCCATGGATCACCATATGGGTTAAACCCAACATAAAGGAATCTTGGATCATAAGCCCACATATATAAGAATGAATGATTTACACAATCAATCCCCATATATTTAATTAGTCTCTTTTTGATCACTAAATTAAGTCCAAATTAATTCTTGATCAATACTAATTAAATAACATGATTTCATATTAATATATTAGAACTTATAATATATTAATATGTCACAAAATGTCTTTTCCTCATAAACAGTCTATCCAAATGTTCTGATGCCATGCAACCCAAATGGACCATGCCGAGTCGGGTCAAGTACATACCAATTATAGTTATGGACTTAGACACTAATCCAACAGTCTCCCACTTGGATAAGTCTAAAACTATTATTGCGTATGACTTCAGGAACCAACTGGCAATCGTAGCTCTCAAAAGCCGTTGTCGAACTCTGACCTTGTAGATGAACTCTGACCTTTGTCAATGACTTGTCCATTAGATAAGGGATCATATATTCCTCCATTCTAGATATCATATGGACTGAGACATGGATTATAATCATTCTCTCTGTCCATTTGTTGTTTTCCGATTTCCGATTTATGACGACTGACTAATTGAACAAATCAAATCAGTCCTGGCTCGGCCGAGCACTTCCATTTGTCATCATCAAATCATCGAGGGGCCCACAGATATCGCTTTTATCCCGAAGGTAAAAGGAATGGATAAACTTCGACTCATATGGCTTGTTCTACTACTTGTTGAATCATACACAAAGGCACGTTTTATAACACCGAGCTACCGAATGCGTTTTTCGTGCAATCAATGTACAACCAACTCATAGTAACAACTCATATCTCTAGGTTTGAAGAATATAAGATATTATCGTCTCATGATTACTAGTGATAAAATCCATGAAGTGATTCCAATGAGCGCGGGTTAAATCCAATACTCAGAACTTATGAGCACTCATGAGTGTTGTAGCCCCTTGTCCAACATCTTAGACCTCTATAAGCCAACCCATGACAATCTTGATTCATATCTACTTCCAACATATGACCGACTGTGGATAGTTTGAATAACTTAGTCAATCAGGAAGAACGACCTAGTTATTCTGGAAGTCAAAACATGCAAAATGAAACACAATAATAATAGAATCTAATATGGTATCAAAACCTATGAACATAAATAAAACACCTTTTATTTATCACCATATGATTACACATTATTCCTTGTATACTGTTTCAGCTATCAACTTTATTCTTGAATTTAAAACAATAGTTGTCCCATGCTCCAAGCATGTACACTATGTTTTCTAAACACTAGTCATGCCATACACCAAGTATGCATACTATGTTTGTCTATGATCTTCACTTTGTGAATTAGATCAATTGAACATAACTCCAATGATCCTCTTTCACAGTCCCAAATCCTTACTGCAAATGTAAGAATTCCAAATTCATGCCATTTACTGAAATCTGTTAGATTCTAAACTTATATGCATTGATCCTCCTGTAATGATTATGCACAGAGTCCGCAAGACTTGACAACAACCATTACAGAGCATTCCAAAGGAGATCAGCTCCTTGGAAATATCCTTCTTGCATTAAGTTTCCTAATCTTACACAGATTGAATAATTCCCAACTTTGAAACATTTCCATATTCCATTTTGACTATCACTTCTGAACAAGAGTTGCCTCCTTACAGATTATGTCAATATGGTCCTTCCAGAATTATCACTATACTTCCAACTGTCCTTGAGCAACCAATCTTTGGTAAACCTTAGATTGTCCTCGACAATTGCTTAATCCTTTTAGTCATATCCAGTTCTAGACCTTTTCCCTTCTTAATGCCCCAGGCATTTGGAAAATTTTAGAAAGGATAAATATAGCACATGTAATCGATCCTATATCTGAAGCATATGGGACACGAGTCATGATGTCTCACATAAAGACTAAACCAGTCTTTTGCTATAACATTTCCATTTATATTTGCCAAGTTCTCATAATTCAGATTATGAAAAGGGATGCCGTAATCATAATCAAATTTTAGAACGCAAATAATGGACCCATATATAGAATTTCCTTATGTTGAGCCATTCCAACATTAAATTCATATATATATCCTTGACTAAATACGATTAAAATCTCAATCTAAGCTTTTAGAATTGAAATGAAGTATAATTTCCTCTCCCTTAATTATAGCAAAACAACTTTTTCAACCCCTGCAACCTCACGAATTGAAACTTTTGTTTTCTATAATTAACATTGCTAACTTGCAACCTTTATCATAATTATCATGCTCCCACTAACATGATGATTATTAGCATAACACTTATGCTCCCACTAGCTTTGACATGTAATCAGAAATCAACTGGACTTCTAGAAATCAATACTTTATTGACTTTCTTACCAAAGTTCAGATTTCTGATACTAGATTGCTTTGATAAAACTTTATCAATATCATACACCTTATCTTAGATAGCTAACAGGCGTGTCTAAACAATTTTAAGAACTATGAAAAGGGATGCCGTAATCATAGTCTCGATTGTTTAGACCTTTACCACTTCTCACAAGTCCATGTTAGTGTGCTGGTTAACCACACACGCTCCACTAACGACTTTGAGAATGCAAATATCACAATTGCTATCTAGCTAAAATCTACTTAGTGAAATTGTTTCCTCACCATCATTTTCATGAATCGGAGAGAAACCTTATGACACTTAGATTTAATGGTGTATGTGTTCTTATCCATGTGAAGTGTCAAAACCATAGTCACAAGACAAGGATAATGACAAATCCACACTTATATGGATTAAACTTGTGCAATCTTAAATTCTTGCCATTTGGCAGCTCAAGGGCCTGCCATTGCTTCCAAGTAGCTGTGCAACCAATTGAGAACTCTCAGAACTCCTATGCAAAGCCAACTTGAATAGGCACAGACATGTCGACACGATAGGTTATAAACCTCAAGTCGTATGCTAGTGAAAAACTTCAGGTTTTATTCTTGATTAGTTCTTGAGACTTTCAAGACCTTTAAGACTCCCACTGTCCTCTTGACATATAAGACTTTCTTGTCAGATATTCAAGAGATAGTGTGGATTCTAATCAGGACAACCACTTCACACAATTGGCCTTAGTTGGTCTTTGTTTTATCCAAAACATCACAACTTACCAATTTCAAATGTACAAGAGTAGAAAACTTTTACTCTTACATTTGACAAGTGTTTTAAACCTTCTTTAAGACATGTCACTCAAGTTACAATCTTAGAGTATAACTCTAAGAATTGTTTTTGGAACGAAGTATAAATCATCTTCTTGATTTAACCACTTCAACAATTCATAGCTCCTCTTCTTAGCTACCAGAATGCACTTAGAGGATGAATTGTGATAAGGTCTCTTAATCATTAAGATGATTATATAACATGATACTAAAGTACTCTCCCATCTTTTCAGATTCGAGAAACTTTTATCTTTCTGCCTAAGTTGATTCTTCTTATTCGCTCTGCCATACATTGAAACCTTTTGCAATGTCTCAGAATTACACTTAAGCTTGTAATTATAACCATATTTACTAAATTTTAGTAAATAATGACGAATAGTCTTAACGATTATTTGTGGTGGGCTTGATCAGTGCACAAGAATGTGTACTCGATCCTTTACTTGACTCACACATCCATGTGAACAAGTAGTTAGTCTTAATTTTTCCAATGCTTGAAAGTTCTTATTCATCATGCTATACAACTTGCATGATTCCAAGTTTCTATCCAACTGAAACTTAGGTGATGAGAATCTTTCCTTATTTGGTAAATTTAGACACTACCACAAATGAAAGAATCAAATTCATATTTCCACTCTTGCTCTTAATGGAATCTTATAAGCAATAAAAGTTTTCACAAATGCCATTGTAAGGATATTTTAAAATAAATAAAATCAAAAAAAAATTCTTTTATTTTAAAACTTTGCGGAAAAACTATCCTTACAATGCAAAAGCACATGAAAACTTTGTTGTTATTTATTCCTAAGCAATATATCATAACTCTTAAGAAGTAGCTCAAGAATCCGATCTTCAAACTATGCGATAGAAATCCATCTATGCCATCAGATTCAACATATTCTTTCTTTAAGTTTCTTCACTTTTTCTTTGATTCTTAAAACATCAACATGTGACCCAGTCACATCATGTATCAAGAATCTCAGAATAGAAACTTAGCAGAGTTAGATAGTGGACTTTACCCGAAGTAGAGTCAAACTTATTGACTTTAATATCCTTAGGTAAATTTGGCAGCTTCGCAACCAATGCCCCTTTCTTTGGCAATAGACCCTTGATAATGAGACTATCTCAGACTTAGCCGTTCTCTTTACCATTTGGTCAACCGAGTTGACTATGGCCGATCCCTTTCCATTGGGAAGAGAGAGCTTTACTGGATATCCAATGTTATCATTGTCAATGTCCATAAAGTTTTAGGAAGTTGATCTTAGCAAATAGATAAGATCATTAAGGGTATTGTCATAGTCTGTTTCATAGGAGTCCCAAAGGAACTCACTATGTGACTTAGAAAATAGTTGAGTCACCAACTTTCTCAAGACTTTGACACCCAACTCTCCCGGCTTGTCAATATCTGACTACATCTCCAAGATGTGATCACATATAGACCTTTGCTTGAGTGACCTTAAACTTTTCAGGAACTTGTGGGTTAGGGAGAATAATTGGAGGAGGTGAAAGAAGTATGATTTCCATGGGACATCATCTTCATTTAGGAAAGCTTGTTTCAAGAGATTTGGAAAGATCATCTTTTGGGAGATATTCAAGATAGTTGATTTAAAGTCCTTAATATAACACCCAATATGAAATATTAAGGCTAGGACCCAACACAATACTTTTATAACTTGGAAGAGGGATGCCGTAATCCAAGCTATAAAATATTTGAAGGTAGGTGAATGACGATTCACCAATTTCCACCAAGATAAACGAAATGTATTATTAGGTTTTAATTGGTTTTGAAATTCCTAGATTCTTTTGAGATTCATTGAACTGTTCAATGACATGTTTCAATCTCGAGTGTGCCCTTCAGGTTTTGTGACTGGGATGCCGAGGATCACAAACAAGGTGTGAATAACCATGCCAATTGACTTGGTACCCTTAACTTTATCACCTAATCGATGTGTCGGTTAACCACACACGCTCCACCGATCTATAATAGAGTCAAGTTACCCTTTGCCACTCTTACTAGTCCTTATTAGTGTGCCGGTTAACCACACACGCTCCACAATGACTTGGTAAGGTACAAAGTGTAATTTCATGGGTTAGAACCTTTTCACATTTTCCTAAGTAACTAAGATTGGGAATGTATAAGTGTTTAGTTACTTAGTATTTATCATTAATACTTTTAATGAAGGGAGAATTATAGTCCTTTCCTACCCGTTCGGCTAACGACCCTCCACCAGTCAAGGAAGCGGTGGGTGAGAGTGGACACCCATTAAACTGCCATTTTATAGGCAGTAACCTTATACCCCCCTTATAGACCGGCTTCGTGAATGAGGCCTACTAACGGTAAGATTGACTTTATCTTATACATATCTATATAATTAAAATTATAATAATAGTATAAGGGTTTGAATTTTAACTTTTAAAATTCTAAGGGCTAACTTGGAATTAAAGTATTCATAAGTGAAACTTTTCAAATTCCAAAACTTGAGGGCAAGTTTTGAAACTATTCAAAACTAATTAATTCCATAACTTATGTGTTTAAATTAGTTTTAATTAAAAAACTCTTCAAGTTCCATAACTTGAGGACAAGTTATGGAAGACTTTAAACTAATAAAAGAATGTAACTTTTCTTTATTTTGTAACTTATGGAATTAATTAAGGTTACACATTTTATTACTTAATGAAGTGACTCTTGAACCTCCATAACTTGAGGACAAGACTCTTCATTTTTGTAACCATTGCCAACTTTTATGAGTTTTATGAAACTTAAATGTGACTTTTCATATAACTTGAGGACAAGTTACAAAAACACATTTTAGAATCAACTCTTCGATTAAAATGGATTGAAAACACATAATCAATTAACTTTTCTATTAATCTAAGCAACTCATAAGAACAAGATAATTTAATCAAACTTTTTCATGTAATTAGCCTAATCACTAAACTAATACAAAACATGAATCTATTGACAATTATCTTTGAAATTGGATTAGTATGAACATTACCACATCAAAAACAAGTTTATAAGTTCAAAAACATCTTAGGGTAATGTTTCTAGTCCATTTCTAGCCAAAAACCTCGAAAATATGCTGTCTGGGGCTCCTACTCGTCGAGTGTATCAACCTACTCGCCGAGTAGGATGATTTTCTTCATGGACTCGGCGAGTTCATCAGTGGACTCGGCGAGTTCAGTGCCCAGAATGCCCGAAATTCGACTTTTTCAGCATTTTTCAGCGATTTGCATCAAGTATAATTGAAAACAAGCCTAGTCTCTGATACCACTGTTGGGTTTTGAGCATTCTAACACTCCTAAGTGTACATGCAACCCTAAATACCTTGGATCTATGTTTTCTCTATTATACATGCAAATATGATTATCCAAGGTATTATCCTAACTAGCATACCAAAACATTGATACTAGGATAATAAAATAGATAAAATACATACCTTGTTGTTGTTGCTTGACTCCATGAAGCTTGAGAGCCTAGTGCACCAAGTGTGACACCTCAAATGGTTCACACAACATCATGAACTCTTGGAATAACCATGAGAAGAAGACATACATGTTCAAATCGGCTAGCCCTCAAAATATATATCACTAGTGCCCATTTCTTGAACTAAAGGGGTTCTTATATAGTGTGGCTATTAGGGTTACACCATGTAACTCATGACTTTACCCATTCCTTATGCTCCATGGGTTTTAACCTCCATGGAGTATCCATGGATCACCACATGGGTTAAACCCAACATAAAGGAATCTTGGATCATAAGCCCACATATATAAGAATGAATGATTTACACAATCAATCCCCATATATTTAATTAGTCTCTTTTTGATCACTAAATAAAGTCCAAATTAATTCTTGATCAATACTAATTAAATAACATGATTTCATATTAATATATTAGAACTTATAATATATTAATATGTCACAAAATGTCTTTTCCTCATAAACGGTCTATCCAAATGTTCCGATGCCATGCAACCCAAATGGACCATGCCGAGTCGGGTCAAGTACATACCAATTATAGTTATGGACTTAGACACTAATCCAACAGCTATGACCTGGTCCGACTTTGTGACCAGGTTTAGGGCGGAGTTTGTGCCGGCTGTGGAGCTTCAGCAGCTGGCCAGGGAGTTCCTAGACATGATACAGACGACAGAGTCGGTGGCAGAGATTACCGCCAAGTTCCGAGAGAGGGCATTATTGGTGCCTCAGTATGCAGGGGATGAGGAGATACGGAGGACCCGCTATCATGACATGTTGAGAGTTGATATTCGGGAGCATGTCAGCTTCTCGGCATGCCCGACCCTGGACTCTATGATTGCCAGGGCGCGGGAAAGGGAGATTGATTTGGAGCACATTGCGAAGAGGAGGTCGGATCAGATGCATACTTTGGAGGGTCCCAGGAAGAGACCCAAGACTTCAGATCAGCAATTAGTAGGATGGCAGGGCCGAAGTCAGTGCAGCACGTGCGGGAAACTGCACGAGGGAGTTTGTCGTTCCAGGAATTCAGGCTGCTACAAGTGTGGCAGTGATGGTCACGTCAGCAGGGACTGCCCACAGGGGGCAAGCCCATTATGTTTTCACTGCAATCAGGTGGGCCACAAGAAGGCCGACTGCCTGATGATGAGGGGAGGAGCAGGGAGTGCGTCTGCCCCAACAACTTTGAGGATTACGGATGGGTGAGAGGGTAGGGCCTTGTAGTGACGGATGAGGGAGATCTGGATTACAGCAGGGAATGTTGCAGGTATGTATCAATGGCTATTTTCGATCATATATCTATTATGACTGTTCTTAGCTCGGTCTCGGGTGATAGTACGTATGAGTCGTCTCTATGCTTGTATTCAGATTGTATTTTCAGAATTGTCATATGCCAATTGCATACCAGAAACTATTAGTAGCTAGTGTAAGGTCATCATTTACTTCGGGTTCGAAGTATCCAGTATTATCTCGGTTACGGCCGAAAACGGTTAAGGAGCGTTACGTGGAGGTCGGTGGGCAGGGTTCATGGAGTAGGCATCCACCATCATCAGGGTTCGGTGGTTCTAGTCTTGGTGTTTGGGATAGCTTTTGGAAGCATCAAGGAAAGTGGTCTATCACTGAAGAGGTTGCTCTGAGCATTAGTTATTCAGACCTTAAGGACGACAGTTGAGCTCAGGGGATTATCAGTATCGGGGATGCAAGAAGTGTTCATCCAGTATTCGGTATTTGGAGTGGGCTAGTGACGGATCGCTAGCAATATTAAGGCGATGGTAGTTATCATGCCTTTTTGGGTAATGGAGGAAGGAATGGAAATCCTCTGATTTTCGCGTGCCGTGAAGACTTAGCCGAAGCTAAGTGGGGGAGAAGCAATCATGTTATGGGAGCAGAAGCGGTTTTGAAACTGGGATAAGTTTCGCTCTCCTGTCAGGGAGAAAGACGACCCAGGCAACTGTATGAATTGAGGATAGTGTGAATTGGAAGTTCGGAAAACTTGCTAATTGTGAGGTCGCATTCGCGGGATGTCCAATAGCAGATTTCAGAAGAATCAGTTGGGAGTTTCAGTTAGGGCATGAATACGGCTTGGGGTACTAGATTGCGCTTGTATGCTCAATTATGGGTATGTACGGATTAGTAGTAAGCGAAAGACCATGATCAGCGGTCGAGTCAGTGTGGAAGGTGTTGTCAGACTACCGGATAGCCTTAGCATTCACCAATGGTCAGATAGTATGAGAAGTGTGGTAAGACTGCGGGGTGGTCTGTAGCAATGGTTAGCAGATAGTGTGGGAGTGTTGTAAGACTATGGGGTGGCCCGTAGCGTTCACTAGTTAGCAGATAGAGTAAGGGAGTTGTAAGACTGCGGTGTGGCCCGTAGCAATCGTACATTAGTATAGTTAGACTGCGGTGTGGCCCGAAGCATTAGTACAGTTAGACTGCGGTGTGGCCCGCAACATTAGTATAGTTAGACTGCGGTGTGGCCAGTAGCATTAGTATAGTAAGACTGCGGGGTGGCCCGTAGCATCAGTCGGCAGATAGCGTAGAAATGTGGTGGGACTGCGGGGTGGCCCGTAGTATTAGTTGGCTGGTAGCGCGGAAGTGTTGTGAGACTATGGGGGTGGCCCGTAGCATTCACTAGTTGGAAGAATGAGTATATTAAGACTACGGGGTGGCCGTAGCATTCGTCGGTCCCTATTCGACAGTACGAATATATCAGATGCGGGATTCGCTGGCAGGGTTTTTTTTTCGGATAGTTCAAGATAGGGCGGGGCAGCCGCTCGGATGTGAGTGGGTCACATCATGATTGGATTCGGAAGGCGGTAGATCAGTTGGGACCAGGGCTGTCTCGGTTCATCCGGTAGGCGGATGGGAGTCATCAGGACTTCAGGCAGGAATGATAGTGAGGGATTTGTTGTAAGAAGCCGTGAGCTGATCGGGTGGTGTTGAGTTGCTCACCGCGAAATCAAATGATCTCGGAGTAAATGATTTGGCTCGGTGATGCTTTTCTCGTCTGAGCCTTAATCGTAGCAGAGAGGGATCTGCTACCCGAAGAATTTTCTGAATTCTCACGCTGAGTGGAGTTTTCAGTATTGGAGCATCGTTGTGGGATTATTCTGGTACTGGGAGTGGCCGGGATCACGGTTTCAGCAGAGGATTGGTCCTCGAAGGAGACTGGGAAGGCATGTTGCTTGTGGAAAGTGCCTTGGAAAGGCCAGAGGCAGTGCAGGGTAAGAGGGTGAACCCCTTGTGTATCAAGGGTAAGTGTAACAGGAGTATCGGTAAGGTTACCGGTTGAGTAAAAGTGTTGTACCCGAAGGTAGTAAGGATCGGGTTATTTTGAAGATGACATCTTCAAGGTTTGGATCGGATGGGCGGAGTGCGTAGCTAGTGGTAAAGTGGTAACCGGATGGCACTTTACCACTAGCTACTGATAACCATCCGGTTACCACTTTACCACTGATAACCATCCGGTTACCACTTTACCACTGGTAAGATGACATCTTCAAGGTTTGAAGACTCACCTCGTACTGTTGACCGTGGCGGACTTCGAGGACGAAGTCTAGTTTAAGTGGGGGAGAGTTGTAACACCCAGTATCAGAAAGGCCGAGAAAGGAAGGAAAACCCTAAGTCAAAAGGGAGTCAACTCGTCGAGTCCAAGGAAGAACTCGACGAGTCGGAGCGGGTTCCGTGTCAACGATTAAGTGACCGACTCGGCGAGTCTGGTTTGGGTTTGGAAACCCTAATTCCGGGACTTGGTACCCTATTTAAGCATCTTATTCTCTTCCTTAGGGTTCATTTACAGCCTCTCTCGTTCAGAACCCAAAACCCTAGCCACCCAACTCCATTGTTTGAGCTTTTGAGAAGATTAAGGGCCTTTAGAGTGCATCTTGGAAGCTTGGAGGGAAATGAGCAAGGAAGGAAGAGTAGATCCAGCCTCCATATCGACTTGGAAACTGTTAGGAGGTAAAAATTCTAAACCTTGAGCTTTCAATTGATGGATCCTCTTTCTAGCTTGCCTTTTTGTCACAATTGGATCATTTCCAAATAGAATCTGAGTATTAAGCCTTTGCGGATGGATTGGACAACAGATCTGGACACTCTTGAGCTTTAGAAGCTCAAAGTTGTCGGCTTTATCCAGCTAAGGTCCCATTTCATGACCTAGGCCTTCATTGTAGCTTGGATTGAGTGTTCTAGCCTCATAGCACCTTGCATGCACGTAAAGTTAGCAACTTTACGTGCAATGCTAGCATTAGGAGTCCAGATCTATGAGTTGGAAGTGTTGGAATGGACTGTAATCGACAGAATAGAGATGTCACAAGGTGGACTCGACGAGTCCGTTCATGGACTCGGCGAGTCGGGTCGTAAACCCAAACCCTTATGTTATGATTCGGATCAGTGGGTGGAGTAGTGAAGGATTCAGCCAGACTGGGTCCGTAATGGACATGAAGATCATAGTACTCGACGAGTTCGAAGAGGAACTCGGCGAGTCCAAGACAATCTTCTTAGTTATGAAGATGAACTCGACGAGTTGTTCATACAACTCGGCGAGTCATGGCCTAGATATTCATACAATGATGATGAACTCGACGAGTTCGAGGATGAACTCGGCGAGTCAGTTGAAGATAGTCCCGAAGTGTTACATGAAGGAGAACTCGTCGAGTTCTCGCTAGACTCGACGAGTGGAGTCGGGGTTGTTTTGGGATTTGAAGAGCATAGACTCGGCGAGTTGGCAGAACAACTCGACGAGTCGAGTCAACTGGAAGGTTGACTTTGACCAGGACCTTGACCTTGAGAGGGACTTTGACCAGAGTTGACTTAGTTGACTTCTTGAGGACAGTTAGGCTAAGTGTTTCTATTATTGGTATCGGTAGCTCGGGGAGCTAGAGGAGCAACAGTTCAGAGAGTTGTTGGATAGCAGCCAGAGGGTTATCAGTAGCGTCAGCAGTACGAGGTGAGTCTCCTCACTGTTTGTATGGGTCTACGGCCACAATGCCGGCCCATTTAGTTTATGTATGGTAGGAAGACCCGGGGGTTAGCCCTAGGCATTATGCATGAAAGACCTGGAGGAGGCTCCTGGCACAAAGTATGTTATTATGTATGGTAGGAAGACCCGGGGGTTAGCCCTAGGCAACATGTATGAAAGACCAGGAGGAGGCTCCTGGCACACTGTATACTATTAGGAATGAAAGACCAGGATGTGGTTCCTGGCACACTGTATGCTGAGTAGCATAGTAGAGTAGTATGCATAGTTGTCTTTGTGATGCTTGCATGGAAGACCAGGGGGTGGCCCTTGGCACTTGTCTGTAAGACCCAGGGAGTGGCCCCCAGGCTTGACAAGAAAGACCACGTGCGGCCCGTGGCAATACAGCAAGACTATGTTTGGCACATAGCACCTTACTTGACTATGGATATGTTTGTTATGTATGACTCATGGTTACGTGTGGCATGTATGGATCAGTTTATATGTATGGTTTGTGGTATCTGGGGGAACTCACTAAGCTTCGTGCTTACGGTTTTCAGTTATTTGTTTCAGGTATTAAGGTTTTTCCAAGGAAGGAGCTCGGGGCGATCGCAGCGCATCACACCATGTTTTCCGCACTAGATGATCTTTGGGATTTAAAACTCTGATAATTTTTTTATTAATAATGTTATTAAATGATTGAGCAAGATTTATTAAGCGGTCTTTAATTAATCAAAACGAAATTTTTGGTCTTAAATTTTGGGATGTTACATGTTTTCCCATCTCCCCCGTCTTCTTTAACCATGTGACATAATTGTTAATACATAGTGATGTTAAGGTTAACTTTATTTCTGAAATATATTCACAAAAAACATATACATAAAAAAAATTAACTACTCCATTTTTAAACTTTTTAGTTTATTATTGCCGGTCTCAAGACCGGATAAAGGAGGAGGGTTTATAGCATTAAATATAATAAATGCAAGTGGTCCTAAATTTTTGGTTCGCTTAAAGCCTCAAAACTGGTTGAGCCGCCCCTGAGTCTAAGTTATAATGTTTGGAGAGGTAAGTTTTGCTTTTGAGAAAACTAACCGAAGTATAATAAAGTAGGAGATAAGTCATTTGAGGTGCAAAATCCATCAAATGATGGTAAGTCTTGTGTAGAAGTCAATAAATATCTTTATTCACTTGGTGAGTTTGTTATGGAGGAAAATTGTGAATATTTTCAATTTGGGGAAGAACATTTTGTAGACGATTAAAGAATGAAACAGACGAAGTGAATGTCGTTTTGGAAAGTCATTATTCTCTTCTTAACAGCCAGATGATGACAATTATGAGTTGGGATGAAATGTTCGATTTCAATAAAATTGATAATGTAGTGACTTTGATGTTACAACACTTCATGTAAACTCAACTGTAGTTGCAACTGCAATAGAATGATCAACACTGAAAAAGAAAATGATAAAACAATGCGCGATTAGAAACATTAAAATTAAAATAATAGCCTGAAAATGATTTTTTATTATACAATATGGCTACTGAAAATAGCCTCCCATCAGCATGCTTTCGCCGTCATTACATTTTATTGTATGCGATTTTTATTTTTATATTTTACTTTTTCTATAGAAAATTAGTTGCTTAGAGGTAGGAGTGTTCGTTTGGATGGATTAGTTCGATCCGATCCAATTAAGTAAATCAAAATTGATTTCGGTTTTAAAATATGGATCCGAATTGTCCAAACTAAATTCAAATCCAATCTGATCCAATCCACTTATAATTCGGTTAGATCGGTTTTTATAATTCAGTTTTCAAAAGGCATAACATTTTAAAACGATATATAATTATAATATTATCCAATTTTTATAGAAGAAACAAAAACAACTTATTTAGTTGTAATTATAATTTATAAACAACCACTAAGAACCTATATTATAATTTAATATTTAATAGATAAAACACTTTTAAGAGAAAATGCATATTAATTTTTTTATTAGGTGAAACATTTTGAACTTTTTTGAAAAAAATAATTTATAAAATTAATAAATAATTATAGATATATTAAAAATAAATAAATAATAAATTGTTATTCGGTTTTTTTGGACTATTCAGTTCTTATTTTATAAACCAAACCAATCCGTAATCCAAAATAATAATTCGGTTTTGGTGAAATCCAATCAAAAAATCCGAATATCCGAACCAAAAAATACCCGATCCAAATTGTCCAATTGGATAATTCAGTTTTATCCAAATAGTGAACCACCCTACTTAGAGGAAAGAAAAATACAAACATAAACAAATTCACGTTTTAGGAAATGAAAACAAATATGGCCTTGCCCAATTGCCGGTACGAATTAGATGGCGAGAAAATACAAAGAAAACAAATTCATGATGTTTAAAAAGCAAAATGTTAAATTTTGCTCGGTGGCAGACCGTAGTGGAGCTTTGGGGATCCCGAGCCACTGCTCAATTTCTGGCACGTAGTATAATTTTTTTTTGTTTTTTCTATTAGGTGCACCGACTTAAAGTACGAGGGACACCCTACTAAAACTTTCTGCGTTCGCCACTGATTTTGCTCGTATGCAATTTTATATTTGTTTCATCATCTTTTCTTGTAACAAAACAAAGTTCAGAAGACTTAAAATGTGTTTTCATTACATTTTCTTAGAGCAAATAGAGTTCATAAATTTATGTGTATGCGATTTATTTTGTTTTCGTTTTCATTCTTTAGAGGGAAAAAAGGAAAAGTCCAGTAAATTTTAAATATTTTACAAGAAAGTGTTTGTATTTGAAGGTGAGAGGAAATACAAAAAGAACACCGATTGAGGATAATAAAATGTGAATTAAAAAAATGGCTTCGCCCGGGTTCGAACCGGAGACCTTCAGTGTGTTAGACTGACGTGATAACCAACTACACCACGAAACCAATTGATTTTTACATATTTAAAATGGTTTATCACCAATTAATAAATATCCAGGTTTAAATATCTGCGTTATGGTGCGAATCATTCAACCCGAATCCTGAAAATTTCCCTCTCGATTCCAAACCCTAATTTATTCATCTCATCTACAGCCACGAATTCACTCTAAACTTGTCTTCTTTTCGCTAATCGACGGTGTATTTGGAGTAATGGCCGGTGCTGCTTTAGATATGTCTCTTGACGATCTCATCAAGAACAATAAGAAATCCGGCGGCGGCGATGGCGGTGGTCGTGGTCGGGGTCGGGGTCGAGGAGCTGGACCTGGACCTGCACGTCGCTTCAATAATCGCGGTGCTAACCGAGCGACTCCTTACGGCGGACCTAAGGTTGATTAGTTTTAGATCGGGTAGATTTGATGCTTGTCATGTTTATTAGGTTGGTATGTAGATGTAGGTGATGATTAAAGTATGTTTGTAAAGCGTTTCCGTGTCTGATTTAGGCACCAGATGCGGCTTGGAGGCATGACATGTTCGGTGTTCCGGATCAGGTCATGGGGAACGTTGGACCTGGCGGCCGTCCATCTGCGATTGAAACTGGGACGAAGCTTTACATATCAAACCTTGATTACGGTGTCTCGAATGATGATATTAAGGTGATTGCTACTTTCTTTTTACTTCTGGTAGCTAACTTTGGCTAGATCTGGATACCGTACTCCAATGTTTGGATTAACCATAAAAAATCAGACTTGAATATTTCAAAAAATCAAACTGATTTGGTTGTTTCTTGTTTATTGATATGATCTAATAAACGCGAAATTGAAATCTTTGTACTTCTAAGTTTGGTACTTGGTAGAAGGCAAAGTTGGTATAAATTACAATACATCATAAAGATTCTTTGAAGATGTATAAATCTATTTCCAGATTCTTTTACTCGTGTGCAAGAGAATGAATTAAATGGTACATAGCCAATCTAAGTTATAGTAGAGATTAATGGTTGCGTGTAGTTAGGCAAAACCTAAAAGTAACAAGAAAAGAGTGAAGTGTAGTTGATGTATCTGAATACTGTTTTGGTCGATTTGTGGATGGAATTGTTTTTTGCGCACACTATACTTTCTATTTTGTTTACTGGAAAATCATAGAAGTTCTTGGGTAAAAATCTTACATGGATGAAACCACTTCAATCTGTGCAGGAGCTTTTTGCAGAAGTTGGTGACCTGAAAAAGTATTCTATACATTATGATAGAAGTGGGAGATCAAAGGTAACTTTAAAGGATTTAGTACCTTTTGTAAAGTATCATGTCTGTGATTCTGTTGTAACTAAATTTTCTTTCAGGGGACGGCTGAGATTGTGTATTCAAGAAGGCAAGATGCGTTAGCAGCTGTCAAAAGGTATAACAATGTCCAGCTTGATGGGAAGCCAATGAAGATAGAGATTGTGGGATTAAACATTGTAGCTCCTGTTGCTGGTCTTCCATTGGCAAACAACTCTTTTGGAAATATGAATGGTTTTCCAAGAAGGTATGGTTTTTTCTTGTAATTTGAATCTTTGGTTGCATTTAGTTGTGAAGCTTGAATATCAAATGACATTAGGTGGTTTGGTGATAGCTTGTAGATTACATAAATGTCAACTAGTAAAATAGTAAAATAGGTTCTTGGTAGGTTTGACTGATAACATGATCAATGTAATTGAGATCTATTCTGCCTTCTAGGGTTAATCACACTGACAATCACCTTATTATTGTTCATTTGCGTGAGTAATCATCTTAGGTAGAACTTCATGGTATAAGTTATAACTAAGATGCATATAGCCTCTTTTGGGTTAAATGCATTGATAATCACCTTTTTTTAGTTCATTTGCATAAGTAATCTTCGTAATAAGAACTTGGATGTCCAATGTTTTTAAGGGTAAATCTTGTTAAACCTATTGAGGCATAGCTTTAGCTAGATTCTTATGTTTTATTTAGTTATAATTTGATATCGGTAGCTAGTTTATTCTTCAAAGATACAAATAAACAATTTTGTTGTATTGTGTTGTAATGTAATATTACTAATTAGCGTTCAACTTCCTCATAACAAGTATTAACTGTCAAAAGTTTAGACAAATTACAAAATGGTGTTTAGGTGTTAAAATCTTCTCCTTTTTAGGTACAGCTTAATGTGTAATCCATTTTAATAGGAAATGAAGTGGATTTGTAGTATGCATGTTGAGAATGTTTACATAATAAGAGAGCATTTACTTGAATACTTGATCTCTTACTAATTTTGTTATGATGCATGTTATGAGCAGTGGACAAGGAAGGGTTGGTGGGTTTGGTGGAAGATCAGGTGGTGGAGGATTTGGAAGGGGCCGTGGTGGACGTGGAAGAGGAGGAGGAGGAGGGCGTGGTGGTGGTGGTGGTGGTGGTGGTGGAGGTGGAGAAAAGATATCTGCAGATGATCTTGATGCTGATTTGGAGAAGTATCATCAGGAATCAATGCAAACTAACTGAGATCATCAATCATCAGCTGTGCACCAAAACCTTGTTTGTATTTTGTTTTTTGTCAACTGAACACATACCCAATTCTCTAGGCTAAAACTGGTGGTAGGGTGGGAGGATTGTAGAAACTTAGTTTCTTTTTATGGAGCTTTATCCTTATTACTATAGATGTTAGACCGTTGTATTGTATTGATTATTATGATACTCAGTTTGTGGTATGTCTGTCTGTACTCCTCTATCATCTTCTTTTTATCTGTTCATCCTTCAAGACATGGAAAAGCATCAAAGTCTACATCAATTGCCAGAAATAACTAGTTCTTGGAAGATGTATGAGGAGTTCAAGGTAGTTTTCTCTGTGCTTCATTTAATAATATGGTTGTAACTTTAGTTAACATGTTGCCAATGTGGACAAACAGGTTGTAGCTGCTCAGTTTTTTACTTGGTGACATGGTTGGGTTGAGACTTTTGTGTATCTATCAACTACAACAATTTAAAGGGATTCACAAGCCAATGTAACTTGAAAAAAGGGTATACAAAATATAGTTTCAAGTACAATCAACCGTAATACAACAAACATAATTCCACAACAGCTACATGTGGGGCTCCCTCAACTTATGTGTAGGGAAAATGAGCCTCTCAATCGAATACAATATGGCGTGTATGCATGCCAACACAAAATTCCAACAAGAGGATGGCCAGTACCATGGATATAACAGCCGGAAAAACAAACTTATAACATGTCGAGGATATTGCCCAACCTTATTAACATTAACAGAACCCCATTTATTAATCAATCATATATTTTTATTATTTGATGATAAAATTATATATAAAAAAAAATTACTCACCGGAAAAAGAAAATCAAGAGCATCCCAGGCTGCGTGACGAACGGCTCGTGTTGGATACATGGGCCCACCAGGAGACGTGAAGCTGTACAAACATGTTTTAAGTCTGGTACTTGTTGTCATTCGAAGTTCCAAACCTTGAAGAACTTTAATGTGGGACAGGTAATGTAACAACACTGGCTCCACTTTTAATTTTTGAAGCTTCACAAATATGGTTAATGTTACTTAAAAATTAAAAATGTCTGAATTGGACCAGATTTTGTTTTATTATTGTATTGTAGCTCTCACCTGATTAGTTAGTTCTATAACAAAAACATCCGCGGGCCCACCGATCAAGAAAGCATTTGGGAACTCCGGGAAGTGGTGAAATAAGGATTCAAGCTTTTCATCTGTAACAAGCGTTTTCTTTGAGATTATAACCAGTATCTAAACTGGTAAAAGGGAGAGATTTAAGATTTACTAGCGGTTTTAAGGTATATACCTACCTAGATTATAAAGGAATATAAATCTTGAAAGAAGAAGAAACAGATCTCTTTGAGCCTGACAGACGAAAGAATAAAAAAAGGGGTTTTAATTTTTCAATGTTTTTAACTTGTTTTATTGTGTAACATTTATTATACATTGTGGAGTCATTTTGATATCGCTACTTAACCTGCAAAGGGATTTTCTTCAACTTATCGGGCACCAATGCAACATCCTCAAGAAGATACTAAGAACCAATTTAAAAATGGAAAAAGTCTCAATTTAGTATGCACAAACAATAAATAAACCAACAAGTAAAAACGTGTCTTACCCTAAAAAGACTTTGGAAATGGGTGGTGTTTGTCTGGATGTCAATCCTACCAATAAACATAATACATGTATCAACAAAACCTACTTTCATTAAATCAAACAAAATGTCTGATATTGCAAACCCCATACCAGAAAACATTCATAGCACCTTGGACAAGAGCTGAGGAGTAGCGAAGGAGGAGATCTGGACTATCAACTTCAACTTCAAACAACTGTAAAATAGATTTTTTTGAGGATTTAAATGAATATTAACATAAATTGAATAAACAGGCTGGCTCTACATACCCATTTATGGAACAATAATGCAAATATATGAGAGGCAAAAGGCTGGCTCCATAGTTGAACGATCAAATCAATGATTGGTTTCCCTCGCTCAAGTTCATTCGCAAAATGGTCAGCAAGAACATCGTAAAAACATAAAGAACCCTTAATCTGTAACGCATCCTCAAGGATTATATCTGTTTCAAATTTCAATCCCGTTCGAGGAAATCAATCAAAGTACCAAAAATGATCAACAGTGTAAATTTCTGAGATCCAAAGTAAATAAGCATATAATTAATGGTGTCGGTTACTGATTACCTCTAGCTCGATCATCAACTTGTAAAGCTACGTCTGCAAATAGCTGTTGTAATAAATCGCGTCTTTGAGTTGGTGAAGCAAGTGCCTGAAGAACAGAACACACAGGAAAAACAAGACCTCAATGCACAGATTCAAAATCACCATATCAATTCAACTTATAACACAGTTGAAGAAAACCAATAACGAAAAGACGTAAACAAAAAGGCAAAGGCAAACCCTCTGAAGCTTTTTGTCGATCTCTTGGGTGAGAGCAGAGAAATAAGCAGAGCTTCTTTGAGTATAGGCTAATGGTCCCATTCTTCTAATAACAGAGCATTTAATTTGGAATCAAACCGAAGAAAGTGTTAAAAGCGTAACCCTAACTCTGATTTTGATGATGTGTTGAAGATGTTCTCCGAGGAACAGTTAGCAAATGGTGGAGTACCGACAAAACCTTGGAAATGATTCAATGGCGTAGCGACGGTGGTGGGATGCGGCGTGGCAGCAAAGAAACACCACACGCGTAGGAAGGGAACACCGGTGCAAATAATCAAAATTGATGATGACACCAGGTGACGTATCTTTCAAGAGATCATGACTTTTGTTAAAACGGATACTCAAAGGAATCCACAATTAGTAAATGATGCGATGCTACGACACTAGAACAATCTGCAAGTTTCATCCATAAATATCCATTCACATTGAAAACACGAAATTTACATTAAACACTTAAAAGCTAAAAGTAGATAATTCCGATCTTAATAACTTTAATCAGCTGATTTTCATATCGAAAGCAATTTAGAATTGAGAAAATTACAAAAATACCTATCAAGTATCATTCACCACAAATACATATTATTTTTATATTTTCTCCTAATCATCCGTTTTAACAACAAGCATCATTTCGAGGTCCCTTACCATCGTACTGATACTTGCATATCAGTTGGTTACATTTGAAAGTCAACTTTTGTTTTATTTGAAACTAGGATTTTACCCGCTGCGTGTTGCGGCGACAGTAATATCAGGGGCGGACGCAAGATTTCTCGGTAAGGGGTGCACGGGAAAGTTAGAGGTTGCACAATAGTAGAAAAAATAAAAATTTTAAAAATTTTCGAAAAATTTTCCACTACGACCGGAAAAGTTAGGGGTTGCCGGTGGCACCGGTGACCCACCCTAAATCCGCCCCAGAGTAATATATTCGAGAAATAGTAGAAAATAAGTTGAACAAAAACTTAAAAAGACATAAGTTGACAAACCACAATAGTGAAGGGTCAAAGTCATGCCAAGCAAAGATAACAAAAACTATATTATATCCAAAACGTACATGAATATAAGTAAGGAAGATTCAAATATTAAAAAACGTATTACATGTGATCCGGCTCATACGTAGGGGCTTGCATTTGAGACTACTCTTTCCCTTGTTTATCCTCTAAAAATAGTAGCATGCATCTCTCTCTCTCTCTCTCTCTCTCTCTCTCTCTCTCTCTCTCTCTCTCTCTCTCTCTCTCTCTCTCTCTCTCTCATGAAGACAAGTAGCAAGTGATGGTTATGTAGAAGTGCTTCTCCTTAGTGCTTAATTGTATTAATCACTTAAGGCTTAAGAAGTACTTCAAATACAAGATGGGAACTAGCATTCCAAGTGTTTTATTTTTTATGTTGGATACTTACAGAGAAGTTGAAGCTTCTTGTTCTTTTATTATCTTCATCAACTCCTCAATTCCAATTGGATCAAAGGCTTCAAAAGTTATCTTTTTAACATCCAATGGTTGTTATTATCTTTCTAGTTCATGTATTTGGATCCTCTTTATGTTTTTGTTAATATGATCTAAAAATAAACTAGTTACTTGAAAGTCATTTGTTTGCCGTTAAAATTGTTTTCATAAACATTTTTTGCTTATCAAAACCCATCAGGAGCTGGTTTTTGTGTGTAGGGGTGTTTGTCTTTCGGCAGGGTGGTGATGTGTTTTGTAACGTCCTTGTTTCTCGTTAGGCATTAATAAGATATGTAATTGACATTGGTCGACAATTGTAATCTTTTTATGATTAAATGAAACAAAGTTGTTTGAATATTTTTGATTTATGTGTAAATATTATGTGTATATAATATTAGATGAAAACTTAATAATTAAGGCTAAAATAAACATTAAAATATAAAATATTAATTAGGATAAATAGCATTGATGGAAGTTGAAGTAGTCGTGATGATGATCTCGGGAATATAAGGAATGCTTGAATCTGACTTCATATGAAGACGTTATGTGTTCAATCATATACGGAAAAATCTGACTTCGTACGAGGAAGTTACGGGTTTTTGAAGTTTCAGTGCAACTGTGTTAGCACGGAAACCGAAATTCAAAACGGTCGATTGTTAACTAAAACAATCTAAACGAGAATCGAAGATCACATAAATATGATTTTGTCGATATAAAGACAGTCAAAAACGAATATTGTATGAAAAAAGTATGATTTTTATACGGACTTTTACATTCTAAGTCTGTTAAAAATATAACTTCAAAAATAAAGTGAAAATTAGCTGATAGAGTCTAAATGAAAGTTGTAGTACTCGTCGATAGCTATGCGTGGATATAAAGAACGTCAAACAAAGGAGCTCGTATGAATAAGTTATGATTTTTTGAAAATTTAGAAATTTGCACGCGCGTGCGAGAGGCGCGGTGTGCGCTTCTAGAAGGGGTCCAGGTCGAACCAGTTTGAGCATGACATGTGTAGCGAGGAGAGAGCCCGAACAGGCCGGGGCGTGGCGCGCTTCTGTAAAATTTCGTCTATAAATTTCACTTCCCACACATTCCAAAACATTCTCTCTCAAATTTCCACTCTTTTGGCCCAAAAAATCTTGGTATATAGGATATTTTGATGAAGTTCTGAGGTCTCTGAGAGACCAACAATTAGAAGCTATCAGGTCGGAGTTCTGTCAGTGCAATTTTTGACTTTTCGTTTGGAAAATATTTGTTAGTTAAGCTACACTTATATTGCTTTCAGCGTAACTTATATTTATATTCATAGTCATTGTTATGAATTTATAAATAAGATTTATTAGTGATTCCAAGTAATATTACTGATTGATCTACTTATGTATGTGATGGTTAGGCTAGATTTAGTGAGGTGTTTAAAGTGGGATTTCAAAACAGTATACTTTGTATACCAAACGGACCCTACCTCCAGTATGATCTTACCTGGTTGCTCCTTACTTGATAGATCTTGATGTAGACATTAGGATTGTTGAGGAATCTAAACTATCATTAGTCACCAGAAAATTTAACTAAGACTTAGTAATATGAACCTAAGTCGCATTAAAAGAAAAGCTAAATGTTAAGGCGAAGCGCTGCCAAAATTTTCCGTCATCCACTTTAACAAATGAGTGCATGGTTACTTTCATCTTACACAGTGATGATGAGTGATTTGAGGAGTTTTAGGCCATAATATAATAAATTGTTGTATAGTCTGTTAAGACAAGTTTATGTTTATGTATTTGAATCGATGACGACATCCCAAACTTTTATATAACAATGAAATGTATTTCTTTAGAAATACTTCAATAATTATGTTTTAGGAACAAATTCGACAATTTAATGAACACTCTCACTTAAATAAGCATAAAATAAGTTTTAAATTGGCTGTGAAAATGGGAATGTCACAGTTGGTATCAGAGCATTAGTTTAAGCGAACTAGAATATAATGATTTTTAGACTTAAACTTACACTGCTAAGCGAATCGTGAGATGTATGTCTATTATACTTTAGGTAATATACCTGAATTGACAATAACACTAGCTTACTTTAGGATAAGATGTCTAATTTGTTGTTATGTGCTAAATGATTTATATTATAGCATGCCTTAGGTTTTCCTACCTAAATTGCTATTACTTGACTATATATAAGGTCTATTGCTGACCTTGATTTGAAAACTTTATGTGTTCATGATTCTAAATGTATAACTAATGTATTAGAACTTGCATGTAACTTTTCAGAGCGATAAGAAGTATTATGCGTCAAACATAAATAAAACCTCCCCTATCATAATAAACTCGTGTCTCGGACACTGAACACCTGCTTTGGTGTGCAGATCATCATGGTGATAACACGTAGCATATTGGAGAACGGTAATGGAACTCAGCAGCATGAGCCTCTTATAGTGGAGCATGCACTGGTCATTTCCCTTACACCTGAACCTATTACGATGGCAGGAGTGCAGACAATGATGCAAGCCATGCAATACCGGAAAATAGAGAAGAGTAGACGAATCCTACGGGAAAATAGAGATGAACCTACTGTACCAGTTGTGCAACCTGAACTGAATGAGGAACAGTCAGAAGAAGGAAACTATAGCAAAACCATTAGTCAAGCAGAACCACAAGTAGTCAGGAGAAACAACCTGGATGGAGGAAATGCAAGTATAAAGACTTTATGAAATCCAAACCACCAAGTCTTTCTAGAAGTCCAACACCAGTGGAAGTCATAGACTGGATATCTGAAATAGAGATGGTATTCAAGAGTTGTGACTGCAGCGAGAGGCAGAAAACAATCTTCGCTTCAAGAAAATTGAAGACCGGTGCACTGAGTTGGTGGAAATTGTTGGCTGGTTCCATGCTCAAGGGAGAAACAGGAAAGATGTCATGGGAGAACTTCATTGAGCAACTGAAGAGTAAGTATTGTTCTGAGCAAGACCTTGTGGGGATCAACAATGAATTCCAGAATCTGAAGAAGGGAAAGATGAGGGTCAACGTATTTGTTGCAAGTTTTACTAAGAAAATGAAGTTACTTCCTTACTTGGTTCCTACTTAACTCTCCAAGATAAACAAGTTTGCTAGTAGACTATCAACGGATTCCAGGCCAATGGTAAAGCTAGCAACTACTCTGAAGGCAGTCATCTGGGCAGCTAAGAATGTTAAGACCCAGATAAGAGAAAAGGGTATGGAGAGAGTTGAGCCAGGAGAAAATAAGAAATTTGAAGGATATTCAAGATCCAACATGAAGAGCAAATTTTCGAAGACTGACACCAATGACAAGAAGTTTGGGGGTAACAAGGAAGTGAAATGGTGTGAGAAGTGCAAAAAAGAAGCACTTTGGGAAATGTAGTGAAGAAGTGACATGTTACTTTGAAGATCCAACTGAAGGGTACTCCGACGAAGTCCTCCATCGGAAAAGGGTACTCTGGTGAAGTCGGCATCCATGAAGTTAAGGTTTGAACTTTGAACTGCAGATGTTGTAGTAGTCGTGGTAGTTTAAGTTTTAGGTAGGGTGGGTATTGATCAACATGAAATGGGTGATGGTGTTAGGAGGATGATGTCCAAGAGAGAGAGAATGAAAGAGAGGGTAGGGGTGATGACTTCGGTAGGGTGGGGTGGATTTTTTTTGGTTTTTTAATTAAAATAATAATTAAAAAAATTAATTTATGGGCATATTCGTCATTTCAAATTGTGTATGTAGCAAACCCACAAAAAATAACAACCATGGACCAAAACCACATAAAAAAATCTAAAATTAGATCATTGGAACAAATACAAAAAAATTAAACTAAAACCACATATTTTCTACAATCACGAAAATCGTTTTTGCAATTTTGTCTATATGTTATTGTAAAAATAAGCAAATTACACATTATTATATATATTAATTTCAATTGCAAAAAGAAGAGTACTTTTGATTTGTGCCACATGATTTTAGAATATTACAACCTTTGGTCATTCTATGTGTAATATTCATTTTGGCCACAACAATTTTATATGTTAACAAGTTTGGTCCTTGTGTGGAATAAATTACGAAAATTGTCCTTATAATTTACAGGAAATGTCCTTATGCAAAAAAAAATCACAGAAACGGTCCATATATTTAATATTATCGTATTTTGGCAGGTTTGGTCTATGTATAGAAAATAAATTATAAAAATTGTCCCCATGCTTTGCAGAAAATGTCCTTGTGCATACTTTTTTTTTTACAGAAATGGTTCATATGTTTAAAAAATTACAAAAATAATTCATATCAAATAGAAAATTTATAGATTACGCCCCCGCAAAACATGGGTAACATTTACTCTAGTTCAAGCTAAAATTTAACTAAGGGGTAGTTTGATAGTTTGATAGTTGTTGATTGGTTTAATGTTGATTGAGTTAGAACTTCTAACTGAGTCCACATCTGACTGAAACTATGTTGTTTGATTATGTTTCTGACTTGTTGTGTTGAATAATAAAATTATTATTTTACCCTTATGTTATATATTGTTGTGTTGGATATAATATATTTGTTTGAAAAACTATATGAATAAAGTTGCTAAATAATTATAAAAAAATACAGAATGTCATACAAAATCCAAATTAAACATAATCATTTCAAACCCAAATAAAAACATACCAAATTCAAAAAGAATGTCACACATTCTTGCTTGAGGTTTTTAACATTCGCCTCGAAGCCACTACCAATCATATAAACTAACACCATTTTAACCCTTCTAATCTGACTTCAAACTAATACAAGCATCTACTTGATCAAACCATGGGTTTATTATAGAATCGTGAACTCAAAATCAAAAGGAATTTCACATACAACCAAAACTAAATTCATGTCAAATTTAGCGAAATTAACAAAATCATATCATTACCATGTTGTGAAGACCTTAATTGATTGATCTAGAGCGAAGGCAACAAGTGCAGAAATTAGAGCATAATTCGTGAAGACACAATTTTGTAAGACCTTCGATCTTTGTATGAACGTAGGTAGTTAGGTTTATATCAAAAATCGGTGATGGAGGTGGAAGGCGCAAATTTGAAAGATCTTCGATCTAGCGTATTTAATTTTGAAGTATTACCAATGAAAGAGGGTCGGAGGCGGCGTTGGGTGGACGTGGGAGGAGTCATCATGAAAGCCCTTGGTAGAGGTGGGAGGAAGCGTCTGGAATAGATAAAAGGTAGGAAGCAATGTCGATCTGGCGCCAAAGGGCAAAAGGGTCATCTTGACCGAGACACTTTTTTCCCTTGGGTCAAATCGGAGGATTCCGGAGGCTTGTTGACAGAATTAGAGGCTATATTGATGGCATCAAACACAAAGACTCAGATCGGGATCATAAAAAACAAACTTCAAACTGGGTTTAGGAGGCAATCAAACAGCCCCTAAGCCAATTGGATTTTATCAACTTCCACCTTTAATGTAAGCCCAATCTAACCCACTTCTCGTTACTATTGGTTTTCTCAAAGTTTATGTTTCATTTAAAAGATTCTACAAAATATAATTATATTGGATCAAGTTTAGTTGTGAGATTTTCAATTTATAACACAACTTATTAATATATAACATGCAAATCACTTAAATACAAAACCATTACGGATTATAACAAAAATAAAAAAGTTTTTTGTGTAATCCCAAATAAAATGGTTAAGCTTCTATAAACATCTTTTAGTAATAAAATTATGTTAGAGAGAAAAAGGGCAAACATCATCTTCTATCTACCTACCAAATCCAATCAAATCAAATCAAATTAGTGCACAACTAACATTGGAAACATAAATCACAATCTCCCAACTAACTAGAACAAACATGAAGTATTACAAGTCTTGAGAGTTTAGAGATTCTTATGACACTTGAAAAAAAAATTAACAAAGTAATACCTCACCATCCCATTAGTGCTCTTCTAACCTTGTCAACAATTTGATTCTTAACCACCGTTTTGTATTTGCTTTTCTCCTCTAAAAGGAACCTATACACTTCCCATACACCATTCTCTCTCGTTGAATGCCGCCTTCCAATCTCAGCCTACAAAACATACACAACCATCACTCATTATGCAACAAAACCATGTATATTTACACTTTTACCCCCCGCCCCAGAAATAACATATAGTACTCTTACCGAGAACACGCATATCCCAAGAACCTTCAGCGCAAGAGTAGCATCATAAAACACTTGTGGCCTACCCCTACCGGATAACTCCACCGGATTAGCAACCACAAGTTCCATATCGGGCCCACGATTGGTTATAATCACACGCAACGGGTGTAGCATTTGCAATTTCAAACGTGAAATGATTTCATCTTGCATCTCAACATTCAAAATCTTTATTCCATCTCTTTGTCTGATAAAAAGATCCAAATCACGTTGCCCCTTGTTAACAGGCGAAAATCTCCCATAAGCTATCTGTCAAAAACTCAAAAACCACACAGCAACATTTATCATTTATCAAACACAAAAGAAACACATTAAACAAAATGTAACATGTATGATGTATGTATGTATGTATGAATATAAATTGTAACCTGTATATCAAAATCTTTTAACACTCGCATGATGTCATAGAGAAAACCTTTGTGATCAACACAGTTGATTTGAAGGAGGGAATGAGCTGGACTTAAGGAGTTATCGATTATGACATTGGCTCGTTTTAACTTCTTTACATCTGTACTCAGAGCTTGTGAACGTTCTTCTGTTTCTGATAATTCTGACCGGAATAATTCTCGGGCAGCTTCTTCTGAAAGAGAAGAGATAGATGGGATGCTGTCATTTTTATAACCTGCTGACCGGATATCCACATTTGTACATGATTCGCCTAACACATCATGCAATCTATCACATGCATCATCTCTCCTCTTTTTCGTGTGTAATAGCTCCCTGAAGTAATATTGCAGCAAAAAAAAGGTATACATTCAAGAAATTTAAACAAATCTTTAACTACTCTTCTTGCAAAATAGAAGGGTAAAATGGTCATTTTACTCACATCCAGATAGAGTCCAAAGTCCAAACAAGAAACAATATTTATGTATACAACACTCATCATTTATCCATTTTTTATGTATACAGCACTTAGGGGAAAGAAAGAGGCAGGAAGAATTCAAAAAAGCCCCAATTTTTATAATACCCAAATTGAAATAAATGTAGACAGAGTGCAAAGGAGTATTAAGAAACAAACCCTCACAAGTTATCGGTAATAAAGAATAGGTCCATGACACGTCCATCTGGTGTTGTTGTCACTTTAACTCTCTGGATCATAAGCTCAAGCTCAAAAAGCACTCGAGTCACATCTAAATGAAAAATAAATAACAACACATCAGATTGTGAAATGAATATAATACAAAAGTAAACTACACGATGAAAAAAGTACCATTTAATAATCCCTTTCGATCAGTGCTGCAGAATGTCAATAGGTAGACTGGAGAAGGTGATGGTTTTGGGGGTGTTTCATTTAAGTAAGCTGATACAGAAAATGTTGGACAGATAGAAAGGAGACGCTCTTTTAGGGTTGACCATCTTACAGTTGGTGAAGTCGGATGAGGGAACACCCATAATACTATGTAGCACCATATTCCATCGGTTGTAAAATCTAGACAAAATACACAGATTTCATAATCAAACAGGAAAAGAATGGATTCTCCAACTCAAAAGAACCTCTAGGGTTACGAAATAACATAATGTGGCATCGCATGGTATTAACTCAAGAAAAAACACAAGAACATGAAAAACGATAGATTCAGCAATACCCGAATCCTATAGAACATAAACAGATTGATTGAATGAGAAATATTTGAACCCTAAAGAACATACACATTGGATTTTGGGGGATGATATATATGAGAAATCGTATAAGATAAATTAAAGAATAGTACTAACCTCCTTTAACGATATATAACCCGAAATCAAGAATAATCCAACAGATATCGCAACCGAGGCCAGTTTTATCGGGGCAATTGACCGTAATTACAAATGGGTCCCCTTGTTTCTTCCCTTTCTGAATCACCACCGCATCATCACTCGGCATAGCCATGTCGGGGACGGCACCGGCAGCCTGAAACGACCAGCATCCGGAATCCCCTCGGCCGTTGGCCGGAGTTACGTCGCGTTGAGTGAAATACTTCGCCAGCTTGAATGAAATTCAAAACCCAACTCAATCCGAAAAGGGTTTTTGTTATGGAACTCGTAGAGGAATCTGGTAAATATACAAAGCTAATGCCATGTAATATGTATGTATGTAAGAATCTACACGTGCCCCAGCAAACTGATATATTATTTGATGATGTTTGGACCCACACGGAGAGAAAACATAGATCTACCGTTGATGGAAGAACAAAGTACAAATCACTCAATGCCACTTTTAATATTAAAATTGGTATGAATTGTAAACAATATCCTATCAATAATTACAAACCACTCAAAAAAGACAACAACATTAGAACAAACTTGAAAGATAATGAATATTCAGAACATCCTCAGATTTGTCACATATTGTGAAAATTAATTGTATGTAATAATTCAAAGCTTATAGATTCAGATGATGAAACTCAGACGATTATAGAAAATAGAGGGATTTCATAACATAAATTCAAACCCCGAGATGGGGTATGTCAACGATATTGAAACAGGATACAACGAAGGGGAAATTAGATACGATCTACAGTGAATACACACTACCACACAACCAAAACCCTAGACCTAACCACCAAACCCATATAGGGTACGGCCCTGTCGTTTCAAAGCATAGACGACATCCATTGCAGTAACAGTTTTGCGGCGAGCGTGCTCGGTGTAGGTTACAGCATCTCTGATGACATTCTCAAGAAAGATCTTGAGAACACCACGAGTCTCTTCATAGATCAAGCCACTGATACGCTTGACACCTCCTCGACGAGCCAATCTTCGGATGGCGGGTTTGGTGATTCCCTGGATGTTATCACGGAGAACCTTCCTGTGTCGCTTTGCTCCTCCCTTTCCGAGTCCCTTGCCTCCCTTTCCACGTCCCGACATTGTTGAAACAAGCTCAAGGTTAGATGCTGAATTTGAGTTGTGATTGAGTGAGGAGTGAGATGACTTTGTTGATGAATGATGGGGGAGTTTATAGATGTGGGTTTTGAAGAAGGGCGGGATTTGAAAGTTTTGAGTTAGTGGCGATGGAGCGAGTGGTGGCGGATGAAATGTTGTAAGATAATTGGAGCCGTTTGATTGTGAATCAAATGGACGGTGATGCATATTGCGGATCCCGATCCGTGTGATGTGCTTTCTGCCTGAGTGTGACCATTGGCGCATGTTAATTTTCGAAATTTAAATTTAGTTATCTTTATTTAATAGTGAGTTAAGTTAACCTCGTTTGAAAGAAATTATATTTTTACCCTTCTTGTTTCGGTTTTATGCAAAAAATTCTCATTATTTTGAAATAAAAATTTATAAAGTCCTTAAAGTTTTTTTTAATAGAAAATTCTTGATTATTTAACATTTTGCTCAAATTAACGAAAAAATCATTTTTTATATTTGAACAGTAAATAACAAATTATGTGATTTTCTCAAAATAATTAGACTTTTATGTTAAAAAAAAAAACTTTTAAGACTTTATTAAAAAAATTCCTAAAATATTAAGATTTTTCCCCATAAAACCCGTTGTTATTTTACAAACTATATTATCCAAAATAACTTTTAACATATGTGAGATAGATTTGTAGACAATTGAAAATAAATTAACAGTAAACAAAATAACATTTGTCGTGGTTACAAGTTAAATTCATCAAGTTAGTTAATTTGTTTACTCCTATGTTTGAACATGAGACAACCAATTTAAAAAGCTTTCATCTCTATCAAATGGACTAATCCCACATTAGCAACAGTAAGTTAGTTTATATTTAAATAAAAAAATAATTGTTTATTTAAACATGCATTATTCCTTGTACATACCACATATTTTTTTTTCATAATGTGTGTGACGTGTTTATGTGTTGGTGTATTGTTGCTTTGTTTAACATTCTTTTTTTCTTCTACAAGTTTCTACGATTTTTTAGTTTTTAATCTAATTATAAAAATCTTTTTTAAATATATTTATATATTTATCTTTTCTAAATAATTGATTTTTATATAATTTTATATGATCTGAAAACTTCCAAGTATAACAAATAAAAATAACAGTTATTAACTTCAACTTCTAGATATCATCTAGTTTTTCCAAACACGCCCTTAGTGCCCCGGTTTTTACAAACTTACACCTTTTTTTCTTGGCCTCTTTCATTATAAGCATTGCAGTAAGACTTTAAAACCTATAGGTATTTTGGCCACAAACCGACTCATTTTCACAGATTCATATGGCACAATGTGTGTTACAACACATGACTTTTTCATTTCATTAGCACCACTCATTTTGCACAATGTGTGCTACACATTCCATTTGGATGCTTATGAAGTAAAAAAAAACCCTCAAGTTGTGTTACTCGCATCATACAAAATATTTTTGTTTAATAAAATCGTTTTTACATTCATTTGTTATGTTTCATGGTCATGGAATGTTGTTATGGCAATGAGCATTTGGATAGACTTTGATGTAGGCAATGATAAATCTATTGTGGGCTTCTCGGAAATGGGCCCATGTTGGACCTTAGTAGTCTTGGGCCTTGTTGGGCCATCAAAAATCTATTGTTGGGTTGTTGATATTTTTATTGGATTCTTTTGGTTGAAGGACCATGAAGGGATTTAGGCCCAATTTGGAAAAATGGGCCATATTTGGGTTTTGGGTGATTATTTTGGAAATTGGGCTTTTTGGACAGTTGGGTTGGGCCTTGGCCTTGGGCCAAGTTAGGGAAAGGGTAAAAAAGGTCTTTTACCCTATTTTGGACTCTTAGTGTGATTCGAGATTCATTTATTAATTGGATGTTATTTTGTGATTATAGCGTGAGGATTTTAGCGGGCTAGAAGTTAGAGTTTTATCTGTGAGATTCAGCAGTCTAAGGTGAGTTTCCTCACTGTGTTTAGCAGGTTGAAGGCACCAATGCCGACCCATGATTATTATGATAGGATGTTAGATGTATGCGTGACTATTGCATGTGTTATGTGCTGGTATACCGAGTGAGGCTCGATGTCGGGCGAGGCCCGATGACTGTATTGTATGCTATTGGTTTGTGATTATTGCATGTGTGTAACACCCGTGTTTCTAGGCTAGGCATTAATATTGACATAATGGTTTAGGTTAGCCTTTGTAACTCATTTACAAGAAATGAAAAAGAATTATGTCAATTTTATGTGTTTTATGCTTAATTTTAGGGTTTAATTAATTAACAATAAAAATGAGCGTCAAAATTAAATATTAGATAAAGCCGATATCTATTAAGAAACTTGTAGTGGGCGTGACAAGGATTACGGATATATAAAGAATGCCAAAATCCGAGTTATAACGAAGAAGTTATGACTTGCCGAAGTTTCGCGACAAAACCGGCACGGGGCCGAATGTCGTAAAAAGTGAGTTTTTAATAAACTACTTTTTAGCCTTAGTAATCTAAACGAAACTCGTAGTATTCGTTAAACCGAGAAGTTCGATAAAAAGAACGCCAAAATCTGACTTCGTATGAGGAAGTTACGATTTTTCGAAGTTTCAGCTTAACAGTAGACAACTAAAAACTCGAATTTTAGATCGAGTGATTTTTAGCCGACACAGCCTAAACGAGAATCGAAGGTCTCGTCATTTGTAGTACAACGGTAAAAAGTCTGACGAAAACGGACGTCGGATGAAGAAGTTATGAATTTTTAACGGATTTCCTGTCCCGGTCTGTTAAAAATAATAATATAAAAATTAAAGTCAAAATTAGCTGACGAAGTCTAAACGAAAGTTGTAGAGCGTAATTTTACCTACGCGTGCATATAAAGAACGTCAAAAACGGAGCTCGTATGTGAAAGTTATGGATTTTAGAAGTTTTGGCGCGAAAACCGAGAAATTTCGCATAGGTGGCGTCGGCCACGTCACCCTTCGCATGCAGCCTCCACGTGGCATCTTCTGATTGGACCGCAGCCTCGTGTGGCAACCGCTGATTGGTCCGAAATCGTCACCCTTCTTCCCCATTGGACTGAAGTCCGGTCCACTTAGAAGTCTCCACCTGTCCGAGCTTCGCACGTGGCCTTCGCAGGAGCTGCCCCGTGTCCGACCTTGCTGAGTCATCTGACGCGTGTGCCTCGGTGGCGAGCCCTCGCATGCGAGACGTGTCCGACGCATGTCTTCCTCCGGTCCGAGCCACGTGCCCTCGCCTCCTGATGCCACCTGCCTCGCTGACTCGCCCTTATGATCAACCGACTTCGGACCTCGCAGCCTATAAAGAGTAGGCATGCGAGCCTTCCCGGGTAATTTTGGAAAATTGCCCATTTTTACCCCTTTTTCAATATTTTATCCATTTTCGCTTCCCCCGATTCCCCGAGATCATTTCCAATGCCCGGAACACGTCCCGGAGTGCCCGAGAAGCCCGGGAAATTTATTTTTTCGGTTTCGAAGCCCGACCCTCGCAGAGCCCGGTTTCTCAATAAAACTCCCGGTTTTATTAGAAACGATCATTCTAGGCAACGAAGTGTTGCCCGGTTATCGTTAAATCAGGTGAGTGTATAGTCATTTTCACCTTACACATAGATATGAAGTATTTACCTTAAAATACGTGCTATGTGTAAATATATTAAATGTTTATTTGAGGTGACTGTTGAATTGATGTTTTATACAAGTTTTAAACTGTATATATATTTTTATCTACAAATATGTTGGGTAAAACATGGGTAGATGAATTAGATGATATGTGATGAAATAAAAGTGATGAGAGGTATCGATGTTTAAGATGATCTAGTCATCTAGCAGAGTATAGACAACGGCCACAGACTATTTTAGATAGCCCAGTGGAACGTTAGTAGACTTGTAATCGGTACGTATGTTTGAACTATATGTTCATTAGGTATTTTTGAACTATGTGTTCATCCATTAGTTCTTCCTTTTGACACTATTACGTGTCGGGGTACGGGAGTACTTTATCAGTATTTTCCCTATACTTTTATTTGGAAGAGCTTTGGAGTCTTTGTTCTTTTATGAAGTGATCGGACGAGCTTCATGAGTTAGTGATATAGATCATGAGTTAAATAGTGGGTGTGTGATGAAAAGTGAGTTGGATAGATGAGATGATCAGTGATATAGATCATGAGTTGAAAGTGAGTGGTGAAATATGGGAAAAGCTTTTACCCAGATGTTGGCGTGAGTGGTGCAATATGAGAAAAGCCCTTACCCAACGTTGACCCCCGTCATTCAGCAGAGTAGGAATGACAACCATGGACTGTTCTAGACGGTCTGCGGAACACTAGCAGGATCGCAACCTGTAAGTGTTAATGGACTTCGTGCCTATTTGACATAAATTGCTGAAGGAAAGCAATGTTGTGACCCCGGTGTTTGTCTTATTTGACATATATTGCAGAGGGAAGCAATGTTGTCATCTAGTTGATTGTTTTATGTTAGGATGTCTTGTTTGACATAAATTGCTGAGGAAAGTAATGTTGTCACCCCTTGTGAAAATCCTTAGGCTAGGTCCCTTGTGATAGTTGTTTTAGGGACGTAAAGTGAGGATAATGGGAATGGGTAATTAGGGTTATTTTTGGTTGATGAAATTAATAAATTTATTATTGACTGAGAACTTAATAAGTTTATTATTTATTGTGGGTTGAAAACCCTATATGCTCACCAGGCTCCCAAGCCTGACCCACTCAGTTTATTTGTATCACAGGTATCGATACGAAGTTGCTTTACACTGAGAGATTAAAAGAGAAGTGGATCACTAGTGTAAATGAATGTAAGTTTTGTTTATGCTTATGTTTTTGTATTGACAATGACATCCCAATGGTTTAAGTGAATAAAATTAATTTCTTCGGAAATGATTTGATAACATAGTTATCATGTTTATCTGGGAACAAATTCCGCAACACTTTTTATCAAATGATTACTCTGAAATTATTTTAAAAGCATAAATTAAATCGGTCTTTTCTGGCCGTGAAATTGGGGATGTCACAATGTGTTAGCATGATTATATGTTTATATGTTGATTATGTGTACCGGGCGGGGGCCGATATCCCGCGGGGCCTAATGAATGACATATCTGTAATCCGAGTGGGTCCCGAGGCCGAGTGGGACTCGATGTGGGGCGGGGGCCCAGTATGTGTTTATTATGTATGGTATGTGGTATTTTGAGGAACTCACTAAGCTTTGGGCTTACGGTTTTCAGTTTATGTTTCAGGTACTTCAGGATCGAAAGGGAAGAGCCCAAGATGATTGCAGAAAACACACCACCTTTTTCCGCATTTTGAGATTTACTCTGATATGATATGATGTAGTGACATACTTTGGTCTTTTTGGGTTGTATGTAAATGTTTGGATTACTGTTTTTATAAAATAAAAAATGAAATATTTGGATCTTATTTTTGGGACGTTAGAAGTAACATAGGCTTAAGAGATGATATTAGTTTTAGTAGTTAGTTGACATGTTGAAACTTGTAACAAAATAAATGTATTTAACTTTGGTGATTAAGTAATAGAGATTATTTATGAGTATGGTTACTGCCTTTTTCAATTATTTATTATTGTGTTTCGTTTTGCATATTTTACCTCCTGAATGATTTGATTATTAGAAACTCCATAGTCAATCATACTTTTGGAAGTAAGTAGTGAATCAATATTGTCGTGAATAGATTGTAGATTGTATATGGAGATTAGTCATTGCAATGGTTGCTACAATATTCACGAGTACTTAGAAAATAAAGATATTGAGTATTGGATAAACCAACGCTTAGAGAATTACTTCGTGGATTATATCATGAGTAATTATGAGACAATAATATCTTATATTATTAAAATGGAGATATGTGAGTTGTAATTTACAAGTCAATTGTGCACTGGTGTTACGTAAATGCATCAATAACATGTTGTTATAAAACATAATATCATGCATGATTTGGTGAGTAAAAGATACAAACATATGAGTCAAAATTTATTCGTTCTTTTTGCCCTAACCGGAAAAGCGATATCTTTGGGCCCCTCGGTGATTTGGTGTTAACATTATAGTGATGAGCCCAGCCAGGATTAAATTGATGTGTTCAATTAGTAAATCTTAAGAGGTCATCACAAATCGGAAAGTCGGGAAATATATATTTTGGACAAGAGATTGATTATAATCCATGTCTCATGTGCATACGATATCTTGTAGAACGAAGGAATGTTTGACCACTTATCTTAGGACAAATATCTGATCGGATAAAAATCCGGATTCGCTTTAGAAAGCACCCATTTGGTGTTTGATTTAAAAGTTATACTTGCCATTGTAGTTATAGAGTTATCCAAATGGGGGGGTGTTGGATTAGGTGTCTAAGCCAATAACTAAATTGGTATATACTTGAATTAAAAGCAGAGTCCTTTTGGGTTGCCCCCAAAACTAGTAATTGACATAATGAATTTTGAAGAAAAAGGCTGATTTATTGATTTATTATAAGATTAATAAATAGTAGTAAATGTTTTATTAATATGTTATTAGATTAATATATTAATTAGAAATAGTGTTATTTAATTAATAATTAATCATAAATCAATTATAATTAATTTTGAGATTAGTTTGATTAATTAAAAGTAGAATGACTAAATGTGACAATGCTCAAAAGTTGAGAATTGAAGGATTCCACAACCTTCCCACATGAGGGGGACGATTTTGGAGGTTCCCATGGCTTCTTGGAAGCCTCAGGGATCAAGAAAATGGATACGGGTTATACAAGGGAATTTGTCTTATCCAAGACTCCTTACTCACCTATATAAACCCCTTATGAGGTTCATAAATCCGGCCATCAGTTTAAGAAGCCTTAGAGCCGAAAATTCCTTTTTCCTTCCTATCTCCTCTCAAGTCTTCTATTGCTAGGGTTTGGGTACAAACCATTAGAGGCACGAGATCTTTGGTGCTTTATTTATGAAGCTTGTTCAAGAAGGAATTGTTGATTATTTACTACAACAATCAAAAGGTATGTAAACCCTAAAGCCCTTTATGAATTTCGAAAATAGTAGAGTACTCCTAGGGTTCTTGATGTTCAGTTGTTTGTTGCATATCAATAGTGGAAACTTAGATCCAATAGGTTGAATGTGAACTTAGGGTTAAGTTTTTCCGCAACATATTTTCTGTAACCTATAAAACCTATCACAATTCATTATTCACAATTCAAATTATCGTTATCAAACCATTCGTCATCAACCTGCGAACGGTTTTAGTTGCGAGTCCTTCTTCCCAAGTGCAAACCCTTCGATTGTGAGTTGTGAGACCTTTGACCAATGGTGAAACCATCAACTTGTGAGTCTTTGTTCCGATTGCGAGATTATTGCAATAACAAGATCACTTGCGAGTCATACGTATAAAATGTGAGACTCAATCTGCAATTACATCTGCCTTCGTTCTAATGATCATTCCAAATGCGAGACCAACAAATCAAATTGACTTCATATTTCATTCAATATGATTTTGACTTTTCGTTTGACTTTATTTAACCATTCGCCACAAACACACCAAATCCAATCCTTGCTCTAAATTACTTCAATTAATCGAAATAATAAGCTTCGGTATATCAAATTTGCATACCATCTTCAACAAACACCTAAATTCTTTAATTTCAAAAGTTTTTCAGATCAAAAACCATACACTGAGTCAATTCTTCATGTTCTTAACTGTAACGCCCGGTTCCTGGTATGTATTTTAATTAGAATTATTCACTTTTGCAAAAGGACTCGACGGGTTGGAGGCCCCAAAATCGTCAAGTAGGAATGGGATTTTTGGACGCATGACTTGAAGTCTACTCGACGAGTTGAGAAGCCTCAACCCGACGAGTAGAGCTGCTAGAGTGAAACCCTAATTTTCAGGGTTTGCACCTATAACGCCCACAGATTCGGGCTAGTCAGTTTAGAGACAATGAGCGTCAAAAATGACTTTTTGATGGAAGATTATTTATAATAAATAATATAAACCAAGTTATAGTATATGTCACAAGGGTTCCGTACATATAAAGAACGCCGAAATCAGAGTTATAACGAAGAAGTTATGACCCGTCGAAGTTTTACTGCAAAACCGGCACGACACCGGGAATCGTAAAAAGTGAATTTATGATAAAATACTTTATAGCCTTAGCGATCTAAGCAAAATTTGTAGTATATGTTAAACCGAGAGTGTGCATAAAAAGAACGTCCAAATCTGACTTCGTATGAGGAAATTATGATTTTTTAAGATTTAACATAGCAGTGCACAACCCGAAATTCGAATTTTAGACCACAACATTCTAAACGAGAAGTGAATATCTCGTTAATAGGAGCTCAATGATAAAAATACAGTCGAAAACGGAGATCGTATGCGAAAGATATGGATGAAACTTAGTCCCTACTCTTCAAGCGCGACGAATTCGATACAGATTTGTAAATCCGAGATAGAATGAGAATTAGTCAATGGAGTCTAAATGAAAGTTTTAGTACTCATAAATACCAACGTGTGGATATAAAGAACGTCGAGAATAGAGCTTGTATGTTAAAGATATGGACGAAACTTGGTCCCTACTCTTCGAGCGCGATAAATTCGATACAGTTTTGTAAATTTGAGATATAATGAGAATTAGCCGACGGCGTCTAAATGAAAGTTGTAGTAATTGTAATACCAACATGTGTATATAAAGAACGTAGAAAACGGAGCTCGTACACGGAAGATACGGACGAAACTTAGGGCCTACTCTACGATAAAACCCCTATAAATAAAGGGTGAATCCTTCATATTTTTTTCACACCATAAGACTTTGTTTCTCTCTCTAACTTCTCTCTAGACTCCCAAAACCCCTCTAAATCCCTAGTAACCTCAAGTTTCTAGAGGAAAGACCCGGAGCGCCCGAAGGCTCCGAGAAAAAAGGCTTTTCGGCTCAGAAGCTCTGCTCCAGCGGAACCCGGTTTTTAGCAAAATCCGCTGTAAGTGAGATACGCCTACCCTACTTTAAATATAGATTATATTTAAATATAATATCATTATTATGAATCTATAAATAAGATTTATCAGTGATTCAAAGTCGTTATACTGATTGATCTACTTACGGGGATGATGTCTAGGCTGTGATTTAGTGAGGTGTTTAAAGTGGGATTTCCAAACAGTATACTTCGTATACCAAACGGACCCTACCTGGTTGTCCCTTACTTGATATATCATGAAGCAATAAACATTAGACTAAAATCTACTGGTAATAATACTAGGTTTCGTCGAAGGAATTTATATTGTTAAGAAGCGAAGCGCTGTCTGAGGTTGGAATCATCACTTTAACAAGTGAGTGCATAGTTACTTTCATCTTACACATAGATATGAAGTATTTAATATAAATTAAGTGTTATGTGTGCATATTATCTGTGTTCTTGATATATATGTTGGATGAACAAAAATATACATGTTTTATTTATCTTAAACTGTATATGTATTTTATACCTATAATTATTATGGGTAGAAGATGGGTAGATTAAAGATGAGATAAATGATGAGCGATGAAAGATGAGATGAATGATGAGCGATGATATATGAGTGGTAAAATATGGTGAGAAGCGTTGAGCCAAGCGATGACCCAAGCGATGGTCCTGTCATCTAGCAGAGTATAGATGGCAACCACAGACTATTCTAGACAGTCCAGTGGAACACTAGCAGGCTCGCAACCTGCAGGTGTTGTGAACGATGTGTTCACCTGGTGTACTCTAAAAAACCCATTGACATGTATTGCGGGTGGACTCCCAAAAATAATAATGTCGATAAATGAGATAAACCCTGGTAGCTATGGATTTAGCGCCCGTTGGATGAACCCTGGCAACTATGGATTTAGTGTCTGATATATAAACCCTGGCGACGATGGACTTTGCACCTATTCCTTAGGACAATCCTTAGGAATGAATGAACAAAGAGTAGCTGGTTCTTAGGGTAGATCCTTAAGAGTAAAGAATATAATGGAGATGGGTAATTGGGTTGATTGTTTGATGTTTAAACATAATAACTATATTATTGTGGGTTGAAGCCCTATGTACTCACCAGGTTTCCCAACCTGACCCACTCAGTTTAATTATATCACAGGTGTCGATATAAAGCTACATTACACCGAGAGATTAAAGAGATGTAGATCACTAGTGTAAACGAAAGTAAGTTCTGTTTATGCTTATGTTTCTGTATTGACGATGACATCCCAAAGTTAAAAAAAATACATTTATTCGGAAATGTTTTGGTAACATATTTATCGTGTTTTTCTGGGAACAAATTCCGCAACATATTTCTTTAAAAGATACTCTGATTTTCAAAATAAAGCATAAACAAATCGGTATTTTCTGGCCGCAAAAATAGGGATGTCACAGCACCCTATTTAAGGACCTTAACATTTCATTGTGGCCTCCCTCATCGCCTCTCTCAGTCCAGCAAAACCCTAATTTGAGATTTTGAGCTTTGTGAGTGTGTGTAAGTGAAATATGAGTGATTCTTTGGTATTTTCTTGAAGGAGTAGAAGCTAGAAGTGCTTGGTTGAGGAATGAGCTTTGGATCCAGAAGAAGAACTTCATTTCCAGCTCATCTGAGGTATAAAGTCTATACCTTGTCTATTTGTTCACTATATCTCTTCATGGAGTAGTTTTGGGATTTTAGGAGCATATTGTGGAACCATTCATGGATGCTAGCATGTTTTGGTGTTTTGAGTTCATATCTGGAACCTTTGAGGGACTCCAAGGCATACAGGTGCCAACTTTATGGCCATGGGAGTCCCATGAAACTTGTGAACCACATTTTAGGGCTTTTTGAGCTAAATAACCCATGCATGAACGTAAAGTTTGAAACTTTACGTGATATATCAACCCTAGGGAGCCAAATCTACGTTTTGGATGCATTAAGCCCGACTAAAATCGACTGTATGGATTTAGACTATGGGGGACTCGACGAGTTGTTCATACAACTCGGTGAGTTGGGTCGTGGTCCCCCAACCTTTTATGTTACTGAGCAAACTCGTTGAGTCTAGAAGATGACTCAGCGAGTTGCCCATGATTTGGGTTATGAAGATTGAGGAACTCGACGAGTGCAAGGAGGGACTCGGCGAGTTGTAGGTAAAAGGTCCTGACTATGCTTTGAGGATGAACTCGGCGAGTTCATGAAAGGACTCGACGAGTAGGATCGGGATTTCAGGGTTTTATGGATTATGGAACTCGACGAGTTGATGGACCAACTCGGCGAGTTGCGTCGACCAGGATGTTGTCTTTGACTTTGACCATTTACCAGAGTTGACCCTTAGAGCGGTAATGAGTATGAAAGGGGTAATTAAAGGAGATAATTATGTGTAGGAGTTTGAGAGGAGTTGATCCAGGAGCCTCCGACAGTTCAGCTACTTCACGACATTGAGGTGAGTTACCTTCCAGTAGAAGTGGGTCTAAGGCCACAATGTCGACCCACTAGTAGGAGTTGTTAGTTAGATGATTGTCTTCGTGATAATTGTCTGGTATGCCACTATCAGTTATGATATATGTGCTAGTATGTTATGTTACTATGTGGTAGTGGTTGAAAGATACCGACGGGAAGCCAGCGCCCAGTTATGCTAGGCAGTTACCGGTTGAAAGATACCGAAAGGGAGCCCAACTCCCAGTTATTCTAGGCAGTTACCGGTTGAAAGATACCGAAGGGGAGTCCAGCTCCCAGTTATGCCAGACAGTAACCAGTTGAAAGATACCGAAGGATAGGCATTATGTGTTTATATGGTATGTGGTATGATGGGGGAACTCACTAATCTTTGTGCTTAAGGTTTTCAGTTTTGGTTTCAGGTACTTCATCTTCGAAGGGAAAGGAGCCGACACGGTAGCAGCACATCACACACACGATTTTCCGCATATGAGATTTATGGGATTTGTACTTTGACATTGTTTTATCATGATATGATTTGACTATTGATGCTCTGGTTTTGATATGAATTGATACTATGGTTGTTCTCAGACAAATGGTTTTATAAGTATTATATTTAAAAATGAAAATTTTTGGTCATGATTCTTGGGATGTTACAAGTTGGTATCAGAGCCTTGGTTTGAGGGATTAGGACAAACCTTCGGGTGTCTTGAATCAAATTGAGGATTTGAAAAGTTTTTACAAAAATAAATTTTCTAAAAATTAAAATTAAGGTATTTGAGAAAGAACAAGGAATGTGATGCGTGCAATCGTCCGAGCTCAAGTAAGTTTTCCTCAAGATACCCATACATGTTTGTGATGTTATATGATAAGATTATGAGAACTGCATGCTAGATTATGGCTGAGGATCTAGGAAGGGTGCCTTATATACCTGTTGTATGTGTATGAGAACTGCATGCTAGATTAGGGCTAAGGATCTAGGAAGATGCCTTATGTGCCTGCTATATGTGCTTATTGAATCACATGCTATAACTGATTAGACAGTGATATGATGGCTTGAATAGGATATGCTTGATTTGGTTACTCAATGCTTGAATGCTGCTTGCTTTGTGCTTTTAGGAGTTCTAATTATCTTTAACTAACTAGTAAACGAATACGTTAAGTTACATATTGCAAGGACTAAATAATTTCAGAATGTTAGGTCTAGCCCTATTTCACAACTATTGTTTAAGTCCAACCGTTGTAGGGTAGGACCACTCATTCGAAGAATTATCTGGTCTTAGTGATATGTAATGGTATTCGCAAGCTAGTTAGGTAAAGGTAGCAGGAATTCCTTATGCAACTGATGGCAGAGAGTAGGTCGGAGAGTTACCCTAGGGTAATCCTAGGATGAGATTATTACAACGAGCAGTGGTAGTAGAAGGGACTTGGTGAAGTCAAGGCAATCCTTGAGGAAAGTACGAATAGATGTGGAAGGTAGTATGGGCCCGTACTACTGAAAGCAGAGGATCCGTACTCGAGGCAAGGAGGGCTGAGATAGAACTAGGGAACTTGTAGAGTATGTGAGACCTCTCGAGGTTATGTATGACCTTGAGGATTATGTGTTTTGTTTCAGAATGGTGGTGACACGTCACAGAGCGAGAGGTTTAGGATCAGGTTCAGCTTCGGGTTCCGAGCCAGTCGATGAGGGATTGCGCGAGTTCATCACGTCTGAGATTACGAGAGGTGTCCTTGAGGCGACCCTGGTAGTTTTTGGGTCGATAAAGGAAGGGATCATTGAGCTGATGAAGGATCGTCTCAGGGCGTTCAGGAGCGACATAGCATATAGCCAGTCAGGGACATGCACACTCTCCTTCAAGGATTTCAGAGGATGTGGTGCGCCAGACTTCCACGTGGTGAAGGACCCCATCATGTCCAGGAGGTGGATTGCAGACATGGAGTATGCTCAGCTGAGGAGCTTCTGTCCTGAGGGGTCGAAGGTCTGGTATGTTGCAGGATGTTTGAGGGACCGAGCTCGAGATTGGTGGGAGGCAGTTAGTGACACATTGGGAGCCCCAACCATTGAGGTTATGACCTGGTCGGACTTTGTGACCTGGTTTAGGGCTGAGTTTGCGCCGGTTGTGGAGCTTCAGCAGTTGGCCAAGGAGTTTATGGATATGAGGCAGACGACGGAGTCGGTGGCGGAGATTACTGCCAAGTTTAGGGAGAGGGCCTTACTGGTGCCTCAGTACGCGGGGGATGAGGAGATGCGGAAGACCCGCTACCACAGCATGTTGAGAGCTAACATTCGGAAACATGTCAGCTACTCGGCATGCCCGACATTGGATGACATGATTGCGAAGGCGATGGAGAGGGAGATTGACATAGAGCACATCAGGAAGAGGAAGGCGGAGACTGAGCAGGGTACTGGGGTTTCAGGGAAGAAACCCAAGGGATTCGACTCTAGTTCGAAGGGCCATCGGGGCCGGAGCCGATGTGGGAAATGCGGCAGGTCACATGAGGGAGTTTGTCGGACTGGAGGATTGGGCTGTTATAAGTGCGGCAAGACTGGACACTTTGGCAGGGATTGTACTGCCCCTACTCCCACCTTTTAGACATCAAACCTGATTTGCTTTCATTGCAATCAGAAGGTCCATAAAAAGGCCAACTGTCCTCGACTGACATCAGGAGCGCCAGTGGCGACGCCAGCTCCAGTGACCCTGCAGATCACGGATGGACGACAAGACAAGACAGATGCTCCAGTGGTGAGGAGTCGGGCCTTCCAGCTAACCGCCGAGGAGGCGCGTGCCGCACCGGATGTGGTGACATGTATGTTTTCTTCTCCCCAACTCTTATTACATGTCGGTTATGATATTTATGTGTTTTGTTTAGGATCGTTCCTTGTGAACGACATTCCAGTTCAGGTATTATTTGACTTGGGGGCTACCCGATCATTTGTCTCTCTTGTTCTTAGCAAGAGGTTTTCTGAGTCTTCATGCATGTTAGATTGTCCTTTAGAGGTTGAGATTGCTGACGATGGATCTGTCCGGGCATCAGAGGTTTTAAGAGATTGCGTTTTGAGGTTGTATGACGAGCGTTACCTCGTGGATTTTGGTTCCCATTCCGTTGCGTGGGAACAAGGTTATCATCGGCATGGATTGGTTGAGCCCTAATGGGGCAGTGATCGACTGTGCGTAGCAGTTGGTGCGTGCAAGACCCCAAGTAGGGGAGAGCTGGTGATTCAGGGCGAGAGGCCGCAGCGTGGACTAGCTATGTGTTCGGCAGTGAGGGCTAGACGCTACCTTCAGCAGGGTTGCGCAGGGTATGTCGCCTACGTTATGGATACCCGGGAGGCGGGTAAGGCTACTGTGAGTGATGTACCAGTGGTGCGAGAGTACCCGGACGTATTTCCAGAGGAGCTGCCTGGGATACCTCCGGAGAGACAGGTGGAGTTCAGTATCGACTTAGTCCTTGGTGCGGCTCCGATAGCCAAGGCACCATATCGCCTGGCTCCTCCCGAGATGCATGAGTTGTCTACACAGCTGCAGGAGCTGTTAGACAAGGGATTCATTAGGCCGAGTAGTTCGCCCTGGGGAGCCCCGATTATGTTTGTGAAGAAGAAGGACAGGTCGCATCAGATGTGTATAGACTACCGGGAGCTGAACAAGGTAACGATGAAGAACCGTTAGCCACTGCCGATGATTGATGATGTCTTGGATAAGCTACAGGGGGCATCTTGGTTTTCCAAGATAGATTTGCGTTCAGGTTACCACCAGATGCGAGTCAGAGATGAGGATGTACAGAAGACTGCTTTTCGGACTCACTATGGCCACTACGAGTTCGTGGTGATGCCCTTCGGGCTCACCAATGCTCCTGCTGCGTTCATGGACCTTATGAACCGCGTATGTAGACTGATGTTGGATCGGTCTGTGATAGTATTCATTGATGATATCTTGGTTTACTCCAAGACGCAGGAGCAGCATGAGGAGCACTTGCGAGAGGCATTGGATACCCTGAGGAGGGAGAGCTTGTACGCCAAGTTCTTCACGTGCGAGTTTTGGTTGCGCGAGGTGCAGTTTCTGGAGAACCTTGTCAACCAAAACGGTATTCTAGTCGACCCGACCAAAGTGGAGGTCGTGATGAGATGAGAGGTTCTGAAGTCTCTATCTGAGATTCGGAGTTTCCTCGGGTTAGCAGGCTATTACCAGAGATTCATTCAGGACTTCTCCAAGATAGCAATACCCTTGACCCGACTGACGAAGAAGGCCATTGTATTTCGATGGGGGCCTGAACAGCAGGCAACGTTCGAGACGCTGAGGCAGAGGTTATGTGAGCCGCCGATCTTAGCCCTGCCAGAGGGTGTGGATGATTTTGTAGTGTACTGCGATGCGTCCATTTCAGGCTTGGGCGCAGTCTTGATGCAGAGGGGGCACGTCATCGCCTACGCCTCGAGGCAGCCGAAGCCTCACGAGGCGAACTACCCAACGCACGATCTAGAGTTGGGGGCGGTTGTCTTCGCCCTCAATATTTGGCGACACTACCTCTATGGGGTCCGTTGTACCATTTACACGGATCACAAGAGTTTGAGGCACCTCATGGATCAGCCAAATATGAACATTAGGCAACATTGGTGGCTAGTGGTGAAGGATTACGACTGTGAGATCCTTTATCAACCGGGGAAGGCCAATGTTGTGGCCGATGCACTTAGCCGCAAGGAAGCCCCGATTAGAGACATCTGTCTGAGGATGACAGTAGTGACTCCGCTTCTCGAGCAGATCCGAGATGCCCAGCAGGAGGCTATGAAGGAGGAACATCGAAAGAGCGAGTGTATTATGGGTCAGGTTTCCTCCTTCGACTATGATAGTTGCGGGTTGTTGTCACTCCATCGTAGAGTGTGGGTACCGTATCATGGAGGTGTGCGCTAGGTTTTGATGGAGGAGGCACACAAGTCCTGGTTTTCTATCCATCCCGGGGCGACGCAGATGTACATAGATCTTCGTTTTGGTTACTGGTGGCTCTTCATGAAGCGGGATGTAGCTTGGTATGTTGAGAGGTGCTTGACCTGCAGGAAGTTCAAGTCAAGCACCAGAGGCCTCACGGCAAGACACAGCCGTTGGATATCCCTATGTGGAAATGGGAAGATATTACTATGGATTTCATCACAAAGCTTCCCAGGACCGCAGAATGGGTGGATTCGATTTGGGTCATCGTGGATCGGTTGACCAAATAGTGCCCATTTCATACCGATCCAGGAGAGCATCTCGGCCGAGAAGCTGGCAGAAATCTACATCAGAGAGGCAGTAGCTCGACACGGAGTGCCAGTTTCCGTGATTTCTGACCGAGACGTGCTATTCACTTCCATATTCTGGAGGGAATTTCATGACAAGTTGGGTACTCGTCTGTATTTTAGCATAACTTTTCACCCTCAGACAGATGGTCAGAGTGAGCCGACCATCCAGACTTTGGAGGACATGCTGCGGGCATACATTCTAGACTTCGGTGGTAGCTGGGATACCTACATTCCCTTGGTAGAGTTTTCCTACAATAATAGCTACCACACGAGCATCGACCGTCCTCCATTCGATATGTTATATGGAAGGAAGTACAAAACCCTGATATGTTGGGGTGAGGTTGGACAGAGGGTCATGGGGAGTATCGAAGTGATATTCAAGATGACAAAGAGGATCCAGCAGGTCCAGAGCAGGCTTCAGACTGCTCAGAGTCGGTAGAAGAGCTACGCCGACAGACGCCGATCGGACCTGGAGTTCCAGGTCGGGGATATGGTTCTCCTGAAGGTGTTACCTTGGAAAGTTGTCATACGGTTCAGAAAGTGGGGCAAGTTGGGCCCCATGTACATTATTCCTTTCAGGGTTGCAGCCCGGGTGGGAAAGGTGGCATATAGGCTGGATCTGCCAGCCGAGCTTAGTCAGATCCACAATACCTTTTCATGTCTCCCAGTTGCGGAAGTGCCTGGTAGATGACTGTATGGTGGTACCTCTAGAGGATATTCAGGTGGATGACTGCCTGAACTACATCGAGCGGTCGGTAGCCATCGTCCATAGGAAGATGAAGGATCTGAGGAACAAGAAGGTCGATTTAGTGAAGGTGCAATGGCAGCACCGCAAGGTCTCAGAATGGACTTGGGAGCCAGAGGACGAGATGAGGGAGCACTACCCCGAGCTATTCCCAGACGTAGCAGACTTCGAGGACGAAGTCTAAAATAAGCAGGGGAGATTTGTAACGCCCGGTTTCTGGTATGTATTTTAATTAGAATTATTCACTTTTGCAAAGGGACTCGACAAGTTGGAGGCCCCAAAATCGTCGAGTAGGAATGGGATTTTTGGACGCAGGACTTGAAGTCTACTCGACGAATTGAGAAGCCTCAAATCGACGAGTAGAGCTGCCAGAGCGAAACCCTAATTTTCAGGGTTTGCACCCTATTTAAGGACCTTAACATTTCATTGTGGCCTACCTCATCGCCTCTCCCAGTCCAATAAAACCCTAATTCGAGATCTTGAGTTTTGTGAGTGTGTGTAAGTGAAAAAAGGAGTGATTCTTTGGTATTTTATTGAAGGAGTAGAAGCTAGAAGTGCTTGGTTGAGGGAAGGAGCTTTGGATCCAAAAGAAGAACTTCATTTCCAGCTCATCTGAAGTATAAAGTTGATACCTTGTCTATTTGTTCACTAAATCTCTTCATGGAGTAGTTTAGGGCTTTTAGGAGCATATTGTGGAACCATTCATGGATGCTAGCATGTTTTGGTGTTTTGAGTTCATATCTGGAACCTTTGAGGGACTCCAAGGCATACAGGTGCCAACTTTATGGCCATGGGAGTCCCATGCAACTTGTGAACCACATTTTAGGGCTTTTTGAGCTAAATAACTCATGCATGAACGTAAAGTTTGAAACGTTACGTGATATATCGACCCTAGGGAGCCAGATCTACGTTTTGGATGCATTAAGCCTGACTAAAATCGACTGTATGGATTTAGACTATGGAGGACTCGACGAGTTGGTCATACAACTCGGTGAGTTGGGTCGTGGTCCCCCAACCTTTTCTGTTACTGAGCAAACTCGTTGAGTCTAGAACATGACTCAGCGAGTTGGCCATGGTTTGGGTTATGAAGATTGAGGAACTCGACGAGTGCAAGGAGGGACTCGACGAGTTGTAGGTAAAAGTTCCTGACTATGCTTTGAGGATGAACTCGACGAGTTCATGAAAGGACTCGACGAGTAGGATCGGGATTTCAGGGTTTTATGGATTATGGAACTCGATGAGTTGATGGACCAACTCAGCGAGTTGAGTCAACCAGGATGTTGACTTCGACCAGGATGTTGACTTTGACTTTGACCATTGACCAGACTTGACCCTTGGAGCGGTTATGAGTATGAAAGGGGTAATTAAAGGAGATAATTATGTGTAGGAGTTTGAGAGGAGTTGATCCAGGAGCCGAGGACAGTTCAACTACTTCACGACATTGAGGTGAGTTACCTTCCAGTAGGAAGTGGGTCTAAGGTCACAATGCCGGCCCACTAGTAGGAGTTGTTAGTTAGATGATTGTTTTCGTGATAATTGTCTGGTATGCCACTATCTGTTCTGCTATATGTGCTAGTATGTTATGTTACTATGTGGTAGTTGTAAGGGGTGAAATAGTCCCCGGTTATCGGTTGAAAGATACCGAATGGGAGGCCAACACCCAGTTATGCTAGGCAGTTACCGGTTGAAAGATACCGAAAGGGAGGCAAGCGCCAAGATATGCTAGGCAGTTACCGGTTGAAAGATACCGAAGGGGAGTCCAGCTCCCAGTTATGCCAGAAAGTTACTGGTTGAAAGATACTGAAGGATAGGAATTATGTGTTTATATGGTATGTGGTATGATGGGGGAACTCACTAAGCTTTGTGCTTACGGTTTTCAGTTTTGGTTTCAGGTACTTCCTTTTCGAAGGGAAAGGAGTCGGCACGGTAGCAGTGCATCACACACACGGTTTTCCGCATATGAGATTTCTGGGATTTGTACTCTGACATTGTTTTATCATGATATGATTTGACTATTGATGCTCTAGTTTTGATATGAATTGATACTGTGGTTGTTCTCAGACAAATGGTTTTATAAGTATTATATTTAAAAATGAAAATTTTTGGTCATGATTCTTGGGATGTTACATTAATATTCTTCAACAAAACTCCAAATTGTATCATATTCAAACTAGAGCCACTGATTTCTTTGATTCCATATTTTTTCAGATCAATCTTATCATAATCGAAGATTTAACATATCAAATTTGAACATTAACCAATATCATATGTTCTTCGGTTTGTTCATCAGCAAGAATTTAGTATAGTCTCCAACCAATCGAATTTCAACCAGATGTAACATGAAGAATGATCAATTCAGAACGAATAATCGATGGAAGTGTACATGAATCTAACCTAGTCGTATCCAGAATTAGAACAATCAAGTTATATCAAATCGATATAGAAAATTACTCTGATAAAATAGATTTTACATAATGAAAAATACAATCTCGATCATGAACCAAAATAGAGATGAAATATTGAATCGATTTCACAATCATAAAAGTAACCAAAATAGAGATGAAATATTGAATCGATTTCACAATCATAAAAGTAGCAAAGATTGATAAAGTGAAACATAATCACATATATGCTTGACTAAGAGCAGTGTTTCATCAAACTAAATAATCGATTAAATTAGTGTCAATCAGGAAAACGATTTGCAAGAATAACGAGGATTTGTACATCAAAAACGTTGTCAATCAAATTTTGATCGGTCATGAACATTATCACAACACTGGGCTCAAAGTAATTGATTCATGGACCTTGTACGACAAAATAATTTGATTTTGATTTTGGGTCGAATGAACAATAAGAGAATGAAGTTTGCGTTTTTAGCAATTAAGGTTGGATCAAATGAACTTTGATAGAATTTTGGGCTTAAAACCGATATGAACAGTATCAAAGTTTTGGGTTGAATCAAAACAAATGGATCGAATAAAAAATATTGGATCAACAATTTGGAATGAAAAGAAATAGATCCAATGGAGAGACTCACCAAAGATTTCAAATCTTTTGTCGATTACATAAAAATGTTGTCATCTAGGATCGCTGATCTTGAAATAGTTTCTTAAACCTCCAAGATCAAACTCTAATACCACATGTAGGATCCCATTGAAACGACAAATACGAAATTAAGAAGTAATGCATAATCGAAATACACGAATTAATGTTTAACCACAAGATGTATAGATAACGGAGTAGTACAAAATTTGTAGAAACATGTGCTTGTTTAACTACAATACTCTATCTCTCCCTCTATTTAGACTAAACTACTCATCTATATAATGTGAGCTCTCTCAACCTACAAAGAATACAAAACTGGTATTTATAGGCTAGCTCAACCCATAAGGACTTCCACATGAGAAACCTTCCATATCGAATATGGAAAACCTTCTAAGTCAACATCCCACGGAGAGCTTTGCACCCCAACAGAAGGAAAATTCAGATATTGTTTTATATTGTTTCTTTGTTGAAACTTATTGTCTTGTATTTATGCCAAAACCCTTTTTATATATAGTTTAACCATGAAATGGAAGATGAGACTATTAAAAATCATAAAGAAGCATGTGAAAATTGAACTATGAGCATATTAGAATATTTTGTAAATGGTAATCTCTTGGATTACATAATATAAAAATAGATTTAAATGTAAGAAGTTGATTCGGTTATTTTTCTAAATAAAAATGTTGAATTCAACAAAAAATAACACATAAAGATCAAATGATCATTTTTATCATTCAACAATGCAATTTAGAAGTTCAAAAAAAAGCAACCCTTACTCATAATATGTCTATATATCAAAAAAATGCATTTTTTCAAATTACGATTACTAAAAGACAAAATTGCAAGAATGGTCAATGTGGTATGTCACAACTCGCAAGTTTGGTCCAAAAAGGTTTGGACTCGCGCCAGTGGTCCAAAAGTTTGATTTTGTAGCGAGTTTGGTCCAAAATTTTCAAAACTTTTTATAAATACATAATTGCCCTTGGTATTTTTTTAAAACAAAAAGGAAAAAGAAAAAGGAAAAAGGAGAAAGAAAATACATCTTTCTCTCTCTCCCTCTCCCTCCCCCCTCACACACACACACACACACACACTCTCTCTCTCTAGACCACACAACATCCACTATGAAACAGTCAAAAAACAACCAATTTCTTTTTTGGAACACATACTCATAACACACAAAACTCATTTTGTTTATAGATTTGTTCTTTAGATGTTGATTTATGGGTTTCTAAGTTCCAGGTTTTTTCTTCAAAAAATTTGGGTTGTGTATGTTCTTGTGTTCTAAAAATCGAAAAATGATATCATGTGTGTTCTTGGTCTGCAAGTAGATAAACATACACCTCCATCCAGTCATCGTCTTCTTCACCCATCTACGATCACTACTACACCCCTTACCTCCGACCATTGCTACACCCCGTCACCATGCTCGTCGAGTTCATATATGTTCAGGTTTGTGGCTCGATTTTCATACATGTTTAGATATGTGGCTTGAGGACGCGTCAAATCTCTTTCTTTGCTAGTTTGCCCTTATTTTCCGACGTCGTTGCCCTCAGATCGTGAAGACGAAACAAATTGGAGATGGTGCGACGCTAGGGTTTTTTAACCCCTTGATGCCCTCAGATATGGGTTTTGAGTGTTCATCAGTTTTCATGTGTGTGTGTTCATCTGAACATTTAGAGTTTTCTTGTCGTCATCCCGTGATGCTTATCAGATCGGTGTCGCCGGAGAAGGAGAGACACGGTGGACAATTCATCAGATCTCGAAGACGGAGAAAGAGAGACTTCGTGTGTTCAGGTGACGATGTGTGTATATCTTGGTTCCATTCTAAACCACTAAACTCGATCTCTTTCATGGTTACAAGTTTAGGATTTAGGAAATTCTTAGTTTTGTATGTTAGATTTATTGTTTGTGTGTTCATATGGAGAGAAGGTATGTTCATCAGGAGAGAGAGATTTTATTTTTGTTTAATTTTTAAGTGTTTTTTAATTGTTGTAATAAAACAAAAATGAAAAATAAAATAATAAAGGGAAAATCCGTCATTATAAAAAAGTTCACAAAAAATTGGACCAAACTCGCAACAAAATGAAAAGTTTAGACCACAGTTCAAACTTTTTTAGACGAAACTTGCGAATTTTAACATAACGCAGAAACATTTTTACAATTCTGTCTTACTAAAATTAGGGTCTTTAAAATGGATATGAATTAGGCCTAAAAGCATGAGCCCCAGATTCCCATCTTATATTTCACTGGTTGAAAAAGATTGCAGCAAGATTTGAATTTTGAAGCACCGTAGCCGAAAAAAACAGATACATACAGAATGAGGAAGTTCTATCCATGGCCCGTTTTCTTCAAGAGGGAGTTCAACCGTATGTAACATCCCAAAAATACAACCCAAAAATTTTCGTTTGAAAACTTTATTAAACCATAATATCAAATATTAAAAGATAAATACATGGATCATGCGTCTCAAAATGTCATAATAAGTTTATCCAATCAACTGTTGTCAAAACATATCAAAATATCCGAATAAAACTCCCAGGACGAACTGAAGTTGTGGTGTGTGCCATGCCATCATCCCGAGCTCTTCCCCTTACTAGCGGAAGTACCTGAAACCAAAAACTGAAACTGTAAGCACAAAGCTTAGTGAGCTCCCCCAAACTACACATACCATACAATAACATATAAAGCAACTACTGGGCCTTGCCCACTTCATCGGACCAAAGTCCGGGACTAACCAGGGCCCTGCCCTCTGCATCGGACCGAAGTCCGGAACTAACCAGGGCCTTGCCCTCTGCATCGGACCGAAGTCTGGAAACTGCATCGGACCGAAGTCCGGAACTAACCAGGGCCTTGCCCTCTGCATCGGACCGAAATCCGGAACTGACTGAACATAGCATAGCATAATCATAACTACTAGCATAAACACATATACTGCATACTACATCGGACCGAAGTCCGGAACACATAACACAAAGACATGCTTGAATCACAAAGACATCAAGCACACTGAACTACTGCATCGGACCGAAGTCCGGAACTACTGCTAACTTAAACGGGCCGGCATTGTGGCCGTAGACCCGTTCCTACTGGAAGGAAAACTCACCTCGTAACGTTGGCTGCTGAGATGCTAAATCTGAAACTGGCTGACTGCTGCTCCGAAACTCCCCGGATACAATCCCATAAACACTAACTCAGATACTGATAATTGTTTTCAGGGTAAAATGACTATTTTACCCCTGGTCAAAGTCAACTTCCTGGTTAAAGTCAACTTCCTGGTTGACTCTACTCGCCGAGTCCTACTATGAACTCGCCGAGTTCCCGGACTCACACTTCTCTAACTCGCGACTCGACTCACCGAGTCGGGACGTAGACTCGCCGAGTCCCTCTACTTCCAGATCCTTGTTCTAACTCACTGAGTCCTCTTCCACTCGCTGATTCAACTCATAACTCTAAAATCGGAGAAATCAGGAGTTTGCGCTTCGACTCGCCGAGTCCAAGAACAACTCGTCGATCCTATGCATGTCCTCACTAAACAGTTGATTCTAATCGATTCCAGTGCATCCAATTCATAGATCTGAGCTTCTAGGGCCGATATAACACGTAAAGTTGCCAACTTTACGTACATGTATAGAGGTATGAAGCTAAAACACCAAAATAAGCTAGAAATGGGAACCTAGGGTTTGGAACAAGGCCTTGCTTTGCATAGAGGTAGCTACTTTGAGCTCTTGGGGCTCAATGATGTCCAGATCTATAGCTCACTACCCTAAGGGAGCTCCAATCTCGAGTTTGGACCTTGAAATGTCCCAAAAATGGCAAAACAAGCATATATGAAGATCTACCATGAAAATGAACAAGGTAGAGGCTTTATTACCAGATGAAGTAGCAAATGGAAGCTATCTTCCGGATCTCCTTCTTCTCCTTTGCACCTTCTCTCTTTCCTTCTCTTCTACACTTCCAAGAATACACCAAAACACTCAAAATCAAGAAGGAATCACTCAAACTCACCAATGGAGGCTAGGGTTTTGAGGGGGGGGGGGGGAACGCTCTAAGGGTGCTGGAGGCTGGGATGGGGGCTATAAGGACGTTTAAATAGGGTACAAACCCTAAGGATTAGGGTTTCATCCAGACTGGCCTACTCGTCGAGTCCAGGCGCGGACTCGCCGAGTAGATCACTTAAAACCCCCGTCCAACCTGGCATCTACTCGACGAGTTAGGACTGTTGGGTTTTCTACGCATCAAATACACTCTAAAACTAGGTAGCGGAAAAATCGAAACAACGATATACCTAAGTGTACATGCAACCTATGGATCTATGGCTTCATGCTAATTACATCAACCCTAGAAAACTAAAACATAAGTAAGAAAACATACCTCTTATGTAGCTCTTGATCTCCATGCTTGAGATCTTGAACCTCCATGAAGTTGCTTGGATGAAAGGATCCAAACCAGAATCCCTCTAATGGTATCACACCCAATGACACCAAAGAGTGGAATAAAAATAACTAGGAGAAGGGTCAATTTCACAAACCCAAAAGGGTTAGAAATCGTCCCTAAGAGGGGGAGGAAGAAGGGATGGCGAAACTTCAAGCCAGGGTGCAAGGAGGAATGAAATCCCTAAGGCCCTATTTATAGCCTTGGATGCCTCCTAGGGTTTAGTACTCCTTCCCATGTGGGATGGAGGCCTAACCACGAAATTTCACTCCTTTCCCATGTGGGATGGAGTGATTTTCATCCAACCCTAATTCCATAAGGTTCTGGAACATTCCTGATTAACCAACTATCGATTAATGAACATTCAACCTTTTAATTAATTAAACTGTTAATTAATTCCCAAAATATATTTCCAAAATATATTTCCAATTAGTTTCTAATTAATTATTAACCATAATAATTAATAAACCAATTTCTCCTTTATTTATTCTACTCAATTTGGGTCTTGAGGGCAACCCAAAAGGACCCTGCTATTATTAGAAATATTAGCAATAGTTAATGACCTTGGACATTATTCCAACAGTCTCCCACTTGGACAAGTCATCAACTATATGAGGACCAATATTTCTCAATAATCAACAGAGAGTTAGCCATCCAATGCAACTACCGAACTCTTGATCTAATCCAGATTCAGCCCTAGATAAGTGATCAACTATCCCTTCGTTCTATGATATCTGTATGAATTCGAGACATGTATAATGGTCAATCTCAAGAATTCAATATTATGTTTCCCGATATAGATTTGTGACGACTGCATCTGACTACTAAATTGAACACATCAATTCCAGTCAGGGCTCGGCCAAGCACTTTAGATGTCAGCACCAAATCATCGAGGGGCCCATAGATATCGCTTCTCCTATTAAGGCAGAAGGAACGAATAAACTTCGACTACATAGTTTTTGTCTATTTCATCATGTCACACATGGACATACCCTTTATAACTACCAGTTACGGTTAGCGTTGGAGTAGACCAATGCATAACAAAATCATAGAGCAAAACCCCACATGTATCTAGGTTTGAAGAATAGAAGATATTATCGTCTTAAAATTACTCGTGACTGAATCCATGAAGTAATCTCTAAGCGTGGGTTGGTCCAATACTTAAATCTCTATTAAGCACTCATGAGTGTTAGCGCAATCACTATGTTATGTCCGATCAATATAGACAATCCACTAATACTCATGACAATCTTGAATCACTACTTACTTCCAAGAGTATGACCGACTGTGGACGTTTGAGTAAACTAATACTCGGGAAGTGGGTTCCAAACATGCAAAAGTGAGAATGTAGTGATAGGCTAATTGAAATGACCGAAATCCATCATATATTAAGATCACCACTTAATAATCGCCAAATCAAATTAAAACTTATACCGCTTACAGTTCTCGGGTTTTAAAACAAACCAAACTAAGAGTTTTTTAAGCCAATTCACTTGCAAATTTAATGTCTCTCGACTATGTCTGACTGTCAGACTTGGTCAATGACATCGGCTTATGGAATGGATCGACAAGATTATCTTTCGATATGAATCATTGACTATGATGTCTTTACATTTGACTTACTATCAAATGTGTTGGTACTTACTGAGTATGTTTCATGTGAGCTCGTATGACTTGGGATCCATACTCGAGGTAAGTTCACCCAAAGTCACAAGAAACTTCATAAGGACCATCAATGATTGAATTTCAACAAAGATGTCACTAATGAATCTCTTTCAGTCACATTGTCCACTTTGCAATTTAACCAACTACAATATACTCTAAGTATGTTAAATCCACTATGGTGTATTACCTGGTACTCTTTCAAGCTAATATATCACCATTCAGTAAAAGCACGAATTCCGACTGCGAACGGAATTGCCTTTATTAGTGCGGAACTTAGCATCAATGTAACTCTTACAATGATCTCTTCCATACTGTCAATATCATCTCTTCTATCCTCCAAGGACACTTAAGAATGTTCTTGATCTTGATTCATTGATTCTTGCCAAATTGATCTAATCAAACTTGTCATGTTCAAGGCATACGAGTCATTAGATCAAGTACATGTCATGACATTTATGATCGATCCCATAGCAGAAGCATGTGGGACACGACTCATTTGCTTTAGCTCAATAGTAGAACTAGGACATTAACATTGCTCAATGTCATGCCAGCCTAAACTCCTTTTTGAGTTATGCATGTCGAGTTTCCTCAACATTCAATGTACTTTGGCTTAATCCAATAAATCACTTTGATCTATCTCCATAGATCCTTATTATGCACGTGTCTTGTATCTCCCATGTATATCATAGTGAAACAGTTCTCATACCAAGCCATGCTTTTACACCTGCTAAGTTAGAATATAGTTTCCTATAAATCGTACATTGTCTATGTACAATACAAGGGTGACTACAATGCTCCCACTAGCACTGACATATATATGGCTTATCTATGTTTCTCGAAATTCAAACTCCTTGAACTTTTCTCATTGAAACAAAGATTTCAATTACTCCCACTAGCTTTGACATATATATGACTTATCTTTATTTCTCAAAATTCAAACTCTTTGAACTTTCTCACTGAAATAATGATCCATCTTGCGAGATGCTTATTTCGTTCCATAAATGAACTTGTTAAGCTTACACATCCTTCAAAACCTATCTTAGTTTAATTATGTGTTTGTTCCTATCCATGATTGTCTCTACTTGAAGATCCACTTGCACCTTAGGGTTAAGGTCAAGTGCTAGATCTACCAAATAACAACATACATGGATTGAATCTCGCTTTCCAATTCCTCTTTCTATGTTGTAGCCTTTAGGGCCTACCATAGCTTCCGATAGCTGGTACACTCTGATTTCTATCTACCAGTGACTCAAATACCTTAGCAATATAAACTCTTATATAACTAGGTCCATGAGGTCTTCTATCATATCTATATGGAAAAATGGAAATATGTCAGTTTCCTTAATAGCTCTTTCAATTCCAAATTGAATGCTATGTCCAACTTTAGGCTCTTCGTTGGTTGACTCTTGAATCTTACCAAGATCAATGTGGCTCCCACTAGCCCTTTTAGAAATCAGCTCCCTCTCTTGGAAGACTGCCTTTTGAGCAACATGCACTTTGTTCTCAGAAGGTTGTTAAACAATTATCCAAAATGCTTGATGGGCTCTCCAACGAGATAACACATCTCTATTCAATGTCCCAGATTGTCGAGCGCTTCAACGACGAGCGTAAGCCTCATAATCGTAGACTTACATATATGGAAGTGAGGATAGAATCCCACTTCACATATCATAGAGTGTTTCAGGAACCTACTTAGTTGGCACAAGACCAAAGGACTTCTTGTAACACTATTCATGGTACAATCCACGATTTGTTAGCAAATACAGTGCGACTCATCTAGTACAAAATCAATGAACGATTTGTTTCTCTATCCAACTAACACTTCCTATTGGCAGTGTTTTGGGAGGAGACAGATCATGAAACTCTTTCACAATTACTTAGATGATCGATAAAGTTTGCACTGAGATTCTCACTATGAGTGTCTCATCCTATTGCCTAATTGATTCTCAACTTCACTTTATGAGAGCTCTGAACACCTGAAAGGTTTCAGACTCACATTCATACGAAGTTGGTATCACCATGTATTGCGATTAATCTGAACGGTCCATTAGTGTAAACTAATTCCAACAGATACTCACATCAACCAGTGAAACATTCATCATCTATCTTGATAAACAAGATTTGCATTTATCATGAGACTCGAGGTCAAATGATATCCAAAATCCAATCCAACTGGATACTTGGTAATGCATTTCTCGTTTATGTATCCAAGACTATGATTCCACAAATACATTTCACCCAAAACTTTGGATGTATTTGAATCAGTACATATTGTGGTCATTCTGAACGATCCATTAGTTGAACTAACATCAACATATATTCACAATAATACACCTTATTTAAATGTTCAAATCAACTTTGAAATATTGCTATTATACTAGTTTCATAGATTTCATGACTCTCTTTTAACATGTTAGAATGCTCCACATTTAAATAAGTCATAACTATCTCTTGAATCATGGTATAAACAATTTCACTTATAATACCATAGACTAAACATTTGAAGAGAATTGTCCTTTGATCCCATGAATGTAGCAAGGGCTTGACATTCATGATCAAATTATCTTCTCCATGTATCAATCTTCTTACTTCATTTTAGCAACTGCACATTCTTGCAAATGTCAGTAAAATACTCAAGGCTTAGAAGTAATGTTTTGATGGCATTATAAATCCATATATTTGATTGAATACAAAACATGGAAGAACTAGTCATATTTTGATCCAATGGAAAGTAGCACGGGCTCGTGATCCATGATTAAATTTAACTTCTTCATGTTCCAGTCCTTTCACCTCAAATATACATTTGGGCAAGTTTGATTTCTTAGTCCTTTTCTTGTTATGGAAACGAGCAACTATCAGAACATGTCTTAGAATAAGCCTTCCTTTGTCCTAGGTATTAGGGCCTAGATTAGGTATACCCACACTAATCGCCTTTTAAACCGTGTGCAATTGGCTTTCTTCTTCTTGACACTTCTATTAATGATAGTAAAATATGGGAGTGTTTTGAAGTTTGAGTTTCTATGACTGTCATGTTAATTCCAAAAGGAAACTTTAACATGCTCCACAACTCCTTCATGGTCATTCCAAGTTGTTCATATCAAAATCAAAATGAATTGATTATATGTACATGCCAGCTAGTCGATTAATCCTAGTCAACTCCTAACTCAAGGAAATTCCATTTTACTTCAATATGTCATTTTACAACGTACATTTGACAATTGCTCTTTCTAACACTTTAGAATGCAATGTTTGAAGTAACCAAGGAATAGCTTTAACAAAGGCATGATCTTTCTTTTCGTGTATGAGAACTACTCCCAAACTACGAACTTGACAAGATTGATCATCCTCATAGCTAATCCTTTCAAAGGTTTTATAGCAGTAGATTTTAGTGGATAAGGTTATAGACATCATTCAATAACAAATTCCATTATAGTTTGTTTTACTTATCCTTAGAAAATAATCACCCTAAATAAAATTATTTTATAAGGCTAGGATCCATATTTGGCTCCATGATGTGTAAAGGGATGCCGTAAACACACCATAAAGTTATTTAGGTAGGCAAAGCCTTTTGCCAATTTCGATCACCACGAAATTCCTAGATCTTTGAGATTCATTGACTATCAATGGCATGTTAATCTCGAATTATGTTCATCTCAAATTCAATGACGGGGTCGCCGCGGATCATTGAACAGATGGTGAATCGACCATACAAAACCGCATGGTCCCCGACTCAAGTTACGCTTGAGATTCGCGAGTTCCACATCATTCTCTACTTATACTCTCCAATTGACGTGCCGGTTAACCACGCGAGCTCCATCAACAAGTTATAAAGAGAATGTGCAACTTTTATGGATAACATAAAATTCACATTAAATAGATTGAGAATTAACCTTGCAAAATCGCATGGTCCCCGACTCTTGCGAGTTCCATATCATTCTCAACTATACCCTATATTGATGTGCCGGTTAACCACACGAGCTCCATCAACAGAATATAAAGAGAATGTGTAATTTTCATGGATAATATAAACTCACATTCTATTAATAAAACGGGATTTTGTTTTATACTTGTATTTAAAATACTTTTAGATTGACCATTATCACTATCAAACCCTTTCGGTAACTCCATTCACAAAATGCAATTGGGCGGTGAGGGTGGTAAGCGCGAAGCATATTAAAAACCGACCTCATTAGAAATCAAAGAGACCTCCTTAAGCCCCTACATTAGAACGGGTGAGCCTAGTCGATGTAAGACTGACAATGTCAATATTTAAACACGCGAGGGCGCATGTTGTAACTTTCTTATACATATAATAGACACAATTCTAATATATATAAATATAAGGGGTAAATTTAAAACTCTTTAAATTTAGTTGTCTATTATTAATTCTAATTAATTGCGAGGACGCAATGTAACAATTAATAAATCAGAAGGGGGTAATATTCAAATTTATAAATCTCTTTTATAAATAATATTAAATATTTAAATTCACTATTTAAATAATAGATAAATATTCAAATTCAAATAAACACATAAATATTCAAATTCAAATAAACATATTTAAACAATATTTATCTATTAATAAATATTCAAATTCAAATAAACACATAAATATTCAAATTCAAATAAACATATTTAAACAATATTTATCTATTAATAAATATTCAAATTCAAATAAAACATTTAAATAATATTTATCAATTTCCAGATTTAAAACATTTTAAAATTTGGTAATTATCCATATTTGATAAAGCTTCATATTTGAAAAATGGAAAAAATCTGAAAACCCTAATTCTGCTGAGCTCACGTCGTGAGCTCTAAGCTCTCACGTCATGAGCTGCGACTAAGGTATTATCAATTACGAATTTTTCAATAATCCTTCTACCATTCAATTTCAAACAAAGTTTTACAGAAAACATGGATCTAGGGTGAACATAACCATGAACCAATGGCTCTGATACCACTGTTGGGTTTTCTACGCATCAAATACACTCTAAAACTAGGTAGCGGAAAAATCGAAACAACGATATACCTAAGTGTACATGCAACCTATGGATCTATGGCTTCATGCTAATTACATCAACCATAGAAAACTAAAACATAAGTAAGAAAACATACCTCTTATGTAGCCCTTGATCTCCATGCTTGAGATCTTGAACCTCCATGAAGTTGCTTGGATGAAAGGATCCAAACCAGAATCCCTCTAATGGTATCACACCCAATGACACCAAAGAGTGGAATAAAAATAACTAGGAGAAGGGTCAATTTCACAAACCCAAAGGGGTTAGAAATCGTCCCTAAGAGGGGGAGGAAGAAGGGATGGCGAAACTTCAAGCCAAGGTGCAAGGAGGAATGAAATCCCTAAGGCCCTATTTATAGCCTTGGATGCCTCCTAGGGTTTAGTACTCCTTCCCATGTGGGATGGAGGCCTAACCACGAAATTTCACTCCTTTCCCATGTGGGATGGAGTGATTTTCATCCAACCCTAATTCCATAAGGTTCTGGAACATTCCTGATTAACCAACTATCGATTAATGAACATTCAACCCTTTAATTAATTAAACTGTTAATTAATTCCCAAAATATATTTCCAAAATATATTTCCAATTAGTTTCTAATTAATTATTAACCATAATAATTAATAAAACAATTTCTCCTTTATTTATTCTACTCAATTTGGGTCTTGAGGGCAACCCAAAAGGACCCTGCTATTATTAGAAATATTAGCAATAGTTAATGACCTTGGACACTATTCCAACAAGGACTACTACTCGTCGAGTAGCTCTTTATAAAAGACTTTTAATAAATTAATACGTACCAAGAACGGGGCGTTACACCGTAACTGGCCCTTCCTCGTCGGATTCTCCATTACCGGAACCTTGATAACCAAATTTTCCCTTGGTCTCACCGGTTCGTATCTTTTTTCTCTTTTAATTTCTTATTTCTAACACATTCAATGTTGATCCGATCAATCACCCTGAAATTCCGATATACTAATCGTACATTTTTCCTTATGCGGCAGAGGAAAACAGGAAGAACTCCATTTTTGCCCAAAGACACAAGAGGTACGTCACCCTAGATCCGAATAATTGCTCCATGGTTTCTGTATTTATGTTTAGCGTTTGTATTTTATTGTAAGTCCCCAAAATGCTTGAGTATCAATCAGATCTGTTTGATGGTGCGGAATCCCAATCAAACGGATGATGTCAGATCAAATAGAAGAGAAGGAGAAGAAAAATATGATGAATCTTGTATGTATTGATATGAATGAAGATCCGGATACAAGATTCACACACACTAACACACACTCTCTTTTCTCTCTCTCTCTAGAACACCTTCAAATGCACACACTTAAGCTCCTCTATTCTATGTGTTCATCCTTCACATGCACTCCTCACCCTATATATATATGGACCTAAGGCCAAGCCCAAAATACAAATAATCCAATGCTCGGTCCAAGCTACAATTAATCCTATACTATTTTTGGCCCAAATAATAAAAACAATAAATGCTTAGAAAAGCAAAGTATAAACCATATTTTTGACCCAACAATCTCCCCCTTGGTTTATAGCTTTCTTTTCTTTTCTTAAATGACCCAACAAGCTCCCCCTAAAAAATAGTTGGCTTTCTTGTTAATCTTCATTGGGAGCTTTGGCTTCAGCTTTACTCTTTGATATCTTCATGACTTCAATATCAACATACGAATCTTTAATGAATGACTTCATCTTGAGCAGTTGGGCTTTTCTTCAGAATTTGGCTTTGAACACACGTCGGATGAGGAGGCTTCTTGTACTGATTCTTGAAAGATAGCGCTTTCAGCTTGAGAATCTTTAAAGAGAACGTCAGAGAGAACAAATCTTTTGGATCACTCAGGTTTAAGATAGCAGCAGACTGATTGAGGAGGCTTCAATGCAATCCGTCACCTAATCTTCAATTTCAGCTTCACCTTGCTTCTGGGGTTGAAAGATTGAATGTCGAAAGAATAATCTTCATTTCTTGCTCCTTCGAATGAGAATTCTTCGATGATCACGGATGAAGCCTTGGCTCAGAAATCTTCGACACAAACTCCATGAGTTTCATCTTCACCTGAATTTACTTTTCAAGACAAAACAAAACTAAAAGAAAATTTAGCACACAATATTTTTTGGATTTTTCATATTTTCTGAAAAAGAAATAAAACAAAAATAACACTATTTTTGGATTTTTTTTTTAATTTTCTGATTTTTGTTTGGATTTTAAATTTTTTAATTCTCCCCTAATATTTAAATTAGAAGAAAACTATGAACAAATTTAACAAAAATAAAATGATATCTAACTTTAAGAGTGATTTGGGATCAAAGTTTTTAGACAGCCTTTATACATTTATCAGTACCTCTCCCTTCATGAATAGATCTGGTCAATCGCCGGTATTGTGTTCCACTTAAACACGAGAGATTATGACAAAATTAGGACATACTATAAGTGACAAGACAATGTGATCCTATGTTCCTAGATAATATTCCTAAAGGACCATTTAGCTGACGACGACCAAAGATATTGTTGTCCACCTAAATTGAGCAACGAGATCTACAGACAACATAGTCATTGTTCAATTTTAAATGTACTAGAACATGTTTCCCGCTTCCTGACATACCCCAATAATCAGGAACTTCCAAAGTACTCCTTACTTTAGGTGAGCAGACAATTATTATGAGAGAAGTCAAATTTAGAGTGCATATGCTATACACCCAGGTCGGATCTCTTCCAATCTCGCAGAGGGTGAAACATATGACTAACCAGATTTAGAGGGATTGAGAAGTAGAATGGTGCATATGCTGTGTACCAGGTCGGATGGTTAATCACGCAAAGGAGACAGCATATGGCTAACAGGCAGGAAGAATTGCATAGATAGAAGATGCATAGAAATAGAGTTGCATATGTTGCAGTCCAGGTCGGATGTATTACAATCACGCAGAGGAGGCAACATATGACTAACAGAAGGAAAGCAAGAAAATAATTTTCTATAGACCTACTTTATCGGAATTCCCCAGTCGCCCCATCAATACCGGAATTAAGGACAAAGTCCGTACATCGAGGAAGAGTTAAACCATAGTTCTAGATACGGATAACTTTAATGTGACCGGTGGATTATCATGTATATCTCCCTGCTCAACCTATCTGAGTGTCGTATTGTCAGGCTAAACGGATATATCTAGGTCAAGATTTTTCAAGTCTCTAGATTCCTTAAGTTCATTAATGCCTAGTCAAGTCCATTTTAATTTCTCGTGCCTACCAGCACATCGAACACAGAGCCTAGACAATTCAGATTCAGTCCCTTACATAGATTCAGATTGCCTGTTATCACATGATTATATCACTTCCCAAAACATCTCCCTCAAGCACATTCCATAACCAACATATTTTTAGATTTTCTGATTTTTTTAATGTTTTTGGATTTTTTAAAACTTTCTAATTTTTGTTTTGTTTTTATTTCTCCCCCTAAATTTGTGCATATGAGAGAAACGAAAGTAAATGCGCAAATTTAAACTATCCTAAAACAAAAATTTGTCTTTGAAGCGAATCAGAGTAAGATAAACTCAGGAGTATAGAGAAGAAAACGCAAATCATAATTCACCGATTGAATTTGCATCCAGAAGGTCTGAGAACAGCACGCGTAATCTCAGAACAGATCCGAAAATTCTTCATGTCATTAAGCACTAACCCCGTTTGTGATCTCTTCCTTTCTTCCTTTCCCGCAAAGGACACATACTCCCAAACAATGTTCTGAGTGTTGTACAGTTGAGAGATGTCTCCTATCATGTGCCAGGAACAGCCACTACCAACAAACCGAAGTTTGATGATATGCCTCCATAGCTGCTCCGACACAGAGCGGGATCAGTTGGTCTTTGGAACCCAGTCCATTTTGAAACTGGGTCGACCTTTGTCATCCTTGCACGGTACTCTCTCCCATGACATATCCTGTTTATCACAAACAGAAGATGAATAAATATTAGAGTCATTAGTTGATTTGGGAGAGTGAGCCTTTGGAACCCATTTGTAGTTGGGTTTAACCCATTTCTTTTTAGATCTGATGGGTGGCTCAGTACTTGCTTTTGAGCTTGATGTCGGCCATTGAGATGACTTTGATTTTGGCTTCACGGGAGCATCTCTTGGATTTGGCTTCTTGGCCGGCATTCCCTTATTTCCCTTGGGATTCGGATTCTTGGCCTTGTAGGTTTGATTCTTGGCCTTCTGCGCGTTCCAATCACCATGGTCTGAATGTGACCTTGAGGGATTTCTTTTGAAGTATCTCCCTCTTGGCGCGTTCTGCCACCCTTATGCATAGTAGGGAACGTATGCGCGATTTGGACAATGTCTGGCAATGTGTCCAGGTGTTCCACAGTGAAAACAAGTCCTTTTCTTCACTGGGAAATTGTTTCTTCCTGCCCCTGGTGGCGTAACCTTGCCTTGTCTCTTATTGTTCCCACAAGCACAATCACAACAGACACTCTGTTTCACTGGAATTGGTGGCCTGTATTTCTGAACAGCAGGTTGATCAGAAGCAACTGAGTTCGAAGCAACAGATTCAGAGCTCAAGGAGATGTTGGTTTGTTCAGTGGTGTTCTCCTTGTTCTCATCCTCTGCTACTTTTCCTGCACATGAAGTAGATGTGCTAGAAACAGGAACATCAGTATTTTCAAACAAATAATCAAATATGTCAAAAAAAATTAACTCAACATGATCCGAGGCTTGCTGCGATGCGAGGCTTGCTGCTGCTGCTGAGCCGGCTACCCTAGCCGTTCACCGAGCCGAATTCCGAGCCGAGGCCGCAAACTCCGGCGACCGTAAACACGTTTACGGCCGTAAACTCCGGGAAACGCTAGCCGCCGCCACCTCCGACCGTAAACCCTTTAAAGACCATAAACTCTTCGCAGATTACGTGAAAAACAACGTTTTTCACCTTTTTTTGCTCAAAAACTCGTTTTTATCAAAAACGCGAAGAACAAACCCCCCCTAATTTTCAGAGATCTATCCAAAAACGCAAGAATCTTTCAAAAATAAGATCAAATATGCTTCATATCTGACAAAAATGACTGATACAATCCAAGCTCTGATACCAATTGTAAGTCCCCAAAATGCTTGAGTATCAATCAGATCCGTTTGATGGTGCGGAATCCCAATCAAACGGATGATGTCAGATCAAATATAAGAGAATGAGAAGAAAAATATGATGAATCTTGTATGTATTGATATGAATGAAGATCCGGATACAAGATTCACACACACTAACACACACTCTCTTTTCTCTCTCTCTAGAACACCTTCAAATGCACACACTTAAGCTCCTCTATTCTATATGTTCATCCTTCACATGCACTCCTCACCCTATATATATATATATATATATATATATATATATATATATATATATATATATATATATGGACCTAAGGCCAAGCCCAAAATACAAATAATCCAATGCTCGGTCCAAGCTACAATTAATCTTATACTATTTTGGCCCAAATAATAAAAAAATAAATGCTTAGAAAAGCAAAGTATAAACCATATTTTTGACCCAACATTTACTATACTTTCTCCGATCCATATACTTAGATCTCCATTCTAGAATTTTAACTAAAATCAAATATTGTATAATAGATTCCAACATTTGAAAGGGCCGAGTAATGATGTAATCTTTCTGTGTTTGTGTTGTTTGTGTCTTGCAGTTGAAGATGCTCTAATCTATAGAGGTGAAGTGTTTTTCAGTAGTAATAAAGATTGTTGAAATTGCTGAAAGATACAATATATGTTCTATATTGTTGAGCTTTTTGTTGAAAGGCTTTGTTCGAAATGTAAACACACGATAACAAAGTTTTGAGTACACCAATTGCTGTGATGCTATCAAAGTATCCGGGTTTAATTTAAATTTGGTTTTTTCTTCGCTTAACATAAAAGGTGTTGCATCTTCCTTGAAAATGTTTATAAAATTGAAACATCATGCATTGTAAAATATAAATTACAAATTACAAAGGCCCAAATAATGATTTCCATTCTATTGTTTTTATTGTAAATTATGGACAAAGTTTATGAAGACTTTTAGGCGTTCTTTTTCAGTTTGTAGATTCCACATATTAATTTTGTGGTGCATTCCACGAACAAACACATTATGTAGTCCGGAAACTTGAATTGGAATTGGAAAAATGTTATGTAGTCGGGAAACTTGAAATGGAATTGGAAAATGTTTAGGTGCTGTTTGGTTTTCAGAATGTTGCTGAAGGAATTTGAATTGAAATTGGAAAAAGAATCTGTCAGGAATTTTAATCCAATTCCATGTGTTGTTTAGTTGTCAGGAAATGAAATTGAAATTAATTTCAAATTCTGTTTGGTTCACAGGAAATGAAATTGGAATTCATATAAAATGATATAATTGTCTTTTTGTCTGCTTTGTTTAATTTAATTTTGTTTTCTAAGTTATATGTAAACATGTATTATATAAACTAAACGAATGCCCGCGCGTTGCGCAGAGACACCTATATAGTTGAAATATTTACAAATATAAGTTTTTTTAATATAACAATAGCATTGTTGTTAAATTTGATATAATAATTTGTATGCTAAATTGATATAATATATTGATTATTTTGAAATATATGATAATATATACATCTATTATAACTGTATAATCTTAACCGCTTGAATGACTTCTACCTGCGAGTTACTCATGAATAAAATTAAATATAATATATGGTTTAATGTTATTTATAGTTGTTATTGTTAATTATTTTTTTAAAAATTATTTTCTTAAAGTTTTAATTTCTGTCATTATAATTATTAAAAACATCAAACAAGTTTTTTTGATTTTAAAGGTAACAATATAATCATTTATATAGAGTTATTTTTAACTATTGTTATTGTAAGTTATTTTAAACTACTTATTTGAAAACTTTTAACGATTACAAAAATGTCTTTAGGAAATATTTTAGTTAAATTGAGATAACAATTTAGTTTTTGCATTTAGCACTATAATTTATCACTTTTAACTATTCACAAAATATTCTTTGACTTTTTTAAGTGGAACTGAAATTTATATTTAAGTTGACATTGTAATGTTATATTTAAATTAACAGTTTAAGTATTTTGTTCAAACTGTTCAAAAGTTGTAGCTTTAAACTGATAATGGTTTACATACAACAACATATTAAATATAATAAATTAAGTATAATATACTTTATAAATAAAAGTAAATATATTATTTTAAAATTGAAATTTAGTTTATTTATGATTACACTTTAGGTTTGATATTTATTTAACCTTATTAACCAACTTATAATCATTATTAGAAAGACTCTACAATTTATCACTTTTAACAATTTACAAAATATTCTTTGGGTTGTTTATTTTCAGAACTTTCTTGTTCATTCTAGCTGTCAGCCAGCTTCATCGTTACCATACAAGCCTGTGGTGGACTACACCATACATTTCTACAATTTCTAAGTAGTATCCCACCTTTGGGCTATCCTCGGTTACCTTTTGAATCAAAGTAGCGACGAGCCTAGTATTACGACTACAGGGGGAGAAGCAAAGCTTCGTAGACAGCTTCGCTTCCTCGTCGCTTCTTTCTAGCGACCAGCTTCTCAAGTGGGTGGCTTGGTAAGCAAGCTACCTTCAGCATCAGTTCAACTAAAATTTATATTTAAGTTGACCTTGTAATGTTATATTTAAATTAATAATTTAAGTATTTTATACAAATTGTACAAAAGTTGTAACTTTAAAATGATAATGGTTTATATCCAACAATATATTAAAACTAATAAATTAAGTATAATATATTAAAAGTTAAAAAACATAACTTTATAAGTAGAAGTAAATATATTCTTTTAATATTGAAATTTAGTTTATATATGATTACACTTTAGGTTTTATATTTATTTAACCTTATTAACCAACTTATAATCATTATTAGAAAGAAATTGAAAAGTCATGGGAGTTTCAAATGAATGTGGTGAAAGGAAAAATGCATGGGAGTTTCAAATGAATGTGGTTAAAGAAAAAATGCTTCCTTTATAATATAGTACTAGACGAATGCCCGCACGTTGCGCAGAAACACCTATATAGTTGAAGTCTTTACAAATATATGTTTTTTTTAATAGAACAATAACGTTGTTGTTAAATTTGATATAATAATTTATATACTAAATTGATTTAATATATTGATTATTTTGAATTATGTGATTATATACTATAATAACTGCATAATCTCAATCGTTTGAATTATTTCTACGGCGAGTTATACATGAATAAAATTAAATATAATATGATCACCTATATATATCATATTCTAGGCGAATGTCCGCGCGTTGCGCAGAGACACCTATATAGGTGAAGTCTTTACAAATATATGTTTTTTTAAATATAGCAATAACGTTGTTGTTAAATTTGATATAATAATTCATATATACTAAATTGATATAATATATTGATTATTTTGAATTATATGATAATATATACATCTATTATAACCGCATAATCTCAATCGCTTAAATGACTTCTATCAGCAAGTTACACATAAATAAAATTAGATATAATATATGGTTTAATGTTATTTATAGTTGTTGTTATTGTTAATTAATTTTTTAAAATTTATTTGCTTAATGTTTTAATTTCTATCATTATAATTATTTAAAACATCAAACATTGTTTGTTGATTTTAAAGGTAACAATATAATCATTTATATAGAGTTATTTTTAACTATTGTTATTGTAATTTATTTTAAGCTACTTATTCGAAAAATTTTAACGATTATAAAAATATCTTTAGGAATTATTTTAGTTAAATTGAGATTACAATTTAGTTTTTGCATTTGTCACTACAATTTATCACTTTTAATTATTTAGAAAATATTTTTTGGTTTTTTAAGTGGAACTGAAATTTATATTTAAGTTGACATTGTAATGTTATATTTAAATTAACAATTTAAGTATTTTTCCCAAACTGTTCAAAAGTTGTAGATTTAAAATGATAATGGTTACATACAACAACATGTTAAATCTAATAAATTAAGCATAATATATTAAAAGTTAAAGACATAACTTTATAAGTAGAAGTAAATATATTATTTTAAAATTGAAATTTAGTATATTTATGATTACAGTTTAGGTTTCATATTTATTTAACCTTATTAACCAACTTATAATTATTATTAGAAAGACACTACAATTAATCACTTTTAACTATTTACAAAATATTATTTGAGTTGTTTAAGTTAAACTAAAATTTATATTTAAGTTGACCCTGTAATGTTATATTCAAATTAATAAATTAAATATTTTATACAAATTGTTCCAAAATTGTATCTTTAAAATGATAATGGTTTACATCCAACAATATATTAAAACTAATAAATTAAGTATAATATGCTAAAAGTTAACAAAACATAACTTTATAAGTAGAAGTAAAGATATTATTTTAATACTGAAATTTAGTTTATATATGATTACACTTTAGGTTTGATATTTATTTAACTTTATTAGCCAACTTATAATTATTATTAGAAAGAAATTGAAAAGTCATGGGAGTTTCAAATGATTGTGGTGAAAGGAAAAATGCATGAGAGTTTCAAATGAATGTGGTGAAAGGAAAAATGCTTCCTTTATAATATAGTATGATTATTAAAATAGTAAAATTTTAATTTATTGATGGAACATTCATGTCAACATATTACGAAATTCATGTTAATAAGCATCATAACTTAAAGTCATTCCACTTCGCATCATAATAACGTTACCAAAAAACATAACAATATTTCGATGCATCCCTATCGAAGATACCAAAAACTTACAAATCCAAAATACCAAGTAACATCCTAATAAACATCGCAAAAAAACTTAAAAATCCAAAATACGAATAAACATCCTAATTAATAATACTACCCTTCCAAAATGTATTTGACCCAAATTTCTCTATTGTCTTCTTCAATTTGCCAAAAGCTTTGTACGTTTATAGGATCACTTCTTATCTTGGTCAAAGCTTTGAACTTCTCGACTTGACTTAATGAATTCATCTTTAAAATCTCCGGATGGATCTTGTCACTCAGTTCGTTGATCTTCATAATACCTTGACTCAAGTCCTTTGATATTTCTATAAGACTTTCAGTAATCAAACCAACCACATTATGGAAAACATCAACAATACGACGTTTCCTCTTATTAGAGCGAACACTTGGTGAAGTTTCCTCATTTTGCGCCGTTGTATTATGACTAATTTCCCCTAATTCAAGGAAATCATCATCCGACTCTTGCATTTCTTCATCTAAGTTCACATCTTGCTCCATCTCAATGAAATCTCTAGCTCTATTTCCTTGAGCTCGCTCTTTTCAAAAAACAATGCAAAGATCTTCATAGTAAGGAAATGATTTGTGTCTCCATCTAGTCGCTTCTTTATGAACCTATTTACCAACATGATAAAGACATGGTGTCACTCTCATAAATTATTTTATATAGTATTGGGTATCGCTCTATATTTGAAGAAATCTGTTTAATACGCCGTTTATCTATATGGTTTTGAACATCATTAACAACAAGAGTACAACCATATGCAACACCACGTTCCACAATATCAAAATCAATCAAGTTTGTCTTTGTATTGTATGTTGTTAAACTAAGTCATGGCATTTTCCTGTTCATAGAAGTTCATATCACATTGAGAATGTAATGTATTTTTCAGCAAGTAAATCTAAAACAACACAAGAACAAAACATAAAACATATGAAGGAGACCACATTTGTTGTTGTGAAGAGAAAACAAGAACAAAAAACAGTTGCTACTGTTCTGAACACGCAAGAAAAAGAAGAAGAATGTAAACAACACAATCAATTCATTTTTTTTGAAAGATATCACAATCAATTCATATCACATTGATTAACACCAAATTCGATTCTAACAAGCATAAATTATGAACAAGCATAGATTGAGATGGACAACGCATTCGTTTTTAACAGAAATTGATAAATATCACAAATTCGATTTTCACATAAATCAATTTTTAGGAAGATAAAATGCATTTCATAGGATTCGATTTTAACAAATATCGACATCAACAAGGATTTTAACTAACCATCGCATTTCACAAGAAAAGACGAGGAAGAAATGGAAGAAATTAAGAGGGGGAGAGAGAGCGATAGTGAGAGATAACGAGATTGACTTACCTGACAGAAGAAAGCAGAAGAAATGGAGAAGACGAGGTCTTGTGGAGAAGATGAGGTCCTGCTGTTGTTGGTTGCAATTCTATTTTGACGAAGATGGTTTAATATGTGAGATAATCTTTTGTAGGTATAATGGTAATTATTCACTTTCCTTGTTAGTAAGGGATTGACTCCATCCATTTGATGAAGAAAAGTATCCCCCTCCCCCATAAAAGAATATTTTCTCATTTAGGATTCCTTTTTCCCCCTTTAAGTTGATCCAAACGCAGGAATTCGAAGGAATTAAAATCCTTTCCCCTCCGAATTTCAATCATTTTCTACTAACCAAACGCAACCTTAAAAGAATTTTTATAAGCGTTAATATCAAAATGATATGCATTTTGGGAGGTGCCTGAGAATGCTTATGTAAGATGTTGTTTAGTGTTTATTACGGTTTAATAATGATGATAATCATTATTAAATGTTTGGATTGAATAACGAGTAAAAACCGCTTATAAACAAGTAATTTTTGATAAATTGATTCTTTATAGTGAGAACAAATTTACCCATTTACAACCAATTTAACCCTAAAAAGCCAAAAGACATGGAAAACAAGTTTATTTTATTTTATTTACATGACTAATTGACAAACTAAAAACAACTTATCAACTTATTATGTCTTGATATTATATAAGTTAATCAACACATTTATTTTGTAAACTTAGTTTTCATACCGTATAAACTAATATTCTTTAAGTAAAAAACTGGTTTAAATAAACAATCCCAAACACCCATCAAGAATTCAATTTCAAAAAAAACTATCACCTAATAACCATTCATTTCGTAAGAAAAACGAAATCAATTGTTCCCTTATAATACCATTTCATTTGTAATTTTTTCCACTAAACTATAGGTGTGCAAATTATGAATAACCACACAAAATATGCACCTCCACGACACCACAATGTCCTTTAATTAATTAAGTGTAAAGCGAGGTAAGACATGTTTGACAAAATGAATTGTAGTTTAGATGTTAGTAGCTATAACTTATATTTTTATATAAATATTACGCAAAGGAGCTGAAAACTTTTAAAAATGTAAAATTATATAAAAGTTAAAAGTTAAAAACTCCGAAAAACTTATAATTAACTTTTGAAATATGATTTTTTTTGTTTAAATAAAATCTTTAAACTAATGAAGCTGTTTTTTATTTTTATTTTTACTTTTTGTTTATTTTAAAAATTTGAGGTTTTTTTTTAGAAAATTAAAAGCTAAAAGCTTCTAAAAACCTGACGCCGAACACAAGCAAAGTTTTTTGTGTTGTTGCATTTCGGTGACATTGCAAAAGAATAACCCATACAATTTTTTTTAACTGTTGAAAGATTTATATACCAAAAGTAACAAGGAGCTAGAAAATTACATAATGTTCATGTGGTTTTGGAGCCAAGGTACACAAGACAAGTTAGTTTTACGGTTCATATTAGAATAACACAAAAAAGATAAATCAATAATTGAATAAAAAATAAGCTCCCGTCTACACATGTTATCTAGAAGACCACATCTTTCTTGTATCTCAAAAGCACCTAACAAGTGGTTTTGACAATAACATCAATCGCATATTTAATCGCATATTTCTTGATCAATAAAACATGCAAGGACTACACCCAAAGCACTATATCTGAAACCCTAAGTGCCAAGGCAAATCGAGCTCCAACCAATGAGAAACAACATTCCATGTCTTCACATCTATCTCACACTCGCCAAACAAGTGAGAAAGGGACTAATTGCATATTACAACAAGGACACATAATTGAAGGAACATCAATGCCTTTGGACAACAAATTTGGTCGGTTAGGTAACCTATCTAGTACAAGCCGCCAAAAGAATATGTTCACTTTCAGAGGTACATATCTATTCCATTTCATTTATCGAGTACCATCCGACAACATAAGATCTTCAATTTGTTTCCTCGTCCACTTTACGGTGAAGTTACCATCACTGCTCAGATCCTAAATCCACAAATCCAAGCCATTATTGAGATTAACTTCCATCATGAGACTTGTGAGAGAATTTAGTTGATCTTGTTCAAGACCAACCTGAGCCTCTCTGTGTCGCTCCCACCTCTTTTTGACCTCACCCATCTATCTTTTAACACATACTCTTTATTTTTTTTTTAGGGTTGTGTATAGTCAAATAAAAAAGAGAAGATATACGTGAAAATCACAATAATAATCCATATTAATTCAAATGATATTCAAGACACAAACACATGGCAAAATTACAAGTAGAAGAGCTTCAAATCCAAAAAAAAAAAACAATGCCTTTCATTCATAAACAAGTTTATAAAAAAAAGTTGTAAACAACACAAAGACTCCGACTCGCCCCATTTATTTTCACTTATACGGGAGTAGTGTAAACTAAACACTTCAAAAAACAAAACACACGTGACAATCGGTTTCCAACAACCTTAAAAAACAACAAAAAAAAAAAGTCGTTCTTGTTTACACCTTCTTAGCAACTCCAAGCCTTAGCCTAAAATCAGCCTCCATAAGAGGAAGACCATCGCGCAGTTTAATCTTGGGCTCCCACCCAAGCAACTTCTTTGCATTTGTGATATCTGGTTTTCTTTGCCTCGGATCATCAGGTGTATTTTCCACCATTTTAATCTCTATACTCGGATTAATAAGCTGCAATTTAACCCCATTCCATTTTTAATCTTTCTATACCAAGTCATACATGATATGATAATGTAAAGGAATGTAATCACCCATTCAATTCCAACCCTTTGTGATTCCAAACAGAAAAAAAGACTAACCTCCTTGACTGTCTCTGCAAGTTCAATCATTGTAAATTCACCTGGATTACCAATATTAATCGGTCCAGTATTCTCCCCTTCCATCAGCCTAATAAGCCCATCCACCTGCAATAAAAAGTCAACGTTTGACCACCACCATTACATAATTAAATTGAATTTATTATTCCACATTACCATATCAGAAACATAACAAAAACTGCGAGTCTGTGTTCCAGGGGATTGAACAGTCAAAGGTTCATCACTGCAACAATTTATGACATTAATTAAAATTAGTAACTTTACATTTCAATAATTAACTCTAACTTTCAAATAAATAAATATATATATATATATATATATATATATATATATATATATATATATATATTTTTAATTTTTTAGGACTTACCGAAGTGCTTGAGCTATAAAATTACTCACAACACGCCCATCATCAATATTCATCCGGGGTCCATATGTGTTGAAAATCCGGGCAATTCTTATTTCTATAATAACAATCATAATAAATAAATAAAGAATTAGAAATTTTAAAAAAGATACTCATTTTATGTTGACTTGGTCAACTATTATTATAGTTATAGTTTACCAATGCCATGTTGCCTGTGATAATCAAACATCAAAGTCTCTGCCACACGTTTTCCTTCATCATAGCAACTCCGAACTCCTGTAAAAACATCAAATGGTAAAAATTTCAAAGTATTATGGGTAAAAAAATTCAAGTATATTGCCTATAATGGTAAAATAAATAAATGTTGTTATATAATGATTTGGGCTTACCAATTGGGTTGACATTACCCCAGTAGCTCTCTGGTTGTGGGTGCACAAGAGGATCACCATATACCTCAGAGGTAGATGTAAGCAAAATTCTGAAAGTAAAAATAAATTTAATATACTAAATTATATAATATGAAGGTAATTAAAAGCTCTTATAAATAAATAAAAAGTAAAAATTTCAACCTTGCTCCTACTCGCTTTGCAAGACCAAGCATATTTAGCGTGCCAATCACATTTGTTTTTATTGTCTGTTACACATTACACATTTTATAAGTTCCCGTTTATAATTATTGTAGACATATAAATAAATAGAATTATAATGTATTGATTTATACATACCTTTACAGGGTTGTATTTATAAAAGATAGGTGAAGCAGGGCATGCAAGATGGTATATTTGATCAACCTCAACTAGCAACGCCTCTGTCACATCTACAAAAGTATATACATATAATATAATTTATGAACATATTTCAGAAAATAAATATGAAAAATACTCAAAAACTACTTTTTTAATGGGTTAAGAAATTACCATGGCGAATAAGCTCGAATCTTGGATGGCCAATCCATTTTCTAAGATTGTCCTTTGATCCAGTGAAATAATTATCAGCAACAATTACCTATTTAATTAAAAAAAAAACATCAAGGTCATGTGATATAAATCATAAATGTAAATACTAAAAGATTTGGTACAATGAGTTAAAGAAATTTACCTCATTCTTTTCATTTTCCATTAGTTTATCGACTAAGTGAGAGCCAATAAATCCAGCACCACCAGTAACCAAGATCCTCATATTTGACTGCAATGCACAAAAATAAGTTTAGATACTTTGAAAAAAGATTATATATACAAGAAAGAAAACATAACATTAAGTGGCATTTTGGGATAAAACAAATATAAATTAATCAATGAAGCCACAATACCTGAAAGAATTTGGAGTTGCGCAATGGAGAAGGGGTTGGTGGTGGTTTTGTAGACTTGTGTTCTCCATTTGAAGCACTACTTGCCATTGTTAAAAGGCAAAATCTGTAACAAGTGTTGATAATTTATTGAACCAAATGATTTAACAAATTTGAATCAAAATCAAGGCAATTTAATTAAAGATGACATTGAGAATTGTAAAATAATAGATGATGATCATCAAATGTACAAACCTAGAAGTGTGTGTAGGTTTTGACTTTTGATTATGAATTTGAATGCTATTAGTTTGAGATTTCGAAAGCAATTGGAAATCTTTTGTAGCTCAAATAGTGAAATTCTAGAGCAGACTAACAATGTAAGATTTAAGCATCAATAACAAATTAACAACAACTAAGAATCAAAGCAATACAAATCAAAACGCAAGATCAAAATCGGAGAAGAATCAGATCAGATGAGAAGAAGCAGAAGAAGATCAGGGGAAAGGGAAACCTGAGATTTAGAGAAAAACCCTAGTTTACGTGCCGCTGTTGGAGCTTTTACTTCTGTGTCTGTGTGCGAATTTACAGACGCAAACAAACAATCATATAAAGAAGGAGAAAATTTCAAAATCTCACCAAACGATGCCAACTCGAATTAAAATTAATATTAAAAAAATGGAATACCACCTAATCAAATGCTTCAAAACCAAGGTAACGCAGAGGAACCTAATGATGGGTCCTCAATAACAAAACAACATAAAATAAATTATTAAATTATTCAGTGAAGAAGTAAGACTTACTCAAACTTGAAAATCTTCAAGGTTTTAGGATAACAAGTCAACGAAGACGATACCAGAGGGATTCTTGGATGAAGTTGGTAGCCATGGAAGGGCAATTTGTAGTTTGCAATTGCGTAGGATTTAAGGAGTTTCGTTGTTTGGGCTTTTCGATCGATAGTCGATACTTGTGAATTCAAAGACGTTTCATGGACTTGGAATTTGGAAACTACTGTATTCGTCATCGGTCGACCTTTTTTCTTTTTCAGGTAGGACCAAATTTGTTTTTTTCTTTATTTCTTGTGATATCATTTTCAATAAAAATTAATTTTATAGATTTAAATTTAGATATTATTTCATAAATACGTATTTAGATATAGAACAACTTAAAAATATATTATTTCAAATATTTTATAGCTTTTAGTTTTTTCAGAAACTTACAATTATATTTACCAAATAATACTTTACACATAAAAGTTATAATAGTTTTAGTTTTGCGAATATATAACGTACCAATACGTAACGAATTAAATTATATAAAATAAAGTTTTATTATTATTATTATTTTTAAAAGACGATAACAAGTCACACATGTATGTTATATGTATTTTAAATGGCTTGTTGAAGTTGCAGCAATGTTTTCTATTTTGATCAATGTTTGTTAGTTTTTGTTACCAAATTGAAAGGTTTCCTAGATGTAATCCATCACTTTTCAGCCCCTCAGTGTTCTTTGTTGTGTATGTTCAACAATTTGGAGCTTTTGAAATGAAATTTGGGATGTTAAAATTTATGATCTTTCATTATTTTTGAGTGCACACTAAGTTATTTTAGTCTCTCTTAGGACCTAGAACCTAGAACCTAGAACAAACATGTTTAGATGAATCAAAATATATTTTTTCTCAGTGTTGTGCCTAAACTAGAAGTGTTCTTTTTGGATTATCCCATTATTGGTTTTGTGAAACTTGGAATTTTGGAAAACGTATATGCTATAAGACATCCAAGCTTTGTCAATCAAGTGGAATAAAATTTGGGTCGATTAAGTTGTGATCTACCTTGATTATCATTCTATTGAAATCCTTTTTTCTAACCTTAAACCCTTTTCTGACCTTGTTTGATCAGTGGAAGGAACAAAAAGAAAACTAGAAATCTGATAATGAAATTTCTGAATTCTAACCTGATAACATAACTACATCATACATGAATGATCAATTAGACGATTTCAACAAATCAACAATCAACGATTCAACATTATTACATTAAGCGTTCAATTTCAACTCAAGTATTCAAATAGAAACTGATAATCGACATTCTGATCGAGTGATTTCTGTATCTGATAATGATAATTGACATTCAATTACAAACTGATAAGTGATAATCGACATTCAATATTTCAATTACAAACTGATAATTCAACTCAGCAATCGACATTCAATTTATCCAACGCAGGAGTTGAAGATTTGGATAACATCAATTAATCGATTACTTACCTGATTAGGAGTCAACAGAATAACAGGAGTGCACAAATCGACCCTTCACAGAATCACAGTAACCCTCGGCCCTCGCTAGTCGATGTTGTCGCTGAAGCGTGAATGATCGATGATCGATCTGTTCTGCTGCGATCGATCGATGCTGCCTTCGTGGACTACGTGACAGATTGGACTATTTTGGTTTGGGCTGAAATCGAATAAGGATAGATCATTAAAAACTAACAATAATATTATGGGCTTCCATGAAATTGTCCCAAGATTATAGTTTAAAAAGGTGTTCAATGCGTAGAAATTTAAGCATTGTACAAAAACAAAATTAAACATGTCAGGGCCAAAAAACCCTTTGATTGTCCAAATGATTGTTTTTTTCACTGTTATGCAAATTTTCAAGAGCGATATGCATAAATAGTCCTGAAAACAAGTTTTTCCCAACTAAATCGTTTTGGGTATTTATGATCCACATTCGTTTGTCAATCATCAAAAAACATATTTTTGATAAAAAAAAATATATAAATACGTGCTTGTATTATCCTGCAACGTATACTAGTTTACTTGTAAACCAATGTTGATTTATTATTCCTTTCGTTTACATATATGTTTACTTTTCTGAAATAGTGGTTTTGAATTTATATTGATAAATATAAAACAAAAGTGGCTGTAGTTTAGTGGTAAGAATTCCACGTTGTGGCCGTGGAGACCTGGGCTCGAATCCCAGCAGCCACACTTTTCCCTTTTTAGTTGTCTGTCTAATTTTTGTCAATTGTGCCATTTTGGTCCCTTGACAAAAACTGTTTGTCACGTTGCTTTTTTGATAAAATACATAAGTCGTCTCTCTCTTCTTGTAACAGTTGTGCAATTTTCGTCCCATCACAAGAGAATTTCACTTTCAAGTTTTTCATTATTGAGTAGTTTCACTGTGTCCCAACTCCAATAGTAACTTTTTTATAGGATATTATTATTGATCTTTATTTTTTTTATAATTTATTACTATTGGAGGTTAAAGCTTATTTGTTTTTTTATTGACCACTCAGATTGGTGAATATACTTCTGTACTTTGTCACTTAACCCTCTCATATTTTAGTTATATTTCATTTACATTCCTAAATATATTTTACTTTTAAATATATTTTATTTATTTACTATTTAATTATTTATATTAAATATCTAATGACATTGCTTTCTATGAAATATAAAATTATAATGTTTATATAATTTTTTTTCAATATTTTTTATTACTATTTCATAATAGTTTTTTCGTATTAATTTTTCCGAACGATATGTTGTAATATATTTATTTTGAAACAATGTATTATAATATTTTTAATAAAATTAAAATACAACGTGTGTTTAAAAAACGAATAATTAAATAAGGAGGGTTTATAGAACATTTTAGATAGATATAGATAAATTAGTTAAAATTTTATAAAAAAAAACTATTTGAAGAGGTTAACCATTGAAGTGGTCATTTAATTATAGGTTAATTTATTATATTGATGATGTGATAATAGTTTTAAGTCCTAAGACTTAACCTTGAAGATGCTCTAATTACTTTTCCCTTTTACATTTGCTGAGGACATTTATGCTAACACAAAAAAAAAAATTCTCCGGGCCAAAATTTGCATAATCAGAATTTTAATAGTCTTTAGGAGTTTTGGACTTTCTAGCTTCTCAAAAACTAGAATTAAAAAAAAGTATACAACTTCTAACTTCAAATAAAGACTAAACTTGCGTCCAAATATAAATCTTTACACTTATACGTTATGAAAATATTTTGAAATTTGGTCATTCTAATAACAAAAATATAAGAATTGTTGATAAAACCATATACTAAATTTTTAAATAAACACACTTACAAAACAAGCACTATAGTTAGGATACATATATTCGTTGAGAAGATGCACTCGATTGGTATACATAAATCTACAATAAGGACATATATAAATCATACTATAAGTTAATACAATATACACACAATTTATTCACATCTAATAAAAATACAAATTCCTCAAACTTGTAAACCAGGACGAGTTTCAGGGTCAAGTATTCCAGCAATAAGAGCAATTAACGCCCACACCATCAAAATCCCGACCACAGCAGATCTCAACACCCTCTCACAACCTTCATTCACATCACCAAACTCATAATAATAATTCTCAAACCCCCCTTCACTTCTCACTCTCTCCACATTTAACCCTTCTTCGTTAAATTCATTAATCTCCAAATGCGAGTTCCCAACCTTTACACATCTACAACACCCACATTCGCCACCTAGATACGATGGAAACGTCCTCAGGTGTTCCTCAAGGGCATTTTTGTACATTCGCCCTATTATTTTAAGTTTTTGTCTCGTTGCGGGTTTCAAAACCTAATAAACAATAATTCGGTAACTGTATCTTATCTTTACAAGATGATATAATAGATTAACTGATTTTTTCGGTTTTGGTCCCTAGAGGAATCAGGTTGCAATTTTGGCCCCTGGCTCGTATATCTTAACAGCCCCAGCTATTAAATTTTTTAAAATGTTCATTTTGACCTTGAACCAAAAAACAGTATAACACAAGGATGCACGATATAACTGAAACATGTTTGAATTTCGGACCAAACATGGTAAAACTCAGAAAATCAGGGACCATTATTGTAATTTATTCTTGAATGAAAAAGTAAGAGAAAATTACCAATTTGGTCCTTGTGGTTATGTGGTACACTGTTTTTTTATTTAAATAGTGAATTCAGCACAAAAACTGTAACCTGGTTATGAGCTTAAGCTCAGGGGCCAAAAATGTAATTTACTTTTGAAAAGAAAAAGCTTACTTGAATGAAAGTCTGTGCAATAACTCTAGCAACAGGAGGAAGTCGAATAATAAACAAACAACCCAAACGATTTGGGTAGTTTTCTTGAAGAGTAATTGAACATGATCTAAGTAGTTGCATTGGGAATCTTAGAGATAATCCTTCACAATCCACCAATACTGTTACCTCAGGATTTTCAGCATTTACTAGATGTAGCATCCCATGTTCTACCTGAGATACTGACATGGTAAAAAGCAAAATAAGTTCAATTAATACTTTTTTTTTAATAAAAATGTTGAGAAAACTAATAGAAAAATGAACATACTGATTGCTTGTGAGAAACGGGGTCTTTCACTGGGTGGCAAGTGGATGCAAGCAACTAGACGAACAATGAGACAGGGGCGGTTTTTAACATCGGTTCCATGCCAAAATACCATATTTGCCCATGCCTCGAGTTCTTCTTGTGAAAGAATTTTATATGTCTTTCTCCATTGTATTGACTTCTTGACTGAAGTAACCAAACTTGAAAAATCACCATTTGCTGCATAATGAAACCTATGAAGCTCATCCTTGTTTATTCTGCATAAACATAAGTCTGTGTGTTTAATGGTTTTATTTTATGCACTGAGTGTCATAATTCATAAATAGTTAAATACCTTTCAGGTAAATGAAGACCCTGGTTGTCAAGCTCTTTATAAAGATCAATTAACCAATTTGTAGATGATGGAACTTCATCATCAACCCTAGTGGATTGTGTAGGAGGCAATTCAGGATTTGATTCTTGAACACCATGATAATCGCTTCCATCTGAATCTTGTATTTCTATATCATCTGAATCAAGATTGTTTTGTTCTGAATGATTTGAGAAAGTCGTTGCAATAGAGAGCACTAGTAATGGTCTTGACAACATCTAGAACCAAGGAAACCATATCCATCAACATTCAAGAAATTTAATTAAAAACTTAGATCCTGTTATATACAAAATTAAAAACAAACCTGCATGCCTTTAATAAAATTCCTGAAAAGATTCCATCTTTGGAGCCATTTAAGTGGTGGGTAGCAGAAAACTTGTAAAGTTTGCAAACTGGACCATATAAAAGGACACCTGTGCTTTGATAATCTCCTTATTGTCTCTAAGGCACCAACTTTCAGTAAAAACAATGCCATGTCATTCACAGATGAATTTCTGGTTTTCCCACTGTTAAAAATATGTATTTTTTTTAAAGATTTGTGGGAAAGGGGCTTGGAGCAAGAAGCAACCAAAGTTAATTTGGAACTTGATGGTTCAGAGCTTGTTGGACATGGAACATGATTGTGAAATGAGTCTCCCATTATTTTTTAAGCTACCAAGCTTGATCTTTAGAGAACTTTTTATACAATATATGAGGTGCAGAACCTACTGAAATGGAAAAGAAAAGAAAATTTGCAAAGAGCAATTATTAGACTGTATATACTTAATGGTAATTAATATAGTTAACTTGTAGTGAATAACTGTATATATATACGTCTATATGGTATGATATTGATGGCAACCAAATGGAGGAACACAAACTATCATACATATACTGGTTTTGGATGGTGATTACAAGGTTTTCAGAAAACAAATATTTTACAGTAGTACTTGTTTATCTGTAACGAAAAATATCACAAAACATTGGAGAAATATGAAATTTCCCAGTTATCGGAAAGCACGTTGTGATATAATAGAATTTTCGATGGAGGTGAATTTTAAAATTAGATCGGGTAATCATAAACGCCAAATTGTAGGCAGCAGTCTTCTGGATTATGGAATAACAAGAAGACGAAACAAAGAAAGAACAACTATGTACGACAAACCTGATTGATGAGTGTCACAAATCTTAGTCATAAATCTTAATCATACAGGCGAAGCTACAGCAAAACCCTAAATCATCACAGCTAAAAGCCATCCGAATCACCTGATAATCATGCTAGAAACATAAAATTCCGTATCAACATCGTAAATCTAAGCAATATTCTTACGAAAAGAGCTCCCATTACAACATTCAGTTAAACAAACAATATGAAGAAAGATATCGGAAGTCGAAAACGAAAAAAACACAAAGTTCACCTGGAACTGATGAATAACTCGAATCCTCCAACGAAACACTCGATCTTCAATTGTAAAAATGGAAACAGATATCGTAATCACATTAGTTTGATCTGAGAGATTTTGATGTTCAAATTAGTTAGGATTTGGTTTATTTGTGTCGGCGCTGTCCGTTTGTTAAGTCATCCACGTCAGCTGGAAACTTGGAGGTGACCATCGTCCTATTTATTTCGGTTAATTTTAAGTCATCAACTCTTTGACCGTATCGGTTTCGGAGAATTTTGTGGACATCGGACCAGACCGGTTTGAGGCTTACTGGGTCCGGGTTCAGATCCGGTTTTTTCGGTTCTTGTACATGTTAGACTGATGTAACTTTAGGTGCGTACAGTACAATTCGTTATAATGAATACGTTTTTGGATTTAATATTTTAATATATTTTTAGGTTTGATACAACTCGTTAAAACGAATACGTTTGTGGGTTTAATACGGTATAACTCGTCAAAAATATAAATGTTTGTTTGATTGTTCGTTTTAGATAAAAAAAAATTATTACTTATATCATTTGTTTGAACTTTGAATCAAATTAATTAATGACATTATCTATAACACTATAACTTGCAAACTTAATTTTCCAAATAAAAACGAATAACATGTAAATAAGCTCACTAACAAAAGTTAACCGTCTTAACGTAAACACACAAAAGTAATTACGGTATATCAATCCGACTTAAAACGATCTAAAAAATAGCTGAAATATTTCAGCTTTGATATCCCAACTTTGAAAAGTTGTAAATCATTGAATATAATACCAAAAATGACAAAATTATAGTATAAAATTATGTACATACTCTAAATTACACGCTAGAAAGAACCGCATGTCAATACGACTTAAAACGAATGAGATATGCATGTTTAAAGATTTTCACAAAAAATAAAAGTAAAAAAATAGCTGAAAAACTGAAATATTTTCAGTTTTGATATCCTAACTTTTAAGGCTTGTAAATCATTGAATATAATACCAAAAACAGGAAAATTATAGTCTAAAAGTATGTCAATCTAACTTAAACGAATAAGATATGTTTGTTTAAAGATTTCACAGAATACATCATACCAAAAAATAAAAATCTAATATAACTTTAAAATAAATAATACCTCTTACGCCAAAGCCCATAAACGCCTCACGTAATTGGTATGCGGACTTCAATAACTCGAAAGTTGAGTTTCACCGGGTAGGGGTGTCACCACATAGAAACCTCTTCGTTTGTAACCCATAATCTTTCATCGCCTTCTTGAACTTGCTTATTCTTTGTGGTGACGATCTATGGGAGAAAGAGTTACGCAGTTGGTCAAAATCAAACGGATAATTAGAAAAAAGATATGATAAAGATACATATTTTTTAATAATCCGGTCCAAAACCAGTTTTTACCCGGAACCGATCGGACTGAAAATGGTAAAAAATCGGATCGTTTTTTACCCGAGGGTCCAAAAAAGGGTCCATGCCCGAACCGATCTACGGGTCCAAATGCTCACCCCTACTTTACACATATGAGTTTTGTACAAGAACATAGTTTTTAAAAATGTATTTACTAATCAATACTTCTATAGTACCCTCCATTTTATTTACTAAAAAACTTGTAAATTTTGTTTAAGTGTGAACCCCATTAACATATTAATAAACAATTTAGTAATTCTAGAAACTAGTTCTCCTTGGATGTGGCTTACCCTCTTTGGATGTGTAATGGGTTTAGCTTTTCCTATCAATAAGAAGTGAGTGACTCTCATTTTATGTAAGAACAATTTGTGAGATTAGTCTAGTGAGAGAATTATTACAAGACCCACTTTGTAATAGCTTACTAGATTAATGAGAGCTTAAACGAATTATGTACTCTTTGTGTTTTTCGTGATTGATTGATTCACTTAATCTTTAGAATTCCGTATTCGTCATCATAACCGAGTCACTACAATTGGTATAAGAGCGGGTGTTCTTGAAGTGTGCTTGAAGTCTTCAAGAAATTGATCCATGATGACAACATGATTTGGTGAATCATAAATTGTTGTAAGTTCTTCTTGTTTGAGGGTATTTTTGATTCTAGAAATCTAATTGTTCTTTGATCTTGATTCAAATTCGATTTTCCCTCTCTATAATTCATATGATTTTCGTTTTCTCTCTCTAGAATTCATGTCGAAAATCACTTTGTCTCTCTAGAATTTCATTCGAATTCACTTTCTCTCTCTAGAAAAATTCAAGTTCTTGTGATCTTTTTCGTCTTTGAATGGAAATGGAAAAAGAATCTTGTGAAAGATTGTTTGTATTTCTTGGAGATGATCCATATCCATATAGTTTTGATGGACTTATCAAGAACTTTACAACCGGGTATTTTAAACAAAATTCACTCATTTCTTGTGGAAAAATAGATGAATGTGGAAAGATGGTTGGTTATTCTCTTGATCATGATAATCATAAAGTGTTGCTTAATCGTTTGGTTACAACTTATCATGAGAGAAGAAAGAAGATGAAATTATTAAAGGAATTTGTCTTGATGAATGCAAATATGGTGTTAATGTTCTTGCACTTTACCCGGATGTTCATGATGTTCAAGACAAGGGAATTTAATATGATTCTCATGAAGTTGGAGTTCAAACCAATGATTGTTTGTATTCTTGTGATTTAGTTGAAGGAATGATGCCATATAGAAAGTCCTCTGTTCGATTGGAGTTCAAACCAATGATTGTTTGTATTCTTGTGATTTAGTTGAAGGAATGATGCCATATAGAAAGTCTTCAATCCAAAAAGTTCAAATGTATCAAACTTCAAAAGGTTTGATTCAAAGTTGCCAAGTTCAAGTTGTAAAGAATGAAGTTGTTCTTGAATTCAAAACTTCAAGATCCAAGAAGAAGAAGAAGAAGAAGAAGAAGAAGATCAAAAACAAGAAAATTTGGGTTTCTAAACAAAATTCTTCAAATGTTGTTTTGATGCCGAAATCAATGAAGAAAATTTGGGTTCCTAAGCAACAATCATCAAATGTTGTAATGGTTTCGAATTCCAAACAACAAAACTGTTGAAGATTCTCAAATTTGTTATGAAGATGAAGTTAGATCTTAGATAAGTGAAAAGAAGTTCCATAGATGGTACAATGTGCATCATGGATGGTACAATGTGCAAATTGAGATTTCCTAATTCCAACCAAGGAACCTAGATCTTTCATGTTCAATTCGTGCATTGCAAATGGGGAAGGGATTTTCAAGAAGGTATCTCAAATTTTCAATCTCAAATAGATTCCAAAATGTTCTTTTTGATAATTGATGGCTGAAGATTCGATGATAAACAATCCAGATTTGCTCAAAAATCAATTCCAATTCTCTTGATCTGTTACTATTCAAAACACATTTGAGCCCAAGCTCCTTTGATGCAAACAAATAGCCCAAAAACCTAATGTTCATTTAATTTTCGATTAAATTCAGAAAAGGAATTCTCGATACTGTTCATTTGAAATTATCGATACAATCTTCCTATTTCTAAATCCTATTCAGAAAAGAAGAAAGAACTGATGAATTAAAAATCAAACTTTAAAGTCAAAATCGAAACAAAAGCTTGATGAACTCTCGCAAGATGCTCATAATCAGAATGTTGAAATGGTAATCTCGTATCAAGGATTTGTCAAATGATTCCTTCACTTGGATCGATTTGAAAGAAAATCTGAGTATAAAACTTGGGTTCTTATGATTGATTGTTGAAGAACAAGCCATATTCAACAGATGAATATATGAATGATTGTCGTTCAGTCATAGGTTTGATCTGAAAATGTACAAAGGTTTGTTGAATTGGTGTTTGTCGAGTGGGTGAGGTGTTCAATTTTGGATTCATAATCGACTCGACTGTCAAGTATCGATTTTTTATATTGAAGGGTTGGATTTTCGCTACGAGTGGTAGATTACGAGTAAGGAACTAAGGATTATCGATATTGATTATTTTGACTTTCGATTGGTCAAATGATAGTTTTATGATAACGATTGCGAAGTTTGGTCTTCGTAAGTGGGTCTGAGTTTGAATGAATATTCGAAGATGAAGGGTTATAGTGGGAATTTGAGTGTTCGAATCTAGTGGTTCGATGGGAAGACTGTGTTTGATAACGAAAGGGAAGAAGGATTTATGAGTTTCGTTGTTGATTATGAAGGTTGATAGCGATGTCGACAAAATTGATAGCGAAAGTATAAAGATAGAAGTCGATATTAAAGATTATTATTGAAGGAATTACTTCGATATGATGTTTTGGGTTTTCAAATGAGAAGAAGAAGTATTTGGGAAGAAGGATGATGTTTTCGAATCGATAATGAAAGGTATCGACTTTGTAGGATATTTTTTAATCGAAAATTGTCATGAGCAGATGATGTTCGATTCGATACGGAGAAGAAATCATTTTTGCATCCAGAACGAATTGGGAAATATAGAACGTGTAACACCCTCGAAAATCATGCAAATTTAAAACTTTTTCAACCATCCAAAATCATTAGTAATTACAAAATGTTTTCCAAATAGTTTAGACATCAGAGTTTTCCCAGAAACCACAATCATAAAATAAGGAAATGTACGGTCACGCCTTCGCCTTCCCGCGGTCATCCGAAGTACCTGAAACAATAATCGATAAATGTAAGCTCGAAGGCTTAGTGAGTTACCCCCAAAATACCCATACACAACAATACGCGTAGAATAACAAACATCATACTATGTGAAACATCCCAAAAATACAAACCAAAAATTTCGTTTTGAAAACATTACTAACACCGTAAGATCCAAATATCATATAAGAAAACCATAAGTCATGTGTCTCAAAATGTCATAAAATATGTCTCATAACAAACCAATGTCAAGATCATATCAAAATATCAGAGTCAATCTCCCAGGCTAAAACTGTGGTGTGTGTCATGCCATCATCCCGAGCCCTTCCCCTTGCTAGCTGAAGTACCTGAAACCAAAACTGAAACTGTAAGCACGAAGCTTAGTGAGCTCCCCCAAACTACCACATACCATACAATAACACATATACTGCATACTGCATCGGACCGCAGTCCGGAACACATAACACATAGACATGCCTGAATCACAAAGACATCAAGCATACTGAACTACTTCTCGGGACCACCCCGGCATCGGACCGCAGTCCGGAACTACTGCTATCTAAACGGGCCGACATTGTGGCCGTAGAGCCGTTCCTACTGGAAGGAAACTCACCTCGTGTGACTGACTGCTGTAACTCTGGGTGGGGAATTTCTGTCTGCTACTCCGACGACTCTTCGGCTATAAAATCCCACAAAGGTACTTAGTCAAAAGCTGATAACTACTCTTAGGGTAAAATGACCATTTCACCCCTGGCTAAAGTCAACATCATGGTCAAAGTCAACTTCCCAGTTGACCGGACTCGTCGAGTTGGCTCGACAACTCGCCGAGTCCCAATCTTCTCAACTACACCCAACCCGACTCTACTCGTCGAGTTTAGCAAGAACTCGACGAGTTCACCTTCAATCATAACATCGAGACAATCTTCATCTGACTCGCCGAGTTCTTCCTGAACTCGTCGAGTTTATCTTCATACTAAGAACGTGTCCAGTCTGTGACTCGCCGAGTTGTACGAACAACTCATCGAGTCCGTCTTCATGAGTTGGGAGATGGCATTGGACTCGCCGAGTACGTTCCTGCACTCGCCGAGTCCCATGGTTTCCAGATCTATGGCTTTGTCTATTTCATTAAGTCCCCTCCAAATCCCTTCTGAACTAAAATGGGTTCCTATGAGTCATAACAGTTTTGGGAACCAACTCACGACTCGCCGAGTCCCAAGAACGACTCGCTGAGTCCATGCATGTCCAAGTCTAATAATTCGATTTCTGATGGGCAAAACTCATCCAGAAGGTAGATCTAGGCTCCTAAGATCGGTATAACACGTAAAGCCATGAACTTTACGTTCATGCATGGGACTTTTATGCTCAGAGGGCCAAAAATGGGGTTTATTTCATTATTGGGGTTCTCATGGCCATAAAGGTGGCACCTTTATGCCATGAGGACCCTCTAAGGTTCCAGATCTGTGGGTAAAATGACTTGGGACGTCCAAGTCTCAAGAATCAAGCTTCTTGGACCCAAAACTCTATAAAATGACAATAAGAAGATCTATGAAACTACAAGTCAAGTATGAAGCTTGATTACCAGAAAAGATAGCAAATGAGATTGGGTTTCTGGATCTACTCTTTCTCCCTTGAATCTTCTAGCTTCCACCTCTTCCACTAACTTCAAGATACACCAAATAACTCTCAAAATAACCAAGAAGACTCAAACTCACTTATGGAGGATTAGGGTTTCGGAGTTGCTGCTCTGGAGGTGATGGAGGCTGGAGAAGAGGCCCATAGTGTTGCTTAAATAGGGTGCAAACCCTTAATATTAGGGTTTACCCCAGACTGGCCTACTCGTCGAGTCCAGGAGCGGACTCGCCGAGTAGATCACTTAAAACCCGCGTCCAAACCTGGCATCTACTCGACGAGTTAGGGCTACAACTCGTCGAGTAGGTCTTATAAAATGTCAATTAATGAATTAAATACGTACCAGAAACGGGGCGCTACAATTCTCCCCCACTTGTCTTAGACTTCGTCCTCGAAGTCTGCTGCATCTGGAAACAACTCCGGGTAGTGCTCTCTCATCTCCTCCTCGGGCTCCCATGTCCACTCTGAGACCTTGCGATGCTGCCACTGCACCTTCACTAACTCTACTCTCTTGTTCCTCAGCTCTTTCGCCTTGCGATCTAGAATCGCCACTGGTCTCTCGATATAGTTCAGGCTATCGTCAACCTGAATGTCCTCCAGGGGCACTATTGCTGAATCATCCACCAAGCACTTCCGTAACTGAGAAACATGGAACGTGCTGTGGATCTGGCTGAGCTCTGTTGGAAGATCTAACCGATAGGCAACCCGACCCACCCGGGCCAAAACCCTAAACGGACCAATGAACATGGGGACTAGCTTGCCCCGCTTCCGAAATCTGATAACACCCTTCCAGGGTGTAGGGGTGAGCAAAAACCGAACCGACTAAAAAAAACCGATGAAACCGCAATAAACCGCAACCGACAAACCGACACCGATGCAAAAACCAATGGTGCGGATTTCGTTTTTGCAAAAACCGAAAATCAACGGTGCGGTGCGGTTTTTATCCAAAAACCGATCCACCAAAACCGAGTTTGACGAATATATATATATATATATATATATATATATATATATATATATATATATATATAATATGTTGACTTGAGTTTGACGAATTGACGTTAGGTTAAAACTTAAACCCAAAATTTAATCCATATTCCACATATTGAAAAGGAATTCAATTTACCTTTAGGCGACTACCGACTAGGCCCAATCCCCGCCGTTTTTTACTCTTTTTTTTTACCTTCGCTCCTAGCCTCCTACCTTTTGGCTTCTGTTACACACAAAATCATAATATTTTATGAGCGTCTTGCGAGTTGCGACATCACTCCCAGCCTCCGACCATTCTCCATGTTCGTTTGTACTTTGTGTTTGTGTAAGACTATGTGGGTTGCAAAAGGAATTGCATATCATTAGGACATTAGCCAAACTTACTAATCGAATGTGTCTTATATGATTATAACAAATTCAAATTCAAGCAAAGTTCAATTATTAATTTATTAGTTTGTGAGAGTAATTACAGTTGCATTGTTGTTTTTTAAGCCACTTACAATTTTTGCTTATGTACTTTTGTTTTGGGCTAAAATGAATGGTTTCAAAAATGAAAAAAAGTCACACCATACAAGCTTAAATGAACATGGTTTTCAGTTTTCAAGGTATCAAAAATATTACACCATTAAACATAAAAAAAAATTGCACCAAAGGCTAGACGTGGTTTAAAACCGAAACCACACCGATACAAACCGAAACCGCATTTAAAACCCGCAAAACCGAACCATTGGAAAACCGCACCCAACGGTTTTAAGAATCCAAAAACCGCATCATGCGGTTTGCGATTCGGTTTTCCCTTAAAACCGCACCATGCTCACCCCTACCAGGGTGACACCTTCAAGAGGACCATATCGCCCACCTTAAACTCCAAGTCCAAACACCGCTTGTCGGCGTAACTCTTCTGCCGACTCTGAGTAGTTTGGAGTCTGCTCCGGACTTGCTGAATCTGCTCTGTAGTCTTGAGTACCACCTCTGTACTCCCCATGACTCGCTGACCGGCCTCACCCCAACAGATTGGGGTCCTTGTACTTCCTCCCGTAGAGCATCTCGAAGGGAGGTCGGTCTATACTGGAGTGATAGCTGTTGTTATACGAAAATTCCGCTAATGGAAGATACGTATCCCAACTGCCACCGAAATCTAGCACACATGCCCGAAGCATGTCCTCGAGAGTCTGAATCGTCCTCTCGCTCTGTCCATCCGTCTGAGGGTGGAAAGCGGTGCTGAAATGGAGACGAGTACCCATCTCGTCGTGAAACCGCTTCCAAAACCTGGAAGTGAACCGGACATCTCGGTCTGACACCACCGAGACAGGCACTCCATGACGTGCCACTACTTCTCGCACATAAATCTCAGCCAGCTTCTCGGCCGAGATACTCTCCTGGATCGGTATAAAATGGGCGCTCTTGGTTAACCGATCCACGATGACCCATATCGAATCAACCCCACGTGCGGTCCTGGGAAGCTTAGTAATGAAGTCCATGGTGATATCCTCCCATTTCCACACGGGAATGTCTAGCGGCTGCATCTTTCCGTGGGGCCTCTGGTGCTCTGCCTTGACCTTCCTGCAGGTCAGGCATCTCTCCACATACCAAGGTACGTCCCGCTTCATGCAGGGCCACCAGTAATCCAGTCGAAGATCTGTATACATCTTCGTTGCTCCTGGATGGATAGAGAAACGAGACTTGTGTGCCTCATCCATCAACACCTGCCGTACTCCGCCCCAGTACGGTACCCAGACCCTCCCATGCAGGGTCAATAATCCTCGACTGTCGTAATCAAACGAAGCCACTCGTCCCATTATCCTTTCGCACTTCTGGCGCTCCTCCTTCAGGCCCTCAACCTGCGCCTCCCTAATCTTCTACAGCAGTGGAGTAATCATTGTCATCCTCAAGCAAGTATCTCAAATCGTAGCCGCTACCGCCTTGCGGCTCAGGGCGTCGTCCACCACATTGGCCTTGCCCGGGTGATAAAGGATCTCACAGTCATAATCCTTTACCACGTCTAACCACCGACGCTGCCTCATGTTCAGATTCGGCTGATCCATGAGGTACCTCAAACTCTTGTGGTCCGTGTAGATAGTACATCGGACCCCGTATAGGTAATGCCGCCAAATCTTGAGGGCGAACACTACAGCCCCCAACTCCAAATCATGCGTCGGGTAGTTAGCCTCGTGAGGCTTCAACTGTCTCGAGGCATAAGCTATCACATGCCCCTGCTGCATCAACACTGCTCCCATACCTGTGATCGAAGCGTCACAGTAGACTACAAAGTCATCTACTCCCTCCGGCAGGGTAAAAATCGGCGCCTCGCACAGTCGCTGCCTGAGCGTCTCAAAGGTTGTCTGCTGCTCAGGACCCCAACGAAATACCACCGACTTCTTGGTCAGTCGGGTCAATGGTACTGCTATCTTGGAGAAATCCTGGATTAATCTCCTGTAGTAGCCTGCCAATCCCAGGAAGCTCCGAATCTCTGATGGAGACCTCGGGGCCTCCCATCGCATCACGGCCTCTATCTTGGCCGGATCGACTAATATACCCTTCTGGTTGACGAGGTGTCCCAAAAACTGCACCTCGCGCAACCAGAACTCGCACTTGGAGAACTTTGCGAAAAGTCTCTCCCTCCTCAAGGTCTCAAGCACCTCTCTCATGTGTTCCTCATGCTGCTCCTCAGTCTTGGAATAAACTAAGATATCATCAATGAATACTATCACAGACCGATCCAACATCGGCCTGCACACGCGGTTCATGAGGTCCATGAACGCGGCTGGAGCATTGGTGAGCCCAAACGGCATCACCACAAACTCATAATGACCATAGCGGGTCCTAAAAGCGGTCTTCTGCACATCATCATCTCTGACCCGCATCTGATGGTATCCGGACCGTAGATCAATCTTGGAGAACCAAGATGCTCCCTGAAGCTGGTCGAACAAATCATCTATCCTCGGGAGTGGGTAACGGTTCTTCACCGTTACCTTGTTCAACTCCCGGTAGTCTATGCACATACGGTGTGACCCATCCTTCTTCTTCACAAACAGGATTGGGGCTCCCCATGGTGAACTGCTCGGCCTGATAAAACCCTTGTCTAACAGCTCTTGCAGCTGCGTAGACAACTCCTGCATCTCGGGAGGAGCCAACCGATATGGTGCCTTGGCTATCGGAGCCGCACCGGGGACCAGGTCAATCCGAAACTCAACCTGTCTCTCCGGAGGTATCCCAGGAAAGTCCTCTGGGAATACGTCCGGGTACTCTCGTACTACTGACACATCGTCAACTGTCGCCTTACCCTTATCCCGGGTATCCATAATTTAGGCAACGTACCCCGTGCAACCTTGCTGGAAATAGCGCCTCGCTCTCGCTGCTGAACAAAGAATGAGTCCGTGCTGTGGCCTCTTGCCCTGAATCACTAACTCTCCTCCACTAGGAGTGCGGACCCTCACTAACTGTAGCTCGCAATCAATCACTGCCCCGTTGGGGCTCAGCCAATCCATACCCACTATAACCTTATTCCCCCGTAAAGGAATAGGAACCAAGTCTACCGAGAACTGCTCATCGAACAACCGTAGTGTACACCCTCTGTGGACTCTTGCGACCCTGACGGTCTTGTCGTCGGCTATCTCAACATCAAGCGGAAAATCCAGCTCCCCTGGAGCTCTGCTAAATCGCTTGCTAAGTGCGAGCGACACAAAAGATCGGGTAGCTCCCGAGTCAAACAATATTGTAGCTGAAATGTCATTCACTAAGAACGACCCTATACACAAACACATAACCATAAGGAACAATCAATACTAAATACAGAGGTAAGAGAAAATACATACCCGTCACCACATCAGGAGTCGCTCGTGCCTCCTCTGCTGTCATCTGGAACGCTCTACTCTTCGCCACTGGCGCCTTTGCCCGACCCTGACGGCCGTCTGTAATCCTCAATGTAGCAGGGGCAGGTGCCGCCACCTTCCCTGCTGCTGCTAAGCTAGGACACTGGGACCTCTGATGGCCCCTCTGATTGCAATGAAAGCAAATCAGATCGGATGCTGAGGTGGGAGTCATAGTAGTAGTAGCTGTACAATCCCTGCTCATGTGCCCAGTCCGACAGTACTTGTAGCAGCCGGAACTCCCTGCCTTGCACACTCCATCGTGCAACCTCCCACACTTGCCACACCGACTGTGGCCCTGCTGCCCCCTAGACCTGTGATCAGACACCTTGGGCTTTTTGCCCGAACCTGCTGCGCCAGACGTCGCCTCTGGCTTCCTCTTCCTCTCCATCTCCAGATCAATCTCCCTCTCACGAGCCCTCGCAATCATGTCCTCCAGCGTCTTGCAGCTGGAGCGGCTCACAAACTGGCGGATGTCACTCCGCAACATCTCATGATATCGGGCCTTCTTCATCTCCTCGTCCGCCGCATACTGCGGAACAAGGAGGGCCCTCTCCCTAAACTTGGCGGTAATCTCTGCCACAGTCTCTGTCGTCTGCTGGAGGTCCTGAAACTCCCTAGCAAGCTGCTGCACCTCAATAACAGGTGCGAACTCGGCTCTGAACCTGGTCGTGAAATCACTCTAGGTCATAGCATCCAGCACGGTGTCATCTCCAATGGCTCTCCCGACCTCCTCCCACCAATCTCGTGCCCTGTCCTTCAGAAGACAGGATGCTAGTCTGAACTTGTCCCCCTCGGGACATCTGCTGGTACGGAACGCATTGGCAACATCCGCCAACCATCTGGTACTCTCTATGGGGTCCCGAGCCCCATGGTAGTCGGGAGCTCCACAAGCTCTGAACTCCCTGAAATTAAACGAGCGCGATCCCATCATGGCTGCTATCTCCGTACGGAATGCGCTCAGCTTCTCACCCAGAAGCTCTAAGATACCCTCCTTGACCGACCCGAAGATCACAAGGGTCTGGTCTAATATGCTGCGTGTGACCTCCGAGGAGATAAACTCCCTGGTCTGCTCATCTAACTGTCCGACTCCAGAACCTGAGCCCGATCCCTCTCCCGCACCTGAACTACCATCCGCTGGTCTAGGGCGTAAAACCACCATTCTGAAAACACATCATATCAAACGTCAGTATACTAATATAACTGGAGGGATCATATACACTACAAGTTCCCTGGTCTTATCTCATCCTTCCTTGATTCGAGTACGGATCCTCTGCTTTCAGTAGTACGGGCCCATACTACCTTCCACATCTATCCGTACTTTCCTCAAGTACTGCCTCGACTCCACCAAGTCCCTTCTACTACTACTGCTGATCTCATGCTAATCTCATCCTAGGCTTCCCTAGGGTAATCACCAACCCACTCTCCGCCATCAGCTGCATAAGAAGTCCATGCTTTCTTCCCCTAACTAGCTCGCGAATACTATTACATATTACTCAGACTAGATAATTCTTCGAATGAGAGATCCTACCCTACAACGGTTGGACTCAAACAAGAGCTGCGAAATAGAGCTAGACCTAATCTTCTGAAATTATTTAGTCCTTGCAATATGTAACTTAACATATTCGTTTACTAGTTAATGAAAGACAACTAGAACTCCTAAAAGCACAAAGCAAGCAGCATGCGGGCATTGAGTACACATAATCAAGTATATACTACTCTGGCTATCATACTGTCTAATCTGTACTAGCATGCAGTTCTCATAAAGCTGAACACATATAACAGGCACATAAGGCATCCTTCCTAGATCCTTAGTCCTAATCTAGCATGCTGTTCTAATAAGGCTGATAATCATAACATAACATGATCTTGTATGGTTAATTTGGGAGTACTTACTTGAGCTCGGCTGATTGCATACACCACACCCTTTTTTTGTGACAACCGTCAAATTCCAGTCAAACACAAGTTTAGGAGTTATTCACACCTTGTAACATGCTGAGCAAGGTGTGTAAGACTTATACTTAGTATTTTCAATGTCGTTTTATTGAAATATGAAACATCCCAAAAATACAAGCCAAAAATTTCGTTTTGAAAACATTACTAACACCATAAGATCCAAATATCATATAAGAAAACCATAAGTCGTGTGTCTCAAAATGTCATAAATTATGTCTCATAACAAAACCAATGTCAAGGTCATATCAAAATATCAGAGTCAATCTCCTAGGCTAAAACTGTGGTGTGTGTCATGCCATCATCTCGAGCCCTTCCCCTTGCTAGCTGAAGTACCTGAAACCAAAACTGAAACTGTAAGCACGAAACTTAGTGAGCTCCCCCAAACTACCACATACCATACAACAAGGTTGCAGAAATCGCTCGCCGGTAGCTCGGCGGTGGACTGGGGTCAAGGGATTAATCGGTTAGGCGAGGATTAATTGGGGACCATTAATTATTAAAAAAAGTATTAAAAATTAATAAATATAACATTTTTCCTAAGAATATAAGTAAACAAGTAAACAAATAATAAATATGTAATACATAATTTATTTTGCTTTTCAATTTGTAACTTTCTTCTCTTGAGCATTTGATCAAACACTTGGCATGCTAGTTAAGTTATTTCATAACAAACCCAAAACATATGAATAAAATTGACTATTATTAAGATATCCCACTGATTAAACTAACAATATGATTAAACTAACAATATACAGGTCTTAGGAAAACAGAACTCAAAAACAAAGTTATTAATGAGTCTTCCAGCTCCCACGAAACACACTACACATCACAAAACCCATCACACAGGTATGCCATTTGTGAGGTAACTTCAAAGCTATTATATACCCACGCTTTTTATTGTTTGATCGGACTAGGAATCTTGCTTCCAGGAATTGCAAAGCAGGGAGTCGGAATTAACATTACATTGTCGCAGGGAGTCCGAGCCAGGAGACATCATGCTGAAGGGTAACTAAAATGGATGTTTTGAAACTCGATTTCCCCTTTGATCATCAAGTAAATGAAACAAAAACAAGCTCTAACAATAGCGGTATTGCTTTACAAGATCTGAAGTCTGAACTCTAAACTCTTCTACTAAATCAAGGAATGAATAGAAACAAATACGTGTAAATTGAATGTGGAATTTTTGAATAAAAGTTTTAATTGATGATTTTAATTCAGAAATAAAGAAAAACAAAAGTAATAGTTACCCTGCAACCTTTATTAGCAGCTTCAGATGGATGAAAAATATCCCAGAACACATATTGAGACGCGTTGGAACATGTCTCGATCGATTTAGGTTTACATAAGAACATCGGCGCCTCCACTCTTCTTGTTCCACAACACCCTCTCGACGCATCCACAAAGCCTAAATTTATTGATAAAAATAAACGATTAGGGTGAATTGAAGCATCTAATGGAACCGATGATCGATCAAAGAAAGAAAAGGGAAATTGAAGCAACTGATGGAACTGGTGATCGATCAAAGAAAGATAAGGGCGAATCGTTCGATCGATCAAAGAAATAAAAGGGTGAATCAAAGAAAGCTGGGGCTGGTGACCTAAATGTTGCGATTGAGAGAGAAAGGTGGGAAGAACGAGATGCAAAGTGGGGAAGAAAGATGCAAAGAAGAAATATGAAACAATATAAAGTTCATCCCACATCGTCGGGGGATAATAGATGAAGGTAAAACTTTTATCTATAAAAAGGGGAGCTAGCTCTTTTGAGTATCAAACCCAGCTAAGTTTTGGGCAATCCACCTCCTTTAAGTTGGTGGGTCTTTTAGTATCAGCTGAGCCGAGTTGGTCTTATTTTGAGGCTGAGTTGGTCCGATTTGGTCCGATTAGGACCGAATTGGATCGGCTTTGACCGATATTGACCAAAAGCGATTAGCTAACCCTCTAACACCTATTCGTAGGCAGTTGGAGACCGCCAAGCGTTTAGGCGCCGATTAATCGGCCGCCCAGACCTATTCTTGCAACACTGCCATACAATAACATATAATACACATATTGGGCCTTGCCCACTACGTCAGATCGAAGTCCGGAACTGACTAGGGCCTTGCCCACTGCATCGGACCGAAGTTCGGAACTAACTAGGGCCTCGCCCACTGCATCGGACCGAAGTCCGGAACTAACTAGGGCCTCGCCCACTGCATCGGACCGAAGTCCGGAACTAACTAGGGCCTCTCCCTCTGTATCGAACCGAAGTCCGGAACTGACTGAACATAGCATACATAATCATAACATATAACAATAACACATATACTGCATACTGCATCGGACCGCAGTCCGGAACACATAACACATAGACATGCCTGAATCACAAAGACATCAAGCATACTGAACTACTTCTCGGGACCACCCAGCATCGGACCGCAGTCCGGAACTACTGCTATCTAAACGGGCCGGCATTGTGGCCGTAGACCCATTCCTATTGGAAGGAAACTCACCTCGCAAGGCTGACTGCTGAGGCGCTGATCGGAAATTGTCTGACTGCTGCTCCGGCAACTCCCCGACTACAATTTCCACAAAGACACTTTGTCACACACTGATACTAATCTTAGGGTAAGCGACTATTTTACCCCTGGCCAAAGTCATCATCCTGGTCAAATTCAACTGCCAGTTGACCTGCCTCGCCGATTTGGGCCGCCAACTCGCCGAGTCCCTATCCTTTCTTCTATTCCCCAACCCGACTCCACTCGTCGAGTTTAGCAAAGACTCGACGAGTTCTCCTTCTATAATAGCATCAAGTCAAACTTCATATGACTCGCCGAGTTGTATGAACAACTCGTCGAGTCCTCCTTCATCATATGAACACGTCCAGTCTATGACTCGCCGAGTTGTATGAACAACTCGTCGAGTCTCTTCTTGTGGGTAAGAAGATTGCATTGGACTCGCCGAGTGTGTTCTTACACTCGTTGAGTCCCATGGTTTCCAAATTATGGCTAAATCTTAAAACATCAAAACACTTCTTGGGACCTTTCTAAACCTCTGCTAACACTCAACTGGGCTCCTTTGAACCACAACAGATTGGGGACTCAAACCCCGGACTCGCCGAGTTCCAAGAACAACTCGTCGAGTCGCCCATTGTCCAAGTCTATAACTCGATTTCTGATGTATAATCCTTATCAAAAAGGTAGATCTGGGCTTCTAAGGTCGATCTAACACGTAAAGTTATGAACTTTACGTGCATGCATGGAAGTATACGCTTTAAGGACCCAAAAAGAAGTCTAAAGAGGTGCATGGGCTAATATGGCTATAAGCTTGCATCTTTATGCCATGAACTTGGTTCTAGAGTCTAGATCTGAAGGTGAATCGACTTGGGACTTCCAAGTCTTAAGGATCAAGCTTATTGACCCCAAAACTCCATAAAGGGGCAAAGGAGAAAATCTATAAAACCACAAGTCAAGTTTTGAGCTTGATTTCGTGAAAGTGACAAGAAATTGATGTTGCTCCTGGATCTAGTCCTTCGCCCTTGATCCTTCTTCCTTCCAACACTCCTACTAGATACACAATGCACCAAAAACCCTCCAAGTCACTAAGAAAGCTCAAGTTTTCCAAAAAGGAATTAGGGTTTCGAAATTAATGCTCTGGAGGTGATGGAGGCTGGGTTTGAAGCTCATAATGTTGTTTAAATAGGGTGCAAACCCTTTAATTAGGGTTTCATCCAGACTGGCCTACTCGTCGAGTCCAAGCGTGGACTCGGCGAGTAGATTACTTAAATCCGCGTCCCAACCTCGCAACTACTCGATGAGTTAGGGCTGCCACTCGTCGAGTCACTAATACAAATGGTATAAAAATTAGATCAAATACATACCAGAAACGGGGCGTTACAAAATACAAAGCCATGCATAACAAGGTTTCATTTAAAACATAAAACACTCTTGATAAACTATAATAGGTATAGTTTGGACACTTCATTTCACAAAGAAACAGTAACACAATCGATGTACTAAACGGGTATAATAGGTATAGTTTGGACACTTCGCCTTCAGGGTACTCTTAAGTACAACAGTAAAGTCCTGTAGTTATAGCCAGAATCTCTTGTAGGGAGAGCGTGATAGTTGTGTATAGATCTATATTGGGCCTGACAAACCCACACCTAAGCTGCTTGCAACAGCTAGACCGGCAGGTCTGGGGTGACAAGTGTCATAACAATTCTGATGCCTGAAGAACGTGCCCGAACCTTGTCCTCGAGAGTCTGAATCGTCCTCTCGCTCTGTCCATCCGTCTGAGGGTGGAAAGCGGTGCTGAAATGGAGACGAGTACCCATCTCGTCATGAAACCGCTTCCAAAATCTGGAAGTAAACCGGACATCTATGTCTGACACCATTGAGACAGGCACTCCATGCCGTGCCACTACCTCTCGCACATAAATCTCAGCCAGCTTCTCGGCCGAGATGCTCTCCTGGATCGGTATGAAATGGGCGCTTTTGGTCTACCGATCCACGATAACCCATATCGAATCCACCCCATGTGTGGTCCTGGGAATCTTCGTAATGAAGTCCATAGTGATATCCTCCCATTTCCACACGAGAATATCTAACGACTACATCTTGCCGTGGGGTCTCTGGTGCTCTGCCTTGACCCTCCTGCAGGTCAGGCACCTCTCCACGTACCAAGCTACGTCCCGCTTCATGGAGGGCCACCAGTAATCGGGTCGAAGATCTCTGTACATCTTCGTCGCCCCTAGGTGGATGGAGAACCGAGACTTGTGTGCCTCATCCATCAACACCTGCCGTACTCCGCCCCAGTACGGTACCCAGACCCTCCCATGCAGGGTCAACAATCCTCGACTGTCATGACCAAAGGAAGCTACTCCGCCCACGATCCTCTCACACTTCTGACGCTCCTCCTTCAGGCCATCAGCCTGCGCCTCCCTAATCTGCTCCAGCAGTGGGGTAATCACTGTCATCCTCAGACATATATCTCTGATCAGGGCCGCTACCGCCTTGCGGCTCAAGGCGTCGGCCACTACGTTGGCCTTGTCCGGATGGTAAAGGATCTCACAGTCATAATCCTTTACCACGTCTAACCATCGACGCTGCCTCATGTTCAGATTCGGCTGATCCATGAGGTACCTCAAACTCTTGTGATCCGTGTAGATGGTACAACGGACCCCATAGAGGTAATGTCGCCAAATCTTGAGGGCGAACACCACATCCCCCAACTTTAGATCATGTGTCGGATAGTTAGCCTCGTGAGGCTTCAACTGTCTCGAGGCATAAGCTATCACATGCCCTCGCTGCATCATCACTGCTCCCAAACCTGTGATCGAAGCGTCACAGTAGACTACAAAGTCATCCACTCCTTCTGGCAGCGTAAGAATCAGCGCCTCACATACTCGCTGCCTGAACGTCTCAAAGGCTGTCTGCTGCTCAGGTCCCCAGCGAAACACCACTGACTTCTTGGTCAGTCGGGTCAATGGTACTGCTATCTTGGAGAAATCCTGGATGAATCTCCTGTAGCACCCTGCCAATCCCAGGAAGCTCCGAATCTCTGATGGAGACTTCGGGACCTCCCACTGCATCACGGCCTCGATCTTGGCCGGAACTACCAATATACCCTTCTGGTTGACAAGGTGCCCTAGGAACTGCACCTCGCGCAACCAGAACTCGCACTTGGAGAACTTTGCGAAAATTCTCTCCCTCCTCAAGGTCTCAAGCACCTCTCTCAGGTGTTCCTCATGCTGCTCCTCAGTCTTGGAATAAACCAAGATATCATCAATGAATACTATCACAGACCGATCTAGCATCGGCCTGCACACGTGGTTCATGAGGTCCATGAACGCGGCTGGAGCGTTGGTGAGTCCAAACGGCATCACCACGAACTCATAATGACCATAGCGGGTCCTAAAAGCGGTCTTCTGCACATCCTCATCCCTGACCCACATATGGTGATATCCGGAGCGTAAATCAATCTTGGAAAACCACGATGCTCCCTGAAGCTGGTCAAACAGATCATCTATCCTCGGAAGTGGGTAACGATTCTTCACCGTTACTTTGTTCAACTCCCGGTAATCTATACACATATGGTGCGACCCGTCCTTCTTCTTCACAAACAGGATCGAGGCTCCCCATGGTGAACTGCTCGGTCTGATAAAACCCTTGTCTAACAGCTCTTGCAGCTGCGTAGACAACTCCTGCATCTCGGGAGGAGCCAACCGATATGGTGCCTTGGCTATCGGAGCCGCACCAGGAACCAGGTCAATCCGAAACTCAACCTGTCTCTCAGGAGGTACTCTAGGAAAATCCTCTGGGAATACGTCCGGGTACTCTCGTACTACTGACACATCGTCAACTGTCGCCTTACCCTTATCCCGGGTATCCATAATATAGGCAACGTACCCCGCGCAACCCTGCTGGAAATAGCGCCTCGCTCTCGCTGCTGAACAAAGAATGGGTCCGCGCTGTGGCCTCTCGCCCTGAATCACTAACTCTCCTCCACTAGGAGTGCGGACCCTCACTAACTGCAGCTCGCAATCAATCACTGTCCCGTTGGGGCTCAGCCAATCCATACCCACTATAACCTTATTCCCCCGTAAAGGAATAGGAACCAAGTCTACCGAGAACTGCTCATCGAACAACCGTAGTGTACACCCTCTGTGGACTCTTGCGACCCTAACGGTCTTGTCGTCGGCTATCTCAACATCAAGCGGAAAATCCAGCTCCCCTGGAGCTCTGCTAAATCGCTTGCTAAGTGCGAGCGACACAAAAGATCGGCTAGCTCCCGAGTCAAACAATATTGTAGCTGAAATGTCATTCACTAAGAACGACCCTATACACAACACATAACCATAAGAAACAATCAATACTAGAACAGAGATAAGAGGAAAATTCATACATGTCACCACGTCAGGAGTCGCTCGCGCCTCCTCTGCTGTCATCTGGAACGCTCTACTCTTCGCCACTGACGCCTCAGCCCGACCCTAACGGCCGTCTGTAATCATCAATGTAGCAGGGGCAGGTGCCGCCACCTTCCCTGCTGCTGCTAAGCTAGGACACTGGGACCTCTTATGGCCCCTCTGATTGCACTGAAAGCAAATCAGATCAGATGTTGAGGTGGGAGTCATAGTAGTAGTAGCTGTACAATCCTTGCTCATGTGCCCAGTCCGACCGCACTTGTAGCAGCCGGAACTCCCTGCCTTGCACACTCCATCGTGCAACCTCCCACACTTGCCACACCGAATGTGGCTCTGCTGTCCCATAGCTCTGTGATCCGATACCTTGGGATTTTTTCCCGAACTCCATGTGCCAGATACCACCTCTGGCTTCCTCTTCCTCTCCATCTCTAAATCAATCTCTCTCTCACGAGCCCTCGCAATCATGTCGTCCAGTGTTTTGCAGCTGGACCGGCTCACAAACTTTCTGATATCACTCTTCAACATCTCATGGTACCGAGCCTTCTTCATTTCCTCGTCTGCCGCGTACTGAGGAACGAGAAGAGCCCTCTCCCTGAACTTGGCGGTAATCTCCGCCACTGTCTCCGTCGTCTGCTGGAGATCCTGGAACTCCCTAGCAAGCTGCTGCACCTCAATAACAGGTGCGAACTCGACCCTAAACCGGGTCACAAAATCCGTCCAGGTCATAGCATCAAGGGCTGCATCATCCCCAATAACATGTCCGACCTCCTCCCACCAATCACGTGCCCTGCCCTTCAGAAGACAGGATGCAAGTCGGACCTTGTCCCCCTCGGGACATCTGCTAGTGCGGAAAGCGTTGGCCACATCAACCAACCACCTGGTACTCGCAATGGGGTCTCGGCCCCCCTGGTAATCTGGAGCTCCACAAGCCCGGAACTCTCTGAATGTCAATGTGCGCTATCCCATCATGGCCGCTATCTCAGTACAGAACGCGCACAGCTTCTCATCCAGAAGCTCTAGGATACCCTCCTTGACCGATCCAAAGATCACAGGAGTCTGCTCAAGTATGCTACGCGTGACCTCGGAAGAGTTGAACTCTCTGGTCTGCTCATCCAAATGCTCGGCTCCCAAGCCTGAACCTGACCCCTCTCCGACACCTGAACTGCCGACTGCTGGTCTAGGGCGTAAAACCACCATTCTGAAACATATAATAACAATCATCAGAAATACTGACATAACTAGAGGGATCACATCTACTACAAGTTTCCTGGTCTTGTCTCAGCCTTCCTTGATTCGAGTACGGATCCTCTGCTTTCAGTAGTACGGGCCCATACTACCTTCCACATCTATCCGTACTTTCCTCAAGAACTGCCTTGACTCCACCAAGTCCCTTCTACTGCTACTGATCTCTGCTACACTCTTCCTAGGCTTGCCCTATGGTAATCACCAACCCACTCTCCGCTATCAGCTGCACAAGAAGTCCCGACTACCTTCCCCTAACTAGTTCGTGAATACTATTACATATCACTAAGACTAGATAATTCTTCGAATGAGAGATCCTACCCTACAACGATTGGACTCAGATAAGAGCTGCGCAATAGAGCTAGACCTAACCTTCTGAAATTATTTAATCCTCACAATACGTAACGTAACATATTCATTTACTAGTTAGTAAAAGATAACTAAGACTCCTAAAATCACAAAGCAAGTAGTATTCGAGCATCGAGTACACATAATCAAGCATATACTACTCTGGCTATCCTACTGACAATCCTGTACTAACATGCAGTTCTCATAGAGCTGAAACACATAAAACAGGCACATAAGGCATCCTTCCTAGATCCTTAGTCCTAATCTAGCATGCTGTTCTACTGAAAATGATAATCATAACATAAACTTGTATTGGTAATTTGGGAGTACTTACTTGAGCTCGGCTGATCGCATGCACCACACCCTTTTCTCTTTTTCAAAAACTCTTGTCTATTTAAGTTTCTTTTTCAAAATTTTCTTTCGAAAATGTTTTTCTTTTGAAAACCTTATACCATTTCTTTAGTTTGAGTTCAGACACACCCAAAAGTGTGCCCGAATCCCTCAAACCAAGGCTCTGATACCAACTTGAAACATCCCAAAAATACAAGCCAAAAATTTCGTTTTGCAAACATTACTAACACCATAAGATCCAAATATCATATAAGAAAACCATAAGTCGTGTGTCTCAAAATGTCATAAATTATGTCTCATAACAAAACCAATGTCAAGGTCATATCAAAATATCAGAGTCAATCTCCCAGACTAAAACTGTGGTGTGTGCCATGCCATCATCCCGAGCCCTTCCCCTTGCTAGCTGAAGTACCTGAAACCAAAACTGAAACTGTAAGCACGAAGCTTAGTGACCTCCCTCAAACAACCACATACCATACAATAACATATAATACACATACTGGGCCTTGCCCACTGCGCCAGACCGAAGTCCGGAACTGACTAGGGCCTTGCCCACTGTATCGGACCGAAGTCCGGAACTAACTAGGGCCTCGCCCACTGCATCCGACTGAAGTCCGGAACTAACTAGGGCCTCGCCCACTGCATCGGACCGAAGTCCGAAACTAACTAGGGCCTCTCCCTCTGCATCGAACCGAAGTCCGGAACTGACTGAACATAGCATACATAATCATAACATATAACAATAACACATATACTGTATATTGCATCGGACCGCAGTCCGGAACACATAACACATAGACATGCCTGAATCACAAAGACATCAAGCATACTGAACTACTTCTCGGGACCACCCCGGCATCGGACCGCAGTCCGGAACTACTGCTATCTAAACGGGCCGGCATTGTGGCCGTAGACCCGTTCGTATTGGAAGGAAACTCACCTCGCAAGGCTGACTGCTGAGGCGCTGATCGGAAACTGTCTGATTGCTGCTCCGGCAACTCCCCGACTACAATTTCCACAAAGACACTTTGTCACACACTGATACTAATCTTAGGGTAAGCGACTATTTTACCCCTGGCCAAAGTCATCATCCTGGTCAAATTCAACTGCCAGTTGACCTGACTCGCCGATTTGGGCCGCCAACTCGCCGAGTCCCTATCCTTTCTTCTATTCCCCAACCCGACTCCACTCGTCGAGTTTAGCAAAGACTCGACGAGTTCTCCTTCTATAATAGCATCGAGTCAACCTTCATCTGACTCGCCGAGTTGTATGAACAACTCGTCGAGTCCTCCTTCATCATATGAACACGTCCAGTCTATGACTCGCCGAGTTGTATGAACAACTCGTCGAGTCTCTTCTTGTGGGTAAGAAGGTTGCATTGGACTCGCCGAGTGTGTTCTTACACTCGTCGAGTCCCATGGTTTCCAGATTATGGCTAAATCTTAAAACATCAAAACACATCTTGGGACCTTTCTAAACCTCTGCTAACACTCAACTGGGCTCCTTTGAACCACAACAGATTGGGGACTCAAGCCTCGGACTCGCCGAGTTCCAAGAACAACTCGTCGAGTCGCCCATTGTCCAAGTCTATAACTCGATTTCTGATGTATAATCCTTATCAAAAAGGTAGATCTGGGCTTCTAAGGTCGATCTAACACGTAAAGTTATGAACTTTACGTGCATGCGTGGAAGTATACGCTTTAAGGACCCAAAAAGAAGTCCAAAGAGGTGCATGGGCTAATATGGCCATAAAGCTTGCATCTTTATGCCATGAACTTGGTTCTAGAGTCTAGATCTGAAGGTGAATCGACTTGGGACTTCCAAGTCTTAAGGATCAAGCTTATTGACCCCAAAACTCCATAAAGGGGCAAAGGAGAAAATCTATAAAACCATAAGTCAAGTTTTGAGCTTGATTACCTGAAAGTGACAAGAAACTGATGTTGCTCCTGGATCTAGTCCTTCTCCCTTGATCCTTCTTCCTTCCAACACTCCTACTAGATACACAATGCACCAAAAACTCTCTAAGTCACTAAGAAAGCTCAAGTTTGCCAAAAGGTAATTAGGGTTTCGAAAGTAATGCTCTGGAGGTGATAGAGGTTGGGTCTGAAGCTCATAATGTTGTTTAAATAGGGTGCAAACCCTTTAATTAGGGTTTCATCCAGACTGGCCTACTCGTCGAGTCCAAGCGTGGACTCGGCGAGTAGATTACTTAAATCCGTGTCCCAACCTCGCATCTACTCGTCGAGTTAGGGTTGCCACTCGTCGAGTCACTAATACAAATGGTATAAAAATTAGATCAAATACGTACCAGAAACGGGGCGTTACAAAATACAAAGCCATGCATAACAAGGTTTCATTTAAAACATAAAACACTCTTGATAAACTATAATAGGTATATTTTGGACACTTCATTTCACAAAGAAACAGTAACACAATCGATGTACCAAACGGGTATAATAGGTATAGTTTGGACACTTCGCCTTCAGGGTACTCTTAAGTACAACAGTAAAGTCCTGTAGTTATAGCCAGAATCTCTTGTAGGGAGAGCGTGATAGTTGTGTATAGATCCATATTGGGTCTGACAAACCCGAACCTAAGCTGCTTGCAACAGCTAGACCGGCAGGTCTGGGGTGACAAGTGTCATAACAATTCCGACGCTTGAAGAACGTCGAGTACGAGGTCTTCGAGTTTTAGTATGGTTATAACATCTCACATGGGGAATTAACAAAACACACAGTTCACGGTGATTTAAGGAGTTTTATTTTCACACACACACAAGCATGACAATTTACTTACATATACTAAGTCTTGGTTCGGTTAAGACAACAACAAACCTTTTAGAAAATATGGGATTTTCTGGAAACAAACTTGTAACAAACGTTAAGGAACAACATCATTCATTTTCATTCATAAATTGCTTATGAACTCAACAGCTTTATGCTGATACTCTTTCAAAAACAACTTGTATTTTCAGGTAATCAGTAATACAGGTAACCACAAGATTTTTTTTGAAGACAAGACGCTAAGGCGCAGATTTCTTTTGAACTATTTTGACATCATATGTAATTTATTTGGAAACATGTATTCTGCAACAATGTAACCTTTTAAATTATATTTATGATGGTTGTGTTTACTTTCTTCACTATGGTTATGATACTGAGCATGACGACCTTCGCCCCCGAACGTTTCCGCCGTTCCGGTTTGGTGGTGTGACATTTCTCTTTTCAAAGTTCTTTTCTATTTTCAAAATCCTTTTTTTTGTAAAAATGATTTTCTTTTTGAAAATTTTTATACGAATTCCTTAGTTTGAGTTCAGACACACTCGAAAGTGTGCCCGAATCCCTCAAACCAAGGCTCTGATACCAACTTGAAACATCCCAAAAATACAAACCAAAAATTTCGTTTTGAAAACATTACTAACACCGTAAGATCCAAATATCCTATAAGAAAACCATAAGTCATGTGTCTCAAAATGTCATAAAAGATGTCTCATAACAAACCAATGTCAAGATCATATCAAAATATCAGAGGCACTCTCCCAGGCTAAAACTGTGGTGTGTACCATGCCATCATCCCGAGCCCTTCCCCTTGCTAGCTGAAGTACCTGAAACCAAAACTGAAACTGTAAGCATGAAGCTTAGTGAGCTCCCCCAAACTACCACATACCATACAATAACACATATACTGCATACTGTATCAGACCGCAGTCCGAAACACATAACACATAGACATGCCTGAATCACAAAGACATCAAGCATACTGAACTACTTCTCGGGACCACCCCGACATCGGACCGCAGTCCGAAACTACTGCTATCTAAACGGGTCGGCATTGTGGCCGTAGACCCGTTCCTACTGGAAGGAAACTCACCTCATGTGACTGACTGCTGTAACTCTGGGTGGGGAATTTATGTCTGCTACTCCGGCGACTCTCCAACTATAAAATCCCACAAAGGTACTTAGTCAAAAGCTGATAACTACTCTTAGGGTAAAATGACCATTTCACCCCTGGCTAAAGTCAACATCATGGTCAAAGTCAACTTCCCAGTTGACCGGACTCGTCGAGTTGGCTCGACAACTTGCCGAATCCCAATCTTCTCAACTACACCCAACCCGACTCTACTCGTCGAGTTTAGCAAGAACTCGACGAGTTCACCTTCAATCATAACATCGAGACAATCTTCATCTGACTCGCCGAGTTCTTCCTGAACTCGTCGAGTTTATCTTCATACTAAGAACGTGTCCAGTCTGTGACTCGCCGAGTTATATGAACAACTCGTCGAGTCCGTCTTCATGAGTTGGGAGATGGACTTGGACACGCCGAGTACGTTCCTGCACTCACCGAGTCCCATGGTTTCCAGATCCATGGCTTTGTCTATTTCATTGAGTCCCCTCCAAATCCCTTCTGAACTAAAATGGGTTCCTCTGAGTCATAACAATTTTGGGAACCAACTCACGACTCGCCGAGTCCCAAGAACGACTCGCCGAGTCCATGCATGTCCAAGTCTAATAATTCGATTTCTGATGGGCAAAACTCATCCAGAAGGTAGATCTAGGCTCCTAAGATCGGTATAACACGTAAAGCCATGAACTTTACGTTCATGCATGGGACTTTTATGCTCAAAGGGCCAAAAATGGGGTTTATTTCATTATTGGGGTTCTCATGGCCATAAAGGTGGCACCTTTATGCCATGAGGACCCTCTAAGGTTCCAGATTTGTGGGTAAAATGACTTGGGACGTCCAAGTCTCAAGAATCAAGCTTCTTGGACCCAAAACTCCATAAAATGACAATAAGAAGATCTATGAAACTACAAGTCAAGTATGAAGCTTGATTACCAGAAAAGATAGCAAATGAGATGGGGTTTCTGGATCTACTCTTTCTCCCTTGAATCTTCTAGCCTCCACCTCTTCCACTAACTTCAAGATACACCAAATAACTCTCAAAATAACCAAGAAGGCTCAAACTCACTTATGGAGAATTAGGGTTTCGGAATTGCTACTCTGGAGGTGATGGAGGCTGGAGAAGAGGCCCATAATGTTGCTTAAATAGGGTGCAAACCCTTAATATTAGGGTTTCCCCCAGACTGGCCTACTCGTCGAGTCCAGGCGCGGACTCGCCGAGTAGATCACTTAAAACCCGCGTCCAAACCTGGCATCTACTCGACGAGTTAGGGCTACAACTCGTCGAGTAGGTCTTATAAAATGACAATTAATGAATTAAATACGTACCAGAAACGGGGCGTTACACTATGGGTCCAATCAACCATCGGGTTGGAATACCCCAGGCCCTCAACCATCGGGTTGGAATGCCAACATACTACGAGCCCAATCATCCTCGGGATGGAATGCTCTCGGACCACAACCATTGGGTTGGAATGCCCACATACTATGAGTCCAATCATCCTCGGGATGGAATACTCTCGGCCCACAACCATCGGGTTGGAATGCCCACATACAATGAGTCCAATCATCCTCGGGATGGAATACTCTCGGCCCACAACCATTGGGTTGGAATGCCCACATACTATCAAACATGTGCACCTATATCAGATAATCATATAAAAGTCTACAGAGACAACATACTAGGGTCCAATCATCCTCAGGATGGAATACCCTCAACCACCAACCAATCATGTGCACATATAACAGGTAATCACCTAACAATAAACCGACAGTCAGACCGAACTATAGGTCACTAGGCATAGTAACATCCTATCTACCAGGATACTGATCTAACAGATCATAACAACATATAACCATTCCATCTGCCAGGGTACCGGTCTAACATATCATAACAGCATATAACCATCCTATGTACCAGGATACCGATCTAATCATATCACAGTAGTAACAAATCCGGATAACAATCAAAAGGGTCGGCCTTGGTGCCTTAGACCCTTGAGTATAGTGAGGATAACTCACCTCACAATGTCGAACTGAACTGAAAGAATTAAGCTCCCGAATCACCGTCACGAACTCAACCACCTATAACCACCATGGACCAAGTCCATCAAAATCCCAAATTACCAAAACACCCTCAAAAGTCCAACTGGTCAACCCTTGGTCAAAGTTAAAGTCAACGGTCAAAGTCAACAGTCCATGTTGACCCAACTCGTCGAGTGCAGCTAGCAACTCGTCGAGTTCCTTACGAACTCAGTAAATCATAAAAACCCTAATTGACTCGCCGAGTTTCCCACCAACTTGCTGAGTCCATGTGTGTCCAATTGTCGGGGAAAACCCTAACTGACTCGTCGAGTCCTCTTATTGACTCGCCGAGTTCATGCAAAATCAATACAAGCAATCTTCATCCGACTCGTCGAGTCCCTTCAGTCAAATTTTTATCCAGACGTTTTTGAGCTACCCCAAAGCTACATATTGCAGATCTAACATCCTAGGGCATACTTACCACGTAAAGTTGCAAACTTTGCGTGCATGTAAGGCCTTAAGGGCCAAAACCAAGCTAAGGGAAAGGTTTTAGGTAAGGAGAAGGCCATAACTTGCTAAAGACTAGAACTTTATGACTATGGGGGTCTATAGGAGTCTAGATCTGAAACCATGTCCTTGTGACAAGCTCAAACCCGAAAGTGACTTTATTTTGCCCTAGAAATGACCATTTTCTTTCACAAGGGAAGATCTAAGCAATGAAATGTCAAGCTGATAGATTTATACCTCAATCTTGCTGCTACAACAATGGAAAGGCTGGATCTATAAGCTCTTCCTTGTCCCAAGCTCTTGACTCTTCAAGAAATGCTCCAAACACACTCTCTTTTAACCTCACACACTCACAAATGGAGGCCGGATCGCTTAGGGTTCTTTTATGGTCGTGAAGATGGCAAGGGAGGCTGAGGAGAGAAGTTAATGGTCTTTAAATAGGGTGTAAACCCTAAAAATTAGGGTTTTCACTTTCTAGCTCCTACTCGTCGAGTTGGGTCCTCCAACTCGTCGAGTAGATCCTGAAATTCACGCGGGATAACTAATCTCTACACGACGAGTTGGGCCTCCAACTCGTCGAGTAGGCTTTCTTATTTGCCTGAAAATCCCTGAAATCCCATTCCTAGAATTCGGGATGTTACAACTCTCCCCCACTTAAACTAGGCTTTGTCCTCGAAGCCTGCTGCGGTGAACAATCCGAATAATATTCGTGTACTTCAGCCTCCGGCTCCCAAGTCTAGTCGGATTCCCTCCGATGCTCCATTACACCTTTTCCAAAGGTATCTCCCTGCTATGTAGAATCTTCACCTTCCTTTCCACAACTGCCACTGGTCTCTTTTTGTAGTTCAGGCACTCTCAGGCCTGAATATCACTCAGAGATACAACCGTCTTCTAATCCATTATGCACCTCTTCGTAGCTGCGAGACGTGAAAAATGATGTGAATCTAACCGAACTTCTTCGGAAGGTCTATCCTATATGTTACCTTGCCAACCCTGGAAAAATCCTGATGATCCAAAGTATAGGGGACCCATCTTTCCCCCTTCCTGAAGCGAATCCTTTTGTTCTGACAGGATAATGCGTCCTTCAGCTCCCGAGACAACTCACATAAACAACCAGCTAGCAAGCATGAGCACTCATACCTGGCCCAATCAGCCTCGAGTTGGAATACCATGCATGCCTACGACGGGTTCAGTCATCCCTAGGATGGAATACCCTCGTATCACGCACATGTTTGGTCCAATCAACCCTCGGGTTGGAATACCAAACACGTCAGGTCCAATCAATCATAGGGTCCGGTCATCCTCATGATGGAATACCCTAGATTGGAATACCACTATATTCTGAACTTGGGTCTCAACCCCTAACTTAGGATCCAAGGACCTATCCTTGCATCTTGTCCAAAATCCTCTGATTCGTCGCAACCAATTATAACTCACCCGAACCTCATCAATACATCCATTCCGAAAGCGCTCCAACAGGAGTGATAAACCGTTGTGATCTCTAGCCCCACATCCTCTGACTGGAATGTTCCCGATAATCTATCGACATTGTCGCTTCTCGTCAATTGCCCAATTCTTCAGGCCTGAAGGTACCCACCTTCCTCCGTTGCCCAAAAGGCCGAATCAACATTCCTCACACCCAAACTAGCACCGTAACACTGAAAATCTACCATGCACGACTCCCTTTTGGAACAATTTGCTACCCAAGAGTTTCCAAGCTCTCCTACATGACCACCGACAGTTCCTAAGGGCGCTCTATAAGTAATAACCCGCCAGCACAGATATCATACGGTTCCACAGGTTACTGTCACAAAGCAGCATGCTCAATATCAGGACGTAGATCTAACATAATATACGCATAGTCTTCAGCATAACTGGACCGCCTCACCGGGCCTTCAGTCTATCTGGACCGTCCTCTGGGCCTTCTCCCATATAGCCAGTTCTCCCCCACTTGGGGTTTCGAACTCCTGATCCAATCCGCAGACTATAATCTCGACCTAACTCTAGACCTCATGTTGATCGCCCACCCTCTCGGGAACCCGTGGTCTGGTCCCCGACCCGCGTATCCACCACATACGCTAAATAATCCGCACACCCATGTTGAATGTATTGTCGAGCGCTGGCAGTTAAACAAAACCCTCAATGGCTGATGTTCCATCTGATATTTCCCAATTCTCACCCACTTGGAACACTAACCACAACCTATTGGTGGCGAAACCAGAACACAACTTAACCGTCCTTACTAGGTATTACCATACTTAACCACGGAATGAATAACCTCTATAGAACATCCCTCCCGGCACAGAGCAACCGAACTTCAAAAGAAACCTGAATCCCAACTGAATACCTCTAAATTTCAGAATTACAACTGCTTACCCTGGACTGGTGCTTCTCTACCCTAACTCTCGATCCTCGAACGCATCTCTGGACCCTAACCATCTACATTCCCTTGATAATAAATTCCCCCCTGACAACTCCTATGTACTAATAACTCATGCAACAGGAAATGAAATCTCATAATACAACCATAAACAATAAGATAGGAGAAAAATACATACCAGTCGCCGCATCAAGTATTGTCCTGGCCTCCTCAACAGTGAGCTGGAAGAAGCGTTCCCGAGCCCTCGGGGGCTCTGCCCTACTCTGGCTCCCGTCCGTGATCCTCAAGGTAGTCGGCGCTGGAGCCTGCGTTGGCCTGACAGCTAGTAGGGGACATTGGGCCTTCATATGGCCCACCTGCTCGCAATGATAACAAAGTCTGTCAGTATGACACCAGCAGCTAGAGTATGTTGTCTACAATCCTTTGTGATGTGACCCTCCTTGCCATACTTGTGGCATCCTGAAGAAGATCGGCAAACCCCATCATGTATCTTGCCGCACTTCCCACAATTGCGACCCCTCTGACTCTCCCGTCTGTAATCAGCGGCCCTAAACCGTTTCGGTGCAGGCTGTGACTGCGCCGGGGCCCGCATCTGCTCCCTCAACTGAAGCTCAATCTCCAACTCACGCCGCCTAGCGGCCTCCTGTAACTCTAGTAAAGTATCAACGTTGAGTAGCAACGAATTGTCTGATGTCCGTCGTGATCATGCTCAGATATCGGGTCATCTGAGCCTGCTTCGAAGCAAACTCAAGGAAAAACATCACCCTCTCAGTAAACATGCGGGTGATCTCTGTCACAAACTCTGAATCCTATCACAGATCCAAGATCTCCTGCGCCAGTCTCTCCCGCTCAACCCGCATGACGTAACGGGTACGGAACATATCCCGAAATCGATCCCAAGTAACCGCAGCTCGCTGCTCATCCGAATATGATACAGTCATCAACCTCCACCAATCCTTTGCTCCGGACCTCAGCAGGTTCAGAGCACACCTGACGTTCTGGTTGGCAGGGTATGAACATCTGAAGAAGCATCCCTCCACGTCAGATAGCCACCTCATGGCTATGATCGGGTCCTGAGTCCCATAAAAAGTCGCGAGCTTCATGTTATTGAAGTCCCGATACTGAAAAGCCCGACTGGCTCCTCCCCCTGCCGCTGTTACAGCTGCTGAAGCTGCTGCGGCAGCCGTCTCAGTGAGGGTTGCATAGCGCTCATCGAAGTACTCCATCATGGCGGTCTTGATACACCCGAACATATCTGGCAGCTGTTCCCGGAACAGTGAAGCAACCCCATCATGCATGATCTCTCGAATCCTGGCGTCCAACTCATCTGACCAACGACCTCGGGCACTACTGTCTCACCCTGTCCGCCATCTCCTGACCTTGATCCGGATCCGGTCACAAAGTGCCTCGTAACCACCATGCTGAAAATATACCAGGAAGATATCAGGCATCCCATACAACAATCCTGAAACCAACTCCCAATCAAACCCTAGGGGTTGTGACTTCCTTGCTACGCGTATGGGTCCTGTGCTTTCAGTAGTACGAGCCCAATCATCCTCGGGATGGAATGCTCTCGGCCCACAACCATCGGGTTGGAATGCCCACATACTATGAGTCCAATCATCCTCAGGATGGAATACTCTCGAGCCACAACCATCAGGATGGAATACCCACATACTATGAGTCTAATAATACTCAGGATGGAATACTCTCGGCCCACAACAATCGGGTTGGAATGCTCACATACTATCAAACATGTGCACCTATATCAGATAATCATATAACAGTCTACAGAGACAACATACTAGGTTCCAATCATCCTCAGGATGGAATACCCTCAACCACCAACCATTCATGTGCACATATTATAACATCCGGATTTCCAGGTATCATAATTTAAATATTTGTTTTTGAGATGAGAAAAGGGACTCGACGAGTTTACGCCTAAACTCGTCGAGTAGGATCGCGACTGATGACTCAGATTAATGAATGGACTCGACGAGTCGGTGAGTCGACTCGACGAGTCCGCGCTGTGGACAGAAACCCTAAATCTTTGGGCATGTGCCCTATTTAAGGGACCTTATGGCCTTCATTGGCGGCCAAACACACACTTGAGAGACCCTAACGAACCAGAGAGCATAAAGAGTGAGGGAAGGAGCTAATTACATCACCATTAGTGCATTCTTGCAAGAAAGAAGGAGTGGATTCAAGCTAGGCTGATTGAGGAGCTCAGATCTACTATCACTTCATCAAAGGTTGTTGTTTGAGGTATGAATCCATGCCTATTTTCGTGTATATAGTAGATCTCATGAATCTAGGGTTTCTTTACCCCTTCTTTAGTTGGAATATGGAGCATGTGGAGTCCCATTGAGGAATAGACATTAGATCTGGACCTTGAGAGGTCCAGAGAGTCCCAATCATCTAGCTTTATGCAGTCCCATTAGAGTTTTGGGTCTAGGTTACCATTTTAAGAGTTATTTCATCAAATAGAGCCATATGTGTGATGCATGAACATAAAGATGGTACCTTTACATGACTTTTGGGTGTTAGAAGGTCAGATCTATAAGTTAGAGAAACAGATCTGACCTCAGAAGGTCGAATGAGTATTGCCATGGAGGAAACTCGCCGAGTCTATGAGAGAACTCGACGAGTCGGATCGGGTTGCCCCGCGATTCGTGATCATTGGTAACCCGTCGAGTGAAAGGTTAACTCGACGAGTCGAGTGAGGCCTTAGGAGAATTTAGAGGATACACATGGACTCGCCGAGTCACCCGAGTGCACTCGACGAGTCTGGTCAAAGTTGGACCGTTGACTGGAGTTGACTTCAGTTGACCTTGGGGGTTTGGTCAAACTGATTCAAAAGAGAGGCCATGAAGGGGTAGAATGGTCTTCTACCCATTCTTTAGAGATGAGAACATGAAGAGAGTATTGATTAGAGATATTATCATTTTGATAGGCGGAGGCTAGATCGGGGATATCGAGCACGAGAGTTTACTAGACATCATACGAGGTGAGTCTTCTCACTATACATTACCTAGAGTGGTATCTATGTGCAGACCGGAGGGTCTTATGTGTTATGTGTATGTTTGAGATTATGTGCATTATGATATATGTATGCTATGTGCTATATAGACCGGACCGGAGGGTCCAACGACTTACGAGACCAGAGGGTCCTCTATTAGACCGGACTGGAGGGTCCAACGATTTAGACCGGACCGAAGGGTCCAACGAGCTAGACCGGACCGGAGGGTCCAACGAGCTACGGGACTGGAGGGTCCCGCTGAGACACATCGACCGGAGGGTCGTACCGAGTTATAGCCTCGAGTGGCTTATGTGCTGTTTGTGGTATTTTGGGGAACTCACTAAGCATTTATGCTTACCGTGTTATGTGATATGTGTTTCAGGTACTAGCGAGGATCGCGGGAAGGCGCCGGCATGATCTGTACACACTGATAGAGTATTATGTATTTGAGATTCTGGGATATGTTTTACTGAGATAACATTTGATACATTTGAGTTTTGAGATTACTTTATAAGATATGTTATGTTTGAAAGATGAAAAATCGTTTTGAAAATTCACGTCGTTACAAGTTGGTATCAGAGCCTTGGTTTGAGGGATTCGGATGCACCTTCGGGTGTATCTGAACTCAAACTGAGGATTTGAGAAAAATTTTCATAAAAGAAACAATTTTTCTAAAAGAGTAAAAGGTTTTGAGAAAAGTAGAGCGGAGTAGTGTGTTCGATCAGCCAGCGCTCGAACGGTGATTTCCCAAAATACCCTTACATTATGTGTTATGATATATTATGTGATGTGCTATGCATGCTAGAGTAGGCTAGGTATTCATATTTAGGACTAGAGTGGCCTGATTTGTGATGCCTTAGCCTAGGAGATTACTGCTACTATGAGATACTTCGAGAGTGAGTATGTAGCAGCGAGGAGCTTATGAGAGGTCTACTGGAGGGTAGCCTATGTTAGCGAGATCTAGAGTACTTGTGATCTGGGTTCCTAGGAGAAGGACTTGGGGTGAACACCGATGCGGTGTGGAAGGTAGTATAGGGCCCGTACTACTGGAAACACCGGATCAGTGAGCAGTCCAAGTAAGACTCCTTAAGGTACTAACGAACGAGTAGGGTTGAGTTATCGAGTGCGAGTATACTCGAGCGAGTCGCTGATTTCTTTGTGTTGTGTTTCAGAGACATCATGGTTGGGACATGCCACACACCAGAGGGCAGCGGCGTTAGCGACGGGGAGATTCGTCGGATGATTCATGACGAGGTGGCCGCGACGATCCGGAAGGGCATTTCGGAGATGTTTGGGTCTATCAAGACCACGCTGATTGAGACATTTGACGAGAGATATGCTGCTGTTACTGAGGCGGCTGCTGTTGCAGCCACTGCAGCTGTCGCTGCCGAGAGGCCACAGGGGGGTGACTCGTTGCTGTACCGAGAGTTCAGCAACACGAAGCCACCAGAGTTTGATGGGACTCAGGATCCGATAACCGCGATGAGATGGATCTCTGACATTGAGGGATGCTTCTACACATGTTCATGTCTGGAGCATTTGAGGGTACGGTTCGCGCTGAACCAGCTTCGCTTGGGAGCGAAGGACTGGTGGAAGTTTGTGACGGCTGACTTCACTTCTGCAGAGATTACAACGGTGACTTGGGAGAGGTTCACCACCATGTTCCGAGATGAGTGTGTTCCCCCGGTGGAGAGGGAACGGTTGGCGCAGGAGTTCTTATCCCTCAAGCAAGGGACGGAGTCCGTGACTGTGATTACACGGATGTTTCACGAGAGGGCGTTGTTTTGCCCTGAGCGCGTGTCTACTGAGCAGACACGCATGATTCGATATCTGAGCATACTGAGGAGAGACATTCGTGAGTTCATGGAGAACTCGACATATCAGACATTTTCCGAGCTGCAGGCAAATGCTCGGAAGAGGGAGATTGAGTTAGAGACTCAGGCCAGGGAGGAGGCCGAGTATCAGTGGAGGGATAGGCGGCCGGTACAGTCTCAGCCGGCAGCCAAGCGGGCAAAGCCCGCTGATTCGAGATCTGGAGGACAGAGGGGCCGTAATTGTGGGAAGTGCGGCAAGAGACATGAGGGGGTGTGCAGAGCGGGTGTGTGCTACACGTGTGGCAAGGAGGGGCATTTCGCGAGGGATTGCCCCAAGGGGTTTGCAGTTTGCTTTCACTGCAACCAGACTGGCCATCGGAAGGCCGAGTGCCCACAGCTACTTCAGGGATCGGCACAGGGATCTGCATCTGCTGCTACTAGAGCCACCGAGGCCCGGCCAGCGAAGGCCGATGCACCGAAGGCTCGCGGGAGAGCCCTTCAGTTGACAGCGGAGGAGGTCCGCGCAGCGCCCGATGTCGTGGCTGGTATGTATTCTTTTATTTATGTATACTGAGTATGAGATATTGTGCTTATATTGTGGTATGCATAGGTACTTTTCTTGTGAGTTATGTACCTGCTTTAGTGTTATTTGACTCGGGTGCGAGTCGATCTTTCGTGTCATTAGCGTTTAGCCAACACATAAGTATCCGACGAGAGGCATTGAGTCGACCTCTACGAGTTTCTATAGCTGACGAGCGAGCGGTGTATGCTACTGATGTGATTAGAGGATGTGTACTCGAGATTTTCGGTGTTGAGTTCCCGATAGATCTGGTACCGATTGTGATGGGGGATGTCTGTGTCATCATGGGCATGGACTGGTTGAGCCGATTTGGAGCTGTTATAGACTGCGAGCGACAGTTGGTAACCATACGAGACCCTAGTGGGGGAGTACTTACGGTGTATGGCGAGGGTACCCGATCTGGGTAAGCTTTTTGTTCGGCTGCCAGAGCGAGACAGAGTCTATAGCAGGGCTGTAGAGGGTTTGTAGCCTATGTGATGGATACACGAGTTGCCGCAGAGAGGCCGAGTTCTGTCGGTGAGGTACCGATAGTGCGAGAGTTTCCGGATGTTTTCCCCGAGGAGTTGTCGGGTGTGCCTCCCGAGAGGCAGGTGGAGTCCCGCATCGATTTGGTTCCGGGGGAAGCGCCTATTGCCAAGGCACCCTATCGCCTTGCGCCACCGGAGATGCAGGAGTTATCCTCATAGCTTCAGGAGCTGTTGGGGAAGGGATTCGTCCGACCGAGTAGCTCGCCGTGGGGAGCGCCGATCCTTTTCATCAAGAAAAAGGATGGTTCACACCGGATGTGCATTGATTATCGGGAGTTGAACAAGTTAACAGTCAATAACCGTTATCCATTACCGAGGATCGACGATCTGTTCGATCAGTTGCAGGGTACGTCTTGGTTTTCCAAGATAGACTTGAGGTCTGGATATCACCAGATGAGGGTGCGTGATGAGGATATCCAGAAGACGGCGTTTAGGACTCGTTATGGGCATTACGAGTTCATGGTGATGCCTTTTGGGCTCACCAATGCACCAGCGGCGTTCATGGACCTCATGAACCGAGTATGCATGCCGATGTTGGATCGATCGGTGATTGTGTTCATCAACGATATTCTAGTGTATTCGAGATCCAGAGAGCAGCATGAGGAGCACCTGAGGGAGATCCATGGAGTATTGAGATCGGAGAGGCTTTATGCCAAATTCTCCAAGTGTGATTTCTGGTTACGAGAGGTCCAGTTCTTGGGACATCTCGTTAATTAGAATGGGATATTGGTCGATCCGGCCAAGATTGAGGCTGTGATGAGTTGGGAGGTGCCGAGATCCCCCACCGATATCATGAGTTTTCTGGGGTTGGCCGGCTACTATCGGAGATTTATCAGAGATTTCTCCAAGATTGTCGTTCCCCTCACCAGATTGACCCGGAAGGGCGTTACTTTTATTTGGGGTCCCGAGCAGCAGACCTCGTTTGAGACTCTTCGCCATAGATTATTCGAAGCACCGGTGTTAGCCCTCCCGGAGGGAATGGAGGATTTTGTGGTGTACTGTGACGCGTCTATATCGGGGTTGGGTGCGGTGCTTATGCAGATAGGGAACGTGATAGCTTACGCATCGAGGCAGCTGAAGCCTCATGAGACGAGGTATCCCACCCACGATTTGGAGTTGGGGGCAGTGGTGTTCGCCCTCAAGATATGGCGCCATTATTTGTATGGGGTTCGGTGTACCATATACACGGACCACAAGAGTTTGAAATACCTGATGGATCAGCCCAACCTGAACATGCGCCAGAGGAGGTGGTTGGATGTGGTAAAGGATTATGACTGTGAGATCCTGTACCACCCGGGCAAGGCTAACGTGGTAGCCGATGCCCTGAGCCGCAGGGCGGAGAGGGCCCCGATTCGAGATATATGCATGAGGATGACGGTGATGACTCCGGTATTGGATACCATCCGAGAGGCCCAGGAAGAGGCTGTGAGACCGGAGAACCACAAGAGAGAGCGGGTGGTTGGACAGGTATCCGAGTTTGTGACGGATAGTCGAGGGCTTATGACCTTTCATGGCCGGATTTGGGTGCCGTATACGGGCGGGGCACGTAGCACTCTGATGGAGGAGGCGCATAGATCGAGATTCTCGATCCATCCCAGGGCCACTAAGATGTATTTGGACCTGAAGAGAGACTACTGGCGGCCCTGTATGAAGAAGGATGTTGCATGGGTAGTAGAGAGGTGCTTGACCTGTCGCCGGGTTAAGGCCGAGCACCAGCGTCCACATGGCAAATTGCAACAATTAGAGGTTCCCCAGTGGAAGTGGGAACAGATTTCTATGGATTTTATCACCAAATTGCAGAGGACCGCGAGAGGTGTTGATGCAATTTGGGTGATTGTAGATCGGCTGACGAAGAGCGCTTACTTCCTTGCTATCAGTGAGAGCTCTTCTACGGAGAGACTGGCAGAGGTATATGTGAGAGAGGTGGTGTCGCGACATGGAGTGCCGATCTCGATTGTGTCAGACCGAGATGTACGTTTCACTTCCATGTTCTGGAAGAAGTTCCATGAGGAGTTGGGTATGAGATTGAACTTTAGTACTGCTTACCACCCACAGACGGATGGACAGAGTGAGCGGACGATACAGATGCTCGAGGACATGCTTCGGGCACGTGTTATGGACTTCGGTGGAAGTTAGGACACATACCTACCTTTGGCTGAGTTTTCTTACAACAACAACCACCATTCGAGTATAGGTATGCCTCCCTTTGAGCTTTTATATGGGAGGAGGTGTCGAACTCCCATCTGTTGGGGAGAGGTAGGGTAGCACTGAGATAGTGCTTAAGACAACTGAGCAGATACAGCAGGTCAGATAGAGGTTACTGACAGCCCAGAGCCGCCAAAAGAGTTATGCGGATAGGCGGCAATCCGAGCTCGAGTTCCAGGTTGGAGATTTCGTACTCCTGAAGGTATCTCCTTGGAAAGGCATGATCCGATTCAGGAAGAGGGGCAAGCTGGGGCCCCGATACATTGGTCCGTTCGGGGTGACCGCGAGAGTGGGTAAGGTAGCATACCGTTTAGAGCTACCTGCGGAGTTGAGCCAGATTCATGATACCTTCCACGTATCCCAGTTGAGGAAGTGTATAGCCGATGAGACGGCAGTAGTGCCGCTAGAGGATATTCAGGTGGATGCGAGCCTGAATAACATTGAGAGGCCGATCGCGATCTTGGATCGGAAGATCAAGATTCTAAGGAACAAGGAGGTGCCTCTGGTTAGGGTCCAGTGGCAACATCGGAGAGGGTGCGAGCTGACTTGGGAGCCGGAGACGGAGATGCGGGAGCATCATCCAGAGTTGTTTGCAGAGTAAGACTTCGAGGGCGAAGTCTGATTCTAGTGGGGGAGAATTGTAACATCCGGATTTCCAGGTATCATAATTTAAATATTTGTTTTTGAGATGAGAAGAGGGACTCGACGAGTTTACGCCTAAACTCGTCGAGTAGGATCGCGACTGATGACTCGGATTAATGAATGGACTCGACGAGTCGGTGAGTTGACTCGACGAGTCCGCGCTGTGGACAGAAACCCTAAATCTTTGGGCTTGTGCCCTATTTAAGGGACCTTATGGCCTTCATTGGCGGCCACACACACACACTCGAGAGACCCTAACGAACCAGAGAGCATAGAGAGTGAGGGAAGGAGCTAATTACATCACCATTAGTGCATTCTTGCAAGAAGGAATGAGGGGATTCAAGCTAGGCTGATTGAGGAGCTCATATCTACTATCACTTCATCAAAGGTTGTTGTTTGAGGTACGAATCCATGCCTATTTTCGTGTATATGTAGATCTCATGAATCTAGGGTTTCTTTACCCCTTCTTTAATTGGAATATGGAGCATGTGGAGTCCCATTGAGGAATAGACATTAGATCTGGACCTTGAGAGGTCCAGAGAGTCCCAATCATCCAGCTTTATGCAGTCCCATAAGAGTTTTGGGTCTAGGTTACCATTTTAAGAGTTATTTCATCAAATAGAGCCATATGTGTGATGCATGAACTTAAAGATGGGACCTTTACGTGACTTTTGGGTGTTAGAAGGTCAGATCTATAAGTTAGAGAAACAGATCTGACCTCAGAAGGTCGAATGAGTATTGCCATGCAGGAAACTCGCCGAGTCCATGAGAGAACTCGACGAGTCGGATCGGGTTGCCCCCGCGATTCGTGATCATTGGTAACCCATCGAGTGAAAGGTTAACTCGACGAGTCGAGTGAGGCCTTAGGAGAATTTAGAGGATATGCATGGACTCGCCGAGTCACCCGAGTGCACTCGACGAGTCTGGTCAAAGTTGGACCGTTGACTGGAGTTGACTTCAGTTGACCTTGGGGGTTTGGTCAAACTGATTCAAAAGAGAGGCCATGGAGGGGTAGAATGTGTTGGGTTTTGAGCATTCTAACACTCTTATGGTGTACATGCAACCCTATAAACCTTGGATCTATGTTTTCTCTATTATACATGCAAATATTAACTATTCCAAGGTTTCATCCTAACTAGCATATTATGAAGCACCTATACTACAAAGTTCTAGTTAGATGACATACCTTTTGATGTAGCTTGATGTCTTCAAGCTTTAAGAGCTTAGCCCCAATAGTGTGGAAGCCTCAAATGGAATCACAAATCACCAAAACACCTTGGAAAAACTTGAGAGAATAGGTATGCACACTAAAATCGGCCCACTCTTATTTTCACACACTTGTGTCAATTTTGTGAGCCAAGGACCCCTTTATATATTATGGAGGATTAGGGTTACATCCATGTAAACCCTAATACCCATGACCTTTCATTTCCTAGGATCCATGGGTTAAAGCTCCATGGACTATCCATGAAGACTTAGCCCAACCTAAATGAACTTGGCCCACTACACATATATATCTAAGAGTCCATATTTAATTAGTTCCTTTTGATCACTTAATTAATTATAAATTAATTCTTGATCAATACTAATTAAATAATATGATTATATATTAATATATTAGAACTTATAATATATTAATATAAATCATAAATATACTATTCTCAAAAGACTATCCATATAAATTGTGCCGGTGAAGTGCAACCCAAATGGACCATGCCGGGTCGGGTCAAGTACATACCAAATATAGTTATGGACTTAGACATTAATCCAACAGTCTCCCACTTGGATAAGTCTAAAACTATTATTGAGTATGACTTCAAAAACCAACTGGCAATCGTAGCTCTTAAAGCCGCCGTCGAACTCTGATCTTGTCAACGAACTCTGACCTTTGTCAATGACTTGTCCATTAGATAAGGGATCATATATTCCTCCATTCTAGATATCATATGGACTGAGACATGGATTATAATCATTCTCTCTGTCCATTTGTTGTTTCCCGATTTTCGATTTATGATGACTGACTGATTGAACAAATCAAATCAGTCCTGGCTTGGCCAAGCACTCACATGTGTCATCGCTAAATCATCGAGGGGCCCACAGATATCGCTTTTATCCCGAATGTAAAAGGAATGGATAAACTTCGACTCATAGGGCTTGTTCTACTACTTGTTGAATCATACACAAAGGCACGTTTTATAACATCGAGTTACCAAATGCGTTTTCGTGCAATCAATGTATAACCAACTCATAGTAACAACTCATATATCTAGGTTTGAAGAATATAAGATATTATCGTCTCATGATCACTCGTGATAAAATCCATGAAGTGATTCAAATGAGCGCGGGTTGAATCCAATACTCAGAACTTATGAGCACTCATGAGTGTTGTAGCACCACTTTGTCCACCAACTTGGACCTCTACAAACCAACCCATGACAGTCTTGATTCATATCTACTTCCAACATATGACCGACTGTGGATGGTTTGAATAACTTAATCATTCAGGAAGAGCGACTTAGTTATTCTGGAAGTCAAAACATGCAAAGTGAAACACAAGAATAAATGAATCAAATATGGTATCAAACCCTATGAATATAAATAAACACTTTTATTTATCACCATACTGATTACTCATTATTCATTGTTTCGGTTTTATCAACTTTATACTTGAATTAAAAACACTAGTTGTCCCATGCTCCAAGCATGTACACTATGTTTTTCTTAAACAATAGCTTTGCCATACACCAAGTATGCACTCTATGTTTGTCTATGATCCTTACTTTGTGAAATAAACCAATTGAACATAATTTCAATGATTCTAATTTCACACTCCCAAATCCTTATCGAAAAATGTGAGAATTTCAAATTCCTATCATTTATCGAAATCTGTTTAGATTTTAAACTTATATGCACTGACCCTCCTGTAATGAATATGTACAAAGTCACAAAGACTTGTCAACAGTCATTAGAAGGTATTCCAATGGAGATCAACTCCATGGAAACTAAGTCTCACATTCAAAGTACATTGCTTTGGACATGCTTCTTGCATTAAGTTTTCTAATCTTACACAGATAACTTCCACCTATGGAGACAACTCCATATTCTCATTTTGATTATCACTTCTGAATAAGAGATGCCTCTTTTCAGAATATGTCAATATGGTCCTTCTAAAATTAGAACTATACTTCCAACTGTCCCTGAGCAACCAATCTTTGGTAAACCTCAGATTGTCCTCGACAATTGCTTAATCATTTTAGTCATATCCAATTCTAGACCTTTTCCCTTCTTAATGCCTCTGGGCATTTGGAAAAATTTAGAAATGACAAATATTATAGCACATGCAATCGATCCTGTACCCAAAGCAAATGGTACACGATTCATGATGTCTCACATAAATACATGATTCTAGACCAGTCTTTTGCTACAATATTTTTATTTGCCATGTTTTCAAAATTTGACTATGAAGAGGGATGCCGTAATCATAATCGAATTTTGAGAACGCAATATATAGAATTTCCTTAAGTTGAACCAATCCAACATGAAATTCATATATATATTCTTGACTAAAGATGATTAAGGTCTCAATCTAAGCCTTTAGAACTGAAATGAAGTATATCCTCTCCCTTAATTATAGCAAAACAACTTTTTCAATCCCTGCAGCCTCACGAATTGAAACTTTTGTTTTCTATAATTAACATTGCTAACTTGCAACACTAACAATAATTATCATGCTCCCACTAACATGATGATTATTAGCATAACACTTATGCTCCCACTAGCTTTGACATGTACTCAGAAATCAGCTGGACTTCTAGAAATCAATACTTTATTGACTTTCTTACAAAAGTTCAGATTTCTGATACGAGATGCTTTGATAAAACTTTATCAAAATCATACACCATTCCTTAGATAGCATGCATGTGTGTCTAAACAATTTCAGAACTATGAAAAGGGATGCCGTAATCATAGTCTCAATTGTTTAGACCTTTTGCCATCTGCTTCAAATCTACTTGGTGGAAGTGTTTCCTCACCATCATTTTCATGAATTGGAGATAAACCTTATGACCCTTAGATTTTATGGTGTATGTGTTCTTATCCATGTATATCGTCAAAACCATAGTCACAAGACAAGGATAATGACAAATCCAAACTCATATGGACTGAACTTATGCAATCTTAACTTCTTGCCACCTGGCAGTACAGGGCCTGCCATTGCTTCTAAGTTGTTATGCAACCAATTAAGAACTTTCAGAACTCCTATGCAAAGCCTGTTGGATTAATGTCTAAGTCCATAACTATAATTGGTAAGACTTGACCCGACCCGACATGGTCCATTTGGGTTGCATGGCATCATGCATTTGGATATACTATAATGAGAGAAATAACACTTAAGTTTGGTTAATATATTATAAGTTCTAATATATTAATAAGGTTATTTAATTAGTATTGATCAAGAATTAATTTGGAATTAATTAAGTGATCAAAAGGAGACTAATTAAATATATGGGTTGATTGTGTAATTCATTCATTCTTATATATGTGGGCTTGTGATCCAAGATTCCTTATGTTGGACTAAGTCCATGCGGTGACCCATGGATACTCCATGGAGGTTAAAATCCATGGAGCATAAGGAATGGGTAAAGTTATGAGTTACATGGTGTAACCCTAATAGCCACCATATAAAAGAATCCCCTGGCTCAAGAAATCGTGCACTAATGTGTGAATATGAGGGCTAGACGATTTCAAGGAGTGTTCCATTTCTCTCAAGTCATTCCATGTGCATTTGGTGTTGTGTGAACCATTTGAGGTGTCACACTTGGGGCACTAGGCACTCAAGCTTCATGGAGACAAGCTACATCAAACAAAGGTGTGTATTCTATCCATTTGATTACCCAAGTATCAAGTATTGTATGCTAGATAGGGTAATACCTTGGAAAGTTCATAATTGCATGTATAATAGAGAAAACATAGATCCAAGGTATTTAGGGTTGCATGTACACTTAGGAGTGTTAGAATGCTCAAAACCCATCAGTGGTATCAGAGCCAGGTTTTGTTTTCTTGTTATACTTGCAAAATTAGCTGAAAAATCGAATTGTATTAGTTTAAAAGTTATGCTAATTACTTGAAATTTTTTTTGATGTGAATTATCTTTGTTCATATGAGTTTATTAGATTAATAGAAAAGTTAATTGATTATGTGTTTTCAATACATTTTAATCTAAGAGTTGATTCTAAAATGTGTTTTTGTAACTTGTCCTCAAGTTATATGAAAAGTCACATTTAAGTTTCATAAAACTCATAGAAAGTTGGCAATGGTTACAAAAATGAAGAGTCTTGTCCTCATTAAATGGTTTTATGACTCCATAACTTGTCCTCAAGTTATGGAGGTTCAAGAGTCACTTCATTAAATGATAAAATGTGTAACCTTAATTAGTTCCATAAGTTACAAAAATAAAGAAAAGTTACATTCTTTTATTAGTTTAAAGTCTTCCATAACTTGTCCTCAAGTTATGGAACTTGAAGAGTTTTTTAATTAAAACTACTTTAAACACATAAGTTATGGAATTAATTAGTTTTGAATATTTTCAAAACTTGCCCTCAATTTTTGGAATTTGTAAAGTTTTCCCCATGAATACTTTAATTCCAAGTTAGCCCTTAGAATTTTAAAAGTTAAAATTCAACCCTTATACTTTATAGTATTATAAGTTAATAATAAATATATGTATAAGAGCAAGCCAGTCTTACCGTTAGTAGGCCTCATTCACGAAGCCGGTCTATAAGGGGGGTATAAGGTTACTGCCTATAAAATGGCAGTTTAATGGGTGTCCACTCTCACCCACCGCTTCCTTGACTGGTGGAGGGTCGTTAGCCGAACGGGTAGGACAAGGACTATAATTCTCCCTTCATTAAAAGTATTAATGATAAATACTAAGTAACTAAACACTTATAAATTCCCAATCTTAGTTACTTAGGAAAATGTGAATAAGGTGCTAATCCATGAAATTACACTTTGCACTTTGTTTAAACCGTTAGTGGAGCGTGTGTGGTTAACCGGCACACTAACCTGGATTTAACAAAGTAGGCAAAGGGTAACTTAATATTTATCATAGTATCGGTGGAGCTCGTGTGGTTAACCGGCACATCGATTGAGGGGTAAATATTAAGGGTACCAAGTATATTTACATGGTTACTTCACACCTTGTTTTGTGATCCTCGGCATCCCAGTCACAAAACCTGAAGGGCACACTCGAGATTGAAACATGCCATTGAAAAGTTCAATGAATCTCAAAAGATCTAGGAGTTTCAAATCCAATTAAAAACCTAATTACATTATTTCGTTTTTCATGGTGGAAATTGGTAAATCGTCATTTACCTACCTTCAACTATTTTATAACTCTGATTACGGCATCCCTCTTCCAGTTATAAATAGGTTGTTGGATCCTAGCCTTAATATTTCATATTGGGTGTTATATTAAGGACTTTAGATCAACTATCTTGAATATCTCCCAAAAGATGTCTAGTTCAGACATCTATGATCTTCCCAAATCTCTTGGAACTTTACTTCCTCCACCTCCTCCAATTATTCTCCCTAACCCACAAGTTCAAGGTCACTCAAGCCCTAATGGCAAGCAAGGTCTATGTGTGATCACATCTTAGAGATGAAGTCACATATTGACAAGCTGGGAGAGTTGGGTGTCAAAGTCTTGAGAAAGTTGGATGTTCAATCACTTTCAAAGTCACATAGTGAGTTCCTTTGGGACTACTATGAAACAGACTATGACATGAACCTTAATGATCATATCTATTTGCTTGGTGCTGCTGAATCAGCAATGATTTGGAACGATAGTAAAGCAAATTTGATTAGAAGATCAACTTCCCAAAAACTTTATGGACAGTGACAATGGTGACACTGGAAATCCAGAAAAAGCATTCTCTTCCCAATGGAAAGGGATTGGTCATAGTCAACTCGGTTGACCAAATGGTAAAGAGAAAGGCTAAGTCTGAGATAGTCCCATTACCAATGGGTCCATATGTTTATTTTGCCAAAGGAAGGGGCGTTGATTGCAAAGCTGCCAAATTTACCTAAGGATGTTAAAGTCAATAAGTTTGACTCTACATCAGGTAGAGCCCATTATCTAACTCTGTTAAGTTCTATTCTGAGATCCTCATTACATGATGTGACTGGGTCACATGTTGATGTTTTAAGAATCAAAGAATAGAGAGAAATCTTAAAGGAAGTATATGTTGATTCTGATCGCGAAGGTGGATTTCGATCGCATCAGAATTTTGAGTAAGGAATAGAAAACAACAATTTTCCATGTGGATTGTAAGGATAAGTTTTTCCGCAAAGTTTTAAAATAAAAGAAAATTGTTTAATTTTATTTATTTGAAGTATCCTTACAATGGCATTTGTGGAAAATTGTTGCTTATATGATTCCACTGACAACAATATTGGAAAATGGATTTGATTCTTTCATTTGTGGTAGTGTCTAAATTTACCAAATCAGGAAAGTTCCTCATCGCCCAAGTTTCAATTGGACCGAAACTTGGAATCATGCAAGTTGAATAGTATGATGAATGAGAACTTTCAAGCATTGGAAAATCAAGACTAATTACTTGTTCACATGGATGTGTGAGTCAAGTGAAGGACTAAAGGGATCGAGTACACATTCTTGTGCACTGGTCATGTCCACCACAAAAGATCGATAAGACTATTCGTCATAATTTACTATAGCGCAGTAAATATGGTTATACTTACAATCTTAAGTGTAATTCTGAGACATTGGAAAAGGTTCCAATGTATGGCAGAGCGAATAAGAAGAATCAAATTAGGCAGAAAGATAAAAGTTTTCTCAAATCGGAAAAGATGGGAGAGTACTTTAGTATCATGTTTTGTGATCATATTAATGATTTAAGAACCACATCACAATTCGTCTTCTAAGGACATCTTAGTGCATTCTTATGACTAAGAAGAGGAGTCATGAATTGTTGAAATGGTTAAATCAAGAAGATGAGTCATACTTCGTTTCAAAACAAGTCTTAGAGTCATACTCCAAGACTATAAGTTGAGTGGCATATCTTAAAGAAAGGTTTATAACACTTGTCAAATGTAAGAGTAAAAGTGTCCTACTCTTGTACATTTGAAGTTGGTAAGTTGTGATGTTTTGGATTAAACAAAGACCAACTAAGGCCAATTGTGTGAAGTGTTTGTCTTGATAAAGAATCCACACTATCTCTTGAATATTTGGCAAGATAGTCTTATATGTCAAGAGGACAGTGGGAGTCTTAAAGATCCTAAAAAGAATTTCAAGAACTAATCAAGAATAAAACCTGAGGTTCTTCACTAGCACACGACTTGAGGTTTATAACCTATCATGTTGACATATTCTGTGCCCATACCAGTTAAAGTTGGCTTTGCATAGGAGTTCTGAAAGTTCTCAATTGGTTGCATAACAACTTGGAAGCAATGGCAGGCCCTGTACTGCCAGGTGGCAAGAAGTTAAGATTGCATAAGTTCAGTCCATATGAGTTTGGATTTGTCATTATCCTTGTCTTGTGACTATGGTTTTGACGATTCACATGGATAAGAACACATACACCATAAAATCTAAGGGTCATAAGGTTTCTCTCCGATTCATGAAAATGATGGTGAGGAAACACTTCCACCAAGTAGATTTGAAGCAGATGGCAAAAGGTCTAAACAATTGAGACTATGATTACGGCATCCCTTTTCATAGTTCTGAAATTGTTTAGACACACATGCATGCTATCTAAGGAATGGTGTATGATTTTGATAAAGTTTTATCAAAGCATCTCGTATCAGAAATCTGAACTTTGGTAAGAAAGTCAATAAAGTATTGATTTCTAGAAGTCCAGCTGATTTCTGAGTACATGTCAAAGCTAGTGGGAGCATAAGTGTTATGCTAATAATCATCATGTTAGTGGGATCATGATAATTATTGTTAGTGTTGCAAGTTAGCAATGTTAATTATAGAAAACAAAAGTTTCAATTCGTGAGGCTGCAGGGATTGAAAAAGTTGTTTTGCTATAATTAAGGGAGAGGATATACTTCATTTCAGTTCTAAAGGCTTAGATTGAGACCTTAATCATCTTTAGTCAAGAATATATATATGAATTTCATGTTGGATTGGTTCAACTTAAGGAAATTCTATATATTGCGTTCTCAAAATTCGATTATGATTACGACATCCCTCTTCATAGTCAAAATTTGAAAACATGGCAAATAAAAATATTGTAGCAAAAGACTGGTCTAGAATCATGTCTTTATGTGAGACATCATGAATCGTGTACCATTTGCTTTGGGTACAGGATCGATTGCATGTGCTATAATATTTGTCATTTCTAAATTTTTCCAAATGCCCAGAGGCATTAAGAAGGGAAAAAGTCTACAATTGGATATGACTAAAATGATTAAGCAATTGTCGAGGACAATCTGAGGTTTACCAAAGATTGGTTGCTCAGGGACAGTTGGAAGTATAGTGCTAATTTTGGAAGGACCATATTGACATATTCTGAAAAGAGGCATCTCTTATTCAGAAGTGATAATCAAAATGAGAATATGGAGTTGTCTCCATAGGTGGAAGTTATATGTGTAAGATTAGAAAACTTAATGCAAGAAGCATGTCCAAAGCAATGTACTTTGAATGTGAGACTTAGTTTCCATGGAGTTGATCTCCATTGGAATACCTTCTAATGACTGTTGACAAGTCTTTGTGACTTTGTACATATTCATTACAGGAGGGTCAGTGCATATAAGTTTAAAATCTAAACAGATTTCGATAAATGATAGGAATTCGAAATTCTCACATTTTTCGATAAGGATTTGGGAGTGTGAAATTAGAATCATTGAAATTATGTTCAATTGGTTTATTTCACAAAGTAAGGATCATAGACAAACATAGAGTGCATACTTGGTGTATGGCAAAGCTATTGTTTAAGAAAAACATAGTGTACATGCTTGGAGCATGGGACAACTAGTGTTTTTAATTCAAGTATAAAGTTGATAAAACCGAAACAATGAATAATGAGTAATCAGTATGGTGATAAATAAAAGTGTTTATTTATATTCATAGGGTTTGATACCATATTTGATTCATTTATTCTTGTGTTTCACTTTGCATGTTTTGACTTCCAGAATAACTAAGTCGCTCTTCCTGAATGATTAAGTTATTCAAACCATCCACAGTCGGTCATTTGTTGGAAGTAGATATGAATCAAGACTGTCATGGGTTGGTTTGTAGAGGTCCAAGTTGGTGGACAAAGTGGTGCTACAACACTAATGAGTGCTCATAAGTTCTGAGTATTGGATTCAAACCGCGCTCATTTGAATCACTTCATGGATTTTATCACGAGTGATCATGAGACGATAATATCTTATATTCTTCAAACCTAGAGATATGAGTTGTTACTATGAGTTGGTTATACATTGATTGCACGAAAACGCATTGGTAACTCGATGTTATAAAACGTGCCTTTGTGTATGATTCAACAAGTAGTAGAACAAGCCATATGAGTCGAAGTTTATCCCTTCCTTTTACCTTCGGGATAAAAGCGATATCTGTGGGCCCCTCGATGATTTAAAGATGATACATGTGAGTGCTTGGCCAAGCCAGGACTGATTTGATTTGTTCAATCAGTCAGTCATCATGAATCGGAAATCGGGAAACAACAAATGGACAGAGAGAATGATTGATAATCCATGTCTCAGTCCATATGATATCTAGAATGGAGGAATATATGATCCCTTATCTAATGGACAAGTCATTGACAAAGGTCAGAGTTCATCGACAAGGTCAGAGTTCGACATAAGCTTTTGAGAGCTACGATTGTTGATCGGTTCCTGAAGTCATACGCAATAATAGTTTTAGACTTATCCAAGTGGGAGACTGTTGGATTAATGTCTAAGTCCATAACTATAATTGGTAAGACTTGACCCGACCCGGCATGGTCCATTTGGGTTGCATGGCATCATGCATTTGGATATACTATAATGAGAGAAATAACACTTAAGTTTGGTTAATATATTATAAGTTCTAATATATTAATAAGGTTATTTAATTAGTATTGATCAAGAATTAATTTGGAATTAATTAAGTGATCAAAAGGAGACTAATTAAATATATGGGTTGATTGTGTAAATCATTCATTCTTATATATGTGGACTTGTGATCCAAGATTCCTTATGTTGGACTAAGTCCATGGGGTGACCCATGGATACTCCATGGAGGTTAAAATTCATGGAGCATAAGGAATGGGTAAAGTTATGAGTTACATGGTGTAACCCTAATAGCCACCATATAAAAGAATCCCATGGCTCAAGAAATCGTGCACTAATATGTGAATATGAGGGCTAGACGATTTCAAGGAGTGTTCCATTTCTCTCAAGTCATTCCATGTGCATTTGGTGTTGTGTGAACCATTTGAGGTGTCACACTTGGGGCACTAGGCACTCAAGCTTCATGGAGACAAGCTTCATCAAACAAAGGTATGTATTCTATCCATTTGATTACCCAAGTATCAAGTATTGTATGCTAGATAGGGTAATACCTTGGAAAGTTCATAATTGCATGTATAATAGAGAAAACATAGATCCAAGGTATTTAGGGTTGCATGTACACTTAGGAGTGTTAGAATGCTCAAAACCCATCAAAGCCAACTTTAACTGGAATGGGCACAAAATATGTCAACACGATAGGTTATAAACCTCAAGTCGTGTGCTAGTGAAGAACCTCAGGTTTTATTCTTGATTAGTTCTTGAAATTCTTTTTAGGATATTTAAGACTCCCACTATCCTCTTGACATATAAGACTATCTTGCCAAATATTCAAGAGATAGTGCGGATTCTTTATCAAGACAAACACTTCACACAATTGGCCTTAGTTGGTCTTTGTTTTATCCAAAACATCACAACTTACCAATTTCAAATGTACAAGAGTAGGACACTTTTACTCTTACATTTGACAAGTGTTTTAAACCTTTCTTTAAGATATGTCACTCAAGTTACAATCTTGGAGTATGACTCTAAGAATTGTTTTGGAACGAAGTATGACTCATCTTCCTGATCTAACCATTTCAAAAATTCATGACTCCTCTTCTTAGTCATAAGAATGCATTAAGATGACCTTTAGAGGACTAATTGTGATATGATTTCTAAATCATTAAGATGATCACAAACATGATACTAAATTACTCTCCCATCTTTTCAGATTTGAGAAACTTTTATCTTTCTGCCTAATTTGATTCTTCCCATTTGTTCTGCCATACATTGAGACTTTTCCAATGTTTCAGAATTATACTTAAACTTGTAACTATAACCATATTTACTAAACTTTTGTAAATCAAATAGTCTTAACGAGCTTTGTGGTGGACATGACCAGTGCACAAGAATGTGTACTCGATCCCTTTAGTCCTTCACTTGACTCACACATCCATGTGAACAAGTAATTAGTCTTGATTTTCCAATGCTTGAAAGTTCTCATTCATCATACTATTCAACTTGCATGATTCCAAGTTTCGGTCCAATTGAAACTTGGGAGATGAGGAACTTTCCTGATTTGGTAAATTTAGACACTACCACAAATGAAAGAATCAAATCCATTTTCCAATATTGCTGTCAGTGGAATCATATAAGCAACAATTTTCCACAAATGCCATTGTAAGGATACTTCAAATAAATAAAATTAAACAATTTTCTTTTATTTTAAAACTTTGCGGAAAAACTTATCCTTACAATCCACATGGAAAATTGTTGTTATCTATTCCTTACCAATATATCATAACTTCTTAAGCAACTGCTCAAAATTCTGATGCGATCGAAATCCACCTTCGCGATCAGAATCAGCATATACTTCCTTTAAGATTTCTCTCTATTCTTTGATTCTTAAAACATCAACATGTGACCCAGTCACATCATGTAATGAGGATCACAGAATAGAACTTAACAGAGTTAGATAATGGGCTCTACCTGATGTAGAGTCAAACTTATTGACTTTAACATCCTTAGGTAAATTTGGCAGCTTTGCAATCAACGCCCCTTCCTTTGGCAAAATAAACATATGGACCCATTGGTAATGGGACTATCTCAGACTTAGCCTTTCTCTTTACCATTTGGTCAACCGGGTTGACTATGGCCAATCCCTTTCCATTGGGAAGAGAATGCTTTTTCTGGATTTCCAGTGTCACCATTGTCACTGTCCATAAAGTTTTTGGGAAGTTGATCTTCTAATCAAATTTGCTTTACTATCGTTCCAAATCATTGCTGATTCAGCAGCACCAAGCAAATAGATATGATCATTAAGGTTCATGTCATAGTCTGTTTCATAGTAGTCCCAAAGGAACTCACTATGTGACTTAGAAAGTGATTGAACATCTAACTTTCTCAAGACTTTGACACCCAACTCTCCCGGCTTGTCAATATGTGACTTCATCTCTAAGATGTGATCACACATAGACCTTGCTTGCCATTAGGGCTTGAGTGACCTTGAACTTGTGGGTTAGGGAGAATAATTGGAGGAGGTGGAGGAAGAGAAGTATGACTTCCATGAGCCAAACTCGGGAAGTCATATTCATTAGGAAAGCTTGGTTTGGGAAGATCATTGTTGTCTAAACCAGACATCAACAATGGGAGAAATTCACGTAAAGTTGATTTAAGTCCTTAATATAACACCCAATATGATATATTAAGGCTAGGACCCAACAAACTATTTTATAACTTGGAAGAGGGATGCCGTAATCCAAGCTATAAAATATTTGAAGGTAGGTGAATGACGATTCACCAATTTCCACCAAGATAAACGAAATGTATTATTAGGTTTTAATTGGTTTTGAAACTCCTAGATTCTTTTGAGATTCATTGAACTTTTCAATGGCATGTTTCAATCTCGAGTGTGCCCTTCAGGTTTTGTGACTGGGATGCCGAGGATCACAAAACAAGGTGTGAAGTAACCATGCAAATATACTTGGTACCCTTAATATTTACCCCTCAATCGATGTGCCGGTTAACCACACACGCTCCAACGATACTATGATAAACATTAAGTTACCCTTTGCCTACCTTGTTAAGTCCAGGTTAGTGTGCCGGTTAACCACACACGCTCCACTAACAGCTTAAACAAAGTGCAAGGTGTAAATTCATGGATTAGCACCTTATTCACATTTTCCTAAGTAACTAAGATTGGGAATTTATAAGTGTTTAGTTACTTAGGTATTTATCATTATACTTATAATGAAGGGAGAATTATAGTCCTTGTCCTACCTGTTCAGCTAACGACCCTCCACCAGTCAAGGAAGCGGTGGGTGAGAGTGGACACCCATTAAACTGCCATTTTATAGGCAGTAACCTTATACCCCCCCTTATAGACCGGCTTCGTGAATGAGGCCTACTAATGGTAAGACGACTTGATCTTATACATATAATATATTAAACTTTTAATATTATAATAGTATAAGGGTGTATTTTAGACATTTAAAATACTTGGTGGTTTAATCTATTAATTAAACTATACTCTTAATTTAATTAAATTTAAACCATGTCATTATGGAATTATTAATTCTCTTTTGATTAAACACTTTAATTATCTATTAATAAAGTCCATAAGAGTTAATTGAATTATTCAATAAAAACATCATAATTCCAATTATTAAATTCAAAATTAAAAGCATTTAATTAATTGTTTAAGTTATGAACCCAAGAGTTTTAGAATTCAATTCTTTTTTTTTATCATAAAAAACTTTTTCCAAATTCCAAAACTTGAGGGCAAGTTTTGTAACTCTTGAAAACTTTTGGATTCCATAACTTATGGAGTTAAATACTTGTTTTATGATGAAACTTTTCATGTTCCATAACTTAAGAACAAGTTATGGAATTCTTTAAAACATTAAGACCAAGTTTTGTAACTCCATAAAAAACTTTGAATCAATTTTTTTTTAAAAACCTTTTCATATCCATAACTTATGGAGGTTTCAAAAAACTCTTTAGATCAAACTTTTAAAACTAATAAAATAATCATATCATTTTATCTTTTACTAAATTTGACCTAATTCAACTCATATAGCAAATGATTCAAATTTTACAAATAATTAGTTTTTCACAAAAACAAGTAATTATCTTAAAATTTGACAAACGTCATGTTTTTTTTTCTTTTTTTTTCCAACTTGAAAATAAAACATTTGCATCAATATAACAGAAAACAACCCATGGGTCTGATACCACTGTTGGGTTTTGAGCATTCTAACACTCTTATGGTGTACATGCAACCCTATAAACCTTGGATCTATGTTTTCTCTATTATACATGCAAATATTAACTATTCCAAGGTTTCATCCTAACTAGCATATTATGAAGCACCTATACTACAAAGTTCTAGTTAGATGACATACCTTTTGATGTAGCTTGATGTCTTCAAGCTTTAAGAGCTTAGCCCCAATAGTGTGGAAGCCTCAAATGGAATCACAAATCACCAAAACACCTTGGAAGAACTTGAGAGAATAGGTATGCACACTAAAATCGGCCCACTCTTATTTTCACACACTTGTGTCAATTTTGTGAGCCAAGGACGCCTTTATATATTATGGAGGATTAGGGTTACATCCATGTAAACCCTAATACCCATGACCTTTCATTTCCTAAGATCCATGGGTTAAAGCTCCATGGACTATCCATGAAGACTTAGCCCAACCTAAATGAACTTGGCCCACTACACATATATATCTAAGAGTCCATATTTAATTAGTTCCTTTTGATCACTTAATTAATTATAAATTAAATCTTGATCAATACTAATTAAATAATATGATTATATATTAATATATTAGAACTTATAATATATTAATATAAATCATAAATATACTATTCTCAAAAGACTATCCATATAAATTGTGTCGGTGAAGTGCAACCCAAATGGACCATGCCGGGTCGGGTCAAGTACATACCAAATATAGTTATGGACTTAGACATTAATCCAACAGAATGGTCTTCTACCAATTCTTTAGAGATGAGAACATGAAGAGAGTATTGATTAGAGATATTATCATTTTGATAGGCGGAGGCTAGATCGGGGATATCGAGCACGAGAGTTTACTAGACATCATACGAGGTGAGTCTTCTCACTATACATTACCTAGAGTGGTATCTATGTGCAGACCGGAGGGTCTTATGTGTTATGTGTATGTTTGAGATTATGTGCATTATGATATATGTATGCTATGTGCTATATAGACCGGACCGGAGGGTCCAACGACTTACGAGACCAGAGGGTCCTCGATTAGACCGGACTGGAGGGTCCAACGATTTAGACCGGACCGAAGGGTCCAACGAGCTAGACCGGACCGGAGGGTCCAACGAGCTACGGGACTGGAGGGTCCCGCTGAGACACATCGACCGGAGGGTCGTACCGAGTTATAGCCTCGAGTGGCTTATGTGCTGTTTGTGGTATTTTGGGGAACTCACTAAGCATTTATGCTTACCGTGTTATGTGATATGTGTTTCAGGTACTAGCGAGGATCGCGGGAAGGCGCCGACATGATCTGTACACACTGATAGAGTATTATGTATTTGAGATTCTGGGATATGTTTTACTGAGATAACATTTGATACATTTGAGTTTTGAGATTACTTTATAAGATATGTTATGTTTGAAAGATGAAAAATCGTTTTGAAAATTCACGTCGTTACACATATAACAGGTAATCACCTAACAATAAACCGACAGTCAGACCGAACTACAAGTCACTAGGCATAGTCACATCCTATCTACCAGGATACCGATCTTACAGATCATAACAACATATAACGATTCCATCTACCAGGGTACCGATCTAATATATCATAACAACATATAACCATCCTATCTACCGGGATACCGATCTAATCATATCACAACAGTAACAAATTCGGATAACAATCAAAAGGGCCCGCCTTGGTGCCTTAGACCCTTGAGTATAGTGAGGATAACTCACCTCACAATGTCGAACTGAACTGAAAGAATCAAGCTCCCGAATCACCATCACGAACTCAACCACCTATAACCACCATGGACCAAGTCCATCAAAATCCCAAATTACCAAAACACCCTCAAAAGTCTAACCGGTCAACCCTTGGTCAAAGTCAAAGTCAACAGTCCATGTTGACCCAACTCGTTAAGTGCAACTAGCAACTCGTCGAGTTCCTTAAGAACTCAGGAAATCATAAAAATCCTAATTGACTCGCCGAGTTTCCCACCAACTCGCCAAGTCCATGCGTGTCCAATTGTCGGGGAAAACCCTAACTGACTCGTCGAGTCCTCTTACTGACTCGCCGAGTTCATGCATAATCAATACAGGCAATCTTCATCCGACTCGTCGAGTCGGCCATGCGACTCGTCGACTCCCTCCAGTCAAATTCTCATCCAGACGTTTTTGAGCTACCCAAAGCTCCATATTGCAGATCCAACCTCCTAGGGCATAGTTACCACGTAAAGTTGCAAACTTTATGTGCATGCAAGGCCTTAAGGGCCAAAACCAAGCTAAGGGAAAGGTTTTAGGTAAGGAGAGGGCCATAACTTGCTAAAGACTAGAACTTTATGACTATGGGGGTCTATAGGAGTCTAGATCTGAAACCATATCCTTGTGACAAGCTCAAACCCGAAAGTGACTCTATTTTGCCCTAGAAATGACCATTTTCTTTCACAAGGGAAGATCTAAGCAATGAAATGTCAAGGTGGTAGATTTATACCTCAATCTTGCTGCCACAACAATGGAAAGGTTGGATCTATAAGCTCTTCCTTGTCCCAAGCTCTTGACTCTTCAAGAAATGCTCCAAGCACACTCTCTTTTAACCTCACACACTCACAAATGGAGGCTGGATCGCTTAGGGCTCTTTTATGGTCGTGAAGATGGCAAGGGAGGCTGAGGAGAGAAGTTAAGGGTCTTTAAATAGGGTGTAAACCCTAAAAATTAGGGTTTTCACTTTCTAGCTCCTACTCGTCGAGTTGGGACCTCCAACTCGTCGAGTAGATCCTGAAATTCACGCAGGATAACTAATCTCTACACGACGTGTTAGGCCTCCAACTCGTCGAGTAGGCTTTCTTATTTGCCTGAATATCCCTAAAATCCCATTCCTGGAATTCGGAATGTTACAAATTTGAGTTGACATTAAAAGCTTATGGAGTCAAACTTTATTTGTGTTTAATAGTCGAAATCAGTTTTGAGGTCAATAGTTGAAAGCTAATTTGCTTGGGTCGAAAGTTCAAGGTTGAGTTCGACTTGTATGGTAACTTGTTTGGCGTCGAATTCGATTGATGTTGGTGTTCTTTCACGTCCAGATCGAATTGGGGAAAAAGAAGATTCATTTTTCACTTCTGTTCCCTCATCTTTCAACGTTTTGACAGTTTATACCCAGTTTCTAACTGAGGGTATAATTCTGTGCAGTGGGGAGATTTTTCAGATTCAGTCCCTGAAGCTTATGCGAAATGACACTTTATAACCAATTTCACATTTTGGGTAAATTTTCGCATTTGAAGCTGATTTTTCACAACGGGTCCCTGCAGTATTTGCGAAAATAACAGTTTTGCGAAAATTAATCATTTTATTCATGAATCTCGGCTTCCATGGGAGTTAGGGTTAGAAATACCCAAAATATCTATCATACTCGAATTACACCACCATAATTGAAGTGGTAAATTATATGGTGAACAAGGAAGTAATTCAACATTAGAAACTCATTCAAACATTAGAATAACTTGTATATTTGAAGTAGGTTCTCAAACCCTAGAATTGAGATGAAGAAGACGATGGAAGAGAAACTTCCTTTTAAGAATAGAAATGAAGGAAGAAGTACTAGATTTTTAATAGTTTAACAAGCGAGCTCACAACACCATTATAACTAGGAAAATGCCATTGAAGGGAATCTTGTAGTTGAAAATGAATCTCAAAGGGATAAGGAAGAAAATCCCCTACTTAATTTCAAATCGTTGACACCTTGATAAGAGTGGCCCTCCAGCTTCTTATTTCCAAACTACAACCACCATTTGACATGTAATTGACTAGAAACTATAAAATTTCCACAAGAAACCCCTACATATGCATTTTATAACATTTCAAGTCATAAAAATGCTCACATGAGTCAAATATACGTCAAATCCTAACTTTTACAATTTAATAACTATGGTCCCTCCACAGTTTAGTCAATTAACATAATTTCATCAATTAAGCTTCAATTATCCTTCAAATAAAACTTGAAAATTTTAATTCTATAAGTATTATTCGTTTTTATTAATCACTTAAATTTACTTTATTTATCTTTGTAACATCCTGTTTCCTGTCATTTCTTATTTCAGGGTAATGGGCTGGAAGTCGATTGTGTAAAGGCTTTGGGACTTAAGGAGGTAATGTTTAGACCTTTTGGAAGGAGGCTATGATTGTTGTGAAATATTAACCTTTGAATTGTGTTTTAGGCTGAAGGGTAGAAAATAGGAAAGTCATAGGTCGGGTTCTTGCATGAAATATGGATTTTTGTTCGAGAAGTTTTTAGTCTAAGATATCTAGATAATATTGTGGGGCTCTTCAATACATTTCTGTGGATATAAAGATCATCGAAAATGGAGTTGGAACAAATAAATTATGACCATTAGAAGTTAGGAAGGTTTTGGGTTAAGACGGGTACGGTGGGTGTACAAGATGTACGCTGGGCGTACTAGGTAAGTGTCACGCCCGGGTTTCGGGGATAAGGGATTATAGGCCTGTAAATACGAAATAATGTAGTAAGGCTTATGTTGTACTGTTTATGCTTTTGATTTGTATCGAACATGACATCCCGAGTCTTTTAATGAAATACATTTCTTTGGAAATGCTTTTGATAAATCTTTATCATATTTTGTTTTGGGACAAATTCCGCAACACTTTTATTTAAAATGTTACTCTGATTTTCAAACAAGCATAAACAAAATCGGTCTTTTCTGGCCGTGAAAATGGGGATGTCACAGTTGGTATCAGAGCATTGGTTTAAGCGAACTAGGAATTTGTAGGATTTCTAGACTTAAACTTAGAATGCTAAGCGATGATTGTGAGATGTGAGCACTAGCTTATTTTAGGAATTATGCCTAAAATGCTTTTATATGCTAAATGCTTTGTGCCTGATATGTTGTTATTTGTTCGGATCTATGGTCTGTTGCCGACCGGATCTGGAAACCTTATGTGTTTAGGATTCTAAACGTACGACTACGATATTAGAACTAACATGTAAACGTTTCGAAGTGATAAGGACGGTTTAAACGACTATCCTAAATAAAGATCTAAATTCACCTTATTCGGTGTACAGATCAAGATGGCAAGGACCCGTAGCGGAAACGTGAATGCAAATGGGAACCGAGACCAACCCCCAGTGATTGAGCAAATACCGATGTTATATCGTCAAATGGAGGAAACCAGACGTTTGCTCCAACAAAATCGAGAGGAAGCTACCATACCAATCGAACAGTCCGAGTTGAACGAAGGGCAATATGAGGAGGGGAACTACAGTGGGACCGTTGGTCAAGCCAACCCACCAATAGTTCGACAAATCAATCAGGATGACGGAGTCGAGAGGAATGGATGCAAGTACAAGGATTTTCTGACTTGCAAGCCATCGACCTTCACTGGAAAGGAAGATCCGATCGGGGTCATGGATTGGATCTCGGAGATGGAGTTAGCTTTCATGACGTATGGTTGTAGAGGCAAACTACATACCACGTTTGCAGTGCGTCAGTTCCGAGGAGGCGCTGTGCGCTGGTGGAACACCCTGGGGAAGACCTTGACCCCCAATGAGCCCCTGCAGCTGACATAGGCAGAGTTTTTAGTACAATTCAAGCGCAAGTACTACTCAGCCCAAAACTTGCTCGAGCTAGAGAACCAGTTTCTGACCCTGAAGAAGGGAAGCATGTCAATCGATGAATACACGAACAACTTCATAGAGAAGATGGAGTTTGCCTTGCGTCTTGTCCCGGATGAGCTGACAAATATCGACAAGTACGCTAAGGGATTCCCATGGGAGTACGCGGTGCCAGTGCATCAGGCACATACTCTGGAAGAAGCTATCTAGGCTGCCAAATCTGTGGAGGATATGATTAAAGGAAGGGCTGCCAGCAAGGTTGAGGTTGGCGAGAAGAGAAAATTTGAGGGGTCTGCTAAACCCAACAATAAGAAGAGCAAGTTCAGTTCCAAGAAGTTTGGAGGAGGAGGGAACGAAGCAAAATGGTGCGAGAAGTGCAAGAAGAAGCACTCGGGAAAATGTAGCGAGGAAGTGACCTGCTACAAGTGTGAGAAAACGGGGCACTATGCCAATGAGTGCACCATCAACAAGAGGGTGTGCTACGAGTGCCGTGAAGAAGGGAATATTGCTAAGGATTGCCCGCAGAAGAAAGACGCGGCAAGGCCCAACATTACACCAAAGCCGAAGGCGAGAGCCTTCCAGATGACGCTCGAGGCTACAAAGGAGGCAGCAGACGTCGCTTCAGGTACCTTTCTTGTAAATGGATTGCCTGCCAATATACTATTTGATTCCGGAGCCAACTACTCCTTTGTGTCGCATAAATTTGGTGGGAAACTAGCATTGCCTGTAGAAAAACTTGATAATTCCCTAATTGTGGAAGTTGCCAGTGGCAAGTTCGTACCTGTTAGTAACCGTATTAGGAACATCGTCATCGACCTAAACGGAAACGAATTCCACGAAGAGCTATTACCCATAGAGTTAAACGATTTCGATATCATTTTGGGTATGGATTGGCTTAGCGCCAACAATGCTGAGATTCAATGCCAAAAGAAGATAGTAAGGGTAAACCCACCCGGAAAAGAGTCATTTATGGTGTACGAGGATAAACGCCGAGTAAATTCTGGAATCATCTCCCTGATGAAAGCCAGAAAATGTTTGTCCAAGGGATGTGCATCATACTTGGCATTCGTAATCGATGCTAAGAAGGAAAAGAAAGAGGTGCAGAATATACCGGTCGTGTGTGATTATCTGGAAGTCTTTCCCGAAGATCTTCCCGGATTACCACCTGATAGACAAGTGGAGTTTCGGATAGACTTGTTACCAGGTACAACACCGATAGCAAAGGCACCTTACCGATTGGCACCGACGGAGATGAAGGAGCTCATGACGCAACTTCAGGAGCTATTGGACAACGGTTTCATTCGACCTAGTTCATCACCCTGGGGAGCTCCGGTGCTATTCGTGAAGAAGAAAGACGGGAGCATGAGAATGTGCATAGACTACAGAGAGCTGAACAAGGCAAAGGTAAAGAACAAGTACCCTTTGCCAAGGATTGATGACCTATTCGATCAGCTACAAGGTTCGAGCTACTTCTCAAAGATCGATCTTAGGTCAGGATATCATCAACTAAAAGTGAGAGAGCTTGCAATAGATATCATTTTGCACTCCTTACCATCGTGCTATGATCAATTCCGCATGACATATCACATGAATAAGAAAGAGGTCACACTCAGCAAACTTCAGGGACTCCTCAAGACCGCAGAAACAGGTCTTAAGGGTAAGTCGGTTGTTAACACTCCTACTCCAAACTCCGCCCCGGTTTTGGCAATCGGGAAAGGTAGAGGGAAGAAGAGGAAGAGCTCTTCGAAGGGTACCAAGGCTAGGACCCTTGATGGATCTTCTTCAAGTGGAACCAAGAAAGGTTTTGTCACTCCTTCTTCTGACCCTAAAGAGGCTGAATGCTTCTATTGCCATGAAAAGTCACATTGGAAGCGGAACTGCCCAAAGTACCAGCAAGATGTGAAGGATGGGAAAGTTAAACCCAACCATGCAGGTATTTACACTATCTTATCTAATAACTCACCCCATTCTAACTCTTGGGTCCTTGATACCGGTTGTGGTATTCATATCTGTTCTGATTTGCAGGGACTAAGAAGAAGTGAGAATGTGGAGCATGGAAGAATAAACTTAATCATGGGGAATAGGAAAGCTTTACCTGTCACCAAGATTGGAGTTTATACTTTATCGCTAAGTAGTGGGTTTAGTTTAGATTTGAATAAATGTTGTTATTCGCCAGAAATGGCAAGAAAGATTATTTCCTTTCATGCATTGTATAAACAAGGTTTCACCTTTTCATTTGATAATGAAGTTGGTTCGATTAATGCTTTCTTTAATAATGTTCTTTATTTTAAAGCATTACCTTGTGATGGTGTGTATGAAACTGTATCTGTGGTTGATAACTTAGGAACTAATGTATTGTGTATTGATTCTGTTAATGATAATAACTTGGATAAAGCATCATTATGGCATTGTCGTCTTGGACATATAAGCAAGAAATGCATAGGCCAACTCCAAAAGGATGGAGTATTGGAGTCATTTGACCTAAAGTCAGATGATAGTTGCGAATCATGCTTACTTGGAAAAATGACAAAGTCACCCTTCACAGGTTCTTGTGAGAGGGGTGAAGGTTTGTTGGATCTTATACACACGGATGTGTGTGGGCCCTTCAAACATGCCACAAGGGATGCTAATCGTTATTATTTGACTTTTACTGATGATTACAGTAGATATGGATATGTCTACTTAATCAAGCATAAGTCAGAGACTTTTGAGAGGTTTAAAGAGTTTAAACAGGAAGCCGAGAATCAATTGGGCAGGAACATTAAGATGCTTCGATCCGATCGAGGTGGTGAGTATCTTAGTTCAGAGTTCCTCGACTATCTTAGGGAATGTGGGATTGTCTCACAATTGACACCTCCCAGGACACCGCAGTTGAATGGTGTAGCTGAGAGGCGTAATCGAACCTTATTAGATATGGTTCGTTCCATGATGAGTCGAGCTTCGCTACCAATCTCATTTTGGGGGTATGCCTTAGAGACTGCCGCCCATATCCTTAATCTAGTTCCCACAAAGAAAGTTGCCAAAACTCCTCATGAGATGTGGAGTGGTAAAGTACCCAAACTAGACCACATTAAGATTTGGGGTTGCGAGGCTTTCGTGAGACGCGAGACTCATGATAAGCTCGAACCTCGAAGTGAGAGGTGTATTTTCATCGGCCACCCACAGAAATTCTTTGGTTACCTCTTCTACAGACCTAGTGAGAATGTGGTCTTTGTAGCTAGGAGGGCTTTCTTTCGAGAGAGAGAGAGTTCATAAGCCAAGGAGACAGTGGGAGGCAAGTTGACCTTGAAGAAATTCAAGAGTCAAGTGGTGAAGGAACTTCAAACCCTAGCACTCAACTTGAGGAGGAAACTTATGTTGAGCCAATTGACAAGTCTGTACCTCTGAGGCGTTCCACAAGGGTTAGGAATGCACCTGAGCATTACTATGGATTCCATATTACTGCGGAAGGTGATACACTTATCAGTGATGAGACACTGATAGGTCTGGATGAACCTAACAGTTACGCGGAAGCCATGGTAGGCCCTGAGTCAGCCAAGTGGAAAGAGGCAATGGACAGCGAGATACAGTCCATGTATGACAATCAAGTTTGGAACTTGGTTGAGAATGTACCAGGTCGTAAGACTGTAGGGTGCAAATGGATCTTCAAGAACAAGACCGACATGGATGGTAATGTACACACTTATAAGGCACGACTGGTTGCAAAGGGTTTCTCACAAACTCTGGGAGTTGATTATGATGAGACTTTTTCTCCAGTGGCCAAGATTAAGTCTATTAGGGTTCTGTTAGCCATAGCCGCATTTCATGACTATGAAATATGGCAAATGGATGTCAAAACCGCTTTCCTTAATGGAAAGTTGGCTGAGGATGTTTACATGAGTCAGCCAGAGGGTTTTGTCAACACAGAGTACCCTAATAGAGTGTGTAAGCTTGAGAAATCCATTTATGGGTTAAAGCAAGCACCTCGCAGATGGAATCTTTGCTTTGATGAGAAAGTCAAGGAATTTGGCTTTTCTAGGAGTGAAGATGAATCTTGTGTATATGTCAAGGCTAGTGGGAGTATAGTTAGCTTTTTGGTATTGTATGTGGATGACATACTACTCATAGGAAATGACATCCCAACTCTGCAGGAAGTTAAGTCCTGGCTTGGGAAGTGTTTCTCTATGAAGGACCTAGGAGAAGCTGCCTATATTCTAGGGATAAGGATCTTGAGAGACCGGAGTAAAAGACTAATTGGACTTAGTCAGAGTACCTACTTGGATAAGGTGCTAAAGAGATTCGGCATGCAGGACTCCAAGAAAGGAGAGTTACCCATCCAGAGTAACGCTAGATTGAGTAAGACACAAAGCCCTAGTACTAAGGCTGAGATAGCAGAAATGAGTCGAATACCTTATGCTTCGGCTGTAGGATCGATCATGTATGCTATGACGTGTACTCGACCTGATGTAGCTTTTTCTTTGAGCATGGTTAGCAGGTATCAGGGGAACCCTGGCAAGGCACACTGGACTGCGGTAAAGAATATCCTCAAGTACCTACGGAGGACTAAGGACTGGGTCCTTACCCTCGGTGGGAGTGAAGACTTGAGAGTTGTAGGGTATAGTGATGCTAGCTTTCAGACTGATAGGGATAATTTCCGCTCTCAATCAGGCTGGGTCTTTACCTTAAATGGAGGAGCAATTTCTTGGAAGAGTTCCAAGCAAGAGACAGTGGCTGATTCAACTTGCGAATCAGAGTATATAGCAGCTAGCGAGGCAGCAAAGGAGGCGATATGGCTGAAGAACTTCATTGGAGACCTTGGAGTTGTACCAGCTATTAAAGAACCAATGGAAATTTTCTGTGATAGTGAAAGTGCAGTTGCCTTAGCCAAGGAACCAAGGGATCACGGGAGATCCAGACACATCGACAGAAAATACCATTTCATCATACATCGAATAGAAGAAGGACTCCCCGTGGCAAAGAGGGTATCATCGGATGAGAATCCAGCAGATCCCCTCACGAAGGGACTGACTTGGGTTAAGCATCTCCAACACGCTCGGAGCATAGGGCTGAAGGAAGATATTAGATTTAGTAGTTAGATAACCTTGAAATTTGTAAAGTGTAATTGACATTAGATGATGAATAAAAGGTGTTTTATTTATGAGTAAAGTGTTGCTATCTCTTGTCGATCGTTTACTATATTTCTTTTGCATGTTTTGACTTCCAGAATAATTATGTTTGGTATATCATATTATTCGAACCTCCACAGTCGGTCATATGTCGGAAGTAGGTATGAATCAAGACTGTCATGATTGGTTGCAGAGGTCTAAGTTGTTGGACATGGCTACAACACTCATGAGTGCTCATAAGTTCTGAGCATTGGACTCAACCCACGCTCACTGGAATCACTTCATGGAATTTATCTCGAGTGATCGTGAGATGGTAATATCATATAAGTCTTCAAACCTAGAGATATGATTTGTTACTTATGAGTTGGTTATGCATTGATTGTATGTTAACGCATTGGTAACTCGATGTTATAAAACGTGCTTTTGTGTATAATTCAATGAGTGGTAGAACAAACATATGAGTCGAAGTTTATCTGTTCCTTCTTGGATTAGAAGCTGATATCTGGGCCCCTCGATGATTTTGTTTTGACCTATGTACCGGGCCCGGTCAGAACTAAGTTGATATGTTTAATTAAGTTCTTTGTCAAACAAATCGGAAATCGGGAAACAAACTGCTGGACAATAAGTAAGACATTGTTCCATGTATTTGTCCGGCTGATATCTAGAACAGAGGATTATATGATCACTTATCTTAAATGGCGTATCATCATCTTCTCAGTTCCGAGAGACCTTGAAAGAGCTACGATTGCCGATCGGTTCCTGAAGTATTGCAGTTATAGTTATTAGACTTATCCAAGTGGGAGACTGTTGGATAAGGTGTCTAAGTCCATAACTATTTCTGGTATGTACTTGACCCGACCCGGCATGGTCCATTTGGGTTGCATGGCACCATGCAATTGGATAAACTAAAATGAGAGAAATAACACTTATGGTTTATTAATATATTATAAGTTCTAATATATTAATAATATTATTTAATTAGTTTGATCAAGAATTAATTTAGAATTAATTAAGTGATCAAAAGATAACTAATTAAATATATGGGTAGATTATGTAAATCTTCCATATCTTATATAGTGGGCTAAGAGGCTCCATGGATTATCAAGTTGGGTTCCACCCATAGGATGCTCCATGGGAGTTACAAACCCATGGGTCATGGAAATGAAGAGTCATGACACATTAGGGTTTACATGGTGTAACCCTAGATGTGTCAACACTATATAAGAAACCCATTCTCCACCAAAATCGGCTACACATAAGAAACAAGAGGGCTAGGCCGATTTTAGAAGTGTGTATTCTCTTTAAAGTCATTCCAAAAGCATTTGGTGTTGTGTGAAGCATTTGAGGCATCACACTTGGGGTGCTAGGCTCACAAGGTTTCAAGGATCATAAGCAACAACAAGATAAGTTATTCTATCTTTCATGCAAGTTAAAATTTGTTCCCCATGTATGCTAGATAGGAATATAACCTTGGAATTCAACTTTGCATGATAATTAGACAAACATAGATCCAAGGTTATTAGGGTTGCATGTACACTTAGGAAGTGTTAGAATGCTCAAAACCCATCATGTGGCCGAGTGTGTAACACGTGCAAGAGTTAAGGCACAACATCAGAAACCATACGGGAGTTTAGAACCTTTACCTATACCCATGGGTAAATGGGAAGACATCACCATGAATTTTGTGACTAAACTGCCCAGGACGAAGAACGGACACGACATGATTCGGGTGGTCGTGGATCGTTTCACTAAGAGTGCACACTTCATAGCAGCCAACGAAAGATGGTCTATGGATAAGCTCGCTAATGCTTACGTGAAGGAAGTGGTAAGACTTCACGGTGTTCCTCTAACAATTGTATCAGATCGTGATAGTCGTTTCACGTCAAGGTTTTGGAGAAGTCTACAAGAGGAATTGGGTACAAAATTGTGTCTGAGTACAGCTTACCATCCACAGACTGATGGTCAGAGCGAAAAAACGATTCAAACGCTTGAAGGTATGCTGAGAGCATGTACCCTTGAGTTCCAAGGTAACTGGGATGAGCACTTACCTTTGGTAGAGTTTTCCTACAACAATAGTTTCCACTCGAGCATCAAGATGGCACCCTATCAAGCTTTGTACGGACAGAAGTGTCGTACGCCGTCTTGTTGGCTTGAGGCCGGAGAGAAGCAGTTCATGGGCCCCGAGTTAGTTCATGAGACTGCTGAGAAGCTGAAGGTAATTAGGGAAAGAATGTTAGCAGCTCAGGATCGTCAGAAGAGCTATGCTGACAAGAAAAGACAACCGATGACCTTCGAAGTTGGGGATTCGGTTTTGCTTAAAGTCTCACCGTGGAAGGGACTTATAAGATTTGGGAAACGAGGAAAGTTGAGTCCAAGGTTTATTGGACCGTTCAAAGTTCTTCAGAGAATTGCGAACCAAGCTTAGAAGCTCGAATTACCCGAAGAACTAGATGGTATTCATAACACCTTCCATGTGTGTTATCTGAGGAAGTTCACGGGAGAAGTTCCCGACATAATTCCAATCTCAGAGTTAAGAATGGATGAGAATAAGAGGCTGATCGAAGAGCCCGAGGCAATCGTTGACCGTAAGACTAAGAAGTTACGACGCAAGATGGTTGACTTAGTGCTAGTTCGATGGAAACATTCGAATGGGCCGAATCTCACTTGGGAAACAGAAAGTCACATGATGAGTCGCTATCTGCAACTGTTTGTTGATGCATGATTCCGGGACGGAATCATCCTAAGGGGGAGAGAATTGTAACGCCCGGGTTTCGGGGCTAAGCATTTTTAGACAATGTAATAGTCTAGGTCAACTATTGTAACTCTTTTTGATGTAATAAAGATGAAATATTTGAGTATTATGTGAATTATGTGAATTTATATGCTTATTATTTATTTATAAATGTATAATAAATAAGGAATAAAAATAAACGTCAAAATTAAAGTGTGAGATAAACCCTATATCTTTACATAAAGTTATAGTGATCGAAACAAGGATTTCGTAGATATAAAGAACACCGAAATCCGAGTTATAACGAAGAAGTTATGACCCGTCGAAGTTTCACGACGGAACCGACACGACACCGGGAAGTGTAAATAGTGAATTTACGATAGAGTGACTTTTAGCCTTAGCAATCTAAACAAAAGTTGTAGAATATGTTAAACCGAGAGCGTCCATAAAAAGAACGCCCAAATCTGACTTCGTATGAGGAAGTTATGATTTTTCGAAGTTTCGGCTTAGCGGTGTACAGCCCGAAGTTCGAATATTAGATCGAGCGGTTTTTAGCCGACACAACCTAAACGAGAATCGAAGATCTCGTTAATAGTAGCGTAACGATAAAAAGACAGACGAAAACGGACGTCGGATGAAGAAGTTATGAATTTTTAACGGACCAATCCTGTCCCGGCCTGTTAATAATATAACTTTTAAAATAAAGTCAAAATTAGCCGACGGAGTCTAAACGAAAGTTGTAGAGTATGTTCCCGCCCACGCGTGGATATAAAGAACGTCAAAAACGGAGCTCATATGAGGAAGATACGAATTTTTAAAGTTTGGAATCGGATTTGCGAAGCCTGATGCGATGTTGCTGACGTGGCACATTTCCAGCCGTCGATTACTGATCGATGATGACCTTCGGATTCGGACACGTCGCCTCACCACTACACCCCGCTTCCGAGGACAAGTACGTCCAACGTACTCCGGCTCTTATCCGTTTCGAGTGCGAGACAGCTGGAGGCTCGCTGGCAGCCTCATCCGAAGTTACGCCCATCGTAACCATTTCCGAACGCGGCGCGTACCACCGAAGCTGGAGCCTATAAAAGGCATGCGAGGGCTGCCATATTTTCTCACAAATTCACCACAACTTTCTCTCTCTAATTTCTCTCACTACCCCCCCCCCCCCAAACCCCCCTAAAGCCTAGGTAAACCCCCTAGCACCCGAAGGAAGCCCCGAGGCTCCCGTAGTCCCGAGAAAAAGGGTCTTTCGGTTTGGAAACGCTGCTCCAAGCGAAGCCCGGTTTACTTTCAAATCCGCTGTAAGTGAGCTATGCCTATGAAATTTTTAATATAGCTTTTAAATAATTATAGTAATGTTATTAGGTCCTTAAAATAATTATTTGGGCTATTATTATGAGTTATATAGAGTGTTGTTTAACGCTTATATAATAATAATAATAGCTAGACTATTAATTAGTCGCGGTTAACGTTAGACTAAACCCTAGTGGTATTGATACTAGATTTTGTCAAGGGAAAACTTGTTTTGAGATAACGAAGCGATGTTCGAGTGCAGAGTCACCACCTTTCAGGTGAGTGCATAGTTACTTTCATCTTACACATAGATATGAAGTATTTTATATAAATTACGTGCTACGTGTGAATATTATCTGTATACTTGCTATCTATGATGGATGAACGATTTTATACATGTTTTAAATGATTTAAACTGTATATGTATTTTATATCTACAAAATGTGCTGGGTAAAACATGGGTAGATGTAATAGTTGCTGTGTGACAAAGTAAAATAATGAGAGGCCTCGTTATAGATGTTATTGATGATCCAGTCATCTAGCGGAGTATAGATGACGACCACAGACTATTCTAGACAGTCCAGTGGAACGCTAGCAGGCTCGCAACCTGTAGGTGTTTATTTGAACTGTGTGTTTACCAGCAGTACTCCATCCCCCACATGGTTGCCTTATTTGACATGAATTGTTGAGGAATCCCCGAAGCATGTGTTGTCACCCCGATGAAAGTCCTTAGACTAGGTCCCTTGAGTTAGATGTTTTAGGGACGTAAAGTGAGGATAATGGGAAAGGGTAATCAGGTTTGTTTGGTTTGATAAAGTTAATAAACTTATTTATTGTGGGTTGAAAACCCTATGTGCTTACCAGGCTCCCAAGCCTGACCCACTCAGTTTCTTGTATTATAGGTAGTGGCGCATGAGCATAGATGTTTGGATGAGAGATAAGGGATTATAGGCCTGTAAATACGAAATAATGTAGTAAGGCTGATGTTGTACTGTTTATGCTTTTGATCTGTATCGAACATGACATCCCGAGTCTTTTAATGAAATACATTTCTTTGGAAATGCTTTTGATAAATCTTTATCATATTTTGTTTTGGGACAAATTCCGCAACACTTTTATTTAAAATGTTACTCTGATTTTCAAACAAGCATAAACAAAATCGGTCTTTTCTGGCCGTGAAAATGGGGATGTTACAGTAAGGCTGATCGCGGAGGTTCAACCTAGTACGCTGGGCATACCAGGAGTATGTTGGGCGTACGCAAGCATGATGAAAACCCTAATTTGGGTCTTGGACCCTATTTAAAGACCTCAACTCATTCCAAACCCTTATTACCTTCAGCCTCCATCCTATCTAACCCTAATTTCGAAACCTTAGCCCCATTTGTGAGATCCTTGATTTTTTGCGTGCTTTAGAGTGTTCTTGGTTCATCTTGGAGAATAAGGAGCTCATGGGAGAAGTGTTGGTTGCATTGGAGCTTGTAGGTACAGACTTTGTTCACCTTGATCTTTCTCCTGGAGTTATAAAGCTTGAATCTTGATGATGCATTTGTTAGATCCAAATAGTTTTTGGTGTTATGAGCTTTTGGTCACTTTAGTACATAAAGTTTAGATCTTGAAAATTTGTGACCTTGTTATGGATAAAGTTAGAAACTTTATCCATCTAGACATCATATTGATTCAGATATGAAGGTTGGAGACTTGGACTTAATGGATTAAGTTGAGAAAAATGCAATTTTGGTCCCTTTGAGACTTAGAGACTAGCTCTTGGTTATTTGGACCATCCTAATGGAGAAAGTTTCATCCTAATAGAGACTTAGAAACTTTATCCGTTATGGAGTTGTTAGGAACCATAAAAATGTCTTTGTCCTTCTATCCCTTGCATGCAAGAGTTATGATGTCTTATTAGATTAATAAGTTAAGGTTTTAGCTTTTGGACCTTTTCTAGCCATGGAAAGTCATAAAGGTTGAAACTTTATGACTTAAGTCGATGTTAGGAGTCTAGATCTAAGCTCTGGACAAAAGACCTTAAGGGATAAATGCTTAATGAAGGAAAGGGATCAGGCTGCATACACTGGCGTAAATTGAGTACGTTGGGCGTACTCAACAGCCTTGGACTTTGACTTTCGTTGACCGTTGACTTGTGAACAAGTTTGACTTTGGGTCAAACTTGAGGATTTTGGGATATTGATTAAGATTTTATCTGGTTCTGGTGTTAGTGGATTCACGTGTTAGTGTAGAAAAGGGATCTTATCGCAGTGTTTCAGAGTTCTTCGATTCAGGTGAGTTTCGCCTCATTGTACCGTGGATCAAAGGCACCAATGTCGACCCACTAGTTTTGGTTATCATTTGGTAGAGGGATGCCGTAGGTTCTGTATGTAGTCACGTAGGATAGACTGAGGACTCTTGATCTAGGCTTCATTGTCTGTTCCTTATTTGGTTGTGGCTCTGGAGTAGGATCACATGTTCGGGTGTCTATCTCGCCTCTGAGTATATATGGGTATGCACTCCTTGGATTGTTGGCTATGTATCCTTATGTATAGTATGTTGTTATGATGTAGTGATCTGCTAGATCTGTGTATATATCCTTATATGATAGGATGATGTAGTAGTGGTATGCTGGTTAGAGTGCTGGTAGATTGGTTATCCTCTAGTAGAGTGCCCTAGGGGCTGTATGTAGTCATGTAGGATAACCTGAGCACTCTTGATCTAGGATTTCTTGCATGTTCCTTGTTAGTTTGTAGCTCTAGATTAGGATCATCTGTTCGGGTGGCTATCTCACCTCTAGTTACTTATGGTTACGCATTTCATGGAGGTTAACTGGTAGCGGGATAGTGTGCCGTGACAGGACTAGTAGGAGGTAGTGAGCTGTATGATTATTGTTGGCCTGTATTATGTGCCTACTTGATCCTTGATTGTTTACATGTCGACATATAGTGGTAGTGGGTTGAGGCGGTCCTGCTTTGTGTTGTAGGCCAAGATACCCGGTGCGGGCCGGTTGTAAGCCGTAGGCACGGAGGCTCGGGAAGAGCGGTTGGGTTGAGGCAATAGGCCAACAAACCCTGGGTATTCCAACCCGATGGCTGATTGGACCCGTTGCATGTGCCATTCCAATCCGAGGACTGATTGGGATGGGGCATTCCAATCTGATGATTTTTTGACGTTATGCATGCTTGTATGTTTATCGTACGGGGTATTTTGGAGAAAATTCACTAAGCTTTGTGCTTACCCAGTTGTTTATGTTTTCAGGTTTTATCAGTGATCGTGGGAAGGTGAATGCCGGACTGTACACACTCATCACAACATTGAGGATTTCGCGTTTCTTATATTACTCTGATTTTCAATAAATGTATTTTGGAATAAACGAGTTTCTTAATAATGAATTTATAATTGAGAAGTTTTACCTTAATAAAAAAGAAAATTTTTGGTTGTGAAAATGGGACGTCACAGTCTTACTTATTTGAATCTCCCGATTTATTTTTTATTAAATAATGACAGAATACATAAAAAGTGTAAATTTACTAAGAACAATATGAACTTATTGAATGAATTTCAAATATTTCAACATTGTATTAGAATAATACTTGTAATTCACAGTACAATGAGAAATGCTAAGATAATTTGCTCAAGCGTACACATAATGATTGCAGCCTAACGACTATATTTATACAATGATAAAGTAGAAACAACTATTTATAAGCCCAATATAAGAGGAACACATAGGCTTTAGTGAGAATCTTTAAGTCCACCATGTCTTTAACAAACATAAGAACTTTTGCTAGACTATCCTGCACATATGCCATTTTGTAGAAGTTACTGGGAGATAACGACATCAATTGATAACCCACAAAAAAACAACGTGTCTCGTGAAGGAATGATACTTCATAGAAGGAACTGTTATATGAAGTCATCATCAAAACTACTATTTTAGACCGGACAGAGTGGCCTCGACGATGAGCTCGGTTAGCTCGAAGAACACCGGGCCGATGACTCGGGCATCCTGAGCTCGGCTCGGCAACTTGGTGGAAAAGTATCGATGGGAGAGAGTAAAGGGTTTGTGTTTTTTGAATGTTTTTGATCGTTTTCTTGGTCAAAATGATATTTTTTTTATTTTTTTTCCCAAAAATTACCCTCTTTCTACCCTATATAAATACAATTATATACCATATTTCATCCCACTTTACCTTCTTCAATTTTTCACTCAAACATCATTTTTGTGAAAGATGGCTTCTCATTCCAACCCCAAAACTCCAAAAAATACCAAAAGAAACACCCAAAACAAAAACTCAATCTCACATTCTTCACCAAATTTCGTCCAAAGTCAAAGTGATCGGTCTATTTATTCACCTCTAAATTTATACTTTGGTGGTGTTTACTACCCATATCAAGTCCAAAACAACCTCAATACCAAAACCAACATCAATTCCAAAACCAACCTCAATTTCAAAGCCAACTTCAATTTCAAAACCAACCTCAAATGAACTTCTCATCCCAACTCCAATCTCAAATAGAAAATCACTTCAACCCATTTGACAATCTTCCCGACTCCCCAATGAATTTCCAAACCCAATTCTAAACTCAAGGAGAACCCGAAATTTTCCCCGAAACGGGATCGGGGCCGGAAGAGATTCAACCACAACCCAAGAAAAGTGGAAAAGCGGCTCCAAGGTAATGGACTTTGGTCTAAGAAAATGTGTTGGCTCGTGCATGGGTGAATGTTTTCTGAGGATCCGGTGGTCGGAAACAACCAAGTTTGTCCAACTTTTTTCCAGAAAATTACACTGCGTTTTCTTATGGAAATGAATCTTGGAGACTACCTAAAAAGGACCAAATTTACTCGAAGTGGAGAAATGTCAACAAAGTGGTGACGGAGTTTAATGCGGTGTTTTTAAGTGTCAAACGACAATGGAAAAGTGGTGCAAATGACAAAGCAATTTTGCAAAAAGCTTTTGAAGTATATCAGAATCAGAAAAGGGCGAATTTCAAATTTCTACATGTTTGGCATATTGTGAAATTGTCAAAAAAAAAATGGCATGACGTCGAAACTTCTGAAACCTTTACGGGTGGTTCTTCTAAAAGAACCAAAACATCTGAAACGACGCATAGTCAATCGTGTGATGCGCATGTCAGGATTGACCTCAAGGAAGAGGAGTCTTTTAAGGTTCCAAGAGCCACTCGTCCCACGGGAAGAGACCGAGCCAAGCGAAAAGGAAAAGCAGTGCCAAGTCGTTCGGGTGGCATCGACCAACTAACAACCAAAACAAACAACTTGAAGTCGTCATTAGAACAATATTTGGTGGTCGACAAGAGAAAGAAAAAAATTGTGCCATGACGATCTTAACGAGATACACTAACATTTTAATCAGACGCGAAAAAGAAATGACGATAAAAGCAAAAGAGGAGGTCGTAAAAAAATATAACATATAGGTTTCGTTATTTTACTTTCGTGGTTCCGTTATTTAAATTTCTAGGTTCCTAATTTGAAATTATATGTTTTTTTGTGTGTTGTAATTTTCTTTTCAAGTTTAATGAAAATTTAGTTTTATAAAAAAAATAATATGTTTGAAATGTTTATTTTTTATATTTATTAATTTTAGAAAAAAATAGCATGACAAGTGTGGTAGCTCACGCTATGCAAATGACAAAATTTTGAAGAAGTGTGACAAATCTTAGGTGACGTCTACGTGGACCGTGACAAACTTGACACTACTCCCTTCAGCTTTAGCATATACTACAACAACTACTACTACATGCATGTTTGGCAAAACTAGTTGGAAGTTGTAGCTTTTATTTGTTACATGAATGTATGGCCAAAGTAACTGAAAGCTTTTGAATTGTGTAAAATTACATAAAATGACAATCAAAATAGATTATGTCAATATTTCTAAGGACAATTATAGACACCGATTAAAAAAGCCCAATAACATTTTCATAAACCCTACTTGAAATAACTTTTCGATTTAAGTTTTTTGTTTGAACTAAAAGTTAAAAGCTTGTACTGCAAACAAACATTTTTGTTTAAATCGAAATTTTTGTCAAACACTAAAAGTTAGAAGTTTCTAGAAGTCTGCTACCAAACACACCATGTTCATTAAACCATTAAAAGTGGTGTACAAAGATCTAATGCACAAGTTGTGCGTAGAACTGCTCGAAAGCGGTTAGAACTGTTGTCTTATTGGCTAATGCTAGCGGTATAAAAACTAGTATTAAGACTTGATGGGATAACATCTCAATACATCGTTAGGCCAAATGTCTCTTGATGACTTGCTGATTTATGAGTAATTTATATATAGATTAAATTGTGTACGTTGCATAAAATACAATCCACACTTATGTACTTATAATGGCTCTATCTCAATTTATTTTGGAATAAATTACACGAATGGTCCCTTTGGTTTGGGGTAATTTTCACGCTTAGTCTCTAACTTTCTTTTTTTTTTCTTTTTTTTTAACTCGGAGCATCCCTATTGTTTGCTTTTGTTGCGCGTTTAGTCCCTGATTGACCTGTAATTACTATATTACCCTTATTAATTTAGTTTTTACTTATTTAATCTTTATTTTTTATTTACAATTTACAAAAAAAAAAACCCATCACCTCTACCCGACTACCCCATCAAACCCCAATGTACATTTTATTCTGATACATGGTCCTTTCTCTCCGCCGCCGCTGCACTGGATGTTTCTGACAAATGAAAATCAGAAATCAAGAACACTCCCATCTCCCTTTCTCAACTGAACAAACCCTAACCCTTGAATTTGGAACACCGCCGCAGCCACCGCTAGCATCTTCGCCATTTCCATCAGCATCTTCGATTTACTCCACTGAAAACACAACCCATGCCATCTTCGACTTACTTTGTCACATTTTTCTAGTTTGATTTGTTTTTTTTCTGGTTCTAGATTTGGTGTTTCTTCTAATTTTGGTTTAGAGTTTAGCCGACAACGTCTTCATGAAAGAGTGGTAGCGTCGACGACGACCTTCTTACCCATAACTAGTTATCGACCCTCCTTCTACGAACCAGATTTCTTGACATCAGAATTAGACACCACATCAAGTCCTTAGTGTCGTTTCTTGTTTTCTTCCACCTTCAAATTGTTGCGATTCCCGTTGAGATTGTTGCGATTTCGACCAACCCACAACTAAATACCCAATAAAACCCTTTTCCCCGACCATGGATCTAATTCTACCGATTAGGGGTTGTTTTCATCTCTAGATTGCGGATTTTCATCGATTCTGCAGCCCATTTTTGCTTCTTGGATTTCAGTAGGTTTTTATTTTGTCGATTTGTTTCTTGACTTGGTTTGCATTTGATTTTAGTTGGTTTTGATTTGATTACAGGATCGGGCTTTAATATCGAAGTTGGAGAAGTTGTTTATGTTGTGAGCTTGATCACAGGTTTGGTTGTAGAGATTTAAGGTAGAGATAGTGGTCGTTGGCGATGGTTAGGGTTGACAGGATTTGAAGCGGCATGGGCGAAGGAAAGCTTCCGGAGAAGGTAACTGCACGATAGCTCAGATGGGGCAACGAGAAGCGATGAATGATCAACAAATTAGGAGGGTGAAGTGTCGGTTTGAGATGTGGGACCCATAAATATATTTTTTATTAAACCTTTTTCTTATTAGATAATATTAATAAGAATTTAAAATCAATAATAAAAAATAAAAGAAAGGGCATTTCAGTCATTTCATGTGTGGTAGGGACTAAACGCTTAAGAAAAATAAACTATAAGGATGGTCCAAGTTAAAAAAAAAGTTAAGGACCAAAAGAGCAAAATTATGACCATTCATTCATGTAATTTACTCTTTATTTTATTAATAATAACATAGAAAAAATCTCAAAATATATACATAAAAAAACATGCTGAAAAATTTCATAATATATCATACACGACTAGGCATATTTTAAAAAATACTATATTATAAAAAAAAATAAAAAAATCGTTACATCACATTACTTTAAAACTCCCGATCTCTCAAATAAATCCAAGCTTTTAACGGGTAGCAATATTTTTCTTTTTTAAACGCTTAAGGGATAAAAAAAAAAGTAGAAAAGGAAATCACTACCGAAAATAACATTGGGAAGCCTCTGGAACCAACCAGGAGCGGAGAAGAAGAAATATCATAACTAAAGTAAATGATAAATTTAAACAGGTGAGGAGAGATATCTAGTACATTCCGGAACCGGTATTTTTCCCTTTATATAACCACCCTACTTTCAATCGTCCTCCATCAAGAAGAAAAAAAGCAAAGCGTTCTCTCAAGTGAATTTCTGTGTTAAATTTCACAATTTGATCTGTTTTTTGTTGAGTGATCGGAAAGATGTCGGGAAAAGGTGAAGGACCAGCCATCGGTATTGACCTCGGAACCACTTACTCCTGCGTCGGCGTTTGGCAACATGATCGTGTCGAGATCATCGCCAATGATCAGGGCAACAGGACCACGCCTTCTTATGTTGCTTTTACGGATACTGAACGATTGATTGGCGATGCTGCCAAGAACCAGGTCGCCATGAATCCAACCAATACAGTTTTCGGTATGTTCTCTCTCTCTCTCTTCTCTCTCTCTCTCTCGTTGAAAATAATGGACTGCGTATCTCTCTTATCATTGATGCTGCTTTGCTTGAGACTTAGGTCAAAGCTTGAAATTTTGATTTATGTGTTTTGGTAAATCTATAAGAATCATATCAATATCAATGACTTTAATTCTTTCTGGAAAATGTGTTTAATTTATAATTTCAATGTTTTTTTATTCTTCTCTTTAGTAAGCTCTAGGTTTGAATTTGAGTTTATTTCCAGTGGTTCTTAAAGTCTCATTGGAACAATTCATTGTGATTTCTGCAGATGCTAAGCGTTTAATCGGAAGGAGAATCTCTGATCCATCAGTGCAGAGTGACATGAAACACTGGCCGTTTAAAGTTGTCCCCGGCGCCGGCGAAAAGCCCATGATTGTCGTCAACTACAAAGGCGAAGAGAAGCAATTCTCTGCTGAGGAAATCTCTTCCATGGTTTTAATCAAGATGAAGGAAATCGCTGAAGCTTACTTAGGCAACCCCGTTAAGAACGCGGTGGTCACCGTCCCCGCCTACTTCAACGACTCTCAGCGACAAGCCACCAAGGACGCCGGTGCAATCTCCGGTCTTAACGTCATGAGAATCATCAACGAGCCAACGGCAGCCGCCATTGCTTATGGGCTTGACAAGAAGGCTTCAAGTGTTGGCGAGAAGAACGTGCTGATTTTTGACTTGGGTGGTGGCACTTTTGATGTCTCCCTCCTCACCATTGAAGAGGGGATTTTCGAGGTGAAGGCGACTGCCGGAGACACTCATCTGGGTGGGGAAGATTTCGATAACAGGATGGTGAACCACTTCGTTCAGGAGTTCAAGAGGAAGAACAAGAAAGATATTACCGGGAATGCAAGAGCTTTGAGGAGATTGAGAACCGCTTGTGAAAGAGCAAAGAGGACTCTTTCATCAACAGCTCAAACCACAATCGAAATTGATTCTCTATATGAAGGAATCGATTTCTACTCGACAATCACCCGTGCAAGATTCGAAGAGTTGAACATGGATTTGTTCAGAAAGTGTATGGATCCAGTCGAGAAGTGTTTGAGGGACGCGAAGATGGATAAGAGCAACGTTCACGACGTGGTTCTCGTGGGCGGGTCGACCCGGATCCCGAAAGTTCAACAACTGTTGCAGGATTTCTTCAACGGGAAAGAGCTCTGTAAAAGCATCAACCCAGATGAAGCGGTGGCGTACGGCGCGGCGGTGCAGGCCGCCATTCTAAGCGGTGAAGGCAACCAGAAGGTTCAGGATCTGCTTCTGTTGGATGTGACGCCTCTATCTCTTGGACTTGAAACCGCCGGCGGCGTTATGACGGTGTTGATACCACGAAACACCACCATTCCGACGAAGAAGGAGCAGGTGTTTTCGACTTATTCTGATAATCAACCAGGCGTTTTGATTCAGGTTTATGAAGGTGAAAGAACACGAACTAAAGACAACAATCTGCTCGGAAAATTCGAGCTTTCTGGAATCCCTCCTGCTCCTCGTGGTGTTCCACAGATCACCGTCTGTTTCGACATTGATGCTAACGGGATTTTGAATGTGTCGGCCGAAGATAAAACGACAGGGCAGAAGAACAAGATCACGATTACAAATGATAAAGGGAGACTGTCGAAGGAGGAGATAGAGAAGATGGTGCAGGAAGCGGAGAGATATAAGGCGGAGGATGAAGAGCATAAGAAGAAGGTGGAGGCGAAGAACGCGTTGGAGAATTATGCGTATAACATGAGGAATACTATCAAAGATGAGAAGATAAGCTCGAAGCTGGCGGCGGAGGACAGGAAGAAGGTGGAGGATGCGGTGGAGGAGGCGATACAGTGGCTGGATGGGAATCAGCTGGCGGAGGTTGAAGAGTTTGAGGACAAGATGAAGGAGTTGGAAGGGGTTTGCAACCCGATTATTGCTAGGATGTACCAGGGCGGCGCAGGTGGGCCGGAAATGGGTGGAGGTATGGAGGACGATGGACCTTCTAGAGGTGGCGCCGGACCAAAGATCGAAGAGGTAGATTAAGGTTTTTGAGAGGGGTTTTTGAAAGAGTAAAAATGTTTATGTTTGTGTAGTGACTGGTTTGTTTAATTATCATGAATTTTTAAAATATAATGCTATCATGATTTTTTCATGATAAATTTGTCGTCAATATTCTATTTTGTAACTTTGTTTGATTATCCGGTTATTTGAACTGTTTTCTATCTTTTGGAATTTCGGAAGTTTAAAATGGGAAGGCAGAATCTACAAATTATGTGTAGGTATCCCCCATATAAGTCACAGAATTTACCTAAATTGGGAGGAATATTTTAGCAAAACAGTTGATTTTTAATGACTTATTATATTATTCTACGACGAGCCCATTATTGAAATTATCTTTTGCTACGGGAATGTCTTTTTATAGTTTATAAACAGCAGTCGTGTGTTATTAATTTTTTTAAAACCTTGAAAGAAGTTTATTTATTTATTTATTTATTTATTTATTTATTTAATTTAATTTAATTTTTTTGTACACTGTTTCCTGCACAAAGTATAGTTTTTCCTTTATAAAAGGAAACCGATATTTTTTTTGTTAAACAGATTTTGAAACGATGTTTATTGGAAAAATCAAATTTTAAATTTTAAATTTCTCATTTTAATTACATTAAATTAATAATATTAGAATAAAAATTAAAATCAATAATTATAATTTTATATAACTAAAAAACATTTTTTAATTAATAATTTATTTAAAATAATTGATTATTAATTTTGAGTTTTTACTATGAATGTTTAATTAATTTGGTAACCGTGGTTTCATAGGTTATAAACTAATTGAAAATATATGTTGATTTTTTTTTTCCTTGAGTAGGCTATTCTCGATTCTCGAACATGAATCGTCCGACTTATTGGGCCTTCTAGCTCCGAACACTCGCATTTTTTTATAGGTGATTCCTTGCTTTATAAGAATAAGGAAATACGTAGGAAATTGGAATTAGAATCCGATATCTATTTGGTTGATAATATATTAAATTAGAATCTGATTATAAATCCAAAATACCATCCTAATAAACATCCAAATTGATTAAATTGGAACTAGGATCCGATATCTATTACATTCCAAAATGTATTTGACCAAAGTCTCTCTATTGTCTTCTTCAAATAGCCAAAAAAAAAAAACTTTAATACGTTTATATTATCACTTCTTATTTTTGTTAAAGCTTTAAACTTTTCGTCTTGACTTGGTGATCTCCGGAGGGATATTGTCACTCAATTCTTTGATCTTCATGTCAAATGTAATACCTTGACTGAAGTCCTCAAGTATTTCTTTAAGACTTAAATGTAATCAAATCAATTGCATCGTTGAACCAATCATCGTTTTGACTTATAGGATTAGGCCAAGGAATAATTAGGTGTGAATGTAGTCCAGCTCAGTTCATACCCAACTACTCTGGAGTTGGGCTATTATGATGTTTTGTCCTGTAGTGATGTCATGTTGTGCTGCCAAGTAACGTTGTCATGATGTGTTACCAAACAGTGTGTTTATGTTGTGTACGTCATGTCAATAGACCTAACATCATCAATAAGAAATACAAACATTTTTTTATTTAACTGGTTTCACTTAAATACAAACATAGATTTGGCTAAATTATCTCTAAATGTGGTCAATTCATTGGAAGTCTCAATAGAACTAATAATATCCACATATTCATATCCAAGATCTCTGATTCCCTCATCCCGATCACATTCGTTGTCAAATGGATCGACTTCTAATTCCTCTCTTTTGAAGTTATGAAGGAGACAACATGTCATTATGAGCTTATATTTTTGTTTCAATTGGATAATACAAAATCATCCTTTAGTATTTCCCATCTTCCCTTCACTAGGCCAAAACATCGTTCGATAACATTTATTGTCGATGAATGTTTCATGTTGAAAAAAAAAATCATTTCTTGTAGTTGTTTATATTGGATCTATATGCTCAAGAATCATTTTAGAATGATGTTTGTCAATAACATATGATCTTATAGTGTCACACATTTAGCAATTTGTCACTTATTGATCATTTATTAAGTATTCAATTATTAATAAATATATTCAACTCTTATATTTAGTTTTGGAGAAATTATTATTTGTGAAAATATATTTGGAAAACTATTATTTTATGAAAATAATATTTTAGAGAGTATAGCTAGCTATTTAATCATATGACATAATTAAATATGTTGTGTACAAGTTTTTGAACATTTTGGATTCCACTAGACTTTTATATATAGTCTAATAAGATGATGTGTAAGACACTTCACTACCTTATCTCTCTCCTAATTTTCCGCCATAACTCACCAAGAGTGGGTGAAGGTTGCTTGTTTGACTTCATCTTACATGCTCCATCCCTCTTACACGCCATACATCTGTTATTAATGAAAGTGTGGTGTTTGGATCTTGTGATTTAGTATATAAGGGAGTGAAAACCTTTCTTTTGAAGTTGATATTTCAATCTTTCTCTCTAAAAGTCGTGGGCTCCTCCTTTCTCCCTCTCTTGCTCTCTTTTGAAGTTAGTTAAGAGTTTTTTTGCTTTGGAAACGCTTCTCCTTTAAGACTTATTTGTGATAAGTGCTTAAAAGCTTAAGTACTTTATAGAAGATGAGAACCAACATTCTTGGTGATATATACTTGTTGGTGGATACATTATAGAAAAACTATTTCTTGAGTTTTTTGCTATCTTCATTAACTCCCCAAAACCATATGGGTTCAAAGTCTTCAAAGGTTCTCCTCTAAACATCCTATATGTTGTTTATAATCTTTATATATCATGTAATTGGATTATTGGTGGTTTTGTTTAGAATGGTCTTAAAATAATAGTTATTTTAAAATTGCTTCCGTTTATAGCTTAAAACAGTTTATAAAAAAAGATCGTTTTTAGATTTTTAAAACCCATCAGTTTAGTGTCCATTACGCCATTAATTTAAGTGATACTCTATAAAGAGCTAAAAAACCCTCTCCATTTGTGTATCCGACATCGACCAAATACTATATATATATATATATATATATATATATATATATATATATATATATATATATATATATATATATATATATATATATATATATATATATATATATATATATATAAGGTTTATAGTTAATAACCATTTATATCCTATTAAATTGTAGTTAATACATATATTTACATACTCAGTCTTGGAACTTTCGGTCTATGTGCTCTAAGAAGAGCATCCCGGAGAATTCTACAATCCACTCCCGACCCCCTCCCATCCCGTTAAGGCGTATATAAACTGCATAGCTTGGGAATAAACGCATAAAAAGTTTGTTGAAATGTCATTCTTTCTTGTTTTATATCTAGGTATTTTTCGACTGGAACTAGATACTTCATATATGTTCCATCCAAAGAAGGTCACTTTGGGGTTCAACAATTATGCTGAAAAAAATTTAGAAATAAAAGGATTTCGGTCGTATGTTTGACTAGTTTGGATATGCAATTCAATCATGAAATGATATCTAATTATCTCTATCCAAATTTTTTATTTCAAAATAAGCTCTATGAAATAAACCAAATATTCCAAGTCTAATCTAAATAAGCTCTTATAAATAGATTAAAAGATTGCATTAAACTCTATGTGAATGTTCCCAACAACATCTAATACTTCTCACAAGCTGTGAAGCGTAAGAATATGTATTTTTGGTTTGCATAAAAATCAATTTCATTAATAATCAACCTAATGCTTATTACTAGTATTATTTCACAAAATAATTATGGATCTTGTAAATCAATTAACTAGAATTATCTAACCATAATTCAAGTGGCCAACATGAACCAAATTAAGAATAGAACATTCAATTAACTCAAAACAAGATTACTATATAGAATTAAAATGAAAACATCAAATCACACGATTAAAAATAAAACCATATCTAAATACATACTCATAATGATAAGGTTTTTGCCACACATGATTAAAACAAAAATTCAAGTCTAGAAACGAAACTTAATGTGCAACACAGACTCGTAATTAAAGAAAGTTAATTTTTCCAATTTTGGAAACAGTGTCCAATGTCATAACTAGTGGTAATATCTCTAATAATAATTGAGTCATTTTGGGTTGCTCTTAAGATCCGATTGAGCAATTAAAAGACAAAAAAATTTAGGAGAAATTAGTTTATTAATTTGTCATGTTATGATAAATTAATTAGAAAATACTTTGGAATTAATTGAGTATTAATTAATTAAAGGGACTAAACATTAGTTAATTAAAATGTTTAATTAACTAGAACATTCGGGAAGCCTATGGATATGGGACAAAATTTAGGATAAATCCCCTAGAGAAGGAGGGTGGGGGCATCGTCGTTGAGAATAGATCGCCGGAGTTGATGCCTCATCGGAGAAGGAAAAGCCCCTTGAGGCTGGAGGTCGACACATGAAGGCTCGTATGTCTCTTTTCCTTCTTTGACTTTGCTAGGGTTTTGACTTGGGCCATTATCCATTTTGGACTCCATGTCATTTTGGGTCAATCAAAGTAATCGATTAAAGTAATGGTCTATGAAAATCAAGAGCGTGTGAAATTAAAATCAAAGTAATGGATTAAAGTAATGGCCTATGAATCCATAGTTATGTATTAATTGAGCTAATAAGTTGATCATTTAAATATTGTTTATCAAAATGCAAGATTATTGGTATGTTTTAATAAAATATAATTGGGTTTAATTATATTTAAATAGAATCGGTAAAAATTATTTGACCATTTATTATCTAATAGTCCTATGAGCTAATATATATGACAATATCTAATAATAAGGTTTAGAATGATAAAACGGTCAATGCGTTGTTTATCAATAATGTAAATAGGAATAATAGTAAGTATTATTATTAAGTGATAATTTAGATATGAGCTAAGTAGAGATTATTGATATGGGTTTTAGGTGTTCAGGGAGCTGGACAATCCAACTTAGCCACCTCAGTGGTTTATTTGGTGTTTGTTGCTTTAGGTGAGTTTTCCTCACTGTACTTGCGGGTCGAAGGCACTAAGGCCGGCCCTTTGGATTTGATATTCTGTTATGTGATACTATGTTATTGTGTTGTAGTGATCTGTTAGATCGGTATCCTGGTATATAGGATGATGCTATGCTTAGTGATCTGTAGATCTGCCTGACTATCTGATAGTCTGTTGGACTGTTTATATGTTTATATGTTATATGGGCGCATATATGGTTGGCGATTGAGGCTTTACTGCTTTGTGCGTAAGCCAACAGGCCAGGGCATACCAACCTGATGGTTGATTAGGCCCGAGGGTATTCCATCCCGAGGATGACTGGACCCGTTATATATTGGCATTCCAATCTGGGGTATTCCATCCCGATGGATGACTGGACCCATAGGTTGACTGGGCCTGGGGTATTCCAACCCGATGGTTGATTGGACCCGACATGCTTGTTATGGTATATGGTGAGACTGGACTGCTTTGTGCGTCACTCAACAGCCCGGGGGTATTCCAACCCGATGGTTGATTGGACCCGACATGTTTTGGTATTCCAACCCGATGGTTTATTGGACCAAATATGTTTATGATACGAGGGTATTCCATCTCGAGGATGACTGGGCCTATCGTAGACATGCCTGGTATTCCAGCTCGAGGCTGATTGGGCCAGTCATGAGTGTTTGTACATGTGATTTGCTTATGTGGTGGTATTTTGGGGGAACTCACTAAGCTTCGTGCTTACAGTTTACGTTTATTGTTTCAGGTGCTTCAGATGATTGTGGCAAGGCGAAGGTGTGGCGTACACATCCTTGGTTTACGACTGAATGGATCTTGGGAGACTCTAATTTTACATAATGTTTTAGAAACAATGGTTTTGTAAACACTTTTTTTAGTAAATGAGTTGTTTTGAAAAGTTTAAATTTATTGTGATTTTTGGGATGTTACAAGTTGGTATCAGAGCCTTGGTTTGAGTGAATTGGAGGAACACCCGTGTGGATCCAGTCTCAAACTAAGGAAATGGAAATGTTTTAAAAAAATGATTTTCAAAATTAAACTCAATTTAAGGATCCGTGGATGTTTTCAAAATTATTTTCAAATGGTTCCAAATTATTTTCGAAATTAAACTAAAAAATTGTTTTCAAAAGTAACCGAGGAAAAATTAGATGTGTATGATCAGCCGGAGCAAGGAAGTTACCCCAAGTTACCACACTGTATTTGTTATGATATGATAGAACTGCATGCTAGTGATAGGCTAGGGATCTTCAGGAATTGCATGATAGAATTGCCTGATTATATGATGCCCGATAGCCTAGGGTTCTTCCTTATATGAAATTGACATCATTATTGTGGTCACGTAGTGTGTGCATCATAGTTGTACATAACAAAGATTCTATAGCCTGAGAATGTTTGATTTAGCTTTACTTATTGTTCTTTTCTGATTAAGGGCTTAGAGTAGAGTCAAGTATTCGACTATCTATGGGATCCAGAGTTATGTATGATTAGCATGCACGAGTGGTTGCAGGGTTGGTGGAAGTTTCATGAGTGGGTGCAGTTCATAGCGGGTCAACGTGAGGAATGATTATCCACACTTGAGAGAGTGAGGGTAGGACGAAGTTGTATCCGAGATGTTGGGATTTAGAGATCAAGAATTTTGTATGAGGATCTGCCTTATTTTATTGTTTCTTAGTGCCGGTCGAATCCACTGCTTGAATGTTGCTTGCTTCATGCTTTGTAGTACTCATATTGATGTAAGTTAACTATCAAATGAATACGTTAAATACATGCTACGAAGGTTAAATAATCTTAGAGTGAAGTATTTGGTCCTATTGTGCAGCTCTTGTCTGAGTCTAACCGTTGTAGAGTTGAGTCATTTAGTCGAAAGATTATTTAAGCTTTGTTGCATGTAATTGTATTCATGAAGTGGCTAGCTGAAATTAGTAGGGGTCCTCCAGAAGTTGATGGCAGGGGAAGTGGGGAATCCTAGGAGAGTCTAGGAAGTATTTTAGTGTGGTTAATAAGTTGTTGAGTAGGTATTGTAGGTATTGTTAAGAGTAGGTGACTTAGAGGACCTGAGATGATTCTTGAGAAAAGTATGGATAGGTGTGGAAGGCAGTATTGGGCTCGTACTACTGGAAGCACAAGATCCATATTCGAATCGAGGAAAATTTCGGGGATTCTAAGGATGGTTGGGGAGGAGAGCATGGTTTGATACCATGATTCGTGGCAGTGGTTCCACATCTTTCTATCTTTTGGTTATGGTTGTTCAGGCATGAGGATGGGTCTGGTAATTGTTCTTGGCCTCAGTAGCGATGTCAGTTAGGGCTTGAATGGTGCAGCCTAGGTGAGTTGTTGGTTTTAAGGTCTCCAAGGCCTTTCTCGAGGTCATGCATTTGAGTCGCGGGACTCAAGAAGGAAACGATTGTTATGATCGGATTAAGGATTATAACTGGAAGCCAAGTGGTTGACAAATGGACTGGAATGTCGCTATTTATGGCGAGGATTATGTCCTGGAAATTTTTCCAAGAAGGAGTGAGCAGGCTTGTGACTTCAGAGTTAAGATGTAAACCCAGCATGGGGCTAGTTGGCTGCGGTGTTTGGCGGCAGTATGGCAGCGTGGGAATGCGCAGGAGGATTAATAAGGTATGGATGCATAGTGATGCGATCAAGGGTCTGTTTTCCTTGAATATAGGCATGACAAGTATCAGATTGACGGTTGGGATTGCAAGAAAGGAGAGTACATTATGGATAGCAATTCGATGTTTTTCTTATGCATTTGCATGAAATCCTTAATGTTAAAGGTGGTTATGATTGGAAAATTTCTAAGGTCTTCATCTGGAATTCAAAACCTCTTAGGGTTTATTGATCCTTATCTAGAAGAATCATCATGTGCGTGTTATACACTCCAAGAGTCAGGGGTAGTTGTACTTGGTGGAGCCGGTTTGAGTTATGGTTTGGTTTCAACACCAGTGGGTGGTGGTTTGAACCCTAAGTGGGGGAGAACTAGGTATTCCACTTGAAGGAATCATTAATCTGTTCAAGTTTGTGGTGTTGGAATGATGGTTCATAGGGATCTGTGGTGCGAGTATGTAGGATTATGGTTGAAGACTTGGTCAAGTCAGGAGTGTAGAGCAAGTGGCAATCGATTGTATGTGTCCAGGAAATACACGAGTTGTCTCGTAGCAGGAAGTAGTTGGTCAATGAGCTCGTTGTAGCTAGTGGTTCCTTTCGGAAATGCCGATGAATAGAACTAGAGGCGTTTGGGTCGCTCAGGTTGAGTATCGGTTGTCGTGGGATTTGTCAGCTCGCTATATAGATTGCTATCTTTAGTCTAGGATGGGCAGTTGTAGATCGGTAAATCAGCTTCAGAGTTGGGCATACTTAGTCCCACATGGGTTTCGTTCAGTAGTATATTGGATCATATTAGTTGTCAATGAATTCTCGATCGTTGGTCATTCGTTCATTATCAGTAGTTGAGTTTATACGGAAGTTTCAAGGTGTATCAGTGAAAGTCAATGGATATGTCAACCATCGTCAAAATCTGTACATTATACCTTTTAATTTATGGGTATGGGTACCCTCAAATGTTTATTATGGAAGTATTGTTCGTATCAGACCCGAGGTTTTAACAACATTTTTGGATAACTTTGGAAGCTTTATCGAGTTAGTAACGTATTGGTATGGTTCTTATTTGGTTAGTAGGTTTTGATTTGGAGCAAGAGTACAACCGCCTATCTCATTTTTTGGTTGTGTGCGACATGTTTTCGTCTAATTTTGCATTGGTGGTTATAATAGGAACTGTGCGTTATAGTAGGGTATAACTCGTGATGTGTTTAATTAGTGATTGAGAGGGATGTTGATTGGGTTCCTGCAAGTCGGTAGGTTGATGGTTGAGTACCTTTAGGCCCCTGTGGTGAAGGTCGTGAGTCTTCAGGAAAATGATAGAATAGCGGAAAGATTGGCGTAGTACCGTGAGCTTATCCTTTTAGTGGTTAGAAGGTGTCACGATGTATCGCGAACCAGTGGTTGTATGATTCACATGGAAGGGACATGGTAGTCATTTGATTGAGACTCTTCGGTCTCAGATCATTAGTCTTACTGGCATGTTTGGGTGTTAGTGCATTGTTAGGAGTCGGGAGACCCAGTGACCAGCTGGTTTGGATCATGTGGACAGTACAAGGTTGTTCGGAGTATTAACTGCACATCAGAAGTCTCCTGCCGAATGTTTGCGCTATGAACCCCATTTCATTTTTTCCTGTGGGTTGAGGAGTTTGGTTATCAATGCTGGGTATTGGTTCAGAAATCTCGAGTCATGAAGTTTGTGTGAATGCCTCAAGTGATTTGTCAGGTGGATGTGCACCTGAGCTGATGAGCGATTTGGATGTAACGTGAGATGCTTGGAGGAATAATCATTATGCTCGTGAGGGAAATGGGTTGGTGATGACTTGTCAGGAAGTCAAGTGTATATTTAAGGTTTTTGGGCACAATTCCGGATTTGAGGGTTGTTGGAAATTCACGATCGGCATGTTTTGAGTATTTCTTTCTTCATGGCTTGGTGGTATTTCTAGTCAGGGAAATAGGGGTAGGTACGATGAATGGATGATCATCAGACTTTGAGTATGGTTTCTGAAGTTTCGAATGATGGGTTCCCAATTGCAGAAAGTATATTGTTGGAATTGGGTTGTGGTTGTGGTTTTTAGAGTTTCTGGTTTTAGCGGTTCTCACTGTAAGTTGGGTCTTCAGTGGAGAGAAAGATAGTTGTTGCAGTTGAATATCTTCAAGTTTCTAGATTCTTTTTTGGCATCGGTCGGGTTCTGGATGCTCTCTCGAGTTCGATATGGATGCGTTGATTATACAAAGTGGTTGGTGGTAGCATATGGATTATGTTAGTGCAGTTAAATTCTAACCATGTCATATTTCGAGGACGAAATCCAGTTTAAACGGGGGAGAATTGTAACGCTCGTTTCCGTTTAATGCCTTCGAAATATGGTTGATCAATAATAGCAAGTAATTATATAATTAAAAACTAATTTTTAATAGGTTTGGCTAATGAATTAATTAAATAAAAGGCATATAGATGTAATAATAATAATAATAATAATAATAATAATAAATCAATTATTTAATAATTTGAATATAAAGGTTCAAGGGGGCTGAGTGTAATTTCTGGAAAAATCATTAGTGTATGAGGAATTCGAAATTGGGGTAATTACTATCATTAATGTTAAGTTCAAGGACTAAATGTGTCAAAATCAGGAAAAATAGTTGTCTTGTTCCTTGAATCAGCAATGTATATTCAGCATGAATGAATGCAGGCTCGTTTCTTCTTTTAAGCAAGCAAAACTCGATTTCACTGAAAGCAACTCGATTATGAGGGTGTTTGGTATTGATTTTTAATTGACTTTTGGATTTTTTGAAAAGTAAAAAAATTCAAAAAAATGTTTGACAAGTCATTTAGAAAATAACTTTTTGTCAAGAACAAAATGGTGGGTTTTAAAAGTTAGAAAATCCTATTTTTTTTATTAGATTCAAAAGTCAAAAAAATAAGACAAACACTTTTTAAAACCAATTTTTGGCTTTTCCTCATTCAAAATTAAAACCAAAAAGGATTTTTAAAATAATCCCAAACACCCCCTCTATCTTTATCTGAGCATATCTCGACCAACCTTTAGCCAAACCCTTCCATCCTTGACCTTGAATTAGAGAGGGGAAATCGAGTGAAATGTTGAAGGCTTGGTGGTTGTTTCCGGTGCAACTTCGAGGATGTGAGAGGGTGAGCCAAATGGGGTTTAACCGACAGTATAGGTGGTTCTAAACCCCACCTCATGAACACTTCGGCGTTATTATGTCGTGTTTTTCCAGCAAGTCATTTTTTTTGTCTATTGCCTTCTTTTTCGGTGAGTGTTCTATGTTGGATGAGGGCTATGGAGATTCTGGTAGAGGTAGGAAGTCGAAAGCAATCCCATGGCCGGAGGTAGGTTTGGATTTTCGGAGAAGGAGGGTGGGGGCATCGCCGTTGAGAATGGATCGTCGGAGTTGGTGCCTCATCGTAGAACGAAAAGCCCCTGGTGGCTGGAGGTCGATATGAAGGCTCCAGCATATGTCTCTTTTCCTTCTTTGACTTTGGTAGGGTTTTGACTTGGGCCATTATCCATTTTCGACTCATGTCATTTTGGGCTGATCAAAGTAATGGATTAAAGTAATAGTCTATGAAAATCAAGAGTGTGTGAAATTAAAATCAAAGTAATGGATTAAAGTAATGGTATATGAAAATCAAGAGTGTGTGAAATTAAATGGACTAATATGATTTAACAAATTTGAATGAAGTAAAAGTCATAAATCCGTAATTATGTATTAATTGAGCTAATAAGTTGATTATTTAAATATTGTTTATCAAAATGCAAGATGAGTGTTATGTTTTAACAAAATATTATTAGGTTTAATTATATTTTAAATAGAATCGGTAAAAATTATTTGACCATTTATTATCTAATAGTCATATGAGCTAATATATATGACAATATCTAATAATAAGGTTTAGAAGGATAAAATGGTCAATGCGTTGTTTATCAATAACGCAAATAAGAATAATAGTAAGTATTATTATTAAGTGCTAATTTAGATATGAGCTAAGTAGAGATTATTGATATGGGTTGTAGGTGTTCAGGGAGTTGGACAATCCAAATTAGCCACCTTAATGGTTTATTCGGTGATTGGTGCTTCAGGTGAGTTTTTCGTACTGTACTTACGGGTCGAAGGCACCAAGGACGACCCTTTGGATTTGATATCCTGTTATGTGATACTATGTTATCGTGTTTTAGTGATCTGTTAGATCGGTATCCTGGTATATAGGATGATGCTATGCTTAGTGATCTGTAGATCTGCCTGACTATCTGATAGTCTGTTGGACTGTTTATATGTTTATCTGTTATATGGGCGCATATATGGTTGGTGATTGAGGCTTTACTGCTTTGTGCGTAAGCCAACAGGCCAGGGCATTCCAACCTGATGGTTGATTAGGCCCGAGGGTATTCCATCCCGAGGATGACTGGACCCGTCATATATTGGCATTCCAATCTGGGTTATTCCATCCCGATGGATGACTGGACCCAGAGGTTGACTGGGCCTGGGGTATTCCAACCCGATGGTTGATTGGACCCGACATGCTTGTTATGGTATATGGTGAGACTGGACTGCTTTGTGCGTCACTCAACAGCCCGGGGGTATTCCAACCCGATGGTTGATTGGACCCGACATGTTTTGGTATTCCAACCCGATGGTTGATTGGACCAAATATGCTTATGATACGAGGGTATTCCATCCCGAGGATGACTGGGCCTATCGTAGACATGCCTGGCATTCCAGCCTGAGGCTGATTGGTCCAGGCATGAGTGTTTGTACATATGATTTGCTTGCGTGATGGTATTTTGGGGGAACTCACTAAGCTCTGTGCTTACAGTTTCAGCTTATTGTTTATGGTGCTTCAAATGATTATGGCAAGGCGAAGGCGTGACGTATACATCCTTGGTTTACGACTGATTGGATCTTGGGAGACTCTAATTTTAAATAATGTTTTAGAAACAATGGTTTTGTAAACATTTCTTTTTAGTAAATGGGTTGTTTTGAAAAGTTTAAATTTATCATGATTTTTGGGATGTTACATAACTGGGCCCAACTAACTTGGCCTAAAAATCCAATAATGGCCTAAGGCATAAAAATGGCCCAACTGATAAACCTAAGGCAAAACCATGGCCCAACAGACATAAGGCCCAAAATCCAGTTAAGGCCCAAATCCCAAAAGAATCTCGAGTCCAAAAAGGGCCCAAAACGTCGAAAGCCCACTTCACCGAGTACGCTCGGTGTACTCCTCGTACGTGCAGCGTACGAGTGTTGACTTAAAAACGGGCAATTTACCCAGTACGTGCAGCGTACCAGGAATTACGCCCCGCGTACCGGCCATTGTCCCATTTGTCTAATTTTTGTCTTAATCACTTAAGCTCTTAACATCCAAACCTCAGATCTACTTAATTTCAAGGTATTAATAAATAAAGTTGGCAACTTTATCACTTTGCATGATTTAATGGGACCCAAAACCCGATTTTGTCCATTAAGACCCATAATAAGGACTCTAACTCATGCATGGTCCACTATGATTCATCAAGATATCATTTTTTTACACAAGGAACATCAGAGGGGTTAAGATATAGAATTCCTAGCTCCTGGAGTGGCTCAAACTCAGAAAGAGACTCATAAGGCCATAATAAGCTCAAAAGAAAGCCCTAATCTCAATCTAACACAAAGAGGTATCAAGATGAGAACTTTATACATTCTGGAGCTAGCAAGTTTGAAGAAGATTCTGGATCTACAACCTCAAGTTTAACCAAAGCTTGATCACCGAGCACCACCTTCTTTAATGCACACAGAAACAACACAAATTTACTTCCAAAGCTCAAGAACATACTATGGGAGGCGAGGATTTCGTGGGGAACCTTTAGAGGGAAGAAGGCTGATGAGGAAGCAACCTCATGCCTCATAATGATGATTATATAGGGTGCAAACCCTAAAAATTAGGGTTTGTGCTCTGCTTGATTACGCCCCGCATACTCATGGTACGCCCAACGTACGTTGGGGTTGTCCGAAACATGCATGCAAAGGGGAGTACGTCGTGCGTACCTAGTGTACGCCCAACGTACTCAAGCCTAGACCAAGGTTAATTGAAATAAGGTAAAGCTCATACATGGTGATTCGGGTGTTACAGTTTTTGATTTCGAGTTAGCGGACCTTAATTTAGACCCTATTGGATGTTGATAATTTTGGTTAAGCAATGTAATCCCTTGAATTATGCTTTAAAGCCAAAGGGTAAAATGGAAAAAGTGATATTTTCAGACTTCTTGTATGAATTAATGAATTTAGTTTGATATGTTTTAATGCGAAAGTAATTATATAGAGTTGTGGGTCTTGTCAATACCTTCGCGTACATATAGAGATCATTAAAAACGTATTTAAGACGAGGAAGTGTTGATCATTTTATGTAACAGTATGATTTTTCACCCAAAATTTTCTTTTTATTTTAACCACTTTTTAATCAGAAAACGTTAGCGGAAGTCTTATATTGTTTATTAAGAAAACATCACCGATGTTACTTATTTCAAATAACCATTTAAAACAAAGTTCACAAATCATCCCAATAGGTTGTCAAAAGTAGTGTAATGAAAACTCAACCAAGTGTCCCAAAGTGGTATCATACTAAGCGTAGTAACTACCCAAAAAGGACAACCCAACTCACCAAGGTCTCACTCCTTCTTAACTTCATGTACCATTCAAAGCAACATGGCAAACACACAACATATCAAGTGTGAGCATCGATACATTGAGTCAATCCAGGTACAATGATATAGAAACATGCATATTTCACATAACTCATACACACATACACATAACCACATTTCTTGTTCTATACCAAACATTATACTTTATTAATTTACACATTAAATCTCACCCATAGTAAGTATTCATTAGACTCACCCACCATTCTCACCATGTCTGGGGTCTAAGACACACTAAACTCCGCGGAAGACCCCGTTCGCTACTAACGTGACCTGACGACCCACTATACAAAGTGAGGTGCGACTCTCACCCATAAAATTGTCTCTGGTTCTCCGCATTCCTTATTCCTACGCCCAATGCCTGCATCGTTTGAGAGTGTTTCAAATGGTACTTCCACGAACATACCTCCCACTCAAACGTGATGTTTGTACATGGCATCCAAGATTGCCAACATCACTCCATCCCCCACACACTGGGAACATGTGTACGAACGGTCACCTAGAAAACCATTGAACCCGACTGTGGATGCAGCTCTTCGTCTCACCAAAATGTCCATACATGGTATGCACACAAACTTAGGCTATTGCCCAATGAATGTATATCCTATTATTTTAGTTTATTAATAAGCCTCACCTATGAGTTATACATGTAACATTTTTACCACATAATTTATAACATTATACTTTAAAAATCTCTCCATCAAGCATTTAACATAGCAAAACTCACCAAAAAGCATAAACATGTCAAAACACATCAATTATTACAACGAGGCATTACAAATTCACCACATGAATTCACACTTAAGTGTGTAGTGAAATATTCATTTTAACAATATACCTACTAGCATGCATTTCCCTACTTTCATATTATCATGTGAAAACATAACCTTTACATGTATAATATCACATTTTAATCAAAAATCATGTCCTCACTACTAACATGATCCTACCGCTCATTTAATGTATTTTTTCATCATTTTATTAAATCTAGCATGTAACAATTCTCCTAAATTATTTATTATTTCCATATGAAATATTTTTAAGAAGCCAAACATCATCAAAAATTCAGATTACAACATCTCACATACACAAGCCAAGGTTATGAATTTGTAGCAAAACATACAACCATCCAACTCATGTACTTAGTAAGCCACACGAATTGACTCACCTCAAATCCAAGTTATGAGAAGTAATTAATTGAGGAATACACTCACCAAGAGACCACTAACTGACCTAAAAGGGTGCACAAAATCCTAATTAGAAACAACCAATCAAAACAAAAAACAAAGTCTAAGTTTCATATTTTGAAGTTTTACAGCCCAACCTATGTTTAGTGTTTTGATCAAAAGAAATAATCTACAACTCCAAACATGATTTTATAAAACTTTCTGAAAACTAGACTCGATTTCCCACAACTTTGTTCTTGTGGTGCTTTTCACCAATTCGGACAAGAATGACCTCTATAGCCCCCGCAAGACAGGTAAATGAATATGTCCATATTTCAAACTTTTGACAAACATCACCAAATACATCAAGGATTAAGACAAGGACTTGAAAATAGATATGGATGGTAAGAAAGTGATTTATACCTTTTGGAAATATGGTATATTTTCAGGAGAGATGAGGAAAGAATATGACTTGGACTTCTCTTGATGAGATCTCTTCAAATTAGCACCAAAAAATCTTCACTTGTAACATCCCAAAAATACAACCCAAAAATTTTCGTTTGAAAACTTTACTAAACCATAATATCAAATATTAAACGATAAATCCATGGATCATGCGTCTCAAAATGTCATAATAAATTTATCAAATCAACTGGTGTCAAAACATATCAAAATATCCGAATAAAACTCCCAGGATTAACTGAAGCTGTGGTGTGTGCCATGCCATCATCCCGAGCTCTTCCCCTTACTAGCGGAAGTACCTGAAACCAAAAACTGAAACTGTAAGCACAAAGCTTAGTGAGCTCCCCCAATCTACCACATACCATATAATAACATATAAAGCAACTACTAGGCCTTGCCCATTGCATCGGACCGAAGTCCGGAAACTGCATCTGACCGAAGTCCGGAACTAACCAGGGCCTTGCCCTCTGCATCGGACCGAAGTCCGGAAGCTGCATCGGACCGAAGTCCAGAACTGACTGAACATAGCATAGCATAATCATAACTACTAGCATAAACACATATACTGCATACTGCATCGGACCGAAGTCCGGAACACATAACGCAAAGACATACTTGAATCACAAAGACATCAAGCACACTGAACTACTGCATCAGACCGAAGTCCGGAACTACTGCTAACTAAACGGGCCGGTATTGTGGCCGTAGACCCGTTCCTACTGGAAGGAAACTCACCTCGTAACGCTGGTTGCTGAGGTGCTAAATCTGAGGCTGTCTGACTGCTGCTCCGGAACTCCCCGGCTACAAATCCCATAAACACTAAATCAAATACTGATAACTAATCTCAGGGTAAAATGACTATTTTACCCCTGGTCAAAGTCAACTTCCTGGTCAAAGTCAACTTCCTGGTTGACTCTACTCGTCGAGTCCTACTATGAACTCGCCGAGTTCCCGGACTCACACTTCTCTAACTCGCGACTAGACTCGCCGAGTCAGGACGTGGACACGCCGAGTCCCTCTACTTCCAAATCCTTGTTCTAACTCATTGAGTCCTCTTCCACTCGCGGATTCAACTCACAATTCCAAAATCGGAGAAATCGGGAGGATTTGCGCTCCGACTCGCCGAGTCCAAGAACAACTCGTCGAGTCCTATGCATGTCCTCACTAAACAGTTGATTCTAATCGATTCCAGTGCATCCAATTCATAGATCTGAGCTTCTAGGGCCGATACAACACGTAAAGTTGCCAACTTTACGTACATGCATAGAGGTATGAAGCTAAAACACCAAAATAAGCTAGAAATGGGAATCTAGGGTTTGGAACAAGGCCTTGCTTTGCATAAAGGTAGCTACTTTGAGCTCCTGGGGCTCAATGATGTCCAGATTTATAGCTCACTACCCTAAAGGAGCTCCAATCTCGAGTTTGGACCTTGAAATGTCCCAAAAATGGCAAAACAAGCATATATGAAGATCTACTAGGAAAATGAACAAGGTAGAGGCTTTATTACCAAATGAAGTAGCAAATGGAAGCTAGCTTCTGGATCTCCTTCTTCTCCTTTGCACCTTCACTCCTTCCTTCTCTTCTACACTTCCAAGAATACACCAAAACACTCAAAATCAAGAAGGAATCACTCAAACTCACCAATGGAGGCTAGGGTTTTGAGGGGGAACGCTTTAAGGGTGCTGGAGTCAGGGATGGGGGCTATAAGGACGTTTAAATAGGGTACAAAACCTAAGGATTAGGGTTTCCTCCAGACTGGCTTACTCGTCGAGTCCAGGCGCGGACTCACCGAGTAGATCACTTAAAACCCGCGTCCAACCTGGCATCTACTCGACGAGTTAGGACTACTACTCGTCGAGTAGCTCTTTACAAAAGACTTTAATAAATTAATATGTACCAGGAACGGGGCGTTACAGTTCTCCCCCACTTATCTTAGACTTTGTCCTCGAAGTCTGTTGTCTCTGGAAACAGCTCTGGGTAGTGCTCCCTCATCTCTTCCTCGGGCTCCCACGTCCACTCAGAACCCTTGCGGTGCTGCCACTACACCTTAACTAACTCTACTGACTTGTTCCTCAGCTTTTTCACCTTGCGATCTAGAATCGCCACTGGTCTCTCGATATAGTTCAGGCTATCGTCCACCTGAATGTCCTCCAGGGGTACTACTGCTGAATCATCCACTAAGCACTTTCGCAACCGAGAAACATGGAACGTGCTGTGGATCTGGCTGAGCTCTGATGGAAGATCTAACCGATAAGCAACCCGACCCACCCGGGCCAAAACCCTAAATGGACCAATGAATCTGGGGCCCAGCTTGCCCCTCTTCCGAAATCTGATAACACCCTTCCAGGGTGACACTTTCAAGAGGACCATATCGCCCACCTGAAACTCCAAGTCCGAACGCCTCCTGTCGGCGTAACTCTTCTGCCGACTCGGCGCAGTCTGCAGTCTACTACGAACCTGCTGGATCAACTCTGTGGTTTTGAGCACCACTTCAATGCTCCCGATGACCCTCTGACCGACCTCGCCCCAACAAATTGAGGTCCTACACTTCCTCCCGTAAAGCATCTCGAAAGAAGGGCGGTCAATACTAGCGTGGTAACTGTTGTTATACGAAAATTCCGCTAATAGAAGATACGTATCCCAACTGCCACCAAAATCTAGAACACATGCCCGTAGCATGTCCTCGAGAGTCTGAATCGTCCTCTCGCTCTGCCCGTCCGTCTGAGGGTGGAAAGCGGTGCTGAAGTGAAGACGAGTCCCCATCTCGTCATGAAACCGCTTCCAAAACCTGGAAGTGAACCGGACGTCTCGATCTGATACTACTGATACAGGCACTCCATGCCGTGCCACTACCTCGCGCACATAAATATCGGCTAGCTTCTCGGCCGATGTGCTCTCCTGTATCGGTATGAAATGCACGCTCTTGGTCAGCCGATCCACTATGACCCAAATCAAATCAACTCTACGTGTGATCCTGGGAAGCTTAGTGATGAAATCCATAGTGATATCCTCCCATTTCCACACAGGAATGTCTAACGGCTGCATCTTGCCGTGGGGTCTCTGATGCTCCGCCTTGACCTTCCTGCAGGTCAGGCATCTCTCCACGTACCAAGCTACATCCCGCTTCATGCAAGGCCACCAATAGTCGGGTCGAAGATCTCTGTACATCTTCGTCGCCCCTGGGTGAATGGAGAACCGAGACTTGTGGGCCTCATCCATCAGTACCTGTCGTACTCCTCCCCAGTACGGTACCCAAACTCTCCCATGAAGGGTCAACAATCCTCGACTGTCATAGTCAAAGGAAGCTACTCGGCCCACAATCCTCTCACATTTCTGCCTCTCCTCCTTCAGGCCCTCAACCTGTGCCTCTCTGATCTGCTCCAACAATGGAGTAATCACTGTCATCCTCAGACATACATCCCTGATCGGGGCTGCTACTGCCTTGCGGCTCAGGGCGTCGGCCACTACGTTGGCCTTGCCCGGATGATAAAGGATCTCACAGTCATAATCATTTACCACGTCCAACCATCGGCGCTGCCTCATGTTCAGATTCGGCTGAACCATGAGGTACCTCAAACTCTTGTGATCCGTGTAAATGATATAGCGGACCCCATAGAGGTAATGTCTCCAAATCTTGAGGGCGAACACCACTACCCCCAACTCTAAATCGTGCGTCGGATAGTTAGCCTCGTGATGCTTCAAATGTCTAGAGGCGTAAGCTATCACATGCCCTCGCTGCATCAACACTGCTCCCATACCTGTGATCGAAGCATCACAGTAAACTACAAAATCCTCTACTCCCTCTGGCAGGGTGAGAATTGGCGCCTCGCACAATCTATGTCTGAGGGTCTCAAATGCTGCCTGCTGCTCAGGCCCCCAGCGAAACACCACCGACTTCTTGGTCAGTCGGGTGAGCGGAACTGCTATCTTGGAGAAATCCTGGATGAATCTCCTGTAGTACACTGCCAGTCCTAGGAAACTCCGAATCTCAGTTGGAGACCTCGGGACCTCCCACTGCATCACGACCTCTATCTTGGCCGGATCTACTAGTATACCCTTCTGGTTGACGAGGTGACCAAGGAACTGCACCTCGCGCAACCAGAACTTGCACTTGGAGAACTTTGCGAACAATCTCTCCCTCCTCAGCGTCTCTAGCACCTCTCTCAGGTGCTCCTCATGCTGCTCCGGAGTCTTGGAATAAACCAAGATGTCATCAATGAACACTATCACAGACCGATCCAGCATCGGTCTGCATACGCGGTTCATGAGATCCATGAACGCGGCTGGAGCGTTGGTGAGCCCGAACGGCATCACCACAAACTCATAATGACCATAGCGGGTCCTAAAAGCGGTCTTCTGCACATCCTCATCCCTGACCCGCATCTGGTGATACCCTGACCGCAGATCAATCTTGGAGAACCAAGATGCTCCCTGAAGCTGGTCAAACAAATCGTCTATCCTCGGGAGTGGGTAACGGTTCTTCACCGTCACCTTGTTTAGCTCCCGGTAATCTATGCACATATGGTGCGACCCATCCTTCTTCCTCACGAACAGGATTGGGGCTCCCCATGGTGAACTACTCGGCCTGATGAAACCCTTGTCTAGCAGCTCCTGCAGCTGCGTAGACAACTCCTGCATCTCTGGAGGAGCCAACCAATACGGTGCTTTGGCTATCGGAGCCGCACCCGAGACCAGGTCAATCCGAAACACAACCTGTCTCTCCGGAGGTATTCCAGTCAAATCCTCTGGGAATACGTCCGGGTACTCTCGTACTACTGGCACATCGTCAACTGTCGCCTTACCCTTCTCCCGGGCATCTATGACATAGGCGATGTACCCTGCACAACCCTGCTGAACGCTCTCGTTGTTGAACACATAATCGGTCCGCGCTGTGGCCTCTCGCCCTGAATCACTAACTCTCCCCCACTAGGAGTGTGAACCCTCACTAACTGCAGTTCACAATCAATCACTGCCCCATTGGGGCTCAACCAATCCATACCCACTATAACCTTATTCCCTCGCAGGGGAATGGGAACCAAGTCCACTGAAAACTGCTCATCAAATAACTACAGCGAACACGCCCTATGTACTCTCGCGACCCTGACGGTCCTGTCATCAGCAATCTCAACCTCAAGTGGGCACTCTAGCTCCCCCGGAACTCTGCTAAACCTCTTGCTATGCGCAAGTGAAACAAATGATCGGGTAGCCTCCGAGTCAAACAATACTGTAGCTGAAATGCCGTTCACTAAGAACGACCCTATACAAAAACATATAACCATGAGAAACAATCAATATCAATAGAGAGATAAGAGGAAAATACATACCCATCACCACATCAGGAGTCGCTCGCGCCTCCTCTGCTGTCATCTGAAAAGCTCTACTCTTCACCACTGGCGCCTCACCCCGGCCCTGACGGCCGTCTGTAATCCTTAAAGTAGCAGGGGCAGGTGCTGCCACCTTCCCTGCTGCTGCTAAACTCGGGCACTGGTACTTTTTATGTCCCCTCTGATTGCAATGGAAGCAAATCAGATCAGCTGCTGTGGTGGTGGTGGTAGCTGTACAATCTCTACTCATATGCCCGGTCCGGCTGCACTTATAGCAACCGGCACTACCTGCCTTGCAGTCCCCATCGTGCAATCTCCCACACTTGCCACACCGACTGTGGCTCTGCTGTCCTCTAGATCTGTGATCTGATACCTTGGGCTTTTTGCCCGAACTCCCTATGCCAAATGCTGCCTCTGGCTTACTCTTCTTCTCCATCTCCAAATCTATTTCTCTCTCACGAGCCCTCACAATCATGTCATCCAGCGTTTTACAGCTGGACCGGCTCACAAACTGGCAGATATCACTCCGCAGCATCTCATGATAACGGGCCTTCTTCATTTCCTCATCAGCTGCATACTGAGGAACGAGAAGAGCCCTCTCCCTGAACTTGGCGGTAATCTCCGCCACTGTCTCTGTAGTCTGGGTGAGATCGTGAAACTCCCTGGCTAACTGCTGCACCTCAATAACCGGTGCAAACTCGGCTCTGAACCTGGTAGTAAAATCAGCCCAAGTCATCGCATCAAGCGCTGCGTCATCCATGATGACATGCCCGATCTCCTCCCACCAATCTCGTGCCCTGTCCTTCAGAAGACAGGATGCTAGTCTGACCTTGTCCCCCTCGGGACATCTGTTGGTGCGGAACGCATTGGCGACATCCGCCAACCACCTGGTACTCGCAATGGTATCCCGCGCCCCATGGTAGTCTGGAGCTCCACAAGTGTCACACCCCCAAACCAAGGATGGCGGAAATGTCCGGGGGTGGAGGACTTCATGTATAGTATCATAACAACAATTATAATAGTAATTCAAGCAAACACAACCAACATATATATAATTGAAAAAGTTACATCATTGTATGAATTACATGTTTACGAATCAATTACAATATGTTGACAAAATATGAAATAGTAGACGCCTTAGCGTCCCATCCTCAAAAGCACTTGGTTACCTGTTTAATGATTTCCTGAGAATACAAGTTGTTTGAAAAAGTGTCAACACAAAGGTTGGTGAGTTCATAAGCTTTTGTTTGGTATTATTAAAAGCCTTTCGTTTGTAAAAGTAGTATTTGTTTTAGAAAAATCCAATATTTTCCTTAAAATGTATATGTAGTCTTAAATCCAAAGACCGAAATGTATAAGTAACTTTTCTTACTTATAATAAATAATGTAAGTTTAAATCGACATAAACTCGTTTAATTTTAATGAAGTTCCCGTAAATTCCAATATTCATTAATACTTTATGTGAGTTTATTAAAGCCTTTTCTTGTAAAAGTAGTGTTCGTTCCAGAAAATCCAATATTTTCCTTAATTTGTAAATGTAGTCTTAAAACCCAAAGACCGAAATGTACAAGTAGTGTTCGTTCCTTATAGTAAAACAATGCAAGTTTAAATCGACATAAACTCGTTTGATTTTAGTGAAATCCCCGTAAATTCTATGTTTGTTAATACCACATGTGAGTTATTATAACCATGCTATGACCTAGTTGGCCTGAAACGACGTTCTTCAGGCGTCGGAAATGTTATGACATTTGTCACCCCAGACCTGTCGGTCTAGTTGTTGCATGCAGCTAAGGTGTGGGTTTGTCAGACCCAATATAGATCTATACACAAGTATCACGCTCTCCCTCGAGGAGACTTTGGTTATAATACAGGACTTATTTGTAAATTGAATCGAATGTCTCACAGAAGTCATTAACGAATTTACGTGTAGTGTAATGAAAACTTGGTACCGTATGGCCGTACCTTGCTTAATGAAAATATCCTTTGTATAAATGTACCCTTTTTAAATGTATGTGTTATGTAATGTTTCATAAAGTCATTAACGGAATTACGTGTTATGAAAACTTGGTACCGTATGGCCGTACCTTGCTTAATGAAAATATCCTTTGTATAAATGTACCCTTTTTAAATGTATGTATTATGTAATGTATCATAAACTATACCTATTATAGTTTATCAACCAAGGGTAGTACGTAGTAATGTATGCAAACTATATTCAAAATAGTTTATTAAATGTTTGAATGTATCGGTTGTACTTTGATTATAATCACTTGTTATTCTTTATATTTTATATGTCCAAATCCATTTGTAAACTGATGTGTGTCTAAATATTAAGATAAAATGTCATATATTGCAATAACATATAATCACATAAAGATATACACCTTGCTCAACATGTTACAAGGTGAAATGAAATTGACAGCAACTTTTTGTTGTATACAGTTTCTGTTAATGTTCTTAGAAAATTTATAGAAAAATCATCAAAGCTCTAAATTCAAATCCGCAAATTCTGAGAGTTTGGAATATGAGTCTAGTTTGTTCGTAAATTTTATCATGATTTTTAGTGATCTCTAACAGAGGTGAAAATGTTCATAATCACAGACTGGTCCGGGTTTGCCTCTCAAATGATAGGCAGTTTTGTAAAAATCACCATAAATTGTAGAAAAATCATATGGAGATGTGAAAGTAGCCATTTTAAAGCTAAGAGTTTGAACTACTTGCACCTGGAATAGTTTTGAAAACTAAAATATTTAAGTTGACCAAAACAGTCCGTGATCGAAGTTCATCTTTTCTGATGTAATCTGATAGAAAAAGTTTAATTGTGTTCTTGATGATTTTACTTGTATTCCCCCCTTAAAACTTAAGAAAAACATGTAAATGTAGGGGTATGAACTCACCAACCTTTGTGTTGACACTTTTTCAAACAACTTGTATTCTCAGGAAATTATTAAACAGGTAACCAAATGCTTTTGAGGATGGGGCGCTAAGGCGTCTACTATTTCATATTTTGTCAACATATTGTAATTGATTCGTAAACATGTAATTCATACAATGATGTAACTTTTTCAATTATATATATGTTGGTTGTGTTTGCTTCAAAACCAATCGACTCAATTAACCCTTGTATATTAGGGTTTACACTATGTAATTAATGTACAATGCAATATTTTAATGAGAGAAACATTATTTGGAAAGTTCGTGTGTTGAATTTCCTAAGTCTCAAATGCAGTAAACATTGAACCAAAACGATAAAAAAAAATTATTATTGCACACTCATCGGGAGTGTGTACGACACTAAAACACGGTTTAACGGGGTTTACGAACCTTGCGTTGTGAAGCCGGACACTCAAATTAATCACAAACGAAACCTCTCTAAATCATTTTCACTCTATCTCTTTCTATTTGAAATCTCTCCCAAAAGTTACTTTAACTTTTTGTAATCATTCGGGCCATCCCGACCCTTAACCGGGTCAAAAACCACTTGAAACGGGGTAAAAACGAGTAAAATAACCTTAAGGAACCAAAACCCTCCTATTAGAAGCGAAAACTCTCATGAGAAGCCTCTCAGGACCGAAGCCTCTCATGAGAAGCCTCTCAGGACCGAAGCCTCTCATTAGAAGCCTCTCAGGACAGAAGCCTCGCATGAGAAGCCTCTCAGACAGCCCATGCGAGAGGTCTCGCAGACGGCCCCTTTTTACCGGTTTTTCGACTACGACTTCGTTTTAACTCCGTTTTTCATTATTTTAACGTGGGATTTTCACCCAAAACTTTATTTTATAAACTAAGGCCCCAAAATATATAAATCTCCAGGGTTTTTATAAAAATATATTAAAAGAATTAGTGGTTGAACTAATTATTGAGGGAATATTTGCTTTTCCTTAATTTATGGCAAAAGCAAACCACCACCACCTCACTCTATGATCAGCCACTCTTTCCCACTACTCCTTGTCACCTTAGTGGACCTTTACACCCAATCTCCAGCTCTTCCCACGTTCTAAGAGCTGGAGGATTGATCCTCTCTCCTCATTCTCCATAAAGTCCTTTCATTCTACACTTAACAACCAAAGAACACTCTCCAAAATTCTCTCATCTTTTCTCTCAACTTCAAGGCTTTCTCCAGGGATTTCTTTCTTCAATTAGTAAGTATCTTCATCATTCATATAATTATTACACTCCATTATACTCAAATCAATGATATCTTACACAAATTCCATCTTATTCGGTGTTAGATTCTCGAATCATCAAGACATCTTCTTAGTGTTCTTGGGTTGAATACTTCCTCTCTCTCACTTTCATCTACTGAAACCACATAAGGTGAGTTCATACCCCTACATTTACATGTTTTCTTAAGTTTTAAGGGAGGAATACAAGTAAAATCATCAAGAACACAATTAAACCTTTTCTAACAGATTACATCAGAAAAGATGGACTTTAATCATGGACTGTTTTGGTCAACTTAAATATTTTAGTTTTCAAAACTGTTCCAGGTGAAAGTAGTTCAAACTCTTAGCTTTAAAATGGCTACTTTCACATCTCCATATGATGTTTCTACAATTTATGGTGATTTTTACAAAACTGCCTATCATTTCAGAGGCAAACCCGGACCAGTCTGTGATTATGGACATTTTGACCTCTGTTAGAGATCACTAAAAATCATGATAAAATTTATGAACAAACTAGACTCATATTCCAAACTCTCACAATTTGTGGATTTGGATTTGGATCTTTGATGATTTTTCTATAAATTTTCTAAGAACAGTAACATAAACTGTATACAACAAAAAGTTGCTGTCAATTTCATTTCACCTTGTAACATGTTGAGCAAGGTGTATATCTTTATGTGATTATATGTTATTGCAATATATGACATTTTTTCTTAATATTTAGACACACATCAGTTTACAAATGGATTTGGACATATAAAATATAAAGAATAACAAGTGATTATAATCAAAGTACAACCGATACATTCAAACATTTAATAAACTATTTTGAATATAGTTTGCATACATTACTACGTACTACCCTTGGTTGATAAACTATAATAGGTATAGTTTATGAAACATTACATAACACATACATTTAAAAAGGGTACATTTATACAAAGGATATTTTCATTAAGCAAGGTACGGCCATACGGTACCAAGTTTTCATAACACGTAATTCCGTTAATGACTTTGTGAGACATTTACTTCAAATTACCATTAAGTCCTGTATTGTAACCAGAGTCTCCTTGAGGGAGAGCGTGATAGTTGTGTATAGATCTATATTGGGTTTGACAAACCCACACCTAAACTGCATGCAACAGTTAGACCGATAGGTCTGGGGTGACAAATGTCATAACATTTCCGACGCCTGAAGAACGTCGTTTTAGGCAACCTTGGTCATAGCATGGTTATAATAAACTCACATAAAGTATTAATAAACATTGGAATTTACGGGAACTTCATTAAAATTTAACGAGTTTATGTCGATTTAAACTTACGTTATTTATTATAAGTAAGAAAAGTTACTTATACATTCCGGTCTTTGAATTTAAGACTACATATACATTTTAAGGAAAATATTGGATTTTCTAACACAAATACTACTTTTACAAACAAAAGGCTTTTAATAATACCAAACAAAAGCTTATGAACTCACCAACCTTTGTGTTGACACTTTTTCAAACAACTTGTATTCTCAGGAAATCATTAAACAGGTAACCAAGTGCTTTTGAGGATGGGACGCTAAGGCGTCTACTATTTCATATTTTGTCAACATATTGTAATTGATTCGTAAACATGTAATTCATACAATGATGTAACTTTTTCAATTATATATATGTTGGTTGTGTTTGCTTCAATTACTATTACAATTGTTGTTATGATACTATACATGAAGTCCTCCACCCCTGGACGTTTCCGCCATCCTTGGTTTGGGGGTGTGACAGATTGGTATCAGAGCACAGTTTATAGTGAATTAAGTATATCAAACCACATAAGATATACAAACTATAAACACAATTGGGACTAATAGTCTCTGATTTGTGCATTTTTCAAATAAATATACTTTTAGAAAATAAATGATTTTCTTGATTAAAGTATACATACATACATTACATGCTCGCATGGTATCATAACTAGCGAAAACATAAAGCAAAAGAAGAAGAGTTGAACATTTTGAGTATGCCTTAGTATATGTGGATTAAGTCTGGGAAGGATATAGCCTGATCAACTATATATGTCCGGGAATTGACTTGCATATACCGGGGGATGGTCTGGATGGGCAACAAATCTAACAAACCTAATAACACACTACAAAGGATACTTTAAGAACTCAAAACTAAACATTTACAAATACTATAGGAGTATTTTGTGTTACTATAATAAATTATCTGAGAATTAAATAGGTCTTTATTTATAGATCAATAGCTGCTAAGTGGATGCGCTAAGGTCATATGTAACTAAGATGCTATAGAGTTAGAATTTATGTATCTTTGTTTCACTTCCTGTCCTTGTTTGGTTGTGGTCTTGGAGTTAGGGTCATCTATTCGAAGGACTATTATATCTTAATCACATATGACTGGTATGCACTTTGCAACTAATGAAGTAACCGATAAAGATCTTTTTAAAACATAAATATATTAATTATGTCCCGACTAAATTAGTATGTGTGAAACTTTTACAAACGGTCATATACTTGGAAACAAGAAGCTGCTTTCCAAATGTTAAAACAAGCCCTATGCAGAGCACCGATCTTGTCTCTCCCAGAGGGAACCGAAGACTTCGTAGTGTACTGTGATGCTTCGAATCAAGGCCTCGGATGTGTGCTCATGCAGAGAGGGAAGGTTATCGCGTATGCATCAAGACAGCTTAAGACGCACGAGGTTAATTATACTACGCACGACCTGGAATTAGGAGCAGTAGTATTCGCTTTGAAGATCTGGAGACACTACCTCTACGGCACGAAATGCACTATCTTCACTGATCACAAAAGTCTTCAGCATATCCTCAATCAGAAAGAGCTCAACATGCGACAGAGGAGATGGGTAGAGTTGCTGAATGACTACGAGTGCAAAATTCGTTATCATCCGGGCAAGGCCAATGTAGTGGCCGATGCTCTAAGCAGGAAGGAGTACTCGGGCCGCCGAGTAAAATCCTTAACAATGACAATCCATTCCCACCTGACCATACAAATCAAGGAAGCTCAACTGGAAGCTTTGAAACCAGAAAAGGTGGCAGGAGAGACATTAAGGGGAATGGATAAAAACTTAGAAGTCAAAGATGATGGAGCACGTTATATCATGAACCGGATTTGGACACCGAAGTTCGGTGGACTCCGAGACGTCGTCATGAATGAAGCACACAAGACTCGATACTCTATCCATCCCGGGTCGGATAAGATGTATCTGGACCTCAAGAAATTATACTGGTGGCCGAACATGAAAGCTGAGATTGCTACCTATGTGAGCAAGTGCCTGACTTGCGCCAAGGTCAAAATCGAATACCAGAAACCATCCGGGCTATTACAACAGCCGGATATACCTGAGTGGAAGTGGGAACGAATAACCATGGACTTCATAACCAAGCTGCCTAAGATATCGGGCGGGCTTGACACCATATGGGTAATCGTAGACAGATTGACCAAATCAGCACACTTCCTACCGATAAAAGAAACCGACAAGATGGAGAAGCTGACTAGAACGTACATCAAAGAGATTGTACGACTCCATGGTGTGCCGATATCCATTATCTCCGATAGAGATAGTAGATTTACCTCACGGTTTTGGCAGTCTCTACAAAAATCCTTGGGAACTAGGCTTGACATGAGTACGGCCTACCACCCACAAACCGACGGACAGAGCGAACGAACCATTCAAACGTTGGAAGACATGTTAAGAGCTTGTGTGATAGACTTCGGTAAAGCATGGGATACCCATCTACCGCTTATCGAATTCTCCTACAATAACAGCTATCATACTAGCATCAAAGTCGCTCCATTCGAAGCTCTTTACGGTCGCAAATGCAGATCACCCCTGTGTTGGGCTGAGGTGGGGGATACACAGCTAGCTAGAGGACAAGTCTCTAATAGCACCCTCACTGGCCCTGAAATCATAAGGGAAAAGAGTCTCGAGATCGGCAAAAGAGTTACGCAGACAAACAACGCAAACCCTTGGAATTCCAGGTGGGTGATCGTGTACTACTAAACGTTTCCCCTTGGAAAGGAATGATACGATTCGGCAAACGCGGGAAACTAAATCCAAGGTACATCGGGCCATTCGAAATCCATGCTAGGATTGGGCCAGTAGCATACAAACTTCGATTACCTCAGGAACTCGACAAAGTACATCCCACATTTCACGTGTCGAACCTAAAGAAGTGTTTGTCTGGTGAGACACTCGTAATACCACACGACGAAATCGAAGTTAACAAAAATCTCCACTTCGTGGAGGAACCAGTCAAAATCATGGATCGGGAAATCAAACGAACGAAACAAAGTCGTATTCCCATCGTGAAGGTCCGTTGGAACGCTAAACGAGGGCTTGAGTTCACCTGGGAACGCGAAGATCAAATGAAACAAAAATACCCACATCTTTTCCCAAACTCTTGATGTTCCAGTCAAATGCAAATTTCGGGACGAAATTCCTTCTAACGGGGGGATGATGTGACAACCGTCAAAATTGAGTCAAGTCAAAGTCAAACAAAGTCAACAAGTCAAAACCAATCGACTCAATTAACCCTTGTATATTAGGGTTTACACTATGTAATTAATGTACAATGCAATATTTTAAAGAGAGAAACATTATTTGGAAAGTTCGTGTGTTGAATTTCCTAAGTCTCAAATGCAGTAAACATTGAACCAAAACGATAAAAAAATTATTGCACACTCATCGGGAGTGTGTACGACACTAAAACACGGTTTAACGGGGTTTACGAACCTTGCGTTGTGAAGCCGGACACTCAAATTAATCACAAACGAAACATCTCTAAATCGTTTTCACTCTATCTCTTTCTATTTGAAATCTCTCCCAAATCTCTCCCAAATCTCTCTCAAAAGTTACTTTAACTTTTTGTAATCATTCGGGCCATCCCGACCCTTAACCGGGTCAAAAACCACTTGAAACGGGGTAAAAACGGGTAAAATAACCTTAAGGAACCAAAACCCTCCTATTAGAAGCGAAAACTCTCATGAGAAGCCTCTCAGGACCGAAGCCTCTCATGAGAAGCCTCTCAGGACCGAAGCCTCTCATTAGAAGCCTCTCAGGACAGAAGCCTCGCATGAGAAGCCTCTCAGACAGCCCATGCGAGAGGTCTCGCAGACGGCCCCTTTTTACCGGTTTTTCGACTACGACTTAGTTTTAACTCCGTTTTTCATTATTTTAACGTGGGATTTTCACCCAAAACTTTATTTTATAAATTAAGGCCCCAAAATATATAAATCTCCAGGGTTTTTATAAAAATGTATTAAAATAATTGGTGGTTGGACTAATTATTGAGGGAATATTTGCTTTTCCTTATTTTATGACAAAAGCAAGCCACCACCACCTCACTCTATGATCAGCCATTCTTTCCAACCACCCCTTGTCTCCTTGGGGGACCTTTACACCCTATCTCTAGCTCTTCCCACGTTCTAAGAGCTGGAGGATTGGTCCTCTCTCCTCATTCTCCTTAAAAGCCCTTTCATTCTACACTTAGCAACCAAGAACACTCTCCAAAATTCTCTCATCTTTTCTCTCAACTTCAAGAACTTCAAGGCTTTCTCCAGGGATTTCTTTCTTCAATTAGTAAGTATCTTCATCATTCACATAATTATTAAACTCCATTCTACTCAAATCATTGATATCTTACACAAATTCCATCTTATTCGGTGTTAGATTCTCGAATCATCAAGACATCTTCTTAGTGTTCTTGGGTTGAACACTTCCTCTATCTCACTTTCATCTACTGAAATCACATAAGGTGAGTTCATACCCCTACATTTACATGTTTTTCTTAAGTTTTAAGGGGGGAATACAAGTAAAATCATCAAGAACACAATTAAACTTTTTCTATCAGATTACATCAGAAAAGATGAACTTCGATCACGGACTGTTTTGGTCAACTTAAATATTTTATTTTTCAAAACTGTTCCAGGTGCAAGTAGTTCAAACTCTTAGCTTTAAAATGACTACTTTCACATCTCCATATGATTTTTCTACAATTTATGGTGATTTTTACAAAACTGCTATCATTTCAGAGGCAAACCCGGACCAGTCTGTGATTATGAACATTTTCACCTCTGTTAGAGATCACTAAAAATCATGATAAAATTTACGAACAAAACTAGACTCATATTCCAAACTCTCAGAATTTGCAGATTTGGATTTAGAGCTTTGATGATTTTTCTATAAATTTTCTAAGAACAGTAACAGAAACTGTATACAACAAAAAGTTGCTGTCAATTTCATTTCACCTTGTAACATGTTGAGCAAGGTGTATATCTTTATGTGATTATATGTTATTGCAATATATGACATTTTATCTTAATATTTAGACACACATCAGTTTACAAATGGATTTGGACATATAAAATATAAAGAATAACAAGTGATTATAATCAAAGTACAACCGATACATTCAAACATTTAATAAACTATTTTGAATATAGTTTGCATACATTATTACGTACTACCCTTGGTTGATAAACTATAATAGGTATAGTTTATGATACATTACATAATACATACATTTAAAAAGGGTACATTTATACAAAGGATATTTTCATTAAGCAAGGTACGGCCATACGGTACCAAGTTTTCATAACATGTAATTCCGTTAATGACTTTATGAAACATTACATAACACATACATTTAAAAGGGTACATTTATACAAAGGATATTTTCATTAAGCAAGGTACGGCCATACGGTACCAAGTTTTCATTACACTACACGTAAATTCGTTAATGACTTATGTGAGATATTCGATTCAATTTACAAATAAGTCCTGTATTATAACCAGAGTCTCCTCGAGGAGAGCGTGATACTTGTGTATAGATCTATATTGGGTCTGACAAACCCACACCTTAGCTGCATGCAACAGCTAGATCGAAAGGTCTGGGGTGACAAATGTCATAACATTTCCGACGCCTGAAGAACGTCGTTTCAGGCCAACTAGGTCATAGCATGGTTATAATAACTCACATGTGGTATTAACAAACATAGAATTTACGGGGATTTCACTAAAATCAAACGAGTTTATGTCGATTTAAACTTGCATTGTTTTACTATAAGGAACGAACACTACTTTTACATTTCGGTCTTTGGGTTTTAAGACTACATTTACAAATTAAGGAAAATATTGGATTTTCTGGAACGAACACTACTTTTACAAGAAAAGGCTTTAATAAACTCACATAAAGTATTAATGAATATTGGAATTTACGGGAACTTCATTAAAATTAAACGAGTTTATGTCGATTTAAACTTACATTATTTATTATAAGTAAGAAAAGTTACTTATACATTTCGGTCTTTGGATTTAAGACTACATATACATTTTAAGGAAAATATTGGATTTTCTAAAACAAATAATACTTTTGTAAACGAAAGGCTTTTAATAATACTAAACAAAAGCTTATGAACTCACCAACCTTTGTGTTGACACTTTTTCAAACAACTTGTATTCTCAGGAAATCATTAAACAGGTAACCAATTGCTTTTGAGGATGGGACGCTAAGGCGTCTACTATTTCATATTTTGTCAACATATTGTAATTGATTCGTAAACATGTAATTCATACAATGATGTAACTTTTTCAATTATATATAGGCAGTTTTGTAAAAATCACCATAAATTGTAGAAACATCATATGGAGATGTGCAAGTAGCCATTTTAAAGCTAAGAGTTTGAACTACTTTCACCTGGAACAGTTTTGAAAACTAAAATATTTAAGTTGACCAAAACAGTCCGTGATCGAAGTTCATCTTTTCTGATGTAATCTGATAGAAAAAGTTTAATTGTGTTCTTGATGATTTTACTTGTATTCCCCCCTTAAAACTTAAGAAAAACATGTAAATGTAGGGGTATGAACTCACCTTATGTGATTTCAGTAGATGAAAGTGAGATAGAGGAAGTGTTCAACCCAAGAACACTAAGAAGATGTCTTGATGATTCGAGAATCTAACACCGAATAAGATGGAATTTGTGTAAGATATCAATGATTTGAGTAGAATGGAGTTTAATAATTATGTGAATGATGAAGATACTTACTAATTGAAGAAAGAAATCCCTGGAGAAAGCCTTGAAGTTCTTGAAGTTGAGAGAAAAGATGAGAGAATTTTGGAGAGTGTTCTTGGTTGCTAAGTGTAGAATGAAAGGGCTTTTAAGGAGAATGAGGAGAGAGGACCAATCCTCCAGCTCTTAGAACGTGGGAAGAGCTAGAGATAGGGTGTAAAGGTCCCCCAAGGAGACAAGGGGTGGTTGGAAAGAATGGCTGATCATAGAGTGAGGTGGTGGTGGCTTGCTTTTGTCATAAAATAAGGAAAAGCAAATATTCCCTCAATAATTAGTCCAACCACCAATTCTTTTAATACATTTTTATAAAAACCATGGAGATTTATATATTTTGAGGCCTTAGTTTATAAAATAAAGTTTTGGGTGAAAATCCCACGTTAAAATAATGAAAAACAGAGTTAAAACGAAGTCGTAGTCGAAAAACCGGTATAAATGGGCCGTCTGCGAGACCTCTCGCATGGGCTGTCTGAGAGGCTTCTCATGCGAGGCTTCTGTCCTGAGAGGCTTCTAATGAGAGGCTTCGGTCCTGAGAGGCTTCTCATGAGAGGCTTCGGTCCTGAGAGGCTTCGGTCCTGAGAGGCTTCTCATGAGAGTTTTCGCTTCTAATAGGAGGGTTTTGGTTCCTTAAGGTTATTTTACCCGTTTTTACCCCGTTTCAAGTGGTTTTTGACCCGGTTAAGGGTCGGGATGGCCCGAATGATTACAAAAAGTTAAAGTAACTTTTGAGAGAGATTTGGGAGAGATTTCAAATAGAAAGAGATAGAGTGAAAACGATTTAGAGATGTTTCGTTTGTGATTAATTTGAGTGTCCGGCTTCACAACGCAAGGTTCGTAAACCCCGTTAAACCGTGTTTTAGTGTCGTACACACTCCCGATGAGTGTGCAATAATTTTTTTATCGTTTTGGTTCAATGTTTACTGCATTTGAGACTTAGGAAATTCAACACACGAACTTTCCAAATAATGTTTCTCTCATTAAAATATTGCATTGTACATTAATTACATAGTGTAAACCCTAATATACAAGGGTTAATTGAGTCGATTGTTTTTGACTTGTTGACTTTGTTTGACTTTGACTTGACTCAATTTTGACGGTTGTCACAACAAGCCCGGAACTCCCTGAAGGTGAGTGTGCGCAACCCCATCATGGCCGCCACCTCAGCACGGAAGGTGCTCAACCTCTCGTCCATCAGCTCTAAAATACCCTCCTTGATCGAACCGAAGATCACAGGAGTCTGCTCAAGTATGGTGCGAGTAACCTCTGAAGAGAGGAACTCCATGGTCTGCTCATCTAGATGCTCGGCCCTCGAGCCTGATCCCTCGCCGGCTCCTGAACTGCCGACTGCTGGCCTAGGGCGTAAAACCACCATTCTGAAAACACATCATGACAAACGTCAGAAACACTGATATATCTCGAGGGATCGCTACTACCACAAGTTTCCTGGTCTCATCTCAGCCTTCTTCGATTTAAGTACGGATCCTCTGCTTACAGTAGTACGGGCCCATACTACCTTCCACATCTATCCGTACTTGCCTCAAGTACTGCCTCGACTCCACCAAGTCACTTCTACTACTACTGATCTCTGCTACTCTCATCCTAGGCTTGCCCTAGGGAAATCTCTGACTCCACCCAATCCAGTCCTCAGCTGCTGAAGGCCTCCTTGTAATGCCAATTAGCCATCACCTGAATACCATCACATGTGACGAGGCTCAGATAATCCTTCGAGTAAAAGACTCGTCCCTACAACGGTTAGACTCAAACAAGAGCTGCGCAATAGGGCCAAATCCAGCACTCTGAGATTATTCAACCCTGATCACATGTGACGTGACGTATTCACCTAATGGATAACTCCCATCACTCCGAGTCCTACAAAGCACGAAGCAAGCAGCATTCGGACACAGGAAATTACTCAAGCAAATCTATCCTCATAACGAGAAACTGTACTAGCATACAATGCTAAGCTCATACTATCAGGCATAACCTAAACAGGCTATCCTACTACTGTCTACTCAATACTAGCATGCAATTCTCAATAAGCTGAAACACATATAATAGGCACATAAGGCATCCTCCTAGATCCTTAGTCCTATTCTAGCATGTTGTTCTACTGAAACTGGAACTGATAATTATAACATAAACTTGTATGGGTAATTTGGGAGTACTTACTTGAGCTTGGCTGATCGCATGCACCACACCCTTTTCTTTTTCTCAAAACTCTTTTCTTTTTAAGTTTCTTTTTTCAAAAATTCCTTCGAAAACATTTTTCTTTTGAAAATCTTTTACCATTTCCTTAGTTTGAGTCCAGTCATACCCGAAAGTGTGCCTGAATCCCTCAAACCCAGGCTCTGATACCAACTTGTGTTGGGTTTTGAGCATTCTAACACTCCTAAGGTGTACATGCAACCCTAATAACCTTGGATCTATGTTTTCTCTAAAATACATGCAAATAAGAATTTCCAAGGTTTACATCCTAACTAGCATAGCATGGAAAACTAGAATCATAATACACTAGAAGAATGACATACCTTTTGATAGTGATTGATTGCTTGGAGTTTGAGAGCCTAGCACCAATAGTGTGAATGCCTCAAGTGGAATCACAAATCACCACAAACTTTGGAAAACTCTTGAGAGAATAATATATGTGCTCTAGAAATTAGGCCACCACTCTTGTTCACACACAACTAGTGTCATTTCAAGCATCATAAGCTCCTTTATATAGTGTGGAGGATTAGGGTTACATCCATGTAAACCCTAATACCCATGACTCTTCCTTTCCAAGGATCCATGGGTTAAAAGCTCCATGGACTATCCATGGATTCCCATGCATGCCAAGCCCATTCCAAATGAGTATTAGCCCACACTACATAAAATACAAGAGCCCATATTTAATTAGTCACCTTTTTTGATCACCAAATTAATTCTAAATTAATTTATGACCAATAGTAATTAAATAATATGATTTAATATTAATATATTATAACTTATAATATATTAATAAAGCATGAACATACTATTCTCAAAAGATTATCCAAAGAAATTGTTCGGGTGAAGTGCAACCCAAATGGACCATGCCAGGTCGGGTCAAGTACATCTCAAATGTTGTTATGGACTTAGACACCTTATCCAACAGTCTCCCACTTGGATGAGTCTAATAACATATTTGCAGATATGACTTCAGGAACCAACCGACAATCGTATCTCTCAAACCCTGTTGAACTATGAAGCGCCATTTTAGATAAGTGATCATATAATCCTCTGTTCTCATGATATCAGCCGGACAAATACATGGAACAATGTCTTACTTATTGTCTAGCAGTTTGTTTCCCGATTTCCGATTTGCTTGACAAAGAACTTAATCGAACACATCAATTTAGTTTTGACCGGGCCCGGTACATAGGTCAAAACAAAATCATCGAGGGGCCCAAATATCGCTTCTATTTCTAGAAGGAACATATAAACTTCGACTCATATGCTTGTTCTACTACTTATTGAATTGTACACAAAGGCATGTTTTATAACATCAAGTTACTGATGCGTTTACGTGCAATCAATGCACAACCAACTCTTAGGCAACAACTCATATCTCTAGGTTTGAAGACTTATATGATATTACCGTCTCACGATCACTCGAGATAAATTCCATGAAGTGATGCAAGTGAGCGTGGGTTGAATCCAATAGTCATAACTTATGAGCACTCATGAGTGTTGTAGCCATGTCCAACATCTTAGACCTCTACAACCAACTCATGACAATCTTGATTCATATCTACTTCCAACATATGACCGACTGTGGATGGTTTGAATAACTTAATCATTCGGAAAGAATAACCTAGTTATTATGGAAGTAAAAACATGCAAAGTGAAACACAATAATAATCGAATCCAATATGGTCTCAGAACCCTTTTGAATATAAATAAAACCACCTTTTATTTATCACCATATTGATTACACATTATTCATTGTATAATGTTTCAAATAATCAACTTAATACTTGAATAAAAACAACAGTCGTCCCATGCTCCTAGCATGTACACTTTGTTTTTCTAAACAATAGTTATGCCATACTCCAAGTATGCACACTATGTTTGTCTATGATCTTTACTTTGTGAAATAGATCAATTGAACATGATTCCAATGATGCTCATTTCACAATCCCAAATCCTTATTGTAAATGTGAGAATTCCTAATTCCTACCATTTACCAAAAATCTGTTAGATTTTAAACTTATATGCACTGATCCTCTCGTAATGATTATGCACAAGGTCACCAAAACCTTGTCATCAGTCATTACAGAGGATTCCAAAGGAGATCAATTCCATGGAAACGAAGTCTCATATTCAAAGTACATTGCTTTGAACATCCTCTTATATGCACTGATCCTCTCCTAATGATTATGCACAAGGTCACCAAAACCTTGTCATCAGTCATTACAGAGGATTCCAAAGGAGATCAATTCCATGGAAACGAAGTCTCATATTCAAAGTACATTGCTTTGAACATCCTTCTTGCATAAAAGTTTCTAACTTTCTCATAGATTCTTAATATCCAACTCCCAATATGGAAAATTTCCATATTCCCATTTTGATTATCATATCTGAACAAGAGCTACCTCTTTTCAGAATATATCCATATGGTCCTTCCAAAATTTAACACTATACTTCCAACTGTCCCTTAGCAACCAATCTTTGGTGAACCTTAGATTGTCCTTGACAATTGCTTAATCATTTTAGTCATATCCGGTTCTATTCCTTTTTCCCTCTTAATGCTCTAAGCATTTTGAAAAATTTAGAACGGATAAATATTATAGCACATGTGACCGATCCTATATCCGAAGCATATGGGACATGATTCATGATGTCTCACATAAAGACCTGATACTAGATCAGTCTTTTGCTACAATATTTTTTATTTGCCATGTTTTCAAAAATCGACTATGAAGAGGGATGTCGTAATCATAATCGAATTTGAGAACGCAATATAGAATCTCCTTATGTTGAACCATTCCAACATAAAATCCACATATATATATATATATATATATATCCTTGACTAAAGATGATTGAAATCTCAATCTAAACTTTTTAAGATTGAAATGAAGTATAATCTCCTCTCCCTTAATTATAGCAAAACAACCTTTTCCAAGTGAAACTCTTGTTTTCTATAATTAACAATACTCATCATAATTGATTATGCTCCCACTAGCATAATAATTATTTAGCACAACAATTATGCTCCCACTAGCTTTGACATGTACTCTGAAATCGACTTCTAGAAATCAATACTTTATTGACTTTCATCACCAAAGTTCAGACTTCTGACACGAGATGCTTCGACAAAACTTTATCTAAGCTTCTCAGACTCATACATCTTTCTTTAGATAGCCCACATGTGTGTCTAAACAATTATGAAGAGGGATGCCGTAATCATAATGTTTAGACCTGTTTGCCATTTCTCACAAGTCCATGTTAGTGTGCCGGTTAACCACAGAAGCTCCACTAATGACTTTGAGAATGCAAACAACACAATTGCTATCTACTTAAAATCTACTTAGTGAAAGCGTTTCCTCACCATCATTTTCATGAATCGGAAAGAAACCTTATGACACTTAGATTTTATGATGTATGTGTTCCTATCCATATGAATTTGTCAAAACCTTAATCACAAGACAAGGTTAGTGACAAATTCAGCCTTACATGGATTGAACTTGTTCAATCTTAATTTCTTGTCACCTGGTAGCACAAGGCCCACCAATGCTTCCAAGCTGTTATGCACACAGTTTAGAACTAACAGAACTCATATGCATAGTCAACTTAATAGGAACAGACACAGAAACAAGAATCATGTCAACTTAATAGGTTGTAAACCTTAAGTCGTGTGCTAGTGATAAAACTCAGGTTTTACTCTTGATTAAATCTTGAAATCCTTTCAGGATCTTTAAGACTCCCACTGTCCTCTTGACATATAAGTTTCCCTAGTCAAGGACCATTCCTTTACAAAACAAATGTTCAAGGGATAGTGCGGATTCTTATCAAGATAAACACTTCACACAATTGGTCTTAGTTGGTCTTTGTCTTATCTAAGACATCACAACTTACCAATTTCAAATGTACAGGAGTAGAAAACATTTTACACTACATTTGATAAGTGTTTTAAACCTTACTTTATGTCACTCAATATTACAATCTTGGAGTATGACTCTAAGAGTTGTTTTGGAATGAAGTATGATTCATCTTTTTGATTTTAATCATTCCAAGAATTCATGAATCCTCTTCTTAGCCATAAAATGCACTAAGATGTCCTTAGAGGATGAATTGTGACATGGTTTCTTAATCATTAAGATGATCATAAAATAAGATACTAAAGTACTCTCCCATCTTTTCAGATTTGAGAAACCTTTTATCTTTCTGCCCAATTTGATTCTTCCCATTCGTCCTGCCATACATTGAAACTTTTCCAATGTTTCAGAATAGTACTACAACTTGTAGGTACAACCAAATTTACTTAAACTTTAGTAAATCATGACGAATAGTCTTATCGATCTTTGTGGTGGACCTTGACCAGCACACACCCAGTGTATCTAATTCCTTAGTCCTTCAATTGACTCACATATGCATGCGATCAATGAATTAGTCTCAATTTTACAAAGATGAAAATTCTCATTCATCATACAATACAGCTTGTATGATTCCAAGTTTCTGTCCAATTGAAGCTTGGGTGATGAGAACCTTTCCTCATTTGGTAAATTCAGACACAACCACAAATGAGAGAATCAAACTCATATTTCCATTATTGCTAGAAACATACAAACATCAATTTTCCATAAATGCCATTGCAAGGAGATAAAATAAAGTGAAACAAAATTTTATTTATTCATAAAATGCGGAAAAACTTTTCCTTACAATGCAACTTTAAATGGAAACTATGCTATTACATATTTCCTAGCAATCTATCATAACTTCTAAGTAGTAGCTCAAGAATCCGATCCTCGAACCATGCGATAGAAATCCATCTTCGTGATCAGATTCAGCACACTCTTCTTTTAACCTTCCTTTTGCTCGATCCTGCTAAACATCAAGATGCAACCTAGTCACATCATGTAATAAGAATCAACAATTAGGAACTTTAACAAAGTTAGATAGTGGACTTACCTGAAGCCGAGTCAAACGTTTTATCTCTACTTGCTTTCAAATATTTCAGGTATTCAGGGCAGCTTCGCTTCCAATGTCCCTTCTCATGACAATAAAAATATATAGACTCTTTGGGAATGGTACACGAGACAATCACAGACTTAGCATTTCCCTTTACCTTTTGGTCAACCGGGTTGACCAAGGCCGATCCCTTTCCATTGGGAAGAGAAAGCTTTTCTGGACTTCCAATGTTACCATTGTCCATGTCCATGGAAGTTTGAGAATTAGACCTTCCATCAATATTTGCTTGACCATTGCGCCAAATCATTGCTGACTCAGCAGCAACAAGCAAATAAGAAAGATCTATTAGGGTTATGTCAGGATCTGTCATATGGTAGTCTTTAATAAACTCACTATACGACTCAGGAAGTGACTGAAGAACCTAGTCAACAGCGAACTTCCTTGAAATAACAGCACCCAACATTCTCAGCCTGTCAATGTGTGACTTCATTCCTAAGACATGAGTGCACACAGGTCTTCCATCTTTATGTTTCATTTCTAGTAGAGCTTGAGTGATCTTGAACCTTTCAAGTCTTCGGGTTTGTAGGTCAGGGAGAATAAATGGAGGAGGTGGAGGAAGTGAAGCATGATGTTGAGGGACATCATCTTCAAGAAGAAAGTTTGTTCCAAGAGATTTGGGAAGATCATAGTTGTCTGAACCAAACATCTACAATGGGAGAAAATCAAGTTAGTTGATTCAAGTCCTTAATATAACACCCAATATGGAATATTAAGGCTAGGACCCAACACAATATTTTATAACTTGGAAGAGGGATGCCGTAATCCAAGCTATAAAATATTTGAAGGTAGGCAAATAACGATTCACCAATTTCCACCATGAAAAACGAAATAATTTATTAGGTTTTTATTGGATTTGAAACTCCTAGATCTTTTGAGATTCATTGAACTTTTCAATGGCATGTTTCAATCTCGATTGTGCCCTCTCAAGTTTTGTGACTGGGATGCCGAGGATCACAAAACAAGGTGTGAATAACCATGCAAACTCACTTGGTACCCTTAATATTATCACCTAATCGATTTTCCGGTTAACCACACACGCTCCACCGATCTATGATAAACATTAAGTCACCCTTCGTGATCCTTACTAGTCCAAGTTAGTGTGCCGGTTAACCACACACGCTCCACCAACGACTTGGTAAGGTACAAAGTGTGAATTTCATGGGTTAGCACCAAATTCACATTTTCCTAAAGTAACTAAGATTGGGAATTTATAAAAATATTTAGTTACTTTATAATCATTATACTTTTAATGAGAATTAAAGTCATTGTCTTACCCGTTCGGCTAACGACCCTCCACCGATCAAGGAAGCGGTGGGTGAGAGTGGACACCCATTAAGTTGCCATTTTATAGGCAACAACCTTATACCCCCCTTATAGACTGGCTTCGTGAATGAGGCCTACTAACGGTAAAACGACTTAATCTTATACATATATATAATAATTAACCATTAATGTTATAAATAGTATAAGGGTTGAATTTTAACTTTTAAAACTCTAGGGTATGGAATTAAAGTTTGTGTGCGACTTTACAAATTCCAAAACTTGAGGGCAAGTTTTGAACAATTCAAAAAACTTTTGGATATTCATAACTTATGAGTTTTAATTAAGGCTTAAAGAAACTTTTAATGAAGAGACTCTTGGACATCCATAACTTGAGGACAAGTTATGGAGTCCATAAAACCATTTATGTGAAAAACTCTTCAAAAGTGTAACTTACAACTTCTTTTAAAAAAAACTTCTGGAATTCCATAACTTGAGGACAAGTTATGGAGTCCATACAATGTCATAAAGATCAAGAATTATACTATCAAACAATTTGCACATAATTCCTATTATCTACCAAAACTCATAAGTTCATGAACATTCATAATCAACAACTTTCAAGAATCATATAAACATATATAAACTTGAAACTTTGATTATAACTTTGAAATTGGTTCACCACAATCATTACCACATCAAAAACAGGTTTTACAAGTCCAAAACAGTTTAAGGTAATGATTCCAGACCAATTCCAGCATAAAATCTCGAAAATCTGCACTCAGGCCTGCCAACTCGTCGAGTGCATGAACTGACTCGGCGAGTTGGTTGAATATATGCATGAACTCGGCGAGTTCCATGAGGGACTAGGCGAGTCAGCTGTGCATAATGCAGTTTTTCGACATTTTTCAGCTATTTGCATCAAGTATTCAAGAAAACAAGCCTAGGCTCTGATACCACTGTTGGGTTTTGAGCATTCTAACACTCCTAAGGTGTACATGCAACCCTAATAACCTTGGATCTATGTTTTCTCTAAAATACATGCAAATAAGAATTTCCAAGGTTTATATCCTAACTAGCATAGCATGGAAAACTAGAATCATAATACATTAGAAGAATGACATACCTTTTGATAGTGATTGATTGCTTGGAGTTTGAGAGCCTAGCACCAATAGTGTGAATGCCTCAAGTGGAATCACAAATCACCACAAACTTTGGAAAACTCTTGAGAGAATAATATATGTGCTCTAGAAATTAGGCCACCACTCTTGTTCACACACAACTAGTGTCATTTCAAGCATCATAAGCTCCTTTATATAGTGTGGAGGATTAGGGTTACATCCATGTAAACCCTAATACCCATGACTCTTCCTTTCCAAGGATCCATGGGTTAAAAGCTCCATGGACTATCCGTGGATTCCCATGCATGCCAAGCCCATTCCAAATGAGTATTAGCCCACACTACATAAAATACAAGAGCCCATATTTAATTAGTCACCTTTTTTTATCACCAAATTAATTCTAAATTAATTTATGACCAATAGTAATTAAATAATATGATTTAATATTAATATATTATAACTTATAATATATTAATAAAGCATGAACATACTATTCTCAAAAGATTATCCAAAGAAATTATTCGGGTGAAGTGCAACCCAAATGGACCATGCCGGGTCGGGTCAAGTACATCTCAAATATTTTTATGGACTTAGACACCTTATCCAACAACTTGTAACATCCTAAAAATACAACCCAAAAATTTTCATTTGAAAACTTTACTAAACCATAATATCAAATATTAAAAGATAAATCCATGGATCATGCGTCTCAAAATGTCATAATAAATTTATCAAATCAACTGGTGTTAAAACATATCAAAATATCCGAATAAAACTCCCAGGATTAACTGAAGTTGTGGTGTGTGCCATGCCATCATCCCGAGCTCTTCCCCTTACTAGCGGAAGTACCTGAAACCAAAAACTAAAACTGTAAGCACAAAGCTAGGCGAGCTCCCCCAATCTACCACATACCATACAATAACATATAAAGCAACTACTGGGCCTTGCCCACTGCATCGGACCGAAGTCCGGAACTAACCAGGGCCTTGCCCTCTGCACTGGACCGAAGTCCGGAAACTGCATCGGACTGAAGTCCGGAACTAACCAGGGCCTTGCCCTCTGCATCGGACCGAAGTCCAGAAACTGCATCAAACCGAAGTCTGGAACTAACCAGGGCCTTGCCCTCTGCATCGGACCGAAGTCCGGAACTGACTGAACATAGCATAGCATAATCATAACTACTAGCATAAACACATATACTGCATACTGCATCGGACCGAAGTCCGGAACACATAACGTAAAGACATACTTGAATCACAAAGACATCAAGCACACTGAACTACTGCATCAGACCGAAGTCCGGAACTACTGCTAACTAAACGAGCCGACATTGTGGCCGTAGACCCGTTCCTACTGGAAGGAAACTCACCTCGTAACGCTGGCTGCTGAGGTGCTAAATCTGAGGCTGTCTGACTGCTGCTCCGGAAATCCCCGGCTACAACTCCCATAAACACTAAATCAAATACTGATAACTAATCTCAGGGTAAAATGACTATTTTACCCCTGGTCAAAGTCAACTTCCTGGTCAAAGTCAACTTCCTGGTTGACTCTACTCGCCGAGTCTACTATGAACTCGCCGAGTTCCCGGACTCACACTTCTCTAACTCGCGACTCGACCCACCGAGTCAGGACGTGGACTCGCCGAGTCCCTCTACTTCCAGATCCTTGTTCTAACTCACTGAGTCCTCTTCCACTCGCGGATTCAACTCACAATTCCAAAATCGGAGAAATCGGGAGGATTTGCGCTCCGACTCGCCGAGTCCAAGAACAACTCGTCGAGTCATATGCATGTCCTCACTAAACAGTTGATTCTAATCGATTCCAGTGCATCCAATTCATAGATCTGAGCTTCTAAGGCCGATACAACACGTAAAGTTGCCAACTTTACATACATTCATAGAGGTATGAAGCTAAAACACCAAAATAAGCTAGAAATGGGAATCTAGGGTTTGGAACAAGGCCTTGCTTTGCATAAAGGTAGCTACTTTGAGCTCCTGGGGCTCAATGATGTCCATATCTATAGCTCACTACCCTAAAGGTGCTCCAATCTCGAGTTTGGACCTTGAAATGTCCCAAAAATGGCAAAACAAGCATATATGAAGATCTACTAGGAAAATGAACAAGGTAGAGGCTTTATTACGAGATGAAGTAGCAAATGGAAGCTAGCTTCTGGATCTCCTTCTTCTCCTTTGCACATTCACTCCTTCCTTCTCTTCTACACTTCCAAGAATACACCAAAACACTCAAAATCAAGAAGGAATCACTCAAACTCACCAATGGAGGCTAGGGTTTTGAGGGGGAACGCTTTAAGGGTGCTGGAGGCTGGGATGGGGGCTATAAGGACGTTTAAATAGGGTACAAACCCTAAGGATTAGGGTTTCCTCCAGACTGGCCTACTCGTCGAGTCCAGGCGCGGACTCGCCGAGTAGATCACTTAAAACCCGCGTCCAACCTGGCATCTACTCGACGAGTTAGGACTACTACTCGTCGAGTAGCTCTTTATAAAAGACTTTAATAAATTGATACGTACCAGGAACGGGGCGTTACATCACTCCTTCACTAGATCTTCACAATCACTTCAAGTATGGAAACCACTATTAGAACTCACTTCAAAGGGGTATGGAGGCTACAATTTAGGGTTTGATGGCTGTCATATTGAATGATTCCCGGATTTAGGGTTTAGTGGTGATTAAATATGAGTTAACTTTCATTTTAGGCCCTTAAAGTGTGAGAAAATGATCCCATGACCCCTCTATATGATGAAGTATCATTTTCCTGCAAATTTGTCACCTAGAAGTTCATTTTAACCCAACATAAATGTAACTTAAGGAAAATACATAATAGAACTAACCCTAATGATGAAATGGCAAAGTTCGGATCATTACATTTTAAGTTGGAAGGAATTAGCCAAAGCCTGTCACCACGACATAGTGGGAAATCCACCACAATGCGGTGGATATGCAACCCAACCCATAAAATTTAGGGGTTTCCCTATATTTAAAGGATTGGTTCCGTCTTTTAGGTCATTTTTCAGCCTCCAACACCTCTAGAGCTCCTTAGGAGTAAACCCTGGCCTCCCTTTCACAACTTTGAGCCTTAACCCTCTTCTCTCATCCATTTTGTGGGATTTTGGTGATTTTAGAATGAAGTTTCTTGCAATATTGAGTTTTAGAGCTTTGCATCAGAAGATCTCAACTTTCATCTACCTTCTAGACCTTGGGTATGATGCAAGTTTCCATCTTTATGCTTATAAGTTGATAGATCTAGATTCTAAGCTTGTTTTTTTGGTACATTGGATGAAGTTGTGTTGTTGGATGTGATACAACTTGCAAGTTTATCATTCCACCTTGTCCTAGAAATATTTTGGTCCATGGATATGGTCTTTCATGGTCTTTAGGTACCTTGCTTAGAGTTAGGATCTTATTTTGGTTACTTTTGACCTAGATTGGTGTGAGACATGCATTGGACATGCATGTCCACAAAGTTATAATTTTTATGAGCCATGAGAGTGCATTAAGGTCTTCTGGAAAGTTTGAGACTTGAACTTGTCAAATTAAGCACCTAATAGATTAAGTGGTTCATCCGCGAGACCACGATGCGATATAGGCCTAGCCGCGACGCGGTGGTGAGGAAGCCATCACGATCTGGTGTCAGGACCACGACGCGGTCGAGCGCTTGGACACAACGCGATGATTGGTCCAGGTTGACCGTTGACTTTTTGGTCAGTTTGACTTTTGGTAGAATTGAGTATTTGACTAAGGATCGGTCTCTGTTTGGCATTAGGTAGCTTGTGTTAGTTGTTCTATTACTGAGGTTGCTGTTGAGCTTCTGTTGTTTAGCTCTAGTGAGTTTCCTCACTATACTATATATTGCAATATGTGTCCTAGGGTGCTAGGATGTGGTTAGACTGTTGAGTATTGTTAGGTAAGTAATCTTGTAGGGCGTTACATATAATGATGATTTTTCTCTTATATGTATTATGCATATGCCGACATATTTGTGAAGGGTTGAGGCATCCAACTTTATGCAGATGGCGAATAGTAAGGGTGGTACACCTTTAGGCTGAGGGCCAGAAAGGGGGCGAGTTGACGACAAGATCAACATTAAGTGTTGTTAGTCAAGAAATTTACAAAGGCCGGTTGATGGCAAGATCAAGTAGAATTGTAACAGCCCAAAATTTAGAACCAAAAATTTCGTTTTTAAATAAGTATTTATAAAACAGTAGTCTGAAATCATTGATAGTGGCAACCCATATCATAATCAGAACCAGTATGTCAAATAACCCAAAACATGTCATAAAAGAGTAATATCAGAGTACAACTCCCGAAGATTTCATATGCGAAAAATCATAGTGTGATGTGATGCGATCATGCCGGCTCCTTTCCTTTCGAAGAAGAAGGACATGAAACGAAAACTGAAAACCGTAAGCACGAAGCTTAGTGAGTTCCCCCATCATACCACATAACAACATACTGCCAGGCATATTTGGGTTCCCGACGTACCCTATCAGGCATATCTGGGTGCCCGACCTACCCTGTCAAGCATATCTGGGTGCTCGACCTACCCTGTCAGGCATATCTGAGTGCCCAACCTACCCTCCGATGTATTTCAACCGGTTACGGGGTCTATTTCGCCCCTACCATTACCACATAATAACATAGCATAAACATACTGTCAGGAATATCTGGGTGCCCATCCTACCCTGTCAGGCATATATGGGTGCCCAACCTACCCTGCCAAGCATATCTGGGTGCTCGACCTACCCTCCGGTTTATCTCAACCGATTACAAGGTGTATTTCACCCCTACCACAACCACATAATAACATAGAATGTAAGCACATAATCTCATCAGATAGTGGTATACCAGACAATTATCACGCATACAATTATCTCTACTAAAAACAACTACTAATGGGCCGGCATTGGTGCCTTCGACCCACTCATACCGGGAAGGTAACTCACCTGAATGCTGAATCTCACGATAAGAAATCTCTAACGGTTGATCCGGCGAATCCCTAAGCTATTAGTACAAAATAATACTCAGTCAAACCCCAATAATCCTTCTTAGGGTAAAATGACCATTTTACCCCTGATCTAATTTGGTCCATGCCTAAAGCCCAAAACCATAACATGAAAGGCCCAATACTAGGTAGACTTCCCAAGCCCACTAATGGCCCACCATTGGCCCAATTTTCTAAATTGGCCCAAACTCCTCTAATGGGCCTTACCCTAGACCCAAAATAAGACATAGTCCAATAAAGCCCAAAATGATGATCCACTAAGGCCCATAGTAGTAAAGTCCAAGAAAATGGCCCAAGGAAGCCCACTGTCGGATCGAACATAGGGCGTTCCCTTGTGGAATGTTGGGCATTCCTCATCAGCTCAGATCGCGGGTTCTGGCCGAAACGCATGGCGTTCCCGGACCTTACGCAGCGCGTTCACGTCCAGAGTTCAAAAACGCCATTAAGCACTTAATGCTTAAGCCATACCACCCAAAATGTAGATCTAAGCCTTTTAGGACCTCTAGAACTATAAAGTCACGAACTTGGTGACTTTACATGCCCCCAAAAGCTCAAACTCCAAAAATGGCATTCTACTTCCATGAAATGACCTTATCTCATGCATTAACACATCAAGACCTTCAAGATGGCAACTTTATGTCTTAGGAAGTCAAATAGCACCAAGGGTGGCAACCCTAATCCTATGAAATGGATTTGAACAATAAAGCTTCATTCTTGGAACCAAAAAGGTTCATAAAACCCAACACAAGAGATCTAAGCAAATAAACACCAAGTTTAGAGCTTTATACCTTATATGAGTGCCAAATGTTGATAAGGTTCTAGATCTATAAGCCTTTGCTCCTTTGATGATGCTTCAAGAATGGCCACCTTCCTTCAAAACACCAAGATACACTCCAAAATGGTCTTCTAGTCTCAAAACACACAAACAAGGGATTAGGGTTTCGTGGGATCTGCTTAAGGGTGAGAGGGTGGCTGGACTTTAGGGCATAATGTAATTTTTATAGGGGTTAACCATTAAATTTTAGGGTTTTCACTTTGCACGTGAACGCAGTGCGTTCCCCATGGGAACGCCCCGCGTTCGGGGCCCGCCTCCAAAAATTAAAAATAGGCAGAAACGGTCCCTCCTTCCCTCAGCCTTGAAATCATAAGGCCCAAAAGTAATAATTCAACATATAATTAAGGGACCAAAATATAAATAATACCTGGACTGAGTGTTACAATTCTCCTCCACTTGAATCAGACTTCATCCTCGAAATCCGTCACCTCGAACAACTCGGGGTAATGCTCCCTCATTTCCTCCTCGGGCTCCCATGTCCATTCCGAACCCTTTCGGTGCTGCCACTGTACCTTAACCAGTCCCACGACCTTGTTCCTCAAAGTCTTCTCCTTTCGATCGAGAATCGCTATCGGTCTATCAATAAAATTCAGGCAGTCATCCACCTGAATATCCTCCAAAGGCACGACCGCGAAATCATCTACCAAACATTTCTGCAACTGGGATACATGAAATGTGTTATGAATCTGACTGAGCTCGGCCGGAAGATCAAGACGATAAGCTATACGGCCCACCCGAGTCAAAACCCTAAAAGGATCGATTTACCTGGGGCCCAACTTTCCCCTCTTCCTGACCCAGATGACACCTTTCCAGGGTGACACCTTCAGGAGAACCATGTCTCCCACTTGAAACTCCAAGTCTGACCGACGCTTGTCATCATAACTTTTCTGTCGACTCTGAGCAGTGTGGAGCCTGCTCCGAACTTGCTGGATCATCTCAGTGGTCTTGAGTACCACCTCAGTGCTCCCCATGACTCTCTGAACGACCTCGCCCCAACATATTGGGGTCCTACATTTCCTCCCGTAGAGTATCTCGAAGGGAGGTCGGTCTATGCTGGTGTGATAACTGTTGTTATACGATAATTCCGCTAACAGAAGATACGTATCCCAACTCCCACCGAAATCCAATACACATTCGCGTAGTATATCCTCCAGTGTCTAAATCGTCCTCTCACTCTGCCCATCCGTCTGAGGGTGAAAATATGTACTGAAGTGAAGACGAGTGCTCATCTCGTCATGAAACCGCTTCCAGAATATGGAAGTGAAGCGAACATCTCGGTCTGACACAACCGAAACCGGCACTCCATGACGTGCCACCACCTCACGTACATAGATCTCGGCTAGCTTCTCAGCCGATATACTCTCCTGGATCAGGATGAAATGTGCACTCTTGGTCAGCCGATTCATGATGACCCAAATCGAATCCACTCCACGTGCAGTCCTGGGAAGCTTTGTGATGAAATCCATGGTGATGTATTCCCATTTCTACACGGTAATCTCCAACGGTTGCATCTTGCCGTGAGGTCGCTGGTGCTCGGTCTTGACTTTCCTATAAGTTAAGTATCGCTCCACATACCAAGCTATGTCCCGCTTCATGCAGGGCTACCAATAATCAGGGCGAAGATCCCGATACATCTTCGTCGCCGCGGGATGAATGGAGAATCTTGACTTGTAAGCCTCCTCCATCAGAACCTGGCGTACACCGTCCCAGTAAGGAACCCAGACCCTCCGATGCAGGGTTAGCAACCCACGACTGTCATAATCAAATGAAGCCACCTGACCTATGATCCGCTCACACTTCCGACGCTCCTCTTTCATACCGTCGACCTGAGCCTCCCGAATCCATTCTAACAATGTAGTAATCACTGTCATCCTTAGGCATACATCCTGAATCAGAGCCGCGACCGCCTTGCGGCTGAGTGCATCGGCCACCACATTGGCCTTTCCCGGGTGGTAGAGGATCTTACAATCGTAATCCTTCACCACATCCAACCAACGTCGCTGCCTCATGTTCAGATTTGGCTAATTCATCAGGTACCTCAGGCTCTCGTGGTCTGTTTAAATGGTACAACGAACCTCATAGAGGTAGTGCCGCCAAATATTGACGGCAAAAACAGCGACCCCCAACTCCAAATATTACGTCGGGTAGTTCGCTTCATGAGGCTTTAGCAGCCTCGAAGCGTATGCAATCACGTGACCTCGCTGCATCAAAACTGCACCCATACCCATGATCGAAGCATCACAGTAAACCACGAAATCGCTGATGCCCTCTGGCAAGGTCAGAATCGGTGCCTCGCACAACCGCTGTTTGAGAGTCTCGAAAGCTGCCTGCTGATCAGGCCCCCAGCGGAATGTCACCGAATTCTTGCTCAGTCGGGTCAATGGAACAACAATCTTGGAGAAATCCTGGATGAATCTTTGTTAGTAACCTGCCAGGCCAAGAAAACTCTGAATCTCAGATGGAGACCTCGGAACCTCCCTGTAACATCCCGAATCCCAAGTATAATATTTATTTAAGTATATTCATTTTGTCAGGGAAACTCGACGAGTTGGAGGCCCTAACTCATCGAGTAGAGATGGAGATAGCCGTGTGATTTATGGGGCCTACACGACGAGTTGGAGGACCCCAACTCGACGAGTAGGAGTTGAGTGTGAAAACCTTAATTTTTAGGGTTTGCACCCTATTTAAGGAACCTTGAGCCCTTCATTCCGCCTCCCTGGTCCCTTTAGCACCCTAAGAGAGACCCTAAACGAGCTGGTATCATCTGTGTGTGAGAGAGAGAGAGAGAGAGGCTAAAAATGTGGGATTTGGTGCATTCTTTGAAGGAGCTGAAGGAGCAAAAGGCTTGGAACGACAAGGAGCCCTTGGATCCAGTACCCTTTCAGTGTTAGCCTCCATTTGGAGGTAAAAAGCTATGAACTTGACCATTTGTTTGTTAGATCTCTTCTATAGGGAGTTTAGGGTCATTTCCATCTTCTCTTTGAGTCCTTTAGTTGTTTGAGCATGCCTTGAAGATGAGACTTCAGATGTGGACAATATGGGGCCCCTTAGGCTAAAAGATTCAAGCTTTATCAAGCTTTGGCCAACTTTCATCCCTTAAACCCTCTATTGAGCTTTGGGTTGGCAAACTTAGCCCTAGATGCCATGCATGAACGTAAAGCTTGCAGCTTTACGTGGTATTTCAGCCCTGGGAGGCTAGATCTAGAGTATGGTGCTTTAGTTCTGCTTAAAAACGTCTGAATGAGAGAATGGACTGAAGGGGCTCGACGAGTTGGTTAGGGTTTTCCCCAATAGTCTGGACGCGTACGAACTCGGCGAGTTGAGGTTGGATTTTTCCGATAATTCAGAGAAACAAAGGAACTCGACAAGTCGCATAGATGCACTCGACGAGTTGGGTCAACATGGAATGTTGACTCGAGTGTTGACTTCCGTTGACTTTTAGGGTTTGGTCAAGTCATGGATTATGGAGACCATGGAGGGGTAAAATGGTCTTTCACCCTTTCTGAGAGTTAGAAAAGGGGTTAGCTTAACATCTTTAAAGTTGTTGTTATAAAGTGTTAATTAGAGATGATTATGATATGTAGGCGGAGTCTAGACCGATCGTTGAGTACGAGATCTACTTGCTTACGTACGCGGTGAGTCTTCTCACTATACTTACCTGAGTGGTGATACCGGGCGACCGGAGGGTCTTGTATGTTTACACTGAGTTATATGATATCATGCATTTTGTCTTTGTGATTTATGTTGTATATTACTTTGTGCCTTATTGAGTTAGGACCGGAGGGTCCAACACGAGTTGTGAGACCGGAGGGTCTTCACTGAGACACATTGACTGGAGGGTCCTTATTGAGATATAGCCATGAGAGGCTAATTATATGTGTGCGGTATTTTGGAGAATTCACTAAGCTTTGTGCTTATAGTGTTGTGTGAAATGTGTTTCAGGTACTTCTCAGGATTGCGGGAAGGTGCCGGCTTGATTGTACCGACCAGCTAGAGATTATCTTTTGTGGACTCTGGGATATTATCAAACATGTTGTTGTCTTGTGTTTTGAACAACTTATACATTTTGTGTTTTGAGAAATGTGAGATTGTGTTTTATTTGGTTTTAAAAATGAAAAATTTATTTGAAAATTTTAGAGTGTTACACTCCCATCTCATCACAACCTCTATCTTGGCCGGATCGACCAGTATACCGTTCTGGTTGAGAAGGTCCCCCAGAAACTGCACCTCGCGCAACCAAAACTCGAACTTGGAGAACTTTGCGAAAAGTCTCTCCCTCCTCAACGTCTCCAGCACCTCCCTCAAGTTCTCTTCGTGCTGCTCCTGCGTCTTGGAGTAAACCAAGATATCATCGATAAAGACTATCACAGACCGATCCAGCATCGGTCTGCATACACGGTTCATGAGATCCATAAACGTGGCAGGAGCATTGGTGAGCCCACACGGCATCACCACAAACTCGTAATGACCATATCGAGTCTGAAAGGCTGTCTTCTGCACATCTTCGTCCCTGACTCTCATCTGGTGATAACCTGATTGCAAATCAATCTTGGAAAACCAAGATACTCCCTAAAGCTGGTCGAAGAGATCATCGATCCTCGGGAGTGGGTAACGGTTCTTCACCGTTACCTTATTCAACTCCTGGTAGTCTATACACATCCGGTGGGATCCGTCCTTCTTCTTCACAAATAGAATCGGGGTTCCCCATGGTGAACTGCTCGGCCTGATAAATCCTTTGCCTAACAGTTCCTGTAGCTGTGTAGAAAACTCCTGCGTCTCAGGAGGAGCCAACCGATACGATGCCTTGGCTATCGGAGCTGCACCCGAAACTAGGTCAATCCTGAACTCCACCTGTCTCTCCGGAGGTACCCCAGGCAAGTCCTCCGGGAACACGTCTAGATACTACCGCACAACTGACACATCATCCATGACCGCCTTACCCTTCTACCGGGTATCCACAACGTAGGCGACATAACTTGTACATCCCTGATGAAGGTAGCGTTTGGCTCTCACTATAGAACACATGATCGGTCCACGCTACGATCTCTCACCCTGAATCAACAGCTCTCCCCCACTTGGGGTCCTAACCCGAACCAACTGCTGCTCACAGTTGATCACCGCCCCATTGAAGCTCAACCAATCCATACCTATGATAACCTTGTTCCCACGTAAAGGAATGGGAACCAAATCCACAAGATAACACTCGTCGGACATCCTCAGAACACAATCCCTATAAACCTCCAAAGCCCGTACGGATCGGTCGTCCGCAATGTCGACCTTTAAAGGACAATCCAACTGCTCGTAGACTCGGAAAACCTCTTGTTGAGTGCAAGAGATACGAACGATCGGGTAGCCCCCGAGTCGAATAAGACCAACACTGGGATACCGTTCACATGGAACGATCCTAAAACAGAATACATGAAACATAAATATCAAAACTGACATAAAATAAAAGTTAAGGAGAAGAAACATACCCGTCACCACATCTGGTGCGACATGCGCCTCCTCGGCTCCTCACCACATGAGCATCTGACTTGCCCTGGCGACCATCTATAATCCACAGGGTCACTGGAGATGGCGCCGCCACCGGCGCTCCTGATACCAATCTCAGGCAGTGGGCCTATTTAATGGCCCCGCTGATTGCACTGGAAGCAAATCAGGTCTGATGTCTGAATGGTGTGGGTAGGGGCAGTACAATCCTTGCTAAAGTGCCCAGTCTTGTCGCACTTGTAGTAGTCCGATCCCCCAGCTCTGCAAACTCCCTCGTGTGTCTTGCCGCATTTCCCACAGCGACTTTGGCCCTGATGGCCCTTCGACCTCGAGTCGAATGCCTTGGGTTTCTTCGCCGAAACCTCATTCGTCTGCCCAGTCTTTGCCTTCCTCTTCCTAATGTGCTCTATATCAATTTCCCTCTCTCATGCCCTGGCTATCATATCATCCAAAGTCGGGCACGCCGAATAACTGACATATTTCCGAATGTCAGCTCTCAACATATCATGGTACCGGGTTTTCTTCATCTCCTCATCTCCTGCGTATTGGGGCACCAACAAGGCCCTCTCCCTGAACTTGGCGGTAATCTCCGCCACCGTCTCAGTAGTCTGTCTCATGTCCAAAAACTCCTTGTCTAGCCGCTGAACCTCCACAGCTGGCGTAAACTCCGCCCGAAACCTGGATACAAAATCCGACCAGGTCATGACCTCAATGGCTGGGGCTCCCAAATTATCATCGACTGCTTCCCGCCAGTCTCTAGCTCGCTCCCTCAAACACCCAGCCGTAAACCTAACCTTCGACCCCTCAGGGCAGAAGGTCGTCACCTGTGCAGACTCGATGTCCGCAATCCATCGTCTAGCTATAATGGGGTCCTTCATCCCATTGAAGTCTGGTACTCCGCATCCACTGAAATCCTTGAAGGAGAGCGTACGAGTCCCAGACTGGCCATATGCCATGTCACTCCTGAATGCCCTAAGGTGATCCTCTATCAGCTCAATGATACCCTCCTTAATCGACCCGAAAATCACCGGGGTCGCCTCAAGGATGCATCTCGTTATCTCGGATGCAATGAACTCGCGCAATCCATCATCAGTCGGTTCGGAACCCGTACCCGAACCAGACCCATATCCTAAGCCCCTTCTCCATGTCGTGTCACCACCATTCTGAAACAAACCACACATACATTAGGATCATACATAATCATCGAGAGGTCTCATACTCACTACAAGTTCCCTGGTTTTATCTTGGTCCTCCTTGACTCGAGTACGGATCCTCTGCTTTCAGTAGTACGGGCCCATACTACCTTCCACATCTATCCGTACTTTCCTCAAGGATTCCCTTGACTTCACTAAGTCCCTTTCACTACTACTATTCTCCATACAAATCTCATCCTAGGCTTACCCTAGGGTAATCTCCGACCCACTTTTTGCCATCTGGTGCGTAAGAAGTCCCCGCTACCTCTCCCAAACTATCTCTCGAATACCATTACATATTACTAAGACCAGATAATTCTTCGAATGAGAGGTCCTTCCCTACAACGGTTGGACTAAGACAAGAGCTGCGATAGGGCTAAACCTAACCTTCTGAAATTATTTAGTCCTCATAATATGTAACTTAGTGTATTCGTTTACTAGTTAGTTAAAGGTAACTAGAACTCCTAAAAGCACAAAGCAAGCAACATTCGAGCATTGAGTAACCAAAACCAAGCATATCCTAATTAGGCCATCATATCACTGACTAATCAGTACTAGCATGCAGTTCAATAAGCACATACAGTGGGTATAAAAGGCATCATTCCTAGATCCGTATCCCTAATCTAGCATGTAGTTCTCATAAACATATCATATATCATAATAAACATGTGTGGTATCTTGGGAAAACTTACTTGAGCTCGGCCGATTGCACGCATCACACTCCTTGTTCTTTATCTAAAAACCCTTAATTTTAATTTTAGAAAGATCATTTTTCTTGCAAAAACCTCTCAAACCCTCGATTTGAGTTCAGACACCCCCGAAAGTGTGTTCGAATCCCTAAAACCAAGGCTCTGATACCAACTTGTAACAACCCAAAATTTAAAACCAAAAATTTCGTTTTTAAAAAAGTATTTATAAAACAGTAGTCTGAAATCATTGATGGTGCCAAACCATGTCATAATCAAAACCAGTATGTCAAATAACCCAAAACATGTCATAAAAGAGTAATATCAGAGTACAACTCCCAGAGATCTCATATGCGGAACAATCATAGTGTGATGCGTTGCGATCATGCCGACTCCTTTCCTTTCGAAGAAGAAGTACCTGAAACCAAAACTGAAAACCATAAGCACGAAGTTTAGTGATTTCCCTATCATACCACATAACAACATACTGCCAGGCATATCTGGGTGCCCGGCCTACCCTGCCAGGTATATCTGGGTGCCCGACCTACCCTGTCAAGCATATCTGGGTGCTTGACCTACCCTGTCAGGCATATCTGGGTGCCCGACCTACCCTCCGGTGTATTTCAACAGGTTACGGGGTCTATTTCTCCCCTACCATTACCACATAATAACATAGCAAAAACATACTGTCAGACATATCTGGGTGCCCAACCTACCCTGTAGGCATATCTGGGTGCCCAACCTACCCTGCCATGCATATGTGAGTGCTCGACCTACCCTCCGGTTTATCTCAACCGGTTACGGGGTCTATTTCACCCCTACCACTACCACATAATAACATAGCATATAAGCACATAAATCTCATCAGATAGTGGCATACCAGACAATTATCTCTACTACAAACAACTACTAATGGGTTGGCATTGGTGCCTTCGACCCACTCATACCGGGAAGGTAACTCACCTGAATGCTGAATCTCACGATAAGAAATCTCCAACAACTACTCCGGCGACTCCCCGAGCTATTAGTACAAAATAATACTTAGTCAAAACCCAATAATTCTTCTTAGGGTAAAATGACCATTTTACCCCTGATCTAATTTGATCCATGCCTAAAGCCCAAAATCATAACATGAAAGGCCCAATACTAGGCAGACTTCCCAAGCCTACTAATGGCCCACCATTGGCCCAATTTTCTAAATTGGGCCTAACTCCTCTAATGGGCCTTACCCTAGACCCAAAATAAGACATAGTCCAATAAAGCCTAAAAGAATGATCCACTAAGGCCCATAGTAGTAAAGTCCAAGAAAATGGCCCAAGGAAGCCCACTGCTGGATCGAACGCAGGGCGTTCCCTTGTGGAACGTTGGGCGTTCCTCATAAGTTCAGATCGCGGGTTCTGGCCGGAACGCAGGGCGTTCCCGGACCTTACGCAGCGCGTTCGCGTCTAAAGTTCAAAAACGCCATTAAGCACTTAATGCTTAAGCCATACCACCCAAAACGTAGATCCAAGCCTTTTAGGACCTCTAGAACTATAAAGTCATGAACTTGGTGACTTTGCATCCCCCCAAAAGCTCTAAACTCCAAAAATGGCATTCTACTTCCATGAAAATAGCCTTATCTCATGCATGAACACATCAAGACCTTCAAGATGGCAACTTTCTGTCTTAGGGACTCAAATAGCACCAAGGGCGGCAACCCTAAGCCTAGGAAACATATTTGAACCATAAAGCTTCCTTCTTGGGACCAAAAATGTTCATAAAACCCAACACAAGATATCTAAGCAAATAAACACCAAGTTCAGAGCTTTATACCTTATATGAGTGGCAAATGTTGATAAGGTTCTGGATCTATAAGCCTTTGCTCCTTTGATGATGCTTCAACAGTGGCCACCTTTCTTCAAAACACCAAGATGCACTCCAAAATGGTCTTCTAGGCTCAAAACACACAAACAAGGGATTAGGGTTTCGTGGGAACTGCTTAAGGGTGAGAGGGTGGCTAGACTTTAGGGCATAATGTTATTTATATAGGGGTTAACCCTTAAATTTTAGGGTTTGCACTTTGCACGTGAACGCAACGCGTTCCCCAGGGGAACGCCCCGCGTTCGGGCTCCGCATCCAAAAATCCAAAATAGGCAGAAATGGTCCCTCCTTCCCTCAATCTTGAAATCATAAGGTCCAAAAGTAATAATTCAACATATAAGGGACCAAAATATAAATAATACCTGGACTGAGCGTTAGAAGAATATTGTGAGCCTAGGCATCTGTTGGGTTGGTTCAGACCCTGATGCATGTATGCTTATGTGTATATTGTCATATGTGGTATTTTGAGGAACTCACTAAGCTTTGACTTACAGTTGTGGATTAAAGTATTTCAGGTACTTCAGATGATCGTGAGAAGGTGAAGGCTTGATTGTACACTCATCAACATTTTTTGTAATTCCGCATTTGTTATGATACTCTAAATATTGGATGGTTGTATTTTTAAACATGTGATATTTCTTTGACTTGTGTTTTAGAAAAATGGTGATTTTATCTCAATAAAAAATGAAAAATTTTGAATATTAAATTTATATTAATTATTAACATTGAGTCCTCGCATGTTTAATTTGAATTAATAAAACACTTAAATTTAAATGGTTTAAATTCACTTATATATATATATATATATATATATATATATATATATATATATATATATATATATATATATATATGTGTGTGTGTGTGTATGTGTGTGTATTTGTTAGAAGAGTATCTCTCTCTCTCTCTCTCTCTATATATATATATATATATATATATATATATATATATATATATATATACACACACACACACACACACACACACACACACTAGCCGTCTCCTGCGCTATGCGACGTGCGACGAATACTTTGTTTTACATATAAACTCATAAGGGTGCCACATTTTGTCGGTTACTTTACATATCCTAACATTATTTTCTATCGAGGTTAAAGAAAGAAGGTACATTGTTGTTTCATGCATTTTAGCCCTTATAAAATACATATTCAGTTCATTCCAAATCTTACCAAATAAACACATATGATGGATTTCAAATTATTCAAACTCTAAATCCTACAGTTTCCAAAACCTTTTTTATAGAATCCAAAGCCAACAATGCAAACACACCTACCAGAGACTATTTGCCTCTTGGTTCACCAATTCAACCGGGATCGAACCGGTGCTTTACTGTTAGCTTATATGTAAAACTTGAGCTACCAATCAGGAGTCGCAATCAAGCCACCAGATAAATCTGATTAATCCATATAAAAATAATTGCTTGATGAACTATTTTAAATATGCTTGTACAGCGCAACCATGAGTGAAAACTGTGAAAAATTGTCACTATGGAACTCGCAGTCCTCTTTCCACCACGTTGTCCTTCAAGTTTTGTCCCATCTTTTACCAGATTCACATTAGTAAGAGCATAAACTGCATTTACTTTAAAAGAATATCAAATTCCCTGCAACAAAAGGTTTTAATGCGAAAATGAACATGAAGATAAAAGGATTTGAGTAAGAAATGGAAGCATGTAATATTACTAGGTTGAAAGGGTGTTTGATGAATGTAAAATTACCATAGTGGAAACATATATGAATGTTTTAATGATTATAATCCTATTTAATGTAGTTATTAACCAAAAAAGGGAAAATTAAATCTGCAAGAAATAAAACTTATTTTGTTTTTCAATTTTTTTGAAATAAGATGATTGTTGTTTTAAAAAATCCAGAATTTAGGATTTTCTTAAAATCAAATGTTTTTGGCCATTTATACTTTCCAATGTATCATTAATAAATAACATCTACATCCTACATTTCAATAACATCCTAATTTCACTCTTTTATAAAAAAAAAGGGAGCTAGGTCTGGACAAAGACACAAAGATAACAATAATTAAGGTGATTTAACTCATCAAATGTTAGAAATCGGGGTTGTCCATAATAAAGGTAGTGATTATTGTTGTTAAATAAATGAACTTATGATCAAAATAAGTAAAACGAAAACCAGATATGCAAGCATCCAAATTAAGGCAAGTAAGAAACCATTGAAGGCCTTCAAGAAAAACTTACATAACATCTCGATACTTGGTTCAATTAGAAGATGAACTCATGAGAGAATGATAAGGTAAATTTGATGATAAGTAGAGGGAGATCCCGCCTATTCACACCTGTGGCGGTTTACCAAGATGTAGATATATGAGAGGAAGACCAAGGAAGAGATTATGATAGAAATTTACCTGGACAGAGAGAGACAATTTGGGTGCAAAATAGATTTCCCCAAAACCGATTAATTCATAATTACAAACATTTAAAAGAGTCAAAACTTACTTTTCCTAATTTTAAACTCCTTCTGAAACCAAGCGATTATAAAAATTCATGAATAAAACCCATAGAAATTGTTTCAATAAAATCATAGTTCTTACCTTGATCAATTAAGAGGAAGAGGGGTGCATGAATAACATGCCAAATAAAAACCTAAAATAAACATCCAACATAGAACGCGAAGATAGGAAACCCACCACCGCAGCAGGACCATCAACAAAAAGAGAACACCATCGCGAGCCATATCGAACACATTCACTCGAGCCACTACATAGCCACCTATCATAGAAAGGAGAATCAGTGGTGATGGTGGTGTCGGGGGTTGGAGGCTGTAAAGGTTTTCACTCTTTAGGCCGAATTTTAAGGCCAATCTCCAAGGTGGGTGGCTGATGGAGGAGATGATGTCAGATGTTCTTAGCGAGAAGATGTATGGAGGGGAAGGAAGCATGGATTGCTGCGATGTTTCACAAAAGCAAGAAGTAAGAACTCAACATATTCTATTTTTTAGAGAGTGCGTGTGAGTTTTTTTGGGGATGGCGTACGAGGCAAAGAGAAAGGTGTGACATCCCCAAATTCACGGTCATTTCAAAATTTTTATTTATGCTTATTTGAAAATCAGAGTATTCATTTTTAAAGAATAATGTTGCAGAATTTGTTCCCAGAAAAACATGATAAATACACTATCAAAGCATTCCCGAAGAAATATATTTTATTCATTTTAAAACATTGGGATGTCATCGTCAATACAAAAACATAAGCATAAACATACCTTACATTCATTTACACTAGTGATTTACATTTCCTTTAATCTCTCAGTGCAATGTGTCTTCGTATCGATACCTGTGATACAAATAGACTGAGTGGGTCAGGTTGGGAAACCTGGTGAGTACATAGGGATTTCAATCCCACAATGTTATATCATCTATATATGTTTTAGAACATCACAACATATACAAATTCACCTCATATAAGCAATTTACCCCACCCCGTCGACCCTCACAACGACACCGTCTATACTCTCAGATCTAAAATTTACCTCTTTACCTAATCCATACTCCCGGATCTAAAATTTACCTCTTTAACTAATTCCTAATCCCGGATCTAAAATTTAACTCTTTACCTAATCCATACTCTCGGATCGGGTATGTCTGATCTATACTCCTGGATCAATAACTATGCCCATTCCATACTCTCTGACTAGGGACAATTGACTAAGTCTAATTCCTGCTCTCAGATCAATGACAAATTTTAAAGTTCTACCCTCTGTGTATATCTCACTCGTACTCATAAGGAGATACTACCCAATATTCCTCTTAATTAACTTAGGTTTACTCTGTATCATCATATAATTATTAGATATGCTCTTAACACGTATTTCAGGCAATATCAAATATTTCACACACAAATATATATATTTAATACTTTAATCAATACTTGTATTAAACTCGTGTTCATCAAAGGGACTATGCACCCACCTTAGTAGCATGATTTGATAGAATTTAACTAGAAACACTCAGCGGTTTGTGATCGTCGGGCTCGGGACAATGAACGCCTTCAACAAACGCGAGAGAGAGAGAGAGATAGAAAAGAATTTGGTGTAAGAATTGTTAGTGTCGAGCTTGCTATTTATAGGCTGTTTTGGGCTCTCTCACGTCTTGAGGCCTGGATGCATCACCTCGTAGACTTTCCATTTGCGTTTCTATCGTTGAAAGGTGTCCGGATGACTTCTCACGTCGTGAAAATACATGCTCACGTCGTGAGCCCTAAACTTATCACTCCATAGACTTTCCATCTGCATTCTAGCCTTGAAAAGTGTCCATTTGACTCCTCATGTCGTGAGAATACATGCTCACGTTGTGAGCCCTGGCAGATTAGGGTTTCTGCCACGTGTCATGCTCTCAGACAACTACATCTTCGGAAGATCATAACTTTTGCATACGAGCTCCATTTGTTATGTTCTTTATATCCATGCGTAGGTGGAGACGTACTCTACAACCTTCGTTTAGATCAATAAGGCTAAAAAGCACATTATCGTAAAATCACTTTTTACGATTCCCGGTGTCATGTCGGTTTTGTCGCGAAACTTCGATAGGTCATAACTTCTTCGTTATAACTCAGATTTCGGCGTTCTTTATATGTACGGAACCCTTGTGACATATAATACAACTTAGTTAAGATTATTTATTCTAAATAATCCTCTATCAAAAAGTCATTTTTGACGCTTATCGTTTCTAAATTGACTAGCCCGAATTTGCGGGCGTTAAAAAAAGTTTTCACTATTCAGGTTGAATTTTAGGGTTGGTCTCCAAGGTGGGTGGCTGATGGAGGAGATGATGACAGATGTTATTAGTGAGAAGATGGATGGAAGGGAAGGAAGCATGGCTTGCTGGGATGTTTTACAAAAGCAAGAAGCAAGAACTCAACATGTTCTATTTTTTAGAGAGTGTGTGTGAGGTTTTTTGGGGATGGTGTACTGGGCAAAGAGAATAGGTGGTACATATAACAAATAAGGGAACGCAGGCCATAATCGAGGGATATCAGCCGAGATATCAAGATTCAACATTGACTCCATTGGGGATTAAAATGGCTATGTCAAAAGAGATAAGAGCTAGAGACCTATTCAACAAATTCCTAATTTGGTGATAAGAGTTATCTCACGATTCAACTTGTTGATCGGATAATGCATTGTTTATTGTACATTCAACTTAAAGCTTTGGACGTCTTAAATCTATTTATAGAAATAATAAGGTTTTTATAATAATATAGTAAGATATATATACAACATTACATCCTAGGATGTTTAATAAAACATTGTTAGTCTTACCGCAACTAGGCCCACCCACTCTAATGATATAAGAAAGGTTTAAGGATGTTTCTTTGATTCCCAATGAGGTTGGTTTCAAAAGCTCATTTCCTACTACCTGCACAGTCTCTTTGCATTTTGATTGTAGTTACCGAAAGGTTTTGATAGCATAATGTTCAAGTTAAAAGTAATAACTTAAAGTATTAAAACAAAATCCTATTTTATAAGTAAAAATGTAAATCATATGCTACCCATGAATAACACACATTTTCTTTATAATCTGTTGATGGAACGTGTGCGGTTTGAAACGACACATTAATTTGAGAGTATAGTTGAAAATGATGTGGCACTCGTAAATCTCAAGCATAACTTGAGACGGGAATCACACAGTTTTTGCATGGTTGATTCACCATCTAATCTATGATCCACGTCATCCCTATCATAAACCAAGATGAGAAAAATCAATATTAACATGCCATTGACCCTAGGTAATGAATCTCAAGGATACAGGATTTTCATAGTGACTGGAATTGGTAAATAGTATTTCCTGCCTAAATAACTTCACGGTGTGACTATGCCATCCCTCTTCGCATCCTAAAGTGAAATATAGATCCTAACCTTGGTAAATAATTTTTGTTTTGGCCAAATTATTTTTAAGGATTAATTATATCAAACTAATTAAGACCTTTTTTCTTCTATAGATAACTGGTCCTAACAACAAAAACAACAACCCTCCTCCTCTTCATCCTCCACCACCACCTCACTCAAATTTATTGTTCCTATCAGTACTGTTAAAGGAAAAAATCAATGAAACCAATTATCTCGATTGGATCCGAACATTGAGGATCACCCTAAGGTACGGGAACAAGGAGTATGTTCTCGATGAAGATGTCCCCGAACTTAATGATGACCAAACAACTGCTTATGATAAGTACTACGATGAGTCAATTAAGGTTGTTTGGCCTTATGTTAGCGACCATGTCCTATGAGCTCCAAAAGGGCATTGAGAATATTAGGGCATATTACATATCTACCAGCTCAAGGAAATGTACTTCGAGAGGATTCTGGGGATATAAAGAACGTCGAAAACGGAGCTCGTATGCGAAAATTATGGCAGTACGAAGATTTGCGAGAAAACACATGCACTGATGACGTGGCATCACTAGAGTGTGCCATGTGGTGAGAGACCATGCTAGAGATAGAATAGTGGTGAGACACCATACCAGAGATAATGGTGAAAGATCATGCCCAACTAAGAGCAGTCATGTCGCAAAGGATTGATGACAACTACAGACTCTTCTAGACAGTCCAGTGGAACACTAGCAGACTCGTAATCTGTAGGTGTTAATGAATCATACTATCCGGGAGTATGGATTGTGTGTTCATTCGAGTACTCTATCCCCTTCATGGTTTCCTTACTGACATGTATCACTAAGGAATCCCCAATACAATGTTGTTTACTCGTTGTTACAGAGATCCTCTAGGATAGGTCCCTTGATATTATCATTTTAGGATCGAAGAGTGAGAATAATGGGAATGGGTAATCGGGATTAATCTGTTTGGTGTGTTATATATACTTAAAACAATAATATTGTGGGTTGGAAACCCTATGTGCTCACCAGGCTCCCAAGCCCGACTCACTCAGTTTCTTTGTATCACAGATAACGGTACGAAGTTACAATCCACTGAGAGATTCAACGAGTAGATGCTATTAGTTGTCACACCCCCAAACCGGAACGGCGGAAACGTTCGGGGGCGGAGGACGTCATGTACAGTATCACAACAATTGCATAATAGTAATCAAAGTACAACAACCATGTATTAATAAAGTATAAGTTTTTACATATGTGTTCAAGTCATTGTATATATGACACCAAAATGTATGACAAAAGTTAAAAGACATGAGTCTATAATGCTCATTCTTCTCAAAAACCCGTGGATGTACCTGTCTATTGATTTCCTGAGAATACAAGTAGTTTTGAAAAGAGTGTCAACAATTAAGTCGGTGAGTTCATAAGCATGTTTGTAATTGAAATCCGTTGTTTGTTCCTTAAAAATGTAAGTATGTTTTTCCCAGAAAATCCTATATTTTCTGTTGTAATATGTTATAATAAAAAAGTAAATAATTATTGCACTCTGAGATAGTAAAGTGTAGTTTTAACTCACATAAAACCATGAAAAGTATGTTCCCTCTAAACTGGAATAATATTTTGTATTTATACTTGTATGGAAACTATGTAATTGTAAATATTTGGATTCACCAGTTGTACTTGTAAAATATTGTATTATAGTTTTATTATTTAATAAACCTACGTGAAGTTGTTTACTTATTCATACACTACTCGCATTGTTCAATACCAAATTGTGAGTTATTATGACCATGCTTGATGACCTAAGATGGCCTGAACACGACGTTCTTCAGGTGTCGAAAACGGTACGACATTTATCACCACAGGCCTGCCGTCCTAGCTGTTGCAAGCAGCTCAGGTGCGGGATTGTCAGTCCCGCATAGATCTATACACAAGTGTAACGCTCTCCCTCCAGGAGACTCTGGTTATAATTTTAGGACTTGGTTGGTAATTAGATAAGTACGTGAAGTGTGTCTCACAAATGCTATATTGACGGTTACGTGTAGAATAATGAAAAGTTACTTTGAAATAAATAAACTATAAGTATATCTCATAAACTATATTTATTATAGTTTATATGTTTGTTTTTCATAATGTATTTTGAATATGTAAAGTAGTGCATATGATCCATAAACTATACTTATTACGGGTTGCTACATTAGTGCAATGAGTTATTGTAAGACCTGTAATGATTACGTTTATACTTATGTTTCTTGTATCAATTATGACATCCAAAAGTTATAATAATCAATGAAAATATTTCTTTGGAGATACTATTATGGCACAAATTCCGCATTTATAAATAAACTTTGTTTTAAAAATAAGCATAAATAAAACGGTCTTTTCCGGCCGAGAAAATTGGGCATAAAGCACATCCCAAAAAAATTAAGAAATCCAAACCCATCATAAAAACCCACTTCGGAATATCAAATCTGAATCACTTCATAATCAATAACAACCCCCCTCAAATTCACATCGGTCTTCAAGATCTAACATAGAAGATCATTCGCTAAAAATAATACCCATACCGAATTCTCCCCCTTTTTATAATCTAAATATGATTATAAAACCTCCAAATAGGAATGAGAATGTGCTCAAATTGGATTTATAAATGTTATACTCCTCCTCGACAATTGAAATGAACTTGAAGCTTTAAATCCGGAAAAATCAATAAATTTGACATTTTTAGTCAAAATTTGAGATTTTGATTTTCGGATTGCCTTGGACTTGAACCGGAATAAATTTTTTCATATTAAAAAAAACACTTTGCAAAAATATCAACTTTGAAATCCCGAGAAATCTCTCCAAACGTTGCAAAGGTTTCTGATTCTGGGTGAAAAATGCCAAGTTGCTGAAAATCAAAGGACCAAATGTGTAACTTTGGTTATCTTCTTCCTCAATTTTTGTTAGGGGTAGAGCGTTCCCCGATCTCTCTTGGCAATAGTTTACCTTTCTAATGTTCTGCCTTGATGAGTGGGAGAGGTAGCCGAATTAGGATATCACTACTGGCACGGACTACGCAGGAAGTTGCGATCCTAAAATGAACTAGAAAAATGAACCGCCCATTACCAATACCAAATTAAAGAAACACAGCAACGCCAACTTCAAATATTGAAACTTCGATAAACCTTCAATTAGAACTCAAGTCTCACCCATCGAAGTCCATTCTTCGACCATTCAATCTTCGACTCGAACACGATTCTCCACTATCGAAGTCTATTTTCCGGCAATGCCGAAACACCATCGAACCATAGTCGAAATGCCACTGAACCACCATCGAAGAGTCATCGAACCTTTGACGTCCTTCGACTCCACTTCGATCCTTCCCGATTTCGATACATAAAATCTTGTTAACGTATATTCACTTCAAACCCAGCTGAGGTATCGAACCATGTTAAATAACATCAATTTTGACCTTTTGAATACGATATACACCTAATGATACTTCGACCACCAACATTGACTTTCTAAACCCATCTGTTCTTCCCGTTCTCGTTACAATATCGAAAGTAACAACATTTTGCTTCAAGCTACATATGCACAGGAACATTAATTTTGACTATTAATCTATAGTTATTGACTGTTCATCTATAATTATTGACTATTCAAGCTACATGTACACAAGAACATTTTGCTTTAAGTTACAGTTAGACATCACATCGTATAGTTCATGTCCAAGTGGGAAACTGTTGGAAAGAATGTCCAAGGTCATAGTTGTAGGTAATATTTCTAATAATAACTGGGTCTTTTGGGTTGCCCTTAAGACCCAATTGAGCAATTAAAAGACAAAAAGGATTTAAGAAAAATTAGTTTATTAATTTGTCATGGTATGATAAATTAATTAGAAACTATTTTGGAATTAATTGAAAATTAATTAATTAAAGGGACTAAATGTTTATTAATTAAAAATTTTAAATAAATAGAACATTCCAGAAGACTATGGATAGGGGATGAATTTTAGGATAAACCATATCATGGTTTTCAGTTGATTTGGGATTAAGTAACTCTAAGTCTATAAATAGGGAACTAGGGATCAAACCCTAGATGCTCATTCCTTCCTTGAAAATTTGGCCTCCTCTCTCTTGCCTCTTATTGGACGAAAATAAACCCTTTAGGGTTTATAATTTTCGCTTTTTCATATCCCCTCTCCTAGGGTTTGTCGTTTTCCTCTCTTGGTGATCTTAGGTGTGATACCATTAGATGGATTCTCCTTTGGGTCCTTACATCCAAGCAATGGTGGCAAGAACCGATCTCAATCAAGGAGGTATCTAGCTTCTAAAGAATTATGTTATTCTTATTACTTTTGTAGTTACAATAATATAATGAACTTAGATCCTTATAGGTTACATGAGCACATAAGAATTTTTATATGCTTCCGCTATTTATGAACTTGTGTTAGCATGGCTAAAACTTATCAACCAAATGTTCCAAATGATTTCTAAGCAAAAGTCTTCAAAATCTTTGGTCTCCTGATGGTCTCCTATGGCATGTATACAAGAGAAAATGCTAAAATCTTGAAATAAGGCTAAAAGGGAAAATGCCTAAAAAGTGGTTATATGTGACCCAAGGTCTATGTGGAATTAATGTAATTTCACACTATCTGTGTGAAAGCTAAAGTATGTCGCTCAATTTGGGAATTTTTCAAAAGTAGGTTGCTAAAACTGCATTTTTCCAATCAAATGACCATGTGAAATCAGTGAAAAATCACACGGTCCAACTTTAATCACACAGTCTGTGTCCTACCCTAGTCTGTGTCCTACCCTGGAGTTCCAACCATCTTAATATTTTCTATTTCGTCTGTTTCTCGCTTGAATACTCTGAAATTTTGACTCGATCATCCTTAAAATATTTCAATCCTCAAACCACCTAAAATAACCATAAATATATGGAAAAAAGATTGTTCACCCGAAAAATATACTTTATGACATAATATGAGTGAAAGAAAGGTTTTAAGACTAAAGGATATGCATAAATGGTACAAAAAATATGCAAAAAGGTGCACAAAATGCACCTAACAACGTTCGGCTTTAAAACCACCGGTTACATATCTTAGTCTTCCGGTAGAATCAAATATGAATTTGATTTCAAGCAGGAAAGAAGTGGTTGATAAATTCATGTTGCAAATTGCTAATTGGAATATTAATCTTCTTTCCGTTGGTGACCGTCTCACACTTAGCGAGTCAATACTTGAGAATATGGCAATGTAATTTATGGATCTATTCTATGTCCCTCAAAAAATTATCGACACTTTGAAATCTCTTAGGAATATATTATTTTTTGGGACTGATTTTGATGATAAAATTTTTACTTGGGTTAAATGGAAAAAAATGACAAACAAAGAGGGCGACGATCTCAATGTTGTGATAAAGCTTGGTGGGTTCATGTTATAAAAAACATACACAGTGAGAATAGACATTACATTTCTAATATTCTACTCATCATTCGCACCCCCAGTGGATTCATATCTTGCATTTTGCTAAACGAGTGAACGTCAAAGGTATCAATCTTTACTATTTTTGTGCTCGGAGAGGGGGTGATGGTAAACATGTATTTTTAAGAAGATAATTGGTTGGGAGATACACCTTTGAGAACCCAGTTTTGGAGAATTTTATTTTGCGTCCATACGTTTTAATTTGAAGGTACAAAGCTTGCTTGTTGTACAGAATATGACGCATGCAACGGTGCGAAAGACCCTTCCACTCTTTTCGGCATTAGCGGCGAGTGGAGTGCCACAATCTCGTTCGTTGGGCGATTCAGCAAGCCAAATTGTACTAATGCGATTCATTCGCCTACTATCCTATAGAGTAATTCAACCTTAGTAAGACTAGGGCTAGGAAAACTCATTCTATCTGGCCAGGTAGGTGAAACGTCTAGCTTGGGGGCGCACCAAATCCCTAAAAGACCTTGGTGATTCTCCCATTTCAAAATATGACGATGAAAACCATAATAATTCCGAACTTCACTTAAAGAGTCTTGTATACATGTTGCCTCAACTTTCACTTAAAGTTCACTTAACGAGATCATGATGTTCTTAATGAAAAATTGCAACAACTTGCAGGTGTAGTGCAGAGGTAATAAAGCGATGCTAGATCATGACGTTCTTAATGAAAAATTGCAGCTTTAACGACAGTTGGCACCGCCGGTGTGGCGATAACCATCTGCGACAAGCCGACAACCCCTTCTTGTTAAATCTCCAGCAATAACAAATATAAATCTTTGGAGAAGAAACGAGTGAAGAGGTCACCGACAAAAAAGTAATTTGCGGCGAGCAAATCACGGTAACAAATGCTCATGGGTAAGAAAAAACCGAGTCTATTTGCTGTTTTCTTTATGGAAGGAAATTTCCTGATCCACTTTCCTTGAAAAATCTTCTACGATTTTGTAAAGGGTGCTGATTTTGCCACGGAGCCTTTTTATCTATCCACATAAAAAATAAGATATTGACAATAATACCCTTATTTTAATTTAAAGAGAAAGAAAAATCCCTTGACTTGTTTCCAAATGGCACACGAGACACCTTCTTCTTTATTTCTTTTTCCTTCCTCCTTCCTTCTTCACTTCTTTAAATTTTTAATCAGACGCAACTTCCTTCCAAATGGAAAACGCAATCATCTCAAAATCAGTTTTTACAAACCATGGATGCACTCAATTATGTATACCCCATCTGCTTTCAATCGAGTAAACTAGGGCTTGAATCCGACTAATTTGCATCGAATGTGTGAAATCAGGACTAATTGCCATGTATTCGTGTATGGTCATGTCTTTTTTGGTCTTATACGAGTTATGTTCTTCTCAAGCCTTTTGTTCTATTGAATTTTAAAAGTGGATACAAGAAAACAATTGATTTTTCATGTTTGTTTCTAGATGAATCGCTAGGATCCTTGAGAAGCATTATAGTGAATTTGGAGAGTATTTATTGATGATCAGGTGGAGCTTCGATGGTTGAAATGGGTTCCTTGAAAAGGTAATTGTTTCCGGTGGAAAACTACATGATACTGAGTTGCTCCGAAGTTATTAATAAAAAAAGGGATAGTTTTTCACTGGGATTTGTATGTTTTGTGTAATAAAGTTACAATCAGTTGTTCGGCTATTATTTCTCGTCACAACTGCGGTATTGATTTTGTTTCTAGTGCAAGCTAGTGTTGAAGTCTCCTCCACAGATTTGTTGGTTTTGTTGTCCACATTAAAAGTTGAATTAGTAGGTACTTTGTTATGTAGTAATTTGGTTTATATGAAAGTCGCGTTACTCGAATCTATAGGCATAAGGACTCGTCTTTCTTTTTCCTAAATATTTACATATTAAAAACGAAGGGTATAAATGTCACAATATTATTTTTTCCGTGGAACAATCAAAAGTTCACCCATACAAAACTTTTTAATGTTTCGCCACCTCTTCTAGCAAATAGGGCATCTATATCCTAATCTCTCTGTCCTGTACTAAAATAAGTCGATATGAAAACTCAAAACAGAAAATTTTGATAAGGTTTCATCGACTCCATAGGTTTGATCAGTCTTAAAAAGTTGGTACAAAGTTAGTACAAATCACCTCGGTCGATTTCTATGTCCTAGCTATTGTGTTTATACCATGATAGAAAAGTGAATCTCGTAAATAGTTTAAAGACCGAAAAAATTAGAAGGATAGGAATTTACCAAGAAAAGTTCACATTTGACAAAGTTCATTAAAGTAGACAAAACTTTTATTATAACTTCATAATTCATAACCCTCTACACCACAACAACCAAACTACTACTCTCTTCCTAACACACCAAAACCCATAATCCTACATTCATCTCACCATTTTCGATTACCCTTAATCCACCTCTTCAATCTTGGGTCCAGCGCCACCACCGGTGGAAGGTCCGTCATCCTCCATATCTCCACCCATATCCGGCCCACCTGCACCACCCTGATACATCTTTGCAATAATCGGATTACATATCCCTTCAAGCTCCTTCATCTTGTCCTCAAACTCATCAACCTCCGCCAGCTGGTTCCCATCCAACCAGTGTATCGCCTCCTCCACCGCATCCTCCACCTTCTTCCTGTCATCCGCCGCCAGCTTTGAGCTAATCTTCTCATCTTTAATCGTGTTCCTCATGTTATACGCATAGTTCTCCAACGTGTTCTTCGCCTCCACCTTCTTCTTATGCTCTTCATCCTCCGCCTTGTATTTCTCCGCCTCCTGCACCATCTTCTCTATCTCCTCCTTCGACAGCCTTCCTTTATCATTTGTAATCGTGATCTTGTTCTTCTGTCCTGTCGTTTTATCTTCAGCCGACACATTCAAAATCCCGTTAGCATCAATGTCGAAACAAACGGTGATCTGTGGAACACCACGAGGAGCAGGAGGGATCCCGGAAAGCTCGAATTTTCCGAGCAGGTTGTTGTCTTTAGTTCGTGTTCTTTCACCTTCGTAAACCTGAATCAAAACGCCTGGTTGATTGTCAGAGTAAGTAGAAAACACCTGCTCTTTCTTGGTCGGAATGGTGGTGTTTCTGGGTATCAACACCGTCATAACACCACCAGCAGTTTCAAGCCCTAGAGACAGAGGGGTGACATCGAGAAGAAGCAGATCCTGAACTTTTTCGTTTCCTTCGCCGCTTAAAATGGCGGCCTGAACGGCAGCTCCATAAGCCACCGCTTCATCTGGGTTGATGCTCTTACAGAGATCTTTCCCGTTGAAGAAATCCTGCAACAGTTGTTGAACTTTAGGAATCCGGGTTGACCCACCCACGAGAACCACGTCGTGTACGTTGCTCTTATCCATCTTCGCGTCTCTCAAACACTTCTCGACTGGATCCATACACTTTCTGAACAAATCCATGTTCAACTCTTCAAACCTTGCACGGGTGATTGTAGAGTAGAAATCGATTCCTTCGTATAGAGAATCAATTTCGATTGTGGTTTGAGCAGTTGATGAAAGAGTCCTCTTCGCTCTTTCACAAGCGGTTCTCAATCTCCTCAAAGCTCTTGCGTTCCCACTAATATCTTTCTTGTTCTTCCTCTTGAACTCCTGAACGAAGTGGTTAACCATCCTGTTATCGAAATCTTCCCCGCCCAGATGAGTATCTCCGGCAGTCGACTTCACCTCGAAAATGCCCTCTTCAATGGTGAGGAGAGAGACATCAAAAGTGCCACCACCCAAGTCGAAGATCAGCACGTTCTTCTCGCCAACACTGGCAGCCTTCTTGTCGAGCCCATAAGCAATGGCGGCTGCAGTTGGCTCGTTGATGATTCTCATGACGTTAAGACCAGAGATGACACCGGCGTCCTTAGTGGCTTGTCGCTGTGAGTCGTTGAAGTATGCAGGGACAGTGACCACCGCGTTCTTGATGGTGATGCCAAGGTAGGCTTCAGCGATTTCTTTCATCTTGATTAAAACCATGGAAGAGATTTCTTCAGCAGAGAATTGCTTCTCTTCGCCCTTGTAGTTGACGACAATCATGGGTTTGTCTCCGGCGCCCGGGACGACTTTAAACGGCCAATGCTTCATGTCACTTTGCACCGATGGATCAGAGAATCTTCTCCCGATTAAACGCTTAGCATCTGCAGAGATCACATAATGAATTCATCCAATTAGACTTGAAAAACGCTCAAAATTAACAAAAATATCCAGAAACCATTCAAAACTACCATCATCCACACTCCATAAAAAAATTTATAAAAATAGCATCTTCAAGACATTAGCGAGAGAGAAAGAGAGCATACCGAAAACAGTGTTTGTTGGATTCATGGCCACCTGATTCTTGGCGGCATCCCCAATAAGACGCTCGGTGTCCGTAAAAGCAACATAAGACGGCGTCGTCCTGTTTCCCTGATCATTAGCAATGATCTCCACACGATCATGCTGCCAAACACCGACGCATGAGTAAGTCGTTCCTAAATCAATACCAATCGCCGGTCCTTCACCTTTCCCCGACATATTTCCGATCACCCACCAAAAAACAGATTGAATAGACGAATATTACACAGAAATAGTTTGCACGATATTACTGATAGCTTGTTTATTCTCTTGATGAGGAGGGGGTATGGTAGCTGGGTGGTTTTATAAAGGGTAAAGGTTGTATTTCCAGAATGTTCTTGCCTCTTAAGATATGGCAATTGTCAAGTTTCTGGGCATGGAACGTGCTACAGAAAGAAACAGTCGGTTTAAATTTTGTCAAACTTGTTTTTCTTTTTCCTCTTCTTTTCCGCCCTGGTTGGTTCCAGAGTCTTCTGTTTATTACAACAATTTTGTGCCATTTGTTTAGGTTAATTATTATTGACTTGCTTTATATACATAGACTCACAGAGTAGTCATTTAATTTTTTTTAAAAATAATAATATATAGGCTGGTCTGTTTTTTTCTGCCTCATCTGCGATTTCTTCAAGGGACATTATACAAATGTCTAATTTATATGTTACTCAAGTGACATTATACAAATGTCTAATTTATATGTTACTAGTTTATAAGTCCTGGGATTTCTTCAAGTGACATTATACAAATGTCTAATTTATATGTTACTGGTTTATAAGCCGTGGGAACCACGGTTACAAAATAAAATTAATTCAATTTTCATAGCAAAAATTCATAATTACTAATCAATTATTTTACATAAGTAATTTTAAATAACCTATTAATTAAGAGATATACCGAAATTTTAAAGTTAGTTATAACTTTAAAGTTAACATATAATTAAAAAAGTAAATGTTTCTATAAAAAGTTTAGAATCAATTAGTTAAAACCTTAACGTCATTAATTGTGATAGTGATTTGCCTAATATATATCATTGACACATGTCATAATATTAATGTGGGGTTGTATTAGAATGACACATGACAAAAGTAGATTAAAACTATTCTTTTATTAGTATAGGGATCTTGTATAAAAATGATTACCATAAATACCATGGCTAATTGGTTAGGCTCGTGACAAAATCAGAATCCATAAGCAAAATTGCAGACCGTACAATCTTACTTGTACAAAAATGATATTTTTTCCAAACCTTAAATACTATGGGCTCATGGTTAGGCCCATGACAAAATCGGAGTCTATAAGTACGATTGCAGCCCATTAAGTACCACATGCAATTTTAACGTGTATTTGGAAGAACCCTCTGTCAATTTGAACAACATGAAGCCCTTGGATATCAAAATATGAGAAACAAATCTCATCAAATTATGAAAAAATAATTTTCATTCAAATATAGAAACAAGATTTTATTCAATATAACGTGCAGCCACCTCATTCAAAATTTGAAAAAACCTCATTAAACACCGATGAAGCTCATTCCAATCGAAGAACCTTCCAAAACAAATAAACACAACGCACCATATGGTGCTTCAAATCACTTGGTTTGAAAGACATCTCAATATCTTCAAAAAATTCTTGCTTAACCATATTTTCTTGAATCAAAAGATGAACATTACCAAAAGGAGTGCAACTAAGATGGTTGGGTGGAAAATGAACCTACCAATGATGTTCATATTTGTTGCTTCTAAAAGCGTTCTTAGTTCAGTTCCTGATTTTTAGGAGATAGGTCTAAAAGATAAAGTACAATGTGCTTATGAGAAATAATGCATGGGTGTTTGTTCCTAGATCTGCAAGTGTCAATGTCGTTCATTGCATATGGTTATTTTAACATAAACATCACATCGATGGCTCTGTTAGTCGATACAAGGTTATCATCGTCGCTAACAATCACAATCAACAACTAGGGATCAAATGCAATAAAACTTATAGTCCGGTAGACAAACCCACAATTATCAGTACAGTCCTCAGCCGTGCAGTCTCTAGCGTTAGGACAATATTTTACACACTCATCACTCTAAAACATTATATATGCATTAACCACTGGGTTTTACTGATCTCGTTTGACCATCTCATGTTTATCTATTACATAAATCATTATATCACCTCAATCAAGCAACACATTCATGGTTCCAACGATTTCCACGTATGTTACCTCACTAAATTTTGTTAATAGCAAGACCGACTCATCTTAATTTTTTTTACAAGAATAACTTTGACCTTCTCAAAATTCTCTTATATGTAGATGACATCATCTTCACCGACTCATTACAAGGATTTCTTAATTGCATCATCAATGCACTTGGTCGAGGGATTTCAATGACCAATCTCAGGTCACTAATATTGTCTCAATATTTCGATCTCTCGATCTCATCAATGCATGTTTCTTCCTCATATGAAGAATGCAACCAATATTTTGAAACATGAGAACATGATTTATTGCAATGTTAACAAAACTTCTATTGAAATTTACCGTAAAGTAGCCTCTTCCGGGAACTCGTAGCCAACCCAACCAAATACCATGGTCTTGAAGGGGCACTACAATACTTGACTTTTACACGCCTGAACATATCTTACCTCTCTACAATACTTGGAAGCTTACCATCTATAGTTTTTCTATTCTCAAAGCTCCCAAAAAATCATTGGTTTGTTGGAAAGCATTAGGTAAAAATTCTTGTAGGAAAGAGATGAGTCTAAAAAGAAGATTAAGTGGGTCGCATGGCAAAAGATGGTTTCCCCTAAAAGTTTTGGAGGACATGAAATTGGATGCTTGAGGAACTTCAACTTAGCTCTTCTTTCTAAGCAGTGGTGGAAGTTAAAAACATAAACTCTTAGCCTATGGTCTTGTGTATTCTGTGCAATTCATAAGCTTAACGGACATGATAAATGTTTATTGGCCGAAAAATTCATTCTGAATTGTGTCTAAATATAGCAAATATTGAAGACGATAAGATGGAAGAGGGTGTTAACTTACCCGATCTCTTCCAAAGAAAAGTCAAAATTGGATCAAGTACAATGTTTTGGAAAGATGAGTGGAGCGGGAGAAACCACTCTCAAGAACAAGTTCCCATGCCTATACTTAGTCGAGTTCCAGAAAATTGTTTAACTTCAAAGAGGGTTAACACTTCAAATATTCAACTAAATTCTTGGATTTGGAATTGGAAAACCCGTTGAGGAGGGGCGGAAAATCAATTGGTGTTAGAATCCTAAGTCAAGTAGGACTTGGAGACCAAGTAAGAATGAGATTTTAAGCAAGTTGGTTTTAGAATCCTAATCTTGTTCTACAAGTCGGTAGAATGTAGGTCTATATATACGTTGTTTTTTGATCGAGTTATGATCATTGAGAGACATTGTAAACATTGTGAGTTTTGAGTGATTTTCTCATAATAATCAAAAAGTTATTTTGGTTAATAGTGTTTACATATTCTGAACTTGAATTGATATTAGAGCCAAGAACAAGGGCTCTGAGATCGAATCACTTACCTGTTCACGACCCAGGTCAACATGTCGGATGGAGAAGGGGGAGGAGGAGCTGCTCCAGCGAGGATGAAGGAGATTGGATCGACTTTTGTTCATTGTCCTATGCTCATGTCGACGAATTACATGGTTTAGTCAATGAGAATGAAGGTTGTATTGAAGATTCATAAGGCTTGCAAGATAATTGAACCAGAAACTACAAAAAATAAGACAAAGATTATTTAGCAATGGGTTTGATTTACCAATCAATACCTGAAAATCTTATAATCCAAATCGGTGAACAAGAATCGCCTAAGGGACTTTTGGGATACAATCAAATCAAGGCATATGGGGGCTGAACGTGTGAAGGAGGCGCCATTACAAACCTAAATATCAGAATTTGATCGGCTCAAGATGTCGGAGTCCGAATCAATTGATTCATAAGCCGGAAAGTTGTCTGGTATCGCCTCGAAATCAGCATCCCTCGGAGAAACCATTGACGAATCCAAGTTGGTTAAGAAGTTTTTGAAAACCCTACCCCGATCGAAGTTCATCCAAAATGTAGCATCACTGGAACATGTCTTCGATCTAAAATTTGTCGGCTTTGAAGATGTAGTATGAAGACTTAAGGCGTATGAAGAACGGATTAGGGAGGATGATGACGCCGAAGAAGGGCAATCGAAGGTACTGTTCACAAAGTCGTCTGGTGGTGGTGGTTCGAATAATCACAGAACACAAGGAAAAGGAACGAAAGGTTTTAATGGGGTAGCGGGTCAAATGGTCCGAGTGGATCAAATGGGTCTAAACAAGCTAATCGGGCCTCGCAAGGTGGCAAACCCAGTTAAGGAAATGAGTCTAATTTTGATCAGACCAATTCCAATTCCAATTATAACCGAAATAAGAATAAAACCGAGAAGGACCGTTCAAAAATTATTTGTGATCGGTGAGATAAACCGGGCCACTTTGCGTCTCAATGTCCGGACCGAATTAAAAATTACAAGAGAGTAATTTTGCCGAAAGTGATGATAACGATGAGATCGTATTTTTACACGAGACCGTATTTTTAAACGAAGAAAATGTGATACCGTCTCGATACGATTCACAAGATAACGATGTGTGGTATTTGGATAACGGGGCGAGCAATCACATGATAGGAAACCGGTCGTTTTTCTCCGAACTTGATGAATGCATCACCGGTAGGGTTAAATTTGGAGATAAGTCGTGTGTAAAAATCAAAGGAGAAGTTGCTATACTTTTCCAAGGAAAGAGGGGTTAACAAAGGCTGATGACGGAGATTTATTACATACCGGATCTGAAGAATAATATTATTAGTCTCGGATAAGCAACCGAAGCAGTTAAGAAAATAGATTTTGGCGTGAATAGCCCTGAGGGGTATAATCTCATTATATAGAAACACTTTACAAGTAACAAGATAAATAATCAGATCCTAAAACTATGGATCTAATCTTTACAACAATTATATCTAAATATTTAAATATGAGACTTATCTATTATCCATTTTACATTCCCCCTCAATCTTAACCGGAGCAAGGTTAAGATTGTTACACAAACGTTCCAACATATTCCTTGTAGTTGGCTTTGTGAGACCATCTGCTAATTGATCATTAGATGATATAAATTGTACATCCAAAGCTCCCATTGCCACCTTTTCTCTAACAAAATGAAAATCAACTTCTATGTGTTTTGTCCTAGCATGAAACACCGGATTAGCTGTTAAATACGTGGCTCCCAAATTATCACACCACAGAACTGGTGCTCTTGTTTGAACAACTCCCAACTCCTTAAGTAATGACTGTATCCAAGTTGCTTCAGTTGTACCATTTTCTAGTGCCTTATACTCAGCTTCTGTACTAGAACGAGATACTGTAGGTTATTTTCTAGAACTCCAAGCAATCAGGTTAGGACCTAAAAATATAGCAAAACCACCAGCGGACCTCCTGTAATCTAAACAGCATGCCCAGTCTGCATCTGTGAACACTCTTAACAAGCTTGAGGATGACTTTCGAAAATTTAATCCCCTAGTTGAAGTTCCTTTGATATATCTAAAAATTCGCTTGACAGCCTCCCAATGAGCATCAATGGGTCTAGAGAGATATTAGCACACCTTATTGACAGGAAACGAGATATCAGGTCGTGTGAGAGTGAGGTATTGTACTCTACCTACCATACTTCTGTATTTGAAAGTGTATGCTTCATTTAGGGGTGTACCAACATCCAAAGCAAGCTTGTCTGTTACTAGCATGGAGTTGAAACGCTTTTACAATTCATCATGTTAGCACGACGTAGGAGATCAGTGACATATTTTTGCTGGTGAAGAGTAATTCCTCCTGAATTGTGAAGCACTTCAATTCCCAGAAAATAAGTGAGACGCCCCAAATCTTTAATTTGAAATTCCAATGACAAGGCATCAACAAGTTTGTCAACAAATCTGGAACAAGAACCTAAAATAATGATACCATCTACGTACACGAGCATGTATATAGTGACAGAACCCTCACGAAACAAGAAAAGGGAGGTGTCAGCTCGCGATGAGGAAAAACCAAGGCAATGCAGTTTGTCACTTAAGCGAGAGAACCATGCTCGTGGAGATTGCTTTAAACCATAGATCGCTTTGTGTAATTTGCAGACATGAGTAGGATGATATGAGTCCTCAAAACCAGGGGGTTGTTGCATGTACACATCTTCGGCTAAGAACTGTGACACAAGTCAAATTTTGGTCAAAAATAAATTGATCAATAATCGTAATTGGGATGAACCAAGTGGTAGAGTTTGTAACAAGGTTTCCAAAAACATAAAGAACACTGAAATCCGAGTTATAACGAAGAAGTTATGACCAATCGAAAATCCGCGATAAAACCGGCAAAACACTGTTCAGTGTAAAAAGCGAATTTTCGATAAAAGGCGCCTTAACAATCTAAATGAAAGTTGTATAATATTTTAAACCGAGAACGTTCATAAAAAGAACGTAAAAATCCGACTTCGTATGAGGAAGTTATGATTTTTCGATGTTTCGGTTTAGTAGTAGACAGCTAAAAATTCGAAATATAAATCGATCGATATTTAGCCAACGCAACTTAAACGAGAATCGAAGGTCTCGTCAAAAGTAGCACAACGGTAAAAAGACAGACGAAAACGGACGTCAGATGAAGAAGTTATGAATTTTTAACGGATTCCCGTCCCGGTCTGTTTAAAATAATAATATTAAAAATAAAGTCAAAATTAGCCGACGAAGTCTATATGAAATTCGTAGAGTATGATTTTACCTACTCGTGCGTATAAAGAACGCCAAAACCGGAGCTCGTATACGAAAGTTATGATTTTCGCAAGTTTTTGGCACAAAAATCAAGAAAATGTGGAAAACCGGGCAAATTCGCATGAGTCAGCTTCGGACACGTCACCTCGCATGCGAGGCCTCCACGTGTTCGCTTCTCATTGGACCGCAGCCTCGCGTGTCGTCTCCTGATAGGTCCGAAGTCGTCGCCTCCTTTCCCCATTGGACCAAAGTCCGGTCCACTTAGAAGGCTCCATCTGTCCGAGGCACGTGCCTCGCACCGGGTCCGAAGCTGCACCGCCTTAAGCCTTCGCACGTGGCCTTCGCAGGAGCTGCCACGTAGCTGCTGACTCCGCGCCTTCGCCTCGCTAGTTGTCCGAGCCTCGCCACCTGTCCGATGACTAAGCTGCTTCGGTCGAACCCTCGCACCCCTATATAAAGGGTGCGAGCCTTCTCGGATGGAAGGACTTTTTCACCCCAAAACTTCCCAAAATTCACATTTTCACCCCCTCGACTTTCTCACGACCCCCCAAGGCCCCGATATCGTGTCTAAAGCCCGAAGCAAGCCCCGGAGCCCCGGAATTCTCGAGAAGTCATCCTCTCTCCTGCCGAAACTCTGCCCGGTTTGAGCCGGTTTTTCGTCAAACAAACTATTTTCTGGGAAACGAAACGCTGCCCGAATCACCGCCTATCAAAGTGAGTTCATACCCCTATAATTTACCTTTTCAATGGTTTTTAAATGCTTTTTAGGGGGGGGGGGAATACAAGTATAACACAATAATAAATTGTGTTAATAACTGTATGTGATAATAATCACACAAAAAGTTTCCGTATGCTTTTAAGAATTATCAAATACTTCCAAAATAACTTAAAGGCATGTTAAATCTTAAAAGCCATGTAAACTCTGTTAAATTCTTTGAAAAATGTTTTATAAGCTATTTCAAAGTATAAATGCCAAAACCATGTTTATATATGTATAAATATATAAATAAGATTTGAAGGGCTTAGGACTAATGAATTATCTTATATCATTTTCCTTGTTTGGATGTGGAATTAGGGTTGTATTATTTGTCCGAAGGTCGTTTCCTTCTTAATTATATATATATTATACATATATGAGTACAAAAGGTTACTCCTTTTGGTATCATCACCTTTGTATCAGGCTGAGCAAAGGTGTTCATCCATGAGAAACCATGCTAATCAGTTAGAACATATAAATTATAATAGGTATAATTTATGATTCAAAACTAAAGATACAAGTATGATTCATGACTGTATACTTTCCAAGGAAATTACCAAAATACATTCAACTATAACAAGATATGTATAATACCTTTAATATACGAACAACATATTAAAGAAGTAAATATACATCATACCGGGTTTGCATTAGCAAAGGTACTATACAGAGTACCAGAGTTAGCAAACATGAGGTAATGTCGGGTTTGCATTAGCAAAGGTACTATACAGAGTACCCGAGTTAGCAAACACGAGGTAAAAATACATCCTGCCGGGTTTGCATTAGCAAAGGTACTATAAAGAGTACCCGAGTTAGCAAACACAAGGTAATAATACATTCTGCCGGGTTTGCATTAGCAAAGGTACTATACAGAGTACCCGAGTTAGCAAACACGAGGTAATAATACATTATACCGGGTTTGCATTAACCAAGGGTACGATACAAAGTACCAGAGTTAGAATTCACACGGTAATAATAATACATCGTAAATCTCGTTGAAACAATAAATTTGTGAGACCCTTCACGGTGTACTTATCTAAGTACGACCTTTTAAGTCCTGAACTATTAGCCAGAATCTCTTGAGGGAGACCGTGAATTTGTGTATAGATCTATATGGGACTGACAACCCCGCACCTCTACTGTTCGCTACAGTTTGGCCGGCATGCCTAGGGTGTCAAATATCATTCCAGTTCCGACGCCTGAAGAACGTCGACGCAGGCATATCAGTCATATTAGTATGGTTAATAGGACTCACATGGATAAAACGAGTGAATTACAAAGTAATATACTTCTCTTATAACAGTAAGAAAAGTTAATTACATCCCGACCAGATATACCTTCAGTAGTTTTTACTTACAGTAAAAGCTATGTATCATGAAATCAAGTATTGTACTTCTGGTTTTGAAGATTTAAAACCACAAGGCAGTATTATGGATAATACAATACTCTCCAGGATTAATACTAAGGTTTTTACTATAGAACAGATATAACTAAGAACACTTTTACAAATGAAACGGTTTATGGGATTAAACCACTTTTACAAATGAACGGTTTATGGGATTAAACCACTTATACAAAGGAAACGGTTTATGGGATTAAACCACTTATCAAATGAAACTTAGTCATTCAATCTTTGTAAACTAGTATAACATAAAAGACCTTTAGTGGTTAATTCTATAATTCCTTAGTTATTACATCAGAGTTGTACATAAGTAATGTCCGATTGACAGTGAAATGTGTGACTTTTGCCTTACTTCATGTTCCTTGTTTGGTTGTGGGCTTAGGGCAGATACACCCATTTGACTGTCCATTCGATATTGGGTTATATATAATCAGTATAAACTATGTAATTACAGAGGGAAACTATTGAGGTTATCAGTTAATCACCTCAGGAAATATAGGATTTCCTGGAGAAACCAGTGAACTTATTCAAAGAACTTAGGGTATACTTAACCGAACTAAAATACTTATGAACTCACCAGCTTAAATGCTGATCTACTCTTTCCAAATAACTTGTATTCTCAGGAATCCAGTAGACAGGTACACTCCGGAAGCTTTTGAGAAGACTACCTAGTACCGTATCGCGACTCTTGTCTTCTACTGTACCTATTTTAGTGTTTGAATATGTAATGTTTAAACACTTATGTAAAACTTATACTTATTAATGCAATGGTTGTTTGTACTTTGATTACTATATTGCATGTGTTGTGATACTTACCTAAAGTCCTCCGCCCCCGAATGTTTTCCGCCATTCTGGTTTGGGGGTGCGACAGATTGGTATCAGAGCAGTGTTTATAGTGAACTCAGTATATCAGTCATAAAAGATATACAACTATAAACCCATTGGGATAAAAACACTCTGACCAAGACTTATACTTTAAAAATATAATAATATTTTATAAAAGTATAAGTACATGCAGAGTATATATACTAGAATGAGTATCACAAGAAGAACAAAACTAAAGTATTTGGATGTTGGACATTGCAGTTAAACCTAGACAATGACGTGATCATATCTGGGATCAATATAGCCTGATCAACTATATTCATCCGAGATATGACCAACATGTGTTTGGGGAGTGATTGTAGTGTTGCAACAGGTCTAAAACTTACCTAAGTATCAGAAGAATTCTAGAACCAAACATAAAGACTAAAATACTATGGGAGTATTTTAGGATGCTATAACAAGAAAACTGAAAACTTGTCAAGTTCTTATATCTAGAAGTCCAAGAACCAAACTCATAACTAAAATAACATGGAGGTATGTTACATACCTTTGGGTAAATGCTAAAAAGATCTTTTCTGATAGGTCTATAATTACTAAGTGGATACATTAAGGTTATATATAGCCGAGATTTTATAGACTTAGAATATGTGATTTTCACTCTACTTCCTTTTCCTTGTTTGGATGTAGTTTTAGAGTAGGATTACTTATTCAAAGGTCTATTTGATCTGGATTATATATAATCGGTACACACCATGTGATTATAGGAGGACCAGGAAGGATCACCTTCGTAAAAATTCAAATTTTCTCATAGATTCTTTAGACATTCCCATTCTAGTATAAACCCGTTAGATAAACATAGTTACTCCAGCAATCAATAGAAGAGTCAAGGAGGATCCAACATAATTTCATTAGGAGAATTCTGAAAAAGAAACAGATGAGAAGTACATAAACTATAGAAATCATTTAGTGCCCTTACCCTATTAAGGACACCAATGAGAGACTCGCATGAACTTCCAAGATTCAAAATCTTCATTACGAAGTAATGGGGATCAGTTTCAGAATCGGAAGTAAGACAGCCCGGGAATTCAATATACCTACAGAGGAGAAGGACACTCTATAGATACCAGGAGAGAACAAATCATTACCACCCATAATAGAACAGAGAACAAAGGAAAACCACGCACGATTCATGTGAAGTGTTTAAGCACCTTTTCATTTAAGTAATAACTATTAAATCGGTTCAACCTAGTGAGTTAGTGATTTCATTACTCACATTAGGTTTGGAGCTTATCCCCTTTTCCTGTCACGGATAATAACAATAAATCGGATCACGGAATCCTAATTGATAGTGATTACTTCTCAAATTCATAAGTCTATTTTATGTAGACACTGTTATGAATTATTTTCGAATATCTTCGAAAATTGGGAAACGATATCCACCAAACGAAGGTAACTTAGTTCGGATGATACTCGGTTCCTAACCATTCTAGAAACTTAATTATGTTCCTTACCAGGACTGCATCATAGGGATGCAGGTCGAATCATTGAGAACCATATAACAAAATGAAAGATTAATACATAGATACAAATGGTTAGAATACATCTAGAGACACGATAGTCGCTCACGAACTCATTTTCTTATCATGTAACAGAATCATGCCTCCAAAGAAGTGTAACCAACCCACCAGCGAAACACCAATCCTTCAGATAGATGCGGCTACGTTTCAAGCTGCGGTCATAGCAGCTGTAGCAGCTGTCATGGCACACTTGAATGCTAACAATGCAAATGTTAGTAGTAATGCGATCGGTAACCCCGATCGTGGTGATGACCAAGAACAGCAACGAGCACCTACTTGTAAGGACATCTCGAACCTTAAGCCTAATATCCTTAAACGAAAGTTCGAGAACAAGGAAAGTAGTTGTTCAACTCAAGAACCTAGCAGAGGGCAACGAACAGGGGCAGTCAATACCCCCATCAACCCTGTTATTCTAGCACCGAATAAGCCGTATTTAGGAAACCTTCCACACTGCAGCAAGTGCAACTACCATCATCATGAAGTTTGTCGAGAGCTGCATTGCAATAGATGCAACATGAAGGGGCATACCGCCCGCATCTGTAGAACTCCGGTTGAGTTCATCACTTCAACTACCGATGTTGGAACCATTCCCATATGTCACCTTTGTGGTGAAATAGGACATTACAAGAGGGATTGTCCAATAGAGAAGAACGACGGGGGAGCAGGAGGATTTTGATCCTAATACATGGGAAAGCATCAAAGAACCCTGCTATATTTGGTACGCTTCCAAACCCCGATAACTATCTATAATTATGATTACTTTTCCGTTCAAATTAAATCACAACAATTATATAAAATTTGAAACCCTAATAGGTAAGCTATGATGACTTAGTGTATACATAAGGGTCATTTATAATTAAGATTTGTAGACTTAGAATGAGTAATCTCGCCTCATTTCCTGTTCCTTGTTTGGTTGTGGATTTAGGGCAGGGTTGCTCAGTCAAAAGTCTTACCAATCTTAATTATACATGACTTGTATACACCAAGCGATTATAGAGAGACCTAGTAAGGATCGTTTCATGAAAGTTCATAATTTCAAATTATCAGAACCCTCGTATTAGTAGTACCCGCCAATTTCGAATCAAAAAGGGGTTTGTAGTGATAATAACAGAATAAAACCAGAAGCGCGGAAAACTTAGATACATAGGATATCACCCTAGTAATCATTCGTCCCAGAACGACTTAATATCTATTTCGTCGAGAAAATTCTGACATCCTCATTCGACATGATTTGGCCTGGCCCTTACCATGTGAAAATTCTTATGATGTATAAGAGAACTTTTTCCTTAATCAGCCGTAAGATGAAATTCTTTCAATCCATAACACAAAACCCTTAGGTTGTCTCTCGTTTCAAAACTTCAGAAGTACCCATGAGAAGAGTACCACGCCATTCTAGCCTACTCAGTAGACAGGAAACTTCAAACGAAAAGCACCGAAGTACTCTTAGAAGTCAGTAACTACCGAAGTACCTCAATAGATCTCGTAGGAAAATCATTATACCGCAGGTCGAGTTCAAGAATAGAGGCTAAGAACTCATTAAGTTAATCTATCGCTGCTAAGTGTATACACGAGAGTGGTATATAAGTTAGACTTAACAAGATTAAGGATGTGTGATTCCGCCCTATCTCCTGCTCCTTGTTTGATTGTGGACCTGGGGCAGAGTCACCCATCCGAACGTTTTGTGAAATCTAAAATATATACGACTTTTATACACGAGGTAATGGTGGATGAGCCAAGTATGAGTCTGATCATGAACTTCAGAGCAAAAGCCAGCATCATGTATTCTACCAGGTGGAATTCAACATGAGACCACGATGATGGGTCGAGCTACTAAATGACTACGAATTCGAAATTCGTTATCATCTCAACAAAGCCAAAATAGTAGCTGACACCCTAAGTCGGAAAGAGTACCCAGGTCATAGTGCCAATCATGGACTATGATAACCCTTTCAAATCTCTCCACACAAAGTAAGGAGGCTCAACAGGAAGCCTTGAAACCTGAAAGTGTGGCAAGTAGAGAAGATAACTAGAACGTGTGAGTGCACGGTATGCCAATATCTGTTATCTCCACTGAGATAATAGAGTCATCTCCCAGTTCAGGCAGTCACTCAAAAATCTCTAGGAACCAGAGTAGTCATGATTCTATGTGATCGACTATGGTAAAGAATGGGATATCCATTTACCAATTAGTTGAGTCCTTTAACACGCTAGCATTCAAGTTGATCCATTCGAAACCTTCTGTGGTCACAAGTGCAGATTCTATCTGCACTGGACTAAAGTAGGTAATACGTAACTAGCTAGAGATCCAATTTCCACACAGCACCCTCGCTGATCTGGAATTCATCCGAGAAACTACCAAAAACAGAATACGAATCAGGAAGCGCCATAAAGCTTCCAGAGTTAATCAGAGAAGCTACGACTTCGATAAAAGAAAACACTTGGAATTCCAGGATTGATGACCTTGTCATATGAAGGTCTCACTCAGGAAGGACAAGATGCGCTTGAGAAAGCGTGAAATACAAAACTCAAAGTACATAGGACCATTTGAGGTTCTTACCAGAATCGGTCTTGTACTTTTAAACTTAAACTACCACCAAAAACTTAATAACATTCATCCCATCTTTCACATATCTAATCTAAAGAGGTGTCTATCCGATAAAACACTTGTTATTTCACTCAATGAAATCAAGTTAAATAAAAGTCTACACTCTGTAGAAGAACCAATAAAAACCATGGATAGGGAAATCTAAAGAACCACGCTAAGTCTTATCCCGTTAGTGAAGGTTCGCTGGATTACAAACCAGGGACTTGAATTCACTTGGGAAGGGAAGATTAGACCTAGTCCATGAGTATCACTTTAGACTTAATTTCGGGACGAAATTCCTCTAACGGGGGGATAATGTGACACCAGTCAAATTTTGGTCAAAATAAATTGATCAATAATCGTAATTGGGATGAACCAAGTGGTAGAGTTTATAACAAGGTTTCCAAAAACATAAAGAACACTGAAATCCGAGTTATAACGAAGAAGTTATGACCAATCGAAAATCCGCGATAAAACCGACAAAACACTATTCAGTGTAAAAAGCGAATTTTCGATAAAAGGCTTTTTAGCCTTAACAATCTAAATGAAAGTTGTATAATATGTTAAACCGAGAACATTCATAAAAAGAACGTAAAAATCCGACTTCGTATGAGGAAGTTATGATTTTTCGATGTTTCGGTTTAGCAGTAGACAGCTAAAAATTCGAAATATAAATCGATCGATATTTAATTAGCTGACGCAACTTAAATGAGAATCGAAGGTCTCGTCAAAAGTAGCACAACGGTAAAAAGACAGACGAAAACGGACGTCGGATGAAGAAGTTATGAATTTTTAACGGATTCCCGTCCCGGTCTGTTTAAAATAATAATATTAAAAATAAAGTCAAAATTAGCCGACGAAGTCTAAACGAAATTCGTAGAGTATGATTTTACCTACACGTGCATATAAAGAACGCCAAAAACGGAGCTCGTATGCGAAAGTTATGATTTTCGCAAGTTTTTGGCACAAAAATCAAGAAAATGTGGAAAACCGGGCAAATTCGCATGAGTCAGCTTCGGACACGTCACCTCGCATGCGAGGCCTCCACGTGTTCGCTTCTCATTGGACCGCAGCCTCGCGTGTCGTCTCCTGATAGGTCCGAAGTCGTCGCCTCCTTTCCCCATTGGACCGAAGTCCGATCCACTTAGAAGGCTCCATCTGTCCGAGGCACGTGCCTCGCACCGGGTCCGAAGCTGCACCGCCTTAAGCCTTCACACGTGGCCTTCGCAGGAGCTGTCACGTAGCTGCTGACTCCGCGCCATCGCCTCGCCAGCTGTCCGAGCCTCGCCACCTGTCCGATGACTAAGTTGCTTCGGCCGAACCCTTGCACCCCTATATAAAGGGTGCGAGCCTTCTCGGATGGAAGGACTTTTTCACCCCAAAACTTCCCAAAATTCACATTTTCACCCCCTCGACTTTCTCACGACCCCCCAAGGCCCCGATATCGTGTCTAAAGCCCGAAGCAAGCCCCGGAGCCCCGGAATTCTCGAGAAGTCATCCTCTCTCCTGCCAAAACTCTGCCCGGTTTGAGCCGGTTTTTCGTCAAACAAACTATTTTTGGGGAAACGAAACGCTGCCCGAATCACCGCCTATCAAAGTGAGTTCATGCCGCTATAATTTACCTTTTCAATGGTTTTTAAATGCTTTTTAAGGGGGGGGGGGGGAATACAAGTATAACACAATAATAAATTGTGTTAATAACTGTATGTGATAATAATCACACAAAAAGTTTCCGTATGCTTTTAAGAATTATCAAATACTTCCAAAATAATTTAAAGGCATGTTAAATCTTAAAAGTCAAGTAAACTCTGTTAAATTCTTTGAAAAATGTTTTATAAGCTATTTCAAAGTATAAATGCCAAAATCATGTTTATATATGTATAAATATATAAATAAGATTTGAAGGGCTTAGGACTAATGAATTATCTTATATCATTTTCCTTGTTTGGATGTGGAATTAGGGTTGTATTATTTGTCCGAAGGTCGTGTCCTTCTTAATTATATATATATTATACATATATGAGTACAAAAGGTTACTCCTTTTGGTATCATCACCTTTGTATCAGGCTGAGCAAAGGTGTTCATCCATGAGAAACCATGCTAATCAGTTAGAACATATAAATTATAATAGGTATAATTTATGATTCAAAACTAAAGATACAAGTATGATTCATGACTGTATACTTTCCAAGGAAATTACCAAAATACATTCAACTATAACAAGATATGTATAATACCTTTAATATACGAACAACATATTAAAGAAGTAAATATACATCATACCGGGTTTGCATTAGCAAAGGTACTATACAGAGTACCAGAGTTAGCAAACATGAGGTAATGTCGGGTTTGCATTAGCAAAGGTACTATACAGAGTACCCGAGTTAGCAAACACGAGGTAATAATACATCCTGCCGGGTTTGCATTAGCAAAGGTACTATAAAGAGTACCCGAGTTAGCAAACACAAGGTAATAATACATTCTGCCGGGTTTGCATTAGCAAAGGTACTATACAGAGTACCCGAGTTAGCAAACACGAGGTAATAATACATTATACCAGGTTTGCATTAACCAAGGGTACAATACAAAGTACCAGAGTTAGCATTCACAGGGTAATAATAATACATCGTAAATCTCGTTGAAACAATAAATTTGTGAGACCCTTCACGGTGTACTTATCTAAGTACGACCTTTTAAGTCCTAAACTATTAGCCAAAATCTCTTGTAGGGAGACCGTGAATTTGTGTATAGATCTATATGGGACTGACAACCCCGCACCTCTACTGTTCGCTACAGTTTGGCCGGCAGGCCTAGGGTGTCAAATATCATTCCAGTTCCGACGCCTGAAGAACGTCGCCGCAGGCATATCAGTCATATTAGTATGGTTAATAGGACTCACATGGATAAAACGAGTGAATTACAAAGTAATATACTTCTCTTATAACAGTAAGAAAAGTTAATTACATCCCGACCAGATATACCTTAAGTAGTTTTTTACTTACAGTAAAAGCTACGTATCATGAAATCAAGTATTGTACTTCTGGTTTTGAAGATTTAAAACCACAAGGCAGTATTATGGATAATACAATACTCTCCAGGATTAATACTAAGGTTTTTACTATAGAACAGATATAACTAAGAACACTTTTACAAATGAAACGGTTTATGGGATTAAACCACTTTTACAAATGAACGGTTTATGGGATTAAACCACTTATACAAAGGAAACGGTTTATGGGATTAAACCACTTATCAAATGAAACTTAGTCATTCAATCTTTGTAAACTAGTATAACATAAAAGACCTTTAGTGGTTAATTCTAAAATTCCTTAGTTATTACATCAGAGTTGTACATAAGTAATGTCCGATTGACAGTGAAATGTGTGATTTCCGCCTTACTTCCTGTTCCTTGTTTGGTTGTGGGCTTAGGGCAGATACACCCATTTGACTGTCCATTCGATATTGGGTTATATATAATCAGTATAAACTATGTAATTACAGAGGGAAACTATTGAGTTTATCAGTTAATCACCTCAGGAAATATAGGATTTCCTGGAGAAACCAGTGAACTTATTCAAAGAACTTAGGGTATACTTAACCGAACTAAAATACTTATGAACTCACCAGCTTAAATGCTAATCTACTCTTTCCAAATAACTTGTATTATCAGGAATCCAGTAGACAGGTACACTCCGGAAGCTTTTGAGAAGACTACCTAGTACCGTATCGCAACTCTTGTCTTCTACTGTACCTACTTTAGTGTTTGAATATGTAATGTTTAAACACTTATGTAAAACTTATACTTATTAATGCAATGGTTGTTTGTACTTTGATTACTATATTGCATGTGTTGTGATACTTACCTAAAGTCCTTCGCCCCCGAATGTTTCCGCCATTTTGGTTTGGGGGTGCGACAAGAACCCATGTAAAAACGCATTATTGTCATCAATTTGACGAAGATGCCAGCCACGAGACACAGCTAAAGAGAGGACCAATCTAATAGTGGTAGGTTTCACCACAGGACTAAACGTATCATAATAATCTAAACCATATTGTTGTGTGAAACCACGAGCTACCAAACATGCTTTGAGTTTGTCGATAGATCCATCCGACAATTGTTTGACCTTATAAATCCATTTTAACCCCACAATATTTGTACCAGGAGGCCGGGGAACCAATGTCCACGTTTTATTTTGCTTAAGGGCATCAAATTCTTGTTGCATTGCTTGCTTCCAGGCTGGATCAGTCAAGGCCACTTGATGAGAAGTGGGTGCCACAGCAGAAAAAGCACGTTTAGTTGAGTCATACCGTATTGTACCATCTGTAAAAATTCGAGGAAATGACTTGCCATCACGAAGTCTACTGTGAGCCGCTGGAGGTGACACAGGACTATTACTTTGGATAACGGGGCTTGGCTGCTGCTGATCAGATGAGGAAAAAATAGATGGTGAATTTGTTGTAGGAGATGGCAACGGAGTGGCAGCTGACATATATTCAGTTGGTGTTTCAGGTTCCGGAGAAACTTAAATTGAACTGGTTATTTCTGATGTGCTGAGTTCAGGTGAAGGTGACTGTGATTTTTCATATGTGGTAGGCATGAGTACCGGAGGAGCGATGATGTCACCTGTACATGAGATGGTACTGCAACTGCATGAGAATCATTAGCATATAACAGTGATAAGTCAAAGTTTCTCATATGATCATTAATAATTGTCGGTTCTTTTTGAGGATATGAGGTTGAGGTAGAGTGATTAGATGGCGGTGATGAGTAATTAGTATTAGCAAAAGGAAATTGAGACTCATCAAAAATAACATCGCGAGAGATATAGATACGACCCGTAGTTCTATCCAAGCACTTATACTCTTTATGGAGAGAACTATATCCCAGAAAAACACATTGCTTGGATCGAAAATTGAGTTTTCGAGTATTGTACTTCCTAAGACTCGGCCAACAAGCACACCCAAACATGTGAAGAAAATAATAGTTAGGTTTGATTTTTAGGAGACGTGTGATAGGTGTAAGGTTGTTAAGATTTCTTGTGGGCATACGCTTGATAAGATAACATGCAGTTAAGAAAGCTTCATCCCAAAATCTAAGAGGAAGTGAAGAGAGCGCAAGTAGTGCTAACCCAGTTTCAACAATATGATGATGCTTGCACTCAGCCACACCATTTTGAGATGAAGTATGTGGGCATGAGACACGATGAGCAATTCCAGATTTTTGAAAATATTTATGAAGTTTTTGGTATTCTCCACCCCAGTCAGATTGTATACTTTTTATTTTGGCATTTAATAGGCGTTCCACATGAGTTTGAAAAGTATAAAACACTTGCTCAACATCTGATTTATTTTTAATAAGATAGATCCAAGTAAAACGACTGTAATCATCCAAAAAACTGACATAATATCTAAAACCTCCACTAGACGTCTGAGCTGGTCCCCAAACGTCAGTATGAACCAGCTCAAGAGGAGATGAAGTGACACGACCTGAACTATGATAAGGTAATTGGTGACTCTTAGCCCGTTGGCAAGCATCACAAACAAATGACTCTCTCGAAAAAGAACAACCTATTTTATTCGATTTCAAAATAGACTTGACCACTGTGGAATTTGGATGACCGAAACGCCTATGCCATTGAGATGATGATACTTTGACACTGGAAAAAGCTTGAGAATGACTACGACTGATCGGTACTGCATAGAGTCCCCCTTTATTTCTACCGAGCATGATTGTTTTCTTCGTGGCAATGTCCTTAACAAAAAAGACATTAGGATAGAGTTCAATAAACACATTGTTATTTGTGACAAGTCTATGAGCAGATAAAAGATTTTTGGTAATATGAGGCACATGAAGAACGTTCTTGAGAACAAGGGGTCTATCAATACCGGGAATTAATGAATGACCAATATGAGAAATAGACAAACCTGATCCATTTGCCACCTGAACTTGATCCTTCCCAGTATATCTTTCTTGAGTTGTTAGTCGATCCAAATCATTAGTAAGATGATCTGTCGCTCCAAAGTCCATAAACCAGCCACTATCAGGATGATAGCCTCCTGTAGTCACATTATTTCCACTGCGAAAATCATCAGCCTGGTAAGAGTGATTAAACCTGTTTCTGCAAGTTAAGGCTGTATGACCTTGTATTCCACAAACTTGACACCGTGGCCCACCATTGTTTCTTCCACGACCACGACCACGTCCTCTACCGTCACTGCCTTTGTATTTGCCTCTGTGATAGTTGTTGGATGCGTGATATCCTCCGCTATTATTGTTGTTATTGTTGTTAAAATTGCGACAGGGTGCACTGGGTTCTGGGCGAGTCACACTGTTTGCTGATGAAGTGAACTCGACTGTATTTCCCACAGCTGCAGATTGGGCTTCATGAGCAATCAAGTAAGAGTAAAACTCAGGCAATGTCACCTTTCGTTCGTCGCTCAGAACTGTAATGGCTGTGAAGATGTCACTGTGACCGGGTCCTAATCCGGCCAAAATGTACCCGATTACTTCCTCATCATTCATGGGTTGTCCAATATTTGCCATTGTATCGGCAAACCATGTCATCTTCTGATAGTACTCAGCTATACTCATGTATCCCTTCTTGGTAGTTGACAATTGTGTTCGTATCTGGATCGATTTGCCTTGATGTTGGGCAGAAAACATAGTGTGAAGAGTGGTCCACAATTCATGAGCAGTGTTGCTATTTCGAATTAATTGAGGGAGAACCTCTTCAGTCATGGAGGATAACAGTCCTCCAATTACCGCCTGATCTTGAATCATCCAGGTTTGATACTCTGGATTGGGTGTTTTCTTGATCACAGATGGAGATTCTTTATCAGCAACACTAGTTTCACTAGAGATTGTAGCCTTTGGTGCCGGTGTGGTCCCATCGAGGTGCCCAAAGAGTTGCACTCCTCGAAGAATAGGGATAACCTGAGCTTTCCACAGCAAGAAATTTGTGCGTGTCAATTTGCACGATATGGCAGTGGCTATGGTGGAGGATTTGACTGGTGTAGTCATTGAAGAGATGCTCGTTGAAAGAAGAACAAGGAGCAGGAAGGGGATTTTAGGTTTTAAGAAGGGATCTTGGCTCTGATACCAAGTTAAGAAAATAGACTTTGGCGTGAATAGCCATGAGGGGTATAATCTCATTATATAGAAACACTTTACAAGTAACAAGATAAATAATCAGATCCTAAAACTATGGATCTAATCTTTACAACAATTATATCTAAATATTTAAATATGAGACTTATCTATTATCCGTTTTACAGAAGCCGGGTGTGATATTTGAATGAAAGACAACTACTTGACCATGCACGATGCCGATAATTGCTTATTAATGAAGGTACAAAGAACTCCAAACCGCCTTTATAAAATAAAATTACAAATTGGAGTACCTATTTGCCTTCATTCGAGACTAAGTGAAGATATGTGGCGATGACATGCAAGACTTGGGCACATCAATTTCGAGTCAATGAAAAAGATGTCCAAGAAGGGTTTAGTTAAAGGGTTACCCCAATTTGATCATGGGAATCAATTGCGTGAATTTTTCTTGGTAGGCAAGCAAACAAGAAAGTCATTCCCGACTATGAAGACATACAAAGCAAAATGACCATTGGAATTAGTTCACGTTGATTTATGCGGTCCGATCACGCCGGCAACCAAGGGTCAAAATCGGTATGTTTTCACACTAATTGATGACTTTTCACGACTTATGTGGATTCATCTCATGAAAGAGAAGAGTGAGGCATTTACACACTTCAAAAAATTCAAAACTTTGGCGGAGAATGAAATCGGAAAGTCTTTGAAATTTTTTAGAAGTGATCGAGGATGTGAGTTTACTTCTATCGAGTTTAATACATTTTGTGATCAAAACGGAGTCAAACGCCACCTTACCGCTCCATACTCTCCACAACAAAACGAAATTGTGGAACGAAGAAACCGAACACTTATGGACATGACACAGAGTATAATGAAGGCAATGCATGTTCCAAACTACTTATGGGGAGAAGCGGTAAATCACTCTACAAATCTAATTAATCGCGTTTACACAAGAGTCCTTGGTGATACAACTCTATAAGAAAAGTGGTATAGAAGAAAACCGAATTTAGAAAATGTTCGTATATTTGGATGTCTAGCACAAGCAAAAGTTGAACAGACAAATCTAAAGAAGTTGGATGCAAGATCAAGACCTCTAGTGCATGTTGGTTCCTAACCGGGTACGAAAGCTTATCGATTATTTAACCCAACAACACAAAAACTAATCGTGAGTCGAGACGTTATTTTTAATGAAACCAAAGGGTGAGATTGGGTTAAATAAGCAATAACCGACAATGAAGAACCGGGCACATTCATAGTACCATGAGACTACCCGGAAGACAAGGCGAACAACAATCAAGGAAACGATGTAAACAACGATCCAATTGAACCGATTGAATCGGATCATGAGATTGGAGACAGAGCGGAAGTACAAGATAATGAACAACCAAGTCCGGTTAATAATAATGTTCAACAAGGAGTTGCAAACCAAAGGCCCTCGAGACCAAGAGTACCTCCAAGACGATTTCAAGATTATGAGCTTGATCTTGATAATCTCGAAGAACTTCTCCTAACAACCAATGACGAGCTGATATCGGTTGAAGAGGCGAAGAGAGAACCGGAGTGGGTCAAAGCCATGAATGTGGAAATCAATTCGATAAACAAAAATAATACTTGGACTCTCGTGAACAAGCCTATGGGGGTGAAGCCAATTAGACTCAAATGGGTGTTCAAATTGAAGAAAAATGTAGACGACACCATAAATAAATACAAGGCAATGTTGGTTGGTTGCTAAAGGTTACGTGCAATAACCCGATTTTGATTTTCAAGAAGTATTTTCTTCGGTAGCTCGAATCGAAACTATCCGGTTTCTTATAGCCTTAGCCGCTACTAATGGATGGGAGCTTCGCCACTTAGATGTGAAAACGACGTTCTTGCATGGAGAATTGAAAGAAACTGTTTACGTATCGCAACCGGAAGGCTATATCAAGAAAGGCAACGAACATAAAGTGTATCGCCTTACAAAAGCACTATATGGTCTAAGACAAGCACCTCGAGCATGGAACACGAAGCTTGACGAGATTTTGAAGAGTATGAAATTTCAAAAGTGCATGAAAGAACCATCGGTGTACCGGAAACATGAAAGATCTAACTTGTTGATTTTAGCAATTTATGTTAATGATTTATTTGTCACAGGTACAAATTTGAACATGATCAAAAGGTTCAAAGTAGAGATGTCCAAGAACTTTGAGATGTCGGATCTTGGAAGATTGACTTATCACCTTGGCATTGAAGTTAAGCAAGAGGAATCGGGGATTACTATAAACCAAGAAGTGTATGCTCGACGTATTCTAATAGAAGTCGGTTTACATGATTGCAATCCGACCCACATTCCCATGGACCTGGGAAGTAAATTGTCGAAGTCTGAAGATGAACCCGAAATCCATCCGACCGGTGGCGGCTCAATCAATTTGGGGACTCTAAGCGAATAAAAAATTTGAGGCCCTTTGACATTTATTATAGTTAATGTTATAAACTATCCTCTTTTATCCGGGTTTGGGACCATAACATAGTTAACTCAAAAATGGAGAACCATTTAGAAAATAACTTATTTCTGCACGGACAATGTAACAATAGTTAACATAACATATACATTTAGAAAAGAACCAAAACAATTAGACAACTACAAATCAACAAAAGTACATTCTTTTCCAGCTTGACACAATTACACAGTCTTGAAAATAAAACGTACTGGAAAACTCAAATTCCAACCAAATTCGTTCCAACCGACAATACATAATCAGATAATGAAAAATTCAATTACTTAAAAATGGAGAATCATAATTAGACAATGGATAAATTTTTAAATAAAATTAACCCTAAAATAAACTATTAGTTAACCCTAATACATAATCAAGATAATGGAAAAACCAATTACTCAAAACAGGAAAGTGGAAACCAGCACATACCATTTCAGTAATTCAGTTCTTGACATCTTGTCTAATTGTCTTCTTGACAACCTTGAAGACTTGAATTTGTGAGTCTTTTGAACAATCAATAATGGAGAATCGAAATGAATTTTTCAGAAGATGGACAATCAATATTCAATCAGAGAGCAGAGAAGGAACTAGGAAGAGAAGAAGACGTGAAAAACAGAAGTTATTTTTCAGGGCTCGGTTTTCAACTTTCAAGAATCGAGATTCAGAGAAGAGAAGGAAGAAGAACAGGCGACGTCGCTCACTTGTAACAAGATTCAAGAATCGATACTTTCAATTAATCAATTTTGGCTGATGAATATGATTTTTGTAATGTGGCGTGGGTAGCGTACCGTGAAAGGAGTAGCGGACTAGGAGCATACGTATAAAACTCTTGGGTTAAATGGGGCCCCTTTAGAAGTGGGGCCCTAAGCCCTAGCTTAATTAAAAGCATAGTAAGGCCGGCCCTGCACCCGACACAATATCAAAAGGTGGTAGGATGCCTTAGATATCTCTTGCAAACAAGACCCGGTATGACATATGCGGTTGGAGTCGTTAGCCGATACATGCAAAGTCCAAGAGAATTACATGGTGGTGCAATCAAACACATCCTAAGGTATTTACGAGGAACAACGGGATACATAATCAAGTACGAGAGGATGAGACAAAACCGACTCATTGGTTATAGTGATAGTAGTTACAATGTTGACCTAGATGACGGAAAAAACACAACCGATCACATTTTCTACTACGAGTCATCTCCGATAACATAGTGTTCGCAAAAGCAAAATACCGTTGCTTTATCATTTTGCGATGCGGAGTTCATGGCGGCCACAACGGCTGTATGCAGTGGCGGAGGCTCATAGGGGCCAGGAGGGGCCATGCCCCCTCTCCCCCCCCCCCCCCCCGGTTTTGATGATTCTTATACCAGTAATATATATATATATATATATATATATATATATATATATATATATATATATATATATATATATATATATATATATATATATATATATATATATATATATTAGTTATAAAATATCACCAAAAAATTAGACCCCATTGTTTGAAGCGGTTTTTGAGCTTACTGTATATATGTATATCATGCAATTTAGTTATTAAGTAGGAGATTAGATAAGTAATTAACAGAAACTCCGAAAATCGTTGAAGAAAATCAAATCTAACATTGTTTGGTTAGGAAACTAAATCAATAAAAAATACTTTAATACTAATATAATAAAAAAAACCAACAATTTGATCTAATCTACAACCTTGTTAGTCAAACTTTAAGTTTAGGAAACCGGTAAATCCCAATAAATGATTCCATTCGTTGGAAAAAGAGCTCTCAAATCTCACCCGAAGAAGAACACCCTATCGGAAAAAGACATCTTTTTTACCCGAAGAATAACGTCGTCTCCACTGCTATCCTACACCGGTGGCCGGACTGCTTGCCATTTCAGTGCTCTCTTCCTTTCTCCTCTCCGCTGGTCACTAGTTACTTCCACTGTGCCCTCTACCAACTGCCGCTTTCGTCTTCAGTCTCGTGTCCGCCGGAGTAACAAAGAAGGTGTACATATTTTGTATTCCATCTCTCTTTTTCTCTATTTCTTTCTCTCACTAGTCATAAACAAGAAAGTGTTTCTGAACATATCTATTTGAAAGATATGAAACAAACTAGTTAAAAGCTGACAATTTTTACTTTATTGAATAAACAAAAAAATTTTGTTTTTCTTATTTGTTATTCTTCTCTAAAATATAAATGAAAAACACAACTAAAATAATCAATAAGATTCATGAATACTTGTTGGTAAAACGTAAAACTATAAATCCAATTATGCAATCAAACAAAAATAAAATAGTTCAATCAGATTGGTTAGAAATTTAGAATATAAAATATATCTATTAATCACTATTTAGCTATATTAATTTGTATTTATATTAAATTTAGTTGTTTTTTAATATATAAGTTAGTTGTTATGTTAATTTTTTATTTTAATTTTTTATTTTACTTGTTAATTCTTAAATAATTTATGTATAATATAACAACATGGAAAAGCAATATGTTATTGATTATTTCTTTTAAATTTGTTGTTTATTTGGTTTGTTTTTTAAATAGTAATTTCGACCTCCCCACTTTCGGTGTTCGTGTTCCGCCCCTGGCTGCATGTCAAGCAATATTGCTTCAAGATTTGCTCAGAGAAATCATGAACAAAGCACAAGAGAAAGTGGTTCTAAGAGTTGATATCAAGTCGGATATCGAACTAACGAAGAATCTCGTTTTTCATGGAAGGAGTAAACACATTCACACGAGGTTTCACTTCATTCGTAATTGTGCTGAAAACGACAAGTGGAGGTGAAGTTCATTCCCGGTGAAGAACAAAAGGCGGACAATCTTACTAAACCACTAGCTCGAACCAAGTTCAAGGAAATGCAGAGCTTGATCGGAATAGAAGACGTCTCTAAAATTACTTAGAGATTCGGGGGTGATTGTTGGAATCCTAAGTCAAGTAGGACTTGGAGACCAAGTAAGAATGAGATTTTAAACAAGTCGGTTTTAGAGTCATAATCTTGTTTTACAAGTCGGTAGAATGTAAGTCTATATATATACACATTGTTTTTAGATCGAGTTATGATCATTGAGAGACATTGTAAACATGATGAGTTTTGAGTGATTTTCTCATAATAATCAAATAGTTATTTTGGTTAATTGTGTTTGCATATTTTGAACTTGGCTCCTTTGTTGTCCATTTTGGAGGGACAAAAATGTTTTAGATATGTAGATGAAACATGGGCATGGACTTGGAAATTCCATAGGCACTTTTTCTGTAAAATCACTAAAACTTTATGCATGCATGAACCCACTGCATTTAGGTGGAACGGATGGTTATCAATTAAAGCCAATTGCTATATTTAACGATTTCTTTTAACCCAAATTCCGCTAGCCTTTGATTTTACTCAATGAGGAGTAGTTTTACCTTCAAAATCTTGTCCATTCTGTAACATAGTTGATGAATCAGCTGAACACGCTTTTCTCTCCTCCGTTAAATACCACTTACAATTTGGTCTTGGGCTCTTCAATTAGTTGGTTCGGGCTTTGGCCTTGATGCAACTTTTCAAGCATTGTTAGAGGCTGCCACTGCCTCTTCTATCAAGTCGAAAAAAAAATCTTATGCACGATTTTTTGAATTATTTGGAAGGCTAGAAATAAGGTTGTTTTTGGCGGCCAAAATAATTGTCATAAAAAGTACTAAAACCCATCAGATTAGTTAAATGAATGATCAGTTGATTAACAACAAACGTCTTAAACGATAATTGATTTATCTTTTTCTTCCAATCTGCAATATTCCAATGATATGGAATACGTACATAATCCACAAACTCATTGACCAACACTTATACAACATATATGAAAACAAAAGCTACATTGAGTTCAATTGTGTGCAAACGATCAAAATCTGCATGCATGTTAGTGAAGAATTTGAACCATGTATCATCAACACTTGTCAAAATCAAGCAAAAAAGTCAAAGTATAGCCGGTCAACCGCACTTCCAGAAGAGCTCGATGTACAAGCAGTGGAAGCAAGACAAGTAGCCGTGCCTGAAGTTTCCATTCGTTCTTGCAGAATCCCAGTTGGATGCAGAGGGAAAAGATCCAAAGTTTCCTGATAACTGTGGTTTCTGCGATGAACAATCTCATTTTGCTCTATGTTCATCGTGTTATTATTCCCTCCGGAAACAGAAACAAAGCTTTCCGGCCGGTGCTTCAACTTGATTCCGCCGTCGTCCGGCGATTTTGACTTAGTGGCTCGTGGTGGTCGTCTCTTGCTGATGCTAGGTGATGCAACTTGTGGGTGCTGGGTATAGAACCCTAAATTGCTGGGTGGCATGTAACAGGTATCATATAGAACTGAAAGAACAAATGACAAATAATTATGCGAGTTTGAAATTTCCATAAAAAGAATTTAATAAAACCAATATGTTAATTGAAACGTCAATATATAACTCATTCAAACTCACGTATACCAATTCTAAAACAATGAAATATGCAAATTAATAAATTGAAATACGAACCGTTTGGCGACGGTGGTAGAGGGAGGAATGGCTGATGACAGAGGCGATGATGGTGGTGGTGGTGGTGGTGGTGATTATATTGCCGGAATAAAGACAGGTGATCTTGCTTTTCCTTTTGCCTTTGCCTAGCTTTGTGGTTTTGAAACCAATAAAACACATTTTTTCCTTCAATGTGTCCATACGTTTGCAGCCTTCTGGTTATCTCCTGAATCTGCTCCGCCGTCGGTGTCCTTAGCCCTTGTCCATACAAAGTCTCCAGCATGCTTATCTGTTCCTTCGTCGGATTCCACCTGCAGGCAACCGGCGTTCCAGCTACTCCGCCTCCGGCCACCATCTCTTGTGTACCACTACAGCCGTCCATAATCGAAGAATAGGACTAAGTTAGGAGGGAGTCAGAGAGAAAGGGATGTTTCGTGACTTTTTGCATGGGCTTTCAAACGACTACTATGTTCTTTTATAAAGAGGGAGTTGGATTTTGGAACATGGGATCATTTATGATAAAATTACATTTTACTCCCTTACGCTTCATATACTTGAACTCTTTAGTCCCTTCCATTTTCATGCTTTGGATTCAACTAATTGTTTGGTTTGGTCTTTTATTTAAATTGCGATCTTTCATTAAACTTTTTTTTTTTTGAAAGGTTTAACCATACACAAGCATGGATAATGCCTGATTTTGTCATAAGGCAACATAATTAATAATTCAATAGTTGTAATATTTTTTGTTGTTGTTATTTTTTTCTTTGAGTTTTAATGGTTTTAGGTGGTGTTCCAAGGCTTGTTTTAAAGTGATTAAGGATTAAAACCATATAAACATGTAACGATATGGATTGTTAGTTTTTCATAAATAATTTTTGGAGCAAATCCTAATACCTTATCAATGTACCACCATCAAAGTGACATTATAGTGATCACTTGGAATTTAGTACTCCAAAATTGAATGATACAAAATTTTGAATCTTACAAACTTAAACCTTAAGATGACATATTATATATATATATATATATATATATATATATATATATATATATATATATATATATATATATATATATATATATATATTTCTTATCTATGTATTGATTACTTAGGGGGTCAAATGTGAAATTGTGAAATTAAAAGGGTAAGAAGTGTACATACACTATAAGCGACATTTTTAGCCTCCAAGCTATCAAGAAACTAGAGCGAAAGATGTGAGTAGAGAGGGTATTGTTTTTGGTGCAGAACCAACTCTGAAAACATGGCGAGTAGAGGATAAACTGAGGGCAGGAGAAGTAAAAAGACGAAAATCTCCCTACATTAGGGTACAAGGGTGGGTTCTTGGGAATGAAAGAAGAGAGAAAAGGAGGTAGGGGCATAAAGGGAAAGCTGACATTGGGAATTGAAGAAGATGGATCCGCCTGGAGCTATAAGAACACTGAGGACGAGGTGACTCTTTGGAGGTGGGATTAAGGAATCGTCACTCTCCATTTGTCACTTGTTCTTCCCATCAAATATTTTGATTCTCACCACCCTAAATTTCCAAATAGTCATCTTTTTGATTTTCAAAAAAATTATTTTAATATATTTTTTTATTTAGTTGTATGGATTAAGTTCGAGAATCTGGTTTTAGTTTTAGCGAGAGATTGGAAACACATACAAATTACAAAATATATTAAAAAAATGTTTTAGTTTGATTAATTTATTAATTTTATGTGGGTATGTGTCGGGTGTTGATCTATGTATGATGATGATATTAATTGGGAAAGTTGCATATTATTATGGAAAAAGAAAGAAGCAATTAACTTGAATTTAGTGACGATAATCACTGTATTGTCATTGAGAATACAAAATTCCATTAAATAAATAATAATATGTGGTGCTTTGGTTCTTGTTGTTGTTTCCCATGCTTGGTCTGATGTTAATTGCTCTGTACTTTCTGGAGAAAATTTTAATTTATTAACAGAATTTCTACATTAAAAAAAATAAATTGATTATTATCAATTGTCATCACGAAATTATATGTTAGTTATATATGTTGGGCTTTTTGGTTAAGACTTTAGAAGCACCTTAATAAATTTTTAATAATGGCCCATGAGGTTATGGTGCAAGTCCAAAAGTGTCTACGTTAAGATCATAATCTGTACATATTTGGTTATGATCGAGTGAATTTAGGTCATGTTTTATTTCATAAGGATCAAATTGGTAAAATAACATTGTAGCTTAAAATACAATGGATCAAATAGATCTAACAAGTCAAAATGGTCGGAAGTTGTCAAGTATGAAAAAAATATATAAAAAATAAAAAATAATGAGAGATTAGTGATTGAGATGTGGAATTCCATTAAAGTACTCTATGGTTCATGCCAAAAAAACACGAGCCATATGTTGGACTCAATGGCAAGGCAACCCCACTCGCATAGCTCTTTTCATATTGGCCCTGTAAAACCAAAATCAACAATAAGTTGTTTATATGTACCAACAACCTTACATTCTGCAAGGAAATTCGATAAACATTACAATTAAAGTGCATTGCTATAACCATAAACATCAAATTTAGACATTTAATTTGGTCAATTTCTAAAGTATTTTTTCCTTATAAGAATTAAAATATGATTTTTCAGGCTACGCCCAATCACATATACATATCTTTCGCTTAAAGAAATTATTACAAAAAAAACATGTTATGAACAAAAAATAATATTAGTTTCATAATTTGCCAAAGGTTTACACTAATAAATTATAATGAACTTTCACAAATCTTGTATTTTGGTCACCACATCCAACTAACAAATGAAATTCAGTTTAGTGGATTGATTCAAGAAGTGCATCAATGACTTCTTGTAGCTGAATTTGGGGAAATGCTAAGACCTACTGAGATATGAGAGAGTGGTCTGTGAGGCTATGGTTGGTTTCTAGAGGGCATTATAAATTCAAAATCGTTAGCACATATCTTTCATACATGCTTCAATTATCAAATTTAGATCAATTTTGTCAAAATCAAAAAAAAATCAAAAAAAAAAAAAAAAAAAAAACTCAGATATGTAACCTAGCAATCAAACAACATATATTTCATAGAAATAAATATCACAAATCTACAATTTACACTTTATATAATATTCTTAAATTATATCTTACATTTTCATCTTTAATTGGCACACCCTCAAACCGGAACGGCGGAAACGTTCGGGGTTGGATGACATTATGTGTAGTATCACAACAATTGTATCATAGCAATCATAGTAAACGCAACCATTACATTGAATACATGTATGAAGAAGGTTTACATCTATTTAAGTCTTGTTTGCATACATCAAATGTATAAGTAAAATATAAAGACGTGACTCTAAACGCTCCGTCTTCTCAAAACTCCGGGTGGTACCTGTCTACTGATTTCCTGAGAATACAAGCAGTTTTGAAAGAGTATCAACATAAAGCTGGTGAGTTCATAAGCGATGTTTTGTAGTGAAAATCTGTTGATGAATTTGTAGAAATGTTCTTATGTTACCAAGAAAATCCAATATTTTCTTTAAATAAAGCATGAACTTGTCAGTTCCTTCTATGAATGTTTGTTATGGTATCCTTTGTAGTATAAAACATATTAGTCTGTATGCTTGATTACTACTAGAGTGTATAGTATGATGAATTATGTTTGAAAAACCATTGTATATCATGTTCCCTTTGAAAACCCTAGTTACCACCAGTATGTATAGTATGTTCTGTTTGAAAACCCTGGCTACCACCAGTATGTGTAGTACGTTCTGTTTGAAAACCCTGGCTATCACCAGTATGTATAGTATGTTCTATTACTTGAAAACATCCCTTATGCTCAACATAATACAAAAGGATAAAATGTCTAAATGTTTCATAAAACGTGGGAAATCATTTAACTGTATCAATTGCATAAGTTTAAAACTCGTTGAAATCCTTTTGTTTTTGTTTCAAAAAATCGTTTGTGTTTGGCTTGTATCCCCCCCCCCCCCCCCCGCTGAAAACATTAAAAATCATAAAAGCGTAGGGGTATGAACTCACTGTTAGTTGTGCATAAGCGTCGAATCAACGGACTGAAATGAAGACCCTCGAGTTGTAGTGTGGCACTTAACGGAATCCTAATAACAATTAAACACATATATGTATCTAAATTAGCGATTTCGTTAGATAAAGTGTTAGAAAAACACTTGCTTTCGGTTAAGGAATGTTACCGGGACATGATTGAATCGAGGAAATTGGGTTTTCAGTCTAATGCACCACTTAGGAAGTATGTACGGCCGTGAATGGGGGTTTACGGTGGTGAACAGGTGTACGGCCGTGAACAGTCTCTTGAAGGGTGTACGGCCTTTGAAGGTTTGAAGCGTGTACGACCGTAAACTGGTGTGCGGTCAATGAAGATATGCAGATTTGAAGGGTGTACGGCCTTTGAAGGTTTGAAGCGTGTACGACCGTAAACTGGTGTGCGGTCAATGAAGATATGCAGATTTGAAGGGTGTACGGCCGTACACTCAAGAACAAGAGTGTTGGATTCGATGGAAAACGTGTTCTAGATGCTCCCAATGATGAATCTTGATGATTTTCGGAAGGATAAGGGTGTTTTAGGAGTGTACGGTCAAGAGTTTAGAGAGAGAAGGAGTGAGTGTTCGGCCAGAAAAAGAGTAAATGAGGGGTAGGGTCTCGTATTTATAGGGGTCTTCGTGGTCGGTGGTGGGGTCCACCCTTCGCTGGCCGTAAACGAGTGTACGGCTGTACACGGGTTTACGGCCGTAAACTCAGTCAGGCCGAAAACCGTTTGATTTTTCAAGAAGATTCGGGTTTTTCGCGCGATTTTTGGTTCGGACTCGTATATAAATTTAATTATATAACACTAGATGATTTTCTAAACCAAGAAGTTTGACGGAAAATCAATAAAATTCAAATTTTATTAACGGTAATCGGTTAATGGAAACGGAAAAAGGTTCGGGTTGTCACATCATCCCCCCATTAGAGGGAATTTCGTCCCGAAATTCGGACACATAATACAAATCATGGACTCGGAAAAAGATGAGGATACTTCTGTTTCATTGAATCTTCACGCTCCCAAGTGAATTCAGGTCCCCGCTTGGCATTCCAGCGAACCTTCACTATCAGGATACGGCTTTGTTTCGTTCGTTTGACTTCCCGATCCATGATTTCTACGGGTTCTTCCACGAAGTGTAAGCTGTCGTCTAGTTCGATCTCATCGAGGGGTATCACAAGTGTCTCATCGGACAGACACTTCTTTAGGTTCGACACATGGAAGACGGGATGCAGGTTGTTAAGTTCTCGGGGTTAACGGAGTTTATATGCTACGAGACCGATCCGAGCGAGAATCTCGAACGGTCCAATGTATCTTGGATTTAGCTTTCCACGCTTTCCAAAGCGTATCATGCCCTTCCAGGGTGAGACCTTCAAAAGAATACGGTCACCAACCTGGAACTCCAAGGGTTTTCGTCTCTTATCGGCATAGCTCTTTTTTCTATCTCTTGACGCTCTTAGTTGTTTTTGGATATGTACGATATTTTCAGTCGTCTCTCGGATGATTTCAGGACCTGTGAGAGTGATGTCGGGGACTTGAACCTTGACGAGTTGTGTGTCGCCCACCTCGGCCCAGCACAGAGGGTATCTGCACTTACGGCCATAGAGGGCTTCAAACGGTGCAGCCTTGATGCTGGTATGGTAGCTGTTGTTGTAGGAAAATTCGACCAAGGGAAAATGAGCGTCCCACGACATGCCAAAGTCGATGACGCAAGCTCTCAACATATCTTCCATTGTCTGGATTGTTCTCTCACTCTGCCCATCTGTCTGTGGATGGTAAGTTGTGCTCATATCCAACTTAGTTCCATGAGCCTTCTGTAGTGACTGCCAGAATCTCAACGTAAACCTGCTATCTCGATCGGAGATAATGGATACAGGCACCCCATGAAGGCAAACTATTTCTCGAATGTAGATTCGTGTGAGTCTCTCCATTTTGAAGTTTTCTTTGATTGGTAGGAAGTGGGCAGATTTAGTCAGTCGATCGACAATTACCCAAATGGCGTCGTGCCCACTCGGAGACTTGGGCAACTTAGTAATGAAATCCATAGTAATCCTTTCCCACTTCCACTCAGGTATTTATGGCTGCTGAAGTAGACTTGAGGGCTTTTGGTATTCTACCTTCACCTTGGCACAAGTCAAGCACTAGCCCACGAAGGTAACGATTTCTGCTTTCATGTTCGGCCACCAATAGAGTCGTTTGAGATCCAGATACATTTTATATGAACCTGGGTGAACGGAGTATCTAGTCTTGTGGGCTTCGTTCATGACAACCTCCCTGTACCCGTCGTACTTTGGGGTCCAGATCCGGTTCATGAAATAGTAAACTCCGTCTACCTTGACCTCTAAGTTCTTTTCCATTCCTCTCAGGGCTTCATCCGACATGTTTTCTGGTTTTAGGGCTTCCAGCTGAGCCTCTCTGATTTGTGCGGATAAATGGGAATGGATGGTCATTGTCAGTGCCTTCACCTTACGACCTGAATACTCTTTTCGGCTGAGGGGATCCGCTACCACATTGGCCTTGCCGGGATGGTAGCATATTTCGCACTCGTAATCACTGAGTAGCTCTACTCATCGTTGCTGTCTCATGTTCATCTCTTTCTGATCGAGGATATGTTGTAGGCTCTTATGGTCGGTGAACACTGTGCACTTGGTTCCGTAGAGATAATGTCTCCAGATCTTTAGCGTGAATACCACTGCTCCCAACTCTAGATCGTGAGTTGTGTAATTGACTTCGTGTGTTTTCAGATGTCTCGAGGCATAGGCAATAACCTTTCCTCGCTGTGTGAGCACACAGCCTAGGCCCTGATTGGATGCATCACAGTAGACAACGAAGTCTTCCGTCCCGTAGGGCAGGGACAAGATAGGTGTGCTGCATAGGGCCTGCTTCAATGTTTGAAACACAGTGTCTTGCTTTTCTCCCCAACTAAAGGTTACACCTTTCTGTGTCAGGGTGGTTAAAGGCTTAGCGATTTTGGAGAAGTTTTGGATAAATCTGCGATAGTAGCCAGCGAGACCCAAGAATTGACGGATTTCTGTGGGTGTCTTTGGTGCTGACCAATTCTCAATCGCTTTGATTTTGGAAGGGTCCACGTGTATGCCTTCCTCTCTAACCACGTGACCAAGGAAAATTACCTTCCTGATCCAGAACTCACACTTTGAGAACTTTGCATATAGTTTCTCCGCACTTAATGTTTCTAGCACTAGTCTCAAGTGTTGTTTATGATCATCTTCGCTCGACGAATAGACAAGTATATCGTCAATGAACACGATCCCGAACTTGTCTAGGAAAGGGGGGCACACCCGATTCATCAGATCTATGAATACTGCTGGTACGTTGGTTAGACCGAAGGGCATCACTACAAACTCTTAGTGTCCATAGCGAGTTCTGAATGATGTCTTGGGAACATCATTCTCATGAACTCGCAGCTGGTGGTACCCTGATCTAAGGTCTATCTTCGAGAAATAACTGGCTCCCTGAAGTTGGTCGAAGAGGTCTTCGATTCTGGGTAAGGGATAACGGTTCTTGATGGTCAGCTTGTTCAGTTCTCGGTAATCAATGCACATCCGAAAGGATCCATCTTTCTTTTTCACGAATAAGATCGGGGCTCCCCAGGGTGAGGAACTCGGTCTTATGAATCCTTTGCTGATCAGCTCATTGAGCTGGCTGGATAACTCTTGCATTTCTGCCGGTGCTAGATGATATGGAGATTTAGCTACAGGAGTAGCTCCGGGGATTAAGTCGATACAAAACTCGACTTGGCGCTCGGGAGGGATTCTTGGAAGATCTTCGGGGGAAGACACCAGGAAAGTTACGGACTTCGGGGATGCTCTCAAGGTCTTTAACTTTTTGCGTTTCGTCAACAACATGAGCTAGGAATGCATGGCATTCCTTCCGCAGATACTTCTGGGCTTTGATGCATGAAATGATACGAAGGTTTGAACTGAGTTTATCACCGTAAAAAGTGAGGGCTTCGCTGGAGGGAAGATTGAGACGGATAGCTTTCTCGTAGCAAAGGATATCAACACGATTAGGGCTCAACCAATCCATGCCGATTATGACATCGAAGCTCTTTATGGATACTGGCATAAGATCGATGGGAAAGGAATGATTGTTCAGGGTAAGAGTACAGCCTATGAATATGTCGTTAGTGCTCTCTTTCTTTCCGTTAGCCATCTCGACGGTAAATGTTTCAGTTGAAGGTTGAGATTTACATTTGAGTAGATGTTTGAATGCATGAATAACAAAGCTCCTCTCCGCACCAGAATCTAAAAGAATGTATGCATAAGAGTTGTCAAGGAGGAACATACCCGTAACAACGGTAGGATCAACGACTGCTTCCTCCTGGCCCATATCTAGTACCCTCCCTGTGTTACCAGGTGTTGTTGCCTTGGGGCAATTTCTTTTGAAGTGCCCAACGTCTCCACAGCCATAACAGGCTTGACCAGCGCCCGGTCCAGGAGCCTGATTGGTTGGTTGGACTGGTGCCTTGCAGTATCGAGCCGTGTGTCCCTTCTTTCCACAGTTGTTGCATTGCATATCACGGTAGGGTCCGTGATGATGAAAGTTACACTTGTTGCACTTTGGAAGAGTACCAGCATATCCACTGGTAGGTGCTTGGGTGGTTGGAACAGCAGCTGGAGTAGTAGCCGCATGAACTGCCACTGTTTGCTGTTTCTAGGAGGGCTCCTGCGAAGACTGGCCCTTTCGTTTGTTCCAGAACTTTTTCTTTCCACCACTAGCCTTTGGTGGTTCGGGATCGGCTGTTACCTCATCAAGATCGACCCCATGATCTATCAGAGTCTGCGCCAGACACTTGGCGCTATCAAATGTAGAAGGCTTAGTAGCCAAGACATTCCCTTGAGTTGGGGGCATCAATCCCCAAATGTACCTCTCAATTTTCTTGCTTTCCGGGGTGACCATTCCCGGACAGAGGAGAGCCAGATCACAGAATCTAGCTGTGTAGGTAGCAATATCAGAACCCTTCATCTTCAGGTTCCAGAGCTCGTGCTCTAATTTTTGCATCTCGCCCCTTGGGCAGTATTCAGCAAGCATGAGTTCCTTTAGGTTCTCCCAACCTATGGCATTCGCTACCGGTAGGGTTAGGGATTTGACTCGACCATTCCACCAGGTCAGTGCTCTATCGGTGAAAGTGCAAGCGGCGAACTTCACCTTGTTGGCTTCGGAACATGCACAAATTTCGAAGATGGATTCGATCTTCTCGAACCATCGGGTTAAGGCAATAACTCCACCATTGTCGTCGAAAGACTTGGGTTTGGCATTCATGAAGTCTTTATAGGAACACTCCTTTTGATGTCCCTGACCTCCATCATGACTTTGAGAATCGGGTCCACCTCCAGATCCACCAGAGCTGCCCTGATTTATCTGCGACATCGCCGCAGCCACAGCAGCCGTAACTACTGCCTGGAACATAGCTGGGTCTAACTGAGGAGGTGGTGGCGGCGGAGGATCGTTGTTCCTTCTGTTGGGTCTCCTTTGGGGAGGCATCTTGTTCTAGAAGCAATCAGGAAGAAGAGGATGATAAGTCCCCAATTTTTTTTTAAAATCAAGATATATCTCATCCTGATAATTAAAGTGTTCTACCAAGCGATAGGCAGGGAAAGATTACTAATACAAGTAAACTATCGCTAAGAAGAAATATGTAGCAACACTTGGAATGAATCTCTATACTGTATTCGGCTCTAGCTAAAATACTCCTATAGTATTTTAAGTTGTATGTTTTGTTCTATCGATATCTGATGTATATATACTTGGTAAGTTTTAGGCTTGCCGCAACACCACAGTCACTCCCAAGCACATGTTGGTCATGTCTCGAATAAATATAGTTGATCAGGCTATATTGACCCTAGACATGATTACATAACTGCCCAGGTTTAACCACAGTGTCCAACATCCAAATACTTTTGTTTTGTTCTACCTATGACTCTGGTTCTGTTATGTATGTATACTTGTATACTTCTTATAAAATACTTATATTTTAAAAGTATACTTTTAGTTCAGAGCACTTCATCCCCTTAGTGTTTATAGTTATATACCATATAAGGTTCGGTATACTTATTTCACTATAAACAAGAGCTCTGATACCAATCTGTCACACCCCCAAACCGGAACGGCGTAAACGTTCGGGGGTGGATGACGTTATGTGTAGTATCACAACAATTGTATCATAGCAATCATAGTAAACACAACCATTACATTGAATACATGTATGAAAAAGGTTTACATCTGTTTAAGTCTTGTTTGCATACATCAAAAGTATAAGCAAAATATAAAGACGTGACTCTAAACGCTCCGTCTTCTCAAAACTCCGGGTGGTACCTGTCTACTGATTTCCTGAGAATACAAGCAGTTTTGAAAGAGTATCAGCATAAAGCTGGTGAGTTCATAAGCGATGTTTTGTAGTGAAAATATGTTGATGAATTTGTAGAAATGTTCTTATGTTTCCAAGAAAATCTAATATTTTCTTTAAATAAAGCATGAACTTGTCAGTTCCTTCTATGAATGTTTGTTATGGTATCCTTTGTAGTATAAAACATATTAGTCTGTATGCTTGATTACTACTAGAGTGTATAGTATGATGAATTCTATACGAAAAACCATTGTATATCATGTTCCCTTTGAAAACTCTGGTTACCACTAGTATGTATAGTATGTTCTGTTTGAAAACCCTGGTTACGTTCTGTTTGAAACCCCTGGCTATCACCAGTATGTATAATATGTTTTATTACTTAAAACAAAACTAATGAAGAGTGAAATACAAATGATTAGTTTATACTTATTGTGAGTCGTATAACCATGCTTGATGCGACCTAGTGACCTTTACGACGTTCTTCAAGTGTCGGTTAAATGACATTTGTCACCCCAGGCATGCCTGCCTAACTGTAGCTAGCAGTTCAAGTGTGGGATTATCAGTCCCGAATAGATCTATTCACAAATCTCACGCTCTCCCTCCAGGAGACTCTGGTTATACTATGATAGGATTTAGTTCAGTACACCAAAGGGTACAGTTTTGAAGTAGAGCCTCACAATTCTGTATTAACTAGTTTACGTGTAGTTCTTGTAGTGATATACTGTATTGAAATCTGTTTGCATACTATATGAGGTAATAATTATACTTAAATAATTATTAAATGTTGTACTCTTGTAGTAGTGTATATCATAAACTAAATCGATCATAGTTTATATGTTTACCCATGAATGAAATCTGAAGCGGTAAAAGCTATGTATTGAAATCTCCAGACTATACCCACTATAGTTTGCTTGAAATGTTTTGTTCTTGATTTGTAAATTGTTCTGAAAACTGTGCAATTATGTTTCCAAATTGAAAACATCCCTTATGCTCAACATAATACAAAAGGGATAAAATGTCTAAATATTTCATAAAACGTGGGAAATCATTTAACTGTATCAATTGCATAAGTTTAAAACTCGTTGAAATCCTTTTGTTTTTGTTTCACAAAATCATTTGTGTTTGGCTTGTATCCCCCCCCCCCCCGCTGAAAACATTAAAAATCATAAAAGCGTAGGGGTATGAACTCACTGTTAGTTGTGCACAAGCGTCGAATCAACGGACTGAAATGAAGACCCTCGAGTTGTAGTGTGGCACTTAACGGAATCCTAATAACAATTAAATACATATATGTATCTAAATTAGCGATTTCGTTAGATAAAGTGTTAGAAAAACACTTGCTTTCGGTTAAGGAATGTTACTGGGACTTGATTGAATCGAGGAAAGTGGGTTTTCAGTCTAATGCACCACTTAGGAAGTGTGTACGACCGTGAATGGTGGTTTACGGTCGTGAATAGGTGTACGGCCGTGAACAGTCTCTTGAAGGGTGTACGGCCTTTGAAGGTTTGAAGCGTGTACGGCCGTAAACTGGTGTGCGGTCAATGAAGATATGCAGATTTGAAGGGTGTACGACCTTTGAAGGTTTGAAGCGTGTACGACCGTAAACTGGTGTGCGGTCAATGAAGATATGCAGATTTGAAGGGTGTACGACCTTTGAAGGTTTGAAGCATGCACGACCATAAACTGGTGTGCGGGAAATGAAGATATGCAGATCTAAAGGGTGTACAGCCGTACACTCAAGAACAAGAGTGTTGGATTCGATGGAAAACGTTCTCTAGATGCTCCCAATCAACTCCTAATGATGAAGCTTGATGATTTTCGGAAGGATAAGGGTGTTTTAGGAGTGTACGGCCAAGAGTTTAGAGAGAGAAGGAGCGAGTGTTCGGCCAGAAAAGGGTAAATGAGGGGTAGGGTCTCGTATTTATAGGGGTCTTCGTGGTCGGTGGTGGGGTCTACCCGACGTTGGCCGTAAATGAGTGTACGACCGTACACGGGTTTACGGCCGTAAACTCAGTCAGGCCGAAAACTGTTTGATTTTTCAAGAAGATTCAGGTTTTTCGCGCGATTTTTGGTTCCGAATCGCATATAAATTTAATTATATAACACTAGATGATTTTCTAAACCAAGAAGTTTGACGGAAACTCAATAAAATTCAAATTTTATTAACAGAAATCGGTTAATGGAAACAGAAAAAGGTTCGAGTTGTCACATTAATGGTCACTAACACTTATTTCTGCCCTGTTGTTGTGACATGAAAGAACTATAGAGTACACACATGCTTAATCGTACTGACAACAATCAAAATCTTTTATGATAAATATTGATATAAGTTTAAATTAAATAATGAAAAAAGTAAAATGAAATATGAGTGTAAAAATAATCCAAAAACTATTTAACATAATGTATATTTCATAAATGGAAGTTAAGTATATAAACTTCATCTACTTGTTGGAGATCAACAATAACATGAAAATCAAACTTATGAAGGAAATCGTCATTTGCAGAGTAGATGATGGAGGACAAAGCGTTGCTACAATTAGCATATGTGTTTTTTGGACTGGCTTTGGCAATAAACCTTAACAATAAAGAAGATGTTATTTTTGTTGCTTTAAAATAGGATCATTGATAAAGATCCTAGTCGTGGTGAAGCAATTTGTGACGGAGAACCGTTCTGAAACGATGCATAATGAAGTTAGTATAAATGTATATTCATTTATAGTAAAAAGAAGAATAATATTTTGAAATTTTTTTAAGGTGTAAGTTGTGAATCAGAGTAATGAACAAACCTTTATAATAAGATTTTTTTCGTATTGAATAACAACTAACATAGGAGTTTGTTTGTTATTTTCCAAATAGTTAGCAAACTATTGTGTATACCCATCCCATAGTGTTACCTTTATTTGTTTGCTTCTATAAAAACCAAAAAAATAAATAAATATACAATATAAAATGACATTATAAAGTAAAATTTGACACAAAATTTTGAAAAGTAAAAAAATCATCATTTTCCAAAAAAATTGGGATCCTAAGATATTATCTTGGAGATTTTCGGCTATTCATTTGGAAAAAAATTAAGATATCAGTTATATTGATTCAAAATTTCAAATTAATTGACTTGCTTATTTAATGAGTTTTAAAATTCAAACAAATATCCCAAACTGATTCATTTTATGTGAGATATACTGTGAGATAAATTATGAATAATATTGATTTTAATTTTAACTCTCAAATAGTTTGCTGATTTAATGGGATTTGATTAGATTTTATATGTTAATAACCGAATTATTGATATGTTTATTTAATGAGTTTTTTTAAAAAAAAAAGTTAAACGGATTTGCGTTTTGAAGCCAAAAGCTATAAATAAGGAAGTTAAATTAGAAACAATATTAATTAGAGAAACTGATATCTGCTATATAAATAGAATGACATGCTTTAATTGATAACATAATTGATGAATTTAAATATTCTATAATTATTAAAGATTTTATAATTAAATGTAATAGTGTTTGAATTCTATTTGGGGAATATGATGTCAGCAATTTGATCTAAGGGTGAAAAACAAAGGATTGAAATACAATCAAAGGTCCTGATTGCTTCATTAATAAATTAAATGTTGTCTTATTATATATATATATATATATATATATATATATATATATATATATATATATTGTAAAACTAGTTTTAGGTCTGAATTTTTTTAGTATGGGAAAAGTAATTGTTGGTGGATACAGCAAACAAAGAACATACCTTATTAAATTTTATTATTAATTTAATAATTATTTGATTTCAATGGATTTCATTTTTCACAAATTATTTGTAAAATGTTTACAAAACAGACAAAAGGTTACCGTTTATATGCTATTTTAAAAATTAAATAAATTCATTTTTTTTAAAATAAATAATTATTTTAATATAAATACTTTTAAAAAATAATCATTTGATACCAAGACCATCTCATAATCCTTTCAATTTTGTGATACATGTGTTTGGTAGAATTTTTAATAGCTCGTAGGAGTTTGACATTCTAGTTTTTAATGAAAACTCACTGAAAAAAATAAATCATTTGAAAATATGGTTTTAAATATTTCATTATAGAAAAAAGACTTATAATCTAAATCTAAAAACTATTTCAGATAGAAAAAGATTTTGTTTATTATAACAAATATATTAAATTAATATATGACATTTAAAACACTTGTTCTGATTTTGAGCTTTTATTCAAAAATTTACATAATTTACATCTTTTAAAAACTGATATATAAACATGTATCAGTACAAAACATGTCATGACTTATAGGTGCCAAATCGAATCTCGTGAATAATCATTTTTAATCAAAATTGACGTTAGTAAAAAAAGAAAAGACTTGAAACAATCAAACAAAGAGCATATGTACATGCTTTTCACCGTCAGGCGCCAGCATCATAACCGCGGCTTCCCACTTTGCAGATGCATCCTCTGTGGATCGAACATCTACCAGGCCGACATAATAAGATACTATCCTCTTTTTTTTTTTTTTTTTTTTTTTTTTTAAATATAAAACCCTAGGTTAATAAATATGCTTATTTTTAATTAAACAATATTAACATGACAATAGTCAATTACACAAACATGTTATATGCATAGTATTTTGAGTAAACGTCAAGTTTAACTCATCTATATATGTTATCAATGAAGATTAGGAAGGTGAAAGAGAGAAATGAAAGAGATAAAATGAAGGAAAGAATCTAAGTTGTTATTCAATCGACTGTACACCATTACATTTATACATAGATAGAAAGCAAAACAAATACTAACGATCTTAACCGAATTCACTATGTAAATTACCAAAATACCCTCTAACTGAAATAACTAACTAATTGCTAACACCCCCCTCAAGCTGGTGGGTAGGAAGACAAACCCAGCTTGGATACAGCTTCTCTATGTAATGAATTTTGAAGAGACTTTGTAAAGACATCAGCAAGTTGATGAGTAGTGGACACATGAGATAAAGAAATTAAACCACTTTGAAGCTTCTCTCTAACAAAATGACAATCTAACTCGATATATTTTGTTCTCTCGTGATAAACTGGATTATTGGTGATATATATTGATGCAAGATTATCACATTTAAAAGGAATTGGTGTGATGTTGGGTACTTGAAAATCATGCAATAGTCTTGAAAGCCATGCAAGCTCAACACAAACCCGCGTCATAGACCGATACTTCTCTTCCGCTGAAGAAAGAGACACAATAACTTGCTTCTTCGATTTCCAAGAGATCGGACTTCCTCCAAACATTATAAAGAATCCACTAACAGATCGTCGTGTGATTGGACAAGACGCCCAGTCAGAATCACAATATGTAACATCCTGTTTCGAGAAGTTTCTCATTTCAGGAATTATGGGCATTAAATGGATCAAGTTAGGGTCTCGGACTTCAAAGGTCTTGGGTTTTAGACCCAATTGGTTGTAGATTATATAGGTTATGTGATCCAAGCTCTCGGTTTGTGTTTTGGAGTCAAAGGGTATAATGGTAAAAGTGATGCTTTGTACTTCTTCATGAATTAAGGATTCTAGTTCGGTAAGTTTTAAGTTAAAGGAGATTAGATAGGATTGTAGGGCTTTTCATTACTTTTCCGATCATATTAAGAACGCCGAAAACAAAGTTGGGACGCATAAGTTATGACCACTGGAAGTTAGGAGGGAAATGGTTTTCGGCCCGTACGTTGGGCGTACATGGCATGTATGCTAGGCGTATTGCATGAAAGTGGCACGGTTATCCTTTGAGTACGTCAGGCGTACATAAGGGTACGTAGGGCGTACTCACGTGAATATTAAACCCAATTTCCAGGTTTGGACCCTATAAAACTTTATTATCTCCCTTGAGGCTGACCTTATTTCCAGCCTCCATCCTATCCAACCTTAATTTCGAAACCCTAATCTTTGAGAGCTTGTTTTTGGACCTTCATCCTTGTGGATTGTTGTGGCTAGAGATTGCAGATCTAGGACTTTTATCATCTTTGCAAACTTTTGGAGGTATAAAGTTTCAAACTTTATGGCTCTTTAGTGTGGATCTAGTTTTGGTTTATGTTTTGAGCATGTTTTGGTCTCATGGCTTGGATCTTGTGAGTAGTAGTTACTCCAGAAGCTTTGAGCCTCATTTCTAGTCATTTTGAGGTCATTACGTCATAAAAATCGAATCTTGATGGGTATATCTCTTCCATGCATGAGTTAGTGGTCCTTTGGTGAAGATATGAATATAGGGATTTGGTTTGGACTCCATTAAGCCATGCAAATACATAAAGTAAGGAACTATATGACTTAAGGTGTCCCTTAGAGTCAGATCTAGGAGTTGGACATTAGGTCTTAAGGTATTAAGAGCTTAAAGTTGATTTTGGGCATCAGTGGTGTACGCCGGGTGTACCCTCTTGGTACGTTGCGTGTAACGGGTTTCAACCCGTTTCCTTTTCTGCGATCAAGCAGTACGTTGGGCGTAATAGGGTGGTACGCATGGCGTACTCACCAAAAGTCTTTATGGGCCACTTTTGGGCCTCGGGTCTTTAGGGGTTTTGGTCCATGATTAGTTGGGCAAGCATGGGAAGGGTAAAATGGTCTTTTACCCTTAGTAAGATGGATTATGATTTAGACCATTAATTATGGGTTATTACCCTGAGTTTTATTAGGGTTGGTTTGGATATTCAGTGTGAGGAGCCGATGTAGCATCATCGCGTGCGTGAGTCGGTTATCTCCAGGTTGAGGTGAGTATTCTCACTGTACTTGTGGGTCAAAGGCACCAATGACAACTCACCAAATTGTTTATGTAGGATGCTAGATGTCTTTGTGACTCTTGCATGTTTGTACAATTGGGTTGAAATAACCCCAGGGCTGGTCCCATCATTGTATGGCTGGGTTGAAATAAACCCAGGGCTGGACCCATGAGTATGTGATGGGTTGAAAGAGACCCCAGGGGTAGGCTCATAAGTGTATATTGGGTTGGAATATACCCCAGGGCTAGGCCCAATTGTATGTTTAGTATGTGCTATTTTGGGGAACTCACTAAGCTTTGTGCTTACGGTTATGTGTTTATGGTTTCAGGTACTTCCGGTTGCAAAGGGAAGGGTCCGACGTGACTGCACAAAAACCCCAACGTTTTCTGCATTGACTATTTATACTTTTTTTTTTGGAGATTTAATATTAAAAATTATGATTTAAATATTTGTTTACATATCATATGTATGGAGTACATATTATAAATTTCGCATATATGATCAAATTATTTACCTTTCTTTCTGGATGATGTTTCAGTACATCTCTTTTGACAACATCGTAATTAAACTTAAACGTCGATTCAAATTTTTTGAAGGTTATCTTTTACTTCCGATCATCAATAATACTTTGGTGTAAATATTACAAATATTTGGCAACAATCTTATGTTATTGTGTGTAATACATTTTAAAATAATATTATTTTAATAAATAATTTACACAAAAATTAGACATAAAGTTACGTTTAATATATCCTTAGAGCATCTCGAATGATTAACCTCTCAAAACTTGTTTAACATCCATTAGAATTCCAATCAACTTCAAGCATGATCTAATCTTTTTATTGATGATTCAAAACCATAACATAACATATGAAGCTAATTGATGATTTAAACTTGATTAATGTTAATAACGGAAGTTCCAATGGATTAGAAACCAATGTAAAACATAATGCAAGCTAAAACTCCTTTAAAGCTTCAATACAAGCTCAAAATTCAATATCATCAAGGAATGGAGTTTGAAGCTTCATAACTTTTTAACTAGGAGGAAAAGTTCAAACATGTTGGCTATGAAATATTGATTATTAACATTTTGGGTTCGGTTAACATTTTGGTTGATTTTTTATGGTGCATATTTGATAGCCATATAAAATGAGCATGTTAATGTCTTAACGGTGGAAAAAAGAAGAGGATAGATTTGGTAGGAGAGATGGGGTTGTATTCTTTGGGTGGGATAGACCCCCTTTTATTTCTAAAAAATTAAAAGATTAAAAGAAAAAGAAAAAAAAATCCTAAAACTAAAATAAATCAGTATAATAATTATTTCAAATTTTGACATAGACAATTTTTTTTGACTTTTAATATAAGTTGGAAAATTATAGACTTTTTAAAAACCATCAAAACTCATATTTTATTTGGTAGAGATTTTGTCTTTTAAAACGAAGGTCCAGTTTTCTAATCTGGATGTTGATGATTTCTACTAATTGGTGATATTAACTATTTAATTTCTAACCATAACCGATCATTCAAAAAAAAACATAGACAAAATTTGCACTTTAGTTTTAGTTATATCATAAAAGTTGGATTCATGAGTTTTCATTAAAAAGAAAACGAATTTGATTCTAATTTTAATAGACGTTTCTTTACATTTTTTTCTATTAAGAAAAAGAAAAAAACACTATTGATCAGTGATCACTTATGATTTAAAACAAATATTATCTTTCATAAATTCTGTTGCCAACCCATTTGAGGTATGCATACTCTTCTATTGTAAGACCCATTATAAATTCACACAAAAACATGACTTTTAGTCAATCTACCTCCTCAACCCATCCGCTACTTACCCGATTCAATTAATTCCTATTTTTGTTTTTAAAACAAGTGGAAGGTTAGTTTTTAATTGGTAAAGCTATTACAGGTTTATGTGGTTTGAGACAATCAATGCACATGTACAAATGGTCTTTATTAAGAAGCTTTTTTTTATAGTCTCCAAGTATTTTCCTAGCATGTGAACTTTGGCTAAAAGAGTCATCTTTCTTGGCTCTTCTGCATATTATTGGCTTAAAGATTCTCATAAGTTTGGTTTTAAGTAGTGGGTCTTCCTCAAACTTGAGAAAAACTCAAATCTTTTTGTAGTTTTGATGTGAATTTTTTAGAGGGTAAAAATGTCATCATTGAGTGGTCTAGAGATTGGTTTGTGTTTCCTCTTTGGATGTATCCTGATGCTTCTTTCTGCAGAGCTGTATTATCTTCTATGTTGGAAGAAGAGGGTCTCCCAAGACAGAGAAGACATTGAAAACCAACATTTATCCTCTTCCCATTATACCCCTCCTAATATCTCTTCCTACACTTCTTGTTGGAAAACCTCAAAATCCCCCAAAACCCAAGAAAAAGATTTGCAAACATATGCCAAACAACAAGATTCCGACATGGGTTTGGGTAAAGATTCGGTGTTAAAGGGATTGGGAGATGAAAGTTTGGATCTTGAACTCATGAGACTACATAACCTAGGTGGGCCACCTAGGTTTATTTTCACAATCAATGAAGAAACCAAAGAAGACTTGGAATCCGAGAGGAGCAAAATGGGGTTAAGAACGAGAAGCTTGGGTGACATTCTTGATACTTTAGACACACTATTTTTGTCTCCTGTTGCTTCACCACCATTGAAGCTCCCACAACAACTCAGTTTGGAAGCTTATAATCACCATGGATTAAACCCTCTGTTTGAATCCAATGAAGTTGCTATGAACAAGGTGAAATCTTCACCGCCACCCACATTCAAGTTCTTGAGAGATGCAGAGGAGAAGCTCTTGAAAAGATTGATGCAAATGGAGGGTGACAAAAGAGCAAGTTTTAAGAAATTGGATCAAGATTCTTCAAGAAAAACAGAGGAGAAAGATGGTTCTTTTGTAAAATTGGTTGTTAGTAAGGGCAATAGTGAAGGAGGGCATCGTCAAGTTTCAACACATTCAAAGGTTCTTCCATTGGCTTGATCTACATCAACAACTTTTACCAATTCCTGGACTGGGTATTGTTTTTTTTCTTTATTATCCAATGTTTTACTTATTCTCTTTTTTTTTTCAACTTCACAAAGATTATATATATAGACTTTGTGTTATTCTCCATTATATTATAGAGATAACATGTGCAATGATATAGACGATACTCTTCAACAAATATATAATGACAATCGACATTAGAATGCTTGAGATTTTAATTTAATTTCGGGTAAATTAAATAACAATATTCCAATGCACAAGTTTATTGTATGTGTAGTTTTGTTGTCAAATAGTTATCATACTTAGTAAAGAGTTAAAAAACTAAAAAAGACCAAAGATTTTAAACATATTTTCATGCTTAGATTGTAAGGAAGTTAAATGGACAATTGTTAGCTGGATTGGGTCTGATTTTAAGGGTGCGATAACTAAAAAAATGTTCCCTACATATAGTGTTTTTAGTTATAACCAAAATATTAAAACAGCTATAATTGTTATAACAATAATCGAAACAAAAGAACGGTAATTCAATAGATAATCTTATGTAGCCACATAAATCACGAAACTCTTCTAGTATTTTTTTAAAAGCAAATTTATTCAATCAACTTTTCATAATCAATAGTCTTTGATATATCATTCTCGATAGTTATTATCGTCAATTCATTATGTATTTCTTGTGATATTGTGAAACATAAATAGGGCTTCAAAAACTTGAGTTTTGAGAAACTTCCTTCTAGGCGTCATTAGTCAACAAGATTCTATAGACAATAATTACATTAGAAAAAAACAACCGATTTTTTTTTCATATATTCCAAAACATCAATAGGTTGGTAGTTTCACTCGGTAAGAAAATGACAATCAACTTTAACTTCATATAAATTTCATGAGCATCGATATCTAATGCTTTGAAACGGCTATAACATAACTTAAGATTTTTGTCATCGGACTCCTTTAATTTTTATTATTGAAAAAAAAAACCTAAAAAAAAAATTATAATCTTGTTTTAAGAACATTAATGTTACTTTGTTAGAGAGATTGTGGTAGCATTTTTTTTTTATATTTTAACAAGTAAAGGATTCATTTCACTCTAGGTAAATTGTCGCATCGTAGATGGTAAGCATATCCACTCGTGACTCAACCTCTATTTTATTTAGTTGGCAAATTCCATTTATTTATATTCTTTTGCCACAATATCCACACGAATATTACATTAATTTGTAATTTGAGACAATATTTTTAAATTTTATTTGTGTAGCGTACTCCAATATTTTATGTTGCGGGATAGTATATTTTACATGTTATAAAAGAAAATCCGTAATAGTATTTAATATAAAGACAAATAAAAATAGCTGATAATATTTCCCATTTTTCATTTTTCATGTGATTGATGGTTATTACTCAAATAACATGGTTTTATATAACATATTTATTTTTAAATGAATGAAAATAAAAAACTCTGTTTCCGCTTACGAAATTAGAGCTCACAGTTTGAACATTTCCCCCTTATCTTTTCGGTTTTAATCTATTTTAACTGTATCAATCTACATTTATCTTTATCTATTAAATAAAGTTATGGTAAATATCTTTTTTTTTAAATGCTAATGAGATAGAAAATGACATAAACATCAATCTGTACATGTATTTTGGTTTGCGATTGGAGTAAAGTGCATTATGATTCATCATATAAAGTTTCAAACTTTCCATTATTTAGGTGCTGTTTGTTTTTTTTAATGCAAAATGTCTGCAGTCTGCGGACCAATCTGTAGACCTCTGCAGTAGAAGAGGTGGACCAAACGTCTGCAGTCTGAAAAAGAAGACTGTTTGTTTTTTAACATCTGCGAGCTACTAAAATAAACTGAAATCTAAATGAACTGATTTTTTTAAACTTCAAAGCGATTTTTTAATATTTTTATGACTTTGTTATAAATAATTAATAAATATAGATCAACTTTTATCTATTATTGTATAAAAAATAAAAATAAAAATGGTATGAATTAACGTATATATTTGATAAAAACCAACAACTTTGGTTGCAAAGTTATAACTAAACATTATAATTAGGGATCAAAGAATTTGATATATAAATGGATGGAAATAAACTTCGATTTTTTCAATTAAATCCATTAAAAACGTACCATAAATATTTTCTCGAGAAATTGACGATATTGTATTAAATAATGTTTTACAAAATTTGACAAAAAAATATAAGAATATATTATGATTTTTTTTTCATATTTATATAAACAACTTCAACGACTATTATTGTAATAAATCTTTATTTATAAATTTGTCAAAAATATCATGTTTGTATCGTCGAACGTTTTTTTTTTAAGTTTTGTAATTTTTTTTTCAAATTGTTTATCATTAATAAAGTTGGAAAAAATATAAATAAAAAAAACTTAAAAAAATGAAGATATATGTGTTTTTTTTAAGCTAGAAGATGTCTGGAGATGTTAGAAGACTCTGGTCCACATCTGTGCCAAGAAGAGGGCGCGCAGACATTTTTAGGTCTGCAATCTTCAAAAAAACAAACAGTCTGCGAATGCTAATGTCTGCGCGTGGTCTGCGCGGCGCAGACAGAAGAGGCCACACAGATCTGCAGACAAAAAACAAACACCACCTTAATCAAACTTTAAACAAACTTTAAACAATAAGCATACATGGTGGGCTTTTGCTAATCAACTCTCATTAAATGATGTGGTGACCTGCTCACTCTAATTGTTTGCACATGCTCTTGTTCTTTCGAGTCTATTTTCTATTAACAGGATTAAAATAAAGCTAGAGTACAAAAAGGTATATCTTTTTGTATATCTAATAACAAAGAAAAGGGATAACGCCATTGAATCCTTATGAATTATCATTTTTTGGTTAAATTGTCTCTCTTACTTTTCTTTGGGTATTGTTAAGCTTAAACTCCGTTTTTACCTATCATTTTGGACCCCTAACCCATTGTAACCGGTTTTGCTGGCATGTATGCACAAATTAAGCTAACTCGGATCATGTATGGAAGTCAAGTGAGAGTGTGAGACCCACATGTTTAATGACTCAGCCAATAAACTTCAAACAAAGAGCATAGAATATTGAACGATTCAAATCCAGACCTTCATTTTCAAAAAAATAAAAAATAAATAAAAAAATAAACAAAAAATAAAAAATAACAAAACAAAAACAAAAACTAAAAACTAAATCCCAAAAAACATAGGGTTAAACATGAACAATATTTACTACATAAAACACATATAATGTAAGAGCCTCAAATTTAGAAAAATATAACTTTTAGTCAAATATCGACCAAAATGATAAAAATCGTCAATTATGAGAAAATGATGAGAATATGAAGTGACTTCATGAAAATGGTGAAGATAAGTTTAAGTTACTTAGAAGAGTTTAGATGAGTAAGTTCAAAAGAAAGAATGCATGAGAAGATGCATTTTGGCCAAAAGGGGTAAAATGGTAAATTTTCTATTTTTGGGCCAACTTTGTGACTTAACAGATTAAGACCTGTATTAAGTCAGTGAGAAGTGACTTAATAGAATTGTAGGGTATGTTCCCACATTCGTCTGGATATAAGGAACATCGGAAACGAGTTAGTAACAAAGAAGTTGTGGATGTTTGAAGATTGAAGAAACATGTCCCAAGGTTGGAATGGAATCAGCCAAATGAGTTGCTATCAAGTAGTTGTGGCGGCATGGTGATTAGCTCACCACGACGCGATGCGTGGAGAAAGGGATGTAGATGTTGTTCTTCGTCGTCAGAGAGAAAGGCAATATACTTTGCCCCCGCGACGCGATGTATGGGCACCACGACGTAGTGGCCAAAGTAGGATGCTATTGAGGAAGAGCATCATGGTGTGGCAAGCAGAACACCATGGTGTGGTAATTAAGTGATTTCCTTCAACCTCATGTAAAAGGTCGTCACGGCATCGTAAACATGCCACCATGGTGAGGTGTCGCATAAATTAAACCCCCTAATCAGCCTCATTCTCGCCAAAAACACTCCCCACTCCTTAGAGGAGGGAGCTTCGATGATTTGGAGGATAAAGGTGGGTCAATTGGGGGTTCAAGGGGCTAGAGACAACAAATGAACATCAAAAGCTTATGAGGTAATCATCTTCTTTATCCGTAACCTCTTAGGGCTTTAATGGGGATTTATGGAATTGAATTAAATACGAATGATTACCCTTAAGAATATTGTTAATTGATGTCATTAGTAGTCTTTAGAAGCTTTGAACAAGATTTATATTTGATTTCAATGGTGAAATCTATATGTGTGAAGTTCGGGTTTAAAACCCTAAACTAGTGATTATGTGTAATTGATGCATTAGACGTTAGATTATGATGAATTAAGTATTTGTTGGATTAAGGTGTCTAAGCCAATAACTAAATTTGTATATTTTTGAAATAGAAGCAAAGTCCTTTTTGGGTTGCCTTCAAAACTAGTATTTGGATATAATGACTTTTGGAGGAAGAGGTTGATATGTTAATTTATTATATGATTAATAAATTAATTAGAAATGATTTATTAATATATTATATGAATAATATATTAATTGAGAATAATAATAATTAATTGAGAATTAATCAGAAATTAATTAGAATTAATTTCGAGATTAATTAAATTAATTAAAAGTGCAAGGACTTGGGTTGTTATTGTTCAAAGGTTGAACAAAGGAAGGCTTCCAGAACCTGCCCCGGGACGGTTTTGGAAGAGCCCTAGATAGGATTTCTGGAAGCTTCCTTGAGATAAGGATCTAGATAACGGATTTGAATTTTGAAATATTATTATTTAATTCAAATTAGGGTTTCTAGGGTTTTCCTACGGCCTATAAATAGGACGAATTGGGATCCCATTTTCGTGCACTCATAATCTCGGAAGGATAGCCAAAATTTCTCCTCTAGCCACCTCTCTCCTCAAGTCTTCTTACTACTAGGGTTTTGGGTACAAGCCATTAGAGGTACCATACCTTTGGTGCTAGCTTTTCAAGGTCTTGAAGAAGGATTCCACTTTGATTATTTATAATAATAATCAAAAGGTATGTAACCTTAATTTGATATAAATTTCAACTTCATATCCTCTCTCCTTGGATTTCTTGATATTCATAGTTAGTTGATATCAATACAGAAAACATAGATCCTTTATAGGTTGCATGTGAACTTAAGGGTTTAAGTGTTTTCTCGCCACGTGTAAAATTTTATAACCTAGAAAACCCATCAGTGGTATTAGAGCCTTACTTTTTTCTATTTGATTGTGCATTAAATGAATAGATCAAAAGTAGGGTTTATGAAAATTAAACCCTGAAGGCTTAAATTTCGACTTGGCTAGGGGTTTTAGGAACCCTAGTCACCATCCCATTATTTTTGAAAATTTGATGTATATCTCTAGGGTTTCTAGTTTCCTTCATTATTATTTTAATATGATTTAAAATTTGAATAATTAAAACCTGATAAACCCTACCTTTTTTTCGAAAATTGGAAGGATAAGGGATTAGGATTAAATTTGACTTATTTAATTAATTGTTTAATTGGTAAATAATTATTTAATCCATGTGTTTAATTATTTAATTACATCGTTTAATTGGTAAATAATATGATTTAAATTTATTTAATTAATCGTTTAATTAAGATAAATGATTAAATCATTATTTAGTTTAAAATTAATTATTATTAATTTTCTAATTCGAAAGATTAATTTTAAAACCTAATATTTTGAAAAAATTCAAAATACACCTTATACTATATATATATATATATATATATATATATATATATATATATATATATATATATATATATATATATATATATGTGTGTGAAAAATGAATATACCCTTAAGGGTATATAAGCTTAGGTATCCAAACTCACTATACTACGTCGTTTTGTATCATATATACATTTTATTTGTCCAATGTTCTTATAATTCAACTTCTAACTTGATTTACTTCCAACATTTTTATAAATTTCACATTTATCTTCCTTTTACATACTTTTCATTTTCAAATATAATAAATATAGCCTAGTAGGTGTTCGGCAAAAAGATGTGATGTAAGACGAAAATAATAGTGAAATTTCGAAAATCTTGAAAGTAAATCAATTTTGTGGTCGGAGTTTAAGAACATTATAATGAATATATCAAACAAAACGACATATTTTTGTGGATTTGGGTACCTAAACTTACATACCTTTAAAGGTATATTCACTATTCCATATATATATATATATATATATATATATATATATATATATATATATATATATATATATATATATATATATAAAAGTTTAACATATTATATGTATAAGACAAGTCAGTCAAATTGCTAGTACGTCTCATTCACAAAGTCATACTATAAAAGAAGGGGGGGGGGGGGGGGGTTATAAGGAAGTGACCTATAAAATGACCACCGTTCATTTATATGGTGGATGGTCGTTAGCCGAACAGATTTGATAGGACATAACCTATTAAAAGTGTGATGTTATTAAAGTACTAAAACCTTTTGAATAAATCCCAACTCTTGTTACTTTAGGACAGAAATGTGAAATGTATGCTAGTCCATGAAAACACAAATCACTATTTATATGTCGTTAGTGGAGCGTGTGTGGTTAACCAGCACACTAATTTGGGACTATAAAGTTGAGTGATGGATAAATCGAAATTATCATTGTTCATGGAGCGTGTGTGGTTTACCGGCACATTAGTTTGAGATGATAAATGACATTGAGGTTGTCAAGCGGGTTCGCATGGTTACTCACATCTTATTTGTGATCCTCATCATTCTAGTCACAAATTTAAAGAGCATAATCTGATATTAAACATGTCATTGATAAGATTCAATGAATCTCAAACGATCTAGGAGTTTCATGCTAGATTGAAATTGGTAAATTTGTATTACCTACCTTGATAAATTCGAAATTAGATTACGGCATCCCTCTTCTTTATTGTGAATTGTATTTTGGATCCTAGCCTTGAATATTTATTTTGGGTTAAAATATTAAGGATTTATATCACTAACTAAAAATTATGTCTCTTCATATAGATGTATGGAAACGGTGAACTCGTTGCTACTCAAGCGGCTCCTCCAACTCAAACTTCTCTCTACTCTCGATCTTGTCGAAAGAGAAGCTCACCGGTACCAACTACGTGGACTGGATGAGGAACTTAAAGATGACTCTTCGATATGAGGGAAAGGAATATGTCCTCAATAAGCCTCTTATCGAGATTGATCATTCCACCGCCACTCCTGAGGAAATTATGTCATACAATAAACACTCTGGTGATGCCACAAAGGTTCCTTGCATCATGGTGGCCACTATGGCACCAGAACTGGCCAAGAATACTAGCCATACGATATGGATATAAACCTTGATGGAAAATTCCACATTAAGGTGAGACAAGAGCGTTTCAAAGTGGTCAAAGATTTTACGGCAAGCAAGATCAAGGAAGGAGAGTCTGTTTTCCCTCACGCACAAAAGATGCAAAGGTACGTGGAGCAACTCCATAGGATCAATGTGTCATTTGATGATGAGTTGGCCATTGACATGGTGTAACATCCCGTTTGATAAATAAATAAATTAGATAAAAATTGACGAATGAATAGTAGCCCAATAATCCATAACATTTAGTGGGGTGTTGGTTTTGGGAGCCAAATGTTATAATTTGGACTATTCGGGGGTTAAAGTGTAATTTTCGGGCCACTTTGTAAATATTTCTGAAGGCGGGGGGCTGGTTGGTAATTATTGGGACTTAAATTAAAAGGATTTTTAAATGCTGCGGGTTAAAGGGTAACTTGTGGGGCTTGTATTGTAATGAATTATTAAGGATAGGGGTTGTTTGGTAAATATTGTACTTAAGTTGAAAATGTATTGAGAAGCAGGGACCAAATTTGGAAAATTTGGCACAAGTTAGAAATGAGACACAGGAATAACCCGTATCCCTTCCCCACGTTTTTGTGAAACAACCCTAACGCTAATTATGCCAGCCGCCATGCGTGATGTTAGCCGCCACCACCTCCCTTTCGTTCACTGTTCCGACCAAACGGGGACGCCTGCTGCCTCGCCGTTGAGCACCGCCGACCGCTACACTGTCGTTGAAGGTCGCCATTGTGACGCTGCTGCCGAAGACGTTGCGGGCACCGGAGAACCGCCAAGGACCGGGCGAAAACCCGCTGTGCGACGGTGTGCAGGTCGTGAGCCACCGGGAACGCATGGTAAGCCCATCCATAATCCATTCTTCTTCTCTCTCTCGTTCTTTTCTGTGGGTACACCGCCGGAAGCGTCAATGCCGACGTCGGTGGTTGTGGGGGCCGTTGTATAGTCGAGTGTGCTTGTTGATTGCTGCGTTCAGGGGGACTATACGTGTAAGTTTGGCGAGAAAAACCCGCCATGGCTGCCAACCATGGTGGCTGTCGCCTCCTGCTACCGCTTTGCCACCACCAACCGTCGTATGGTGGTGGCTGTGTGTATGTGTGAGTGTAGTAAGGTGTGTGTTGTGTTCCAGGTTGTTTTGATGAAGTTTGAGTCAATATTATAAGCCACCATCATTGGAAATGGTGGTTGCCGCCGCCTGCCGCCGTGAGCCGCCGCCGACCACCACTGCCCGAGGTGGCAATGGGTGGTGCACGGCCTAGTGGAACCCTAATGGGCCGAAAAGCTTAATTTTGGACTTAGTTGGATGGTGATTGGGTTGGAAAACCCAATTAGGGTTTAGAAAACCCTAATTTTATAAAATGTTGGTTTGGACCTATCGGGACCCGCGTTTGGACCAATGGACCAAAGTTATGACTTATGCCGGCTCCATTGTATTATGGCTTAGTGGAATAATGGACTTAACAGGTTAAGTCCTTAATGGGTTGAGTGAGAACACTTAACCCTAATCGTCATTTCATGTGAAAACCCTAATTGCATTGGGTTTTGAGTTGGGCCTTTTCTGTTGGGCCCAGATGTTTGGACTATTGATGGGCCATCCAAGAACAAGTATGGACTAGAATATTTGGATTGGGCCTTATGATAAGGCCCATTGGACAGGCTTAGGCCCAAATTGGAAAATTGGGCCATAGATGGGCCATAACTGGGCCTTGATGATTATGAGATATTGGACCATCAGAATGTCAAGTGTTGGACCAAGAATAAATGGTTGGGCCTTAAGGCGAGACCATGTAGAGGTTTCAACCCAATTTGGAAAATTGGGCCATAGTTGGGCCTTGGTTGATTATTTGACTTTTTGGGTTTTCAGGGTATGAGTTTGGGCCTTAATCTTGGACCAAACTAGGTTAGGGGTAAAATGGTCCTTTTACCTTATTTGGGGATTTTAGAGTTATGCATTGGAAACCCAAATGGTTAATTGGGTTTTATTTTGATGTTGACAGTCTAGGAATCTGTCAGCTAGCAGCCAGAGATTTATTCGCGGGACTCCAACAGTGCGAGGTGAGTCCTCTTCCAGTAGAAACGGGTCTAAGGCACCAATGTTGGCCCGTGTAGTTTATATGTTCTTGATAGGAACACGGAGTGTGGGCGGGGCCCGTATCTCATTATTACCAGAGTATAGATATCAGTCAGACTTTTGGATTGCTATACTTGTTGTCTGTGTGATACTTGTATGTGTTTGTTTATGTATGTGAGTGGGCGAGGCCCGTATCTCATCATTAGTTGAGTGTGGGCGGGGCCCGTATCTCACTATTATTTGAGTATGGTTATTGGTATAATGGTAGGTTGTGTATTTGTTATCTGTGTGATACTTGTATGTGTTTGTTTATGTATGTGAGTGTGGGCGGGGCCCGTATCTCATTATTATTCGAGTGTGGGTGGGGCCCGTATCTCATGATTAGTTGAGTATGGGCGGGGCCCGTATCTCCTAGTTAGCGGAGTGTGGGCGGGCCCCGTATCTCCTAGTTAGCAGAGTGTGGGCGGGGACCGTATCTCCTAGTCAGTGGAGTGTGGGCGGGGTCCGTATCTCCTAGTCAGCGGAGTGTGGGTGGGGCCCGTATCTCTTAGTTAGCGGAGTGTGGGCGGGGCCCGTATCTCCTTGAGTGTGGGCGGGGCCTGTATATCTCAGTAGCATGATTATGCGCATGGTATGTGATAGTTTGGGGAGACTCACTAAGCTTCGTGCTTACGGTTTTCAGGTTTTGGTTTCAGGTACTTCGGTTTTCAAAAGAGGAGCTCGGGATGATTGCAGTGCATACACCATTTGTTCAGCCTGGGATGTTTGTACTCTGATATATTTGACAGATGTTATGATATTCTTGAGATACACGATTTATGATTTTTATATGTTGAAAGATAATTATGGTTTTATTAATGATTTAAAACGAAATTTTTAGACTGTATTTTTTGGATGTTTCAAGTTGGTATCAGAGCCTTGGTTTGAGGGATTCGGGCACACTCTCGGGTGTGTCTGGACTCAAACTAAGGACTTGATATGAAAATTTTCAAAAGAAAATCATTTTTATAAAAAGAATTTTGAAAAGAGAAGAATTTTGAAAAGAGAAAAAGAACTTTGAAAAGGGAAAAGGGTGTGGTGCATGCAATCAGCCGAGCTCAAGTAAGTGTTGGATTAATGTCTAAGTCCATAACTATATTTGGTATGTACTTGACCCGACCCGGCATGGTCCATTTGGGTTGCACTTCACCGGCACAATTTATATGGATAGTCTTTTGAGAATAGTATATTTATGATTTATATTAATATATTATAAGTTCTAATATATTAATATGGAATCATATTATTTAATTAGTATTGATCAAGAATTAATTTAGAATTAATTAAGTGATCAAAAAGAACTAATTAAATATGGACTCTTATATATATGGAATGGGCCAAGTTCATTTAGGTTGGGCTAAGCTTTCATGGATGGTCCATGGAGCTTTTAACCCATGGATCCTATGTAAATGAAAGGTCATGGGTATTAGGGTTTACATGGATGTAACCCTAATCCTCCATAATATATAAAGGGGTCCTTGGCTCACAAAATTACACAAGTGTGTGAAAATAAGAGTGAGCCGATTTTAGTGTGCATACATATTCTCTCAAGTTCTTCCAAGGTGTTTTGGAGATTTGTGATTCCATTTGAGGCTTCCACACTATTGGGGCTAAGCTCTTAAAGCTTGAAGACATCAAGCTACATCAAAAGGTATGTCATCTAACTAGAACTTTGTAGTATAGGTGCTTCATAATATGCTAGTTAGGATGAAACCTTGGAATATTTAATATTTGCATGTATAATAGAGAAAACATAGATCCAAGGTTTATAGGGTTGCATGTGCACCATAGGAGTGTTAGAATGCTCAAAACCCAACAGTGGTATCAGAGCCATGGGTTGTTTTCTGTTATATTGATGCAAATGTTTTATTTTCAAAGTTGGAAAAAAAAAGAAAAAAAAAAGAAAAAAAAAATGACGTTTGTCAAATTTTAAGATAATTACTTGTTTTTGTGAAAAACTAATTATTTGTAAAATTTGAATCATTTGCTATATGAGTTGAATTAGGTCAAATTTAGTAAAAGATAAAACGATATGATTATTTTATTAGTTTTAAAAGTTTGATCTAAAGAGTTTTTTGAAACCTCCATAAGTTATGGATATGAAAAGGTTTTTAAAAAAATTGATTCAAAGTTTTTTATGGAGTTACAAAACTTGGTCTTAATGTTTTAAAGAATTCCATAACTTGTTCTTAAGTTATGGAACATGAAAAGTTTCATCATAAAACAAGTATTTAACTCCATAAGTTATGGAATCCAGAAGTTTTCAAGAGTTACAAAATTTGCCCTCAAGTTTTGGAATATGGAAAAAGTTTTCTTTATGATAAAAAAAATTGAATTCTAAAACTCTTGGGTTCATAACTTAAACAATTAATTAAATGGTTTTAATTTTGAATTTAATAATTGGAATTATGATGTTTTATTGAATAATTCAATTAACTCTTATGGACTTTATTAATAGATAATTAAAGTGTTTAATTAAAAGAGAATTAATAATTCCATAATGACATGGTTTAAATTTAATTAAATTAAGAGTATAGTTTAATTAATAGATTAAACCACCAAGTATTTTAAATGTCTAAAATACACCCTTATACTATTATAATATTAAAAGTTTAATATATTATATGTATAAGAGCAAGTCGTCTTACCATTAGTAGGCCTCATTCACGAAGCCGGTCTATAAGGGGGTATAAGGTTGCTGCCTATAAAATGGTGGTTTAATGGGTGTCCATTCTCACCCATCGCTTCCTTGACTGGTGGAGGGTCGTTAGCCGAACAGGTAGGACAAGGACTATAATTCTCCCTTCATTAAAAGTATTAATGATAAATACTAAGTAACTAAACTTTTTATAAATTCCCAATCTTAGTTACTTAGGAAAATGTGAATAAGGTGCTAATCCATGAAATTACACTTTGCACTTTGTTTAAGCTGTTAGTGGAGCGTGTGTGGTTAACCGGCACACTAACATGGACTTAACAAGGTAGGCAAAGGGTAACTTAATGTTTATCATAGTATCGTTGGAGCGTGTGTGGTTAACCGGCACATCGATTGAGGGGTAAATATTAAGGGTACCAAGTATATTTGCATGGTTACTTCACACCTTGTTTTGTGATCCTCGGCATCCCAGTCACAAAACCTGAAGGGCACACTCGAGATTGAAACATGCCATTGAAAAGTTCAATGAATCTCAAAAGAATCTAGGAGTTTCAAAACCAATTAAAACCTAATAATACATTTCGTTTATCTTGGTGGAAATTGGTGAATCGTCATTCACCTACCTTCAAATATTTTATAGCTTGGATTACGGCATCCCTCTTCCAAGTTATAAAATAGTTTGTTGGGTCCTAGCCTTAATATATCATATTGGGTGTTATATTAAGGACTTAAATCAACTTTACGTGAATTTCTCCCATTGTTGATGTCTGGTTTAGACAACAATGATCTTCCCAAACCAAGCTTTCCTAATGAATATGACTTCCTGAGTTTGGCTCATGGAAGTCATACTTCTCTTCCTCCACCTCCTCCAATTATTCTCCCTAACCCACAAGTTCAAGGTCACTCAAGCCCTAATGGCAAGCAAGGTCTATGTGTGATCACATCTTAGAGATGAAGTCACATATTGACAAGCCGGGAGAGTTGGGTGTCAAAGTCTTGAGAAAGTTGGATGTTCAATCACTTTCTAAGTCACATAGTGAGTTCATTTGGGACTACTATGAAACAGACTATGACATGAACCTTAATGATCATATCTATTTGCTTGGTGCTGCTGAATCAGCAATGATTTGGAACGATAGTAAAGCAAATTTGATTAGAAGATCAACTTCCCAAAAACTTTATGGACAGTGACAATGGTGACACTGGAAATCCAGAAAAAGCATTCCCTTCCCAATGGAAAGGGATTGGCCATAGTCAACCCGGTTGACCAAATGGTAAAGAGAAAGGCTAAGTCTAAGATAGTCCCATTACCAAAGGGTCCATATGTTTATTTTGCCAAAGGAAGGGGCGTTGATTGCAAAGCTGCCAAATTTACCTAAGGATGTTAAAGTCAATAAGTTTGACTCTACATTAGGTAGAGCCGATTATCTAACTCTGTTAAGTTCTATTCTGAGATCCTTATTACATGATGTGACTGGGTCACATGTTGATGTTTTAAGAATCAAAGAATAGAGAGAAATCTTAAAGGAAGTATATGCTGATTCTGATCGCGAAGGTGGATTTCGATCGCATCAGAATTTTGAGCAGTTGCTTAAGAAGTTATGATATATTGCTAAGGAATAGATAACAACAATTTTCCATGTGGATTGTAAGGATAAGTTTTTCCGCAAAGTTTTAAAATAAAAGAAAATTGTTTAATTTTATTTATTTGAAGTATCCTTACAATGGCATTTGTGGAAAATTGTTGCTTATATGATTCCACTGACAGCAATATTGGAAAATGGATTTGATTCTTTCATTTGTGGTAGTGTCTAAATTTACCAAATCAGGAAAGTTCCTCATCACCCAAGTTTCAATTGGACCGAAACTTGGAATCATGCAAGTTGAATAGTATGATGAATGAGAACTTTCAAGCATTGGAAAATCAAGACTAATTACTTGTTCACATGGATGTGTGAGTCAAGTGAAGGACTAAAGGGATCGAGTACACATTCTTGTGCACTGGTCATGTCCACCACAAAGCTCGTTAAGACTATTTGATTTACTAAAGTTTAGTAAATATGGTTATACTTACAAGTTTAAGTATAATTCTGAAACATTGGAAAAGTCTCAATGTATGGCAGAACGAATGGGAAGAATCAAATTAGGCAGAAAGATAAAAGTTTCTCAAATCTGAAAAGATGTGAGAGTACTTTAGTATCATGTTTGTGATCATCTTAATGATTTAGAAATCATATCACAATTAGTCCTCTAAAGGTCATCTTAGTGCATTGTTATGACTAAGAAGAGGAGTCATGAATTGTTGAAATGGTTAGATCAGGAAGATGAGTCATACTTCGTTCCAAAACAATTCTTAGAGTCATACTCCAAGATTGTAACTTGAGTGACATATCTTAAAGAAATGTTTAAAACACTTGTCAAATGTAAGAGTAAAAGTGTCCTACTCTTGTACATTTGAAATTGGTAAGTTGTGATGTTTTGGATAAAACAAAGACCAACTAAGGCCAATTGTGTGAAGTGTTTGTCTTGATAAAGAATCCGCACTATCTCTTGAATATTTGGCAAGATAGTCTTATATGTCAAGAGGATAGTGGGAGTCTTAAAGATCCTAAAAAGAATTTCAAGAACTAATCAAGAATAAAACCTGAGGTTCTTCACTAGCACACGACTTGAGGTCTATAACCTATCGTGTTGACATATTCTGTGCCCATTCCAGTTAAAGTTGGCTTTGCATAGGAGTTCTGAAAGTTCTCAATTGGTTGCATAACAACTTGGAAGCAATGGCAGGCCCTGTACTGCCAGGTGGCAAGAAGTTAAGATTGCATAAGTTCAGTCCATATGAGTTTGGATTTGTCATTATCCTTGTCTTGTGACTATGGTTTTGACGATTCACATGGATAAGAACACATACACCATAAAATCTAAGGGTCATAAGGTTTCTCTCCGATTCATGAAAATGATGGTGAGGAAACACTTCCACCAAGTAGATTTGAAGCAGATGGCAAAAGGTCTAAACAATTGAGACTATGATTACGACATCCCTTTTCATAGTTCTGAAATTGTTTAGACACACATGCTTGCTATCTAAGGAAAGGTGTATGATTTTGATAAAGTTTTATCAAAGCATCTCGTATCAGAAATCTGAACTTTGGTAAGAAAGTCAATAAAGTATTGATTTCTAGAAGTCCAGCTGATTTCTGAGTACCTGTCAAAGCTAGTGGGAGCATAAGTGTTATGCTAATATGTTGGATTAGGTGTCTAAGCCCATAACTATAATTGGTATGTACTTGAATTGATAGCAGCACAGTCCTTTTGGGTTGCCCTCAACCTAGCAACTGGACAAGGAAATTATGAAAGGAGAGATATTAATTTATAAGATTAATAAATTAATATATATATATAAATGATTTATTAATATGTTAATGGATTAATATATTAATTAGAAATCATTATGTTTAATTAATTGTTAGCCAGAAATTAATCAGAATTGATTTTGGGGTTAAAAGAATTAATTATAAAGTGCAGGGACTAGTTTGCAATTAACTGATAGTTGAATGGAAGGATCCATAACTCCCTTGGAAGGGGGTGGACGAAAACCCTAGGGGAAACCCTATAGAATTCGTCCAAGGGGTCCAAGATAAGGCCTTGGGTCTTGCTTAGGCCCTAAGCAAAGGATAACTAGGGTTTTCCCTAAACCCTAGTTCCCTCAACTATTTAAGGAGCCTCCTGGCTCACATTTTGGGTACTGATTTATTTGGAAGAAACCCTAAGGCCGAAATTGCATACTCTCTCCATCCTCTCTCCTCCAAGTTTCCTTCTTGCTAGTTCTTGGGTGTGATTCCATTAGAGGCATTACACTTGTGGTGCTAAAGCTTCCAAGAAGATCAAGATCAAGATCAAGGGAATATCAATTGTTTGCTATAACAATTGAAAGGTATGTAAACCCTAAACCCTAGTTTGTTAATTTCGAAATTAGCCTCTCTCCTCTAGGGTTCTTGTTTTGCAATTCAAAGTTGTATGTTCAATAGTTAAAACATAGATCCAAAGTAGGTTGCATGTGAACTTAGGAATTGTTTTCTAGTTTATTTGTTATACCTAAAACCCATCAGTGGTATCAGAGCCATTGTTGTTTTAAATTGAATTGCTACAATTGTTGAATTGCAAATTAGGGTTTATAGCTATTAAACCCTAAAGGCCAAATTTTCGATTTCTAGGGTTTTGGATCAAAGGGTTTTTTCGAAAACCCTAGCCTCCAAAGAACCCTAATCGAAATTAGGGTTAGGGTTTTGAAAACCCTAGCCTCCTCCCTTGTAAATTTCGAAATTTGCTTAGAAGTTTTAGGGTTTCTTGTTTTGGATAATTGTTACTTAATTAGATTAATTGGATAATTATCCTTACCCTATTTTTCGAAATTTAGAGGGATAAGGATTAGGATTAAATTAATGGATTAATTTAATTAGATAACCCTTACAAGATTTAATAATTTGATTAATAGTTAATTAAAAGATAAATATTAAATCTAGTTAATTGGTTTATTTAAATTTAAATTTAATAGCTTAAATTTCGAAATTTATAAACCCTTGAAGTTTTAAAATGTTTTAAAACACACCTTATATATATATATTATAATTAAAAGTTTAATATTATATATGTATAAGAACATGGTCAGTCAAATCGCTAGTATGCCTCATTCACGAAGCTAATCTATAAGGGGGGTATAAGGAAACTGCCTATAAAATGGTAGTTGAATGGGTGTCCACTCTCACCCACCGCTTCCTTGATTAGTGGAGGGTCGTTAGCAGAACGGATTTGATAGGACAACTACTTCTCATTAAAAGTATAATGATATTAAAAGTACTAGAACATTATTTTCAAAATCCCAACTCTAGTTACTTTAGGAAAAATGTGAAAAGTATGCTAATCCATGAAATTGCACATTATGCTTTATTGGTCGTTAGTGGAGCGTGTGTGGTTAACCAGCACACTAAAAGGCACTAATAAAGAGTAGTAATGGGTATCTCATAATTGTCATTTTGATGGAGCGTGTGTGGTTTACCAGCACATCAATAGTTAATGATAAAGACAATGAGGTTACCAAGCACATTTGCATGGTTATTCACATCTTGTTTGTGATCCTCGGCATCCCAGTCACAAATAGAAGAGCATAATCTGAGATTAAAACATGCCATTGAATAGTTTCAATGTATCTCAAAAGAATTAGGAATTTCACTTCGTTTGTTTCGTCTAATGGTGGAATTGGTGAATCGTCATTCACCTACCTTTATGAAATTTGCACTTGGATCTCGGCATCCCATTTCTGAGTTGTGAATCTTCATAGTTGGATCCTAACCTTGATATTATATCTTTGGGTTATTTTATTAAGGTATCTTGAAATCTAACTAAAACTTTCTTTCTTTTCAGATGTCTACTCCTGGAAACACTTCTGCTTCGTCCTCCTCCAACCAAAACTTCTCTTTGCTCAATATCTGCTCCAAAGTCGTTATGGATGGCTCAAACTATAACGATTGGATGCGCAACATCAAGATGGCTCTTCGTTTCGAGAACAAAGAATATGTTCTTGAAAAGGAGCTCAAAGAGCTTGATGAGAATGAAGCTACTCCTGAAGATCTTGCTGCCTACAAGAAACATTACGATGATGCTACCAAAGTGGCATGCATCATGGTGGCAACTATGTCCCCAGAACTGCAGAGGTACTATGAGGACTACTGGCCTTTCGAGATGAACAAGGACCTTATGGAAAAGTACCATAAGCGAGCTCGTCAAGAAAAGTTCGAAGTAGTCAAGTCACTCATGGCTTGCAAGATGAAAGATGGGGAGTCGGTTGTGTCACATGTGCAAAGAATGCAACGCTACATAGAGCGTTTGGTCAAGCTCAATATTCACTTTGATGAGGAATTGGCCATTGACATGGTCTTGAACTCACTTCCTGAATGTTATGGTCAGTTTATTTTAACTTACCATTTGAACAATACTGAGCAGACCTTGGCCCAATTGCACAACTTGTTGCAGACAGCTGAGGCAGGGATGAAGGGTAAAAGTATACCCTCCACACCTACGAGTGCCCCTGTTTTGGCTATTGGACAGGGAAAGGGGAAAAAGAGGAAAGGTCCTCCCAAGCAAAACTGGAAGAGCAAGGCTCAAGCTGGGTCATCTAGTAATGGCCCAAAGGCTAAGCCCAATGGTTCCACTCCCCATGTTTCTGATCCAAAAGAGGCAGTTTGCTTTTACTGCAACCAAAAGGGGCATTGGAATAGATCTTGCCCACAATATCTGCAAGATATCAAGGATGGCAAAGTAAAGCCATCTTCGGCAGGTATTTACACTATTTCTGCTAATAACTCATTATCTTCTCGTTCATGGGTCCTTGATACAGGATGTGGTTTTCACATCTGTTCTGATTTGCAGGGTCCAAAGGAAAGTGAGGAGATAGAGCGAGGAAAGATAAACCTGATCATGGGAAACAGAAAGTCTTCACCAGTAACCAAGATCGAAGTTTATCAGCTTCTGCTTAGTAATGATGTTAGATTAGATTTAATAAATTGTTGCTATTCGTCTGAGATGACGAGAAACATTATTTCATTTCATGTATTGTTCAGACAAGGTTTTACATATTCTTTTAATGATTTGAATGGTTCAATTTCTGTTTATAAGAATGGTGTTTTTATGTTTGAAGCTTTGCCTTGTAATGGTGTGTATGAAACAGTGACTTGTGTTGATAGCCTAGGAAATAGTGTACTTAATATTGACTTGTCTAATAGTGTAGACAAGGCATGCTTGTGGCATTGTCGTCTTAGACACATTAACAAGAAAAGCATAGCCCAACTCCAAAAGGATGGAGTGTTGGAATCATTTGACCTAAAGTCAGATGATATGTGTGAATCTTGTCTTTTGGGAAAGATGACAAAATCACCATTCACAGGGTCTTGTGAAAGAGGTGAAGGTCTGTTGGATCTCATACACACGGATGTATGTGGGCCCTTCAGATCAACTACAAGAGATGCTAATCGATTCTATGTGACTTTCACTGACGATTATAGCAGATATGGATATATCTACTTGATCAAGCATAAGTCAGAAACTTTTGAAAAGTTCAAAGAGTTTAAGCATGAAGTCGAAAATCAATTGGGCAGAAAGATAAAGATACTTAGATCTGATAGAGGCGGGGAGTATCTTAGTATCGAGTTTAACGACTATCTGAAAGAATGTGGGATAGTCTCACAATTGACTCCTCCTAGGACACCACAGTTAAATGGTGTAGCTGAGAGGCGCAATCGAACCTTGTTAGACATGGTTCGTTCTATGATGAGTCGGGCTTCGCTTCCCATTCACTTCTGGGGGTATGCCTTAGAGACAGCCGCCCACATCCTCAATCTTGTCCCTACAAAGAAAGTTGCCAAAACACCTCACGAAATGTGGACAGGGAAAGTTCCCTCGTTAGCACATATTAAAGTCTGGGGTTGTGAAGCTTTCGTAAGACGAGAGACTCACGACAAGCTAGCAGCTAGAAGTGAGAAATGTGTTTTCATTGGTTACCCAAAGCAGTCTTTTGGATATTTGTTCTACAGGCCTAGTGAGAACGTGGTCTTTGTAGCACGAAGAGGAGTCTTTCTTGAAAGAGAGCTCATATTCAAAGAGGACAGTGGGAGCACTATTGACCTTGAAGAAATTCAAGAGTCAGCCAATGAAGGAACCTTAGATGACACTAGCACTCAACCAGAGGAAACAGTTCCTGTTGAACCAATTGATAACTCATTACCTCTTAGAAGATCCACTAGGGTGAGTGTGCCACCTGAGTTGTATGGTTTTCATATTACTTCCGATGGTGACACATTCATAAGTGACAGAACACTGGTAAACTTAGATGAACCAGTCACTTATAAGGAAGCAATGGTAGGCCCAGAGGCTTCCAAGTGGAAAGAGGCAATGGACAGCGAGATTAAGTCCATGTATGACAACCAAGTTTGGAATTTGGTTGATAGTGCACCAGGTCGCAAGACAGTTGGGTGCAAATGGATCTTCAAGAAGAAGACAGACATGGATGGGAATGTGCATACATTCAAGGCTCGACTGGTTGCAAAAGGTTTTACTCAAACCCCAGGGGTTGACTATGATGAGACTTTTTCGCCAGTGGCTAAGATTAAATCTATTAGGATATTGCTCGCCATAGCTGCCTTTCATGATTATGAAATCTGGCAGATGGATGTCAAAACTGCTTTCCTTAATGGGAAGTTGGCTGAAGATGTTTACATGAGTCAGCCAGAGGGTTTTGTTGATGCAAATTTCCCCAATAGAGTGTGCAAGCTTGAGAAATCCATTTATGGATTGAAACAAGCATCTCGCAGTTGGAATCTTTGCTTCCATGAGAAAGTCAAAGAGTTTGGTTTCTCTAGAAGTGAAGATGAGTTTTGTGTGTATATCAAGGCTAGTGGGAGTATAGTAACTTTTCTGGTTTTGTATGTCGATGACATATTACTCATTGGTAACGACGTTCCAACCTTGAAAGAGGTTAAGTCTTGGCTTGGAAAGTGTTTTGCCATGAAAGACCTTGGAGAAGCTGCCTATATTCTTGGGATTAGAATATTGAGAGATAGAAAGAAGAGACTAATTGGACTTAGTCAGAGCACATACTTGGATAAGGTACTAAAGAGGTTTAGTATGGAAAATTCCAAGAAGGGAGAGCTACCTATCCAGAGCAATACCAAATTGAGTAAGACTCAATGCCCGAGTACAGATGTTGAAATAGATGACATGAGTCGTGTACCTTATGCTTCCGCTGTCGGATCGATCATGTACGCTATGACATGTACTCGCCCTGATGTGGCATTTGCTTTGAGCATGGTCAGTCGCTATCAGGGAAACCCAGGTAGAGCTCATTGGATAGCAGTTAAGAATATACTCAAGTATTTGCGAAGGACAAAGGACTGGGTCCTTGTGCTTGGTGGCAGTGATACTTTGAGAGTAGATGGTTACAGTGATGCCAACTTTCAGACGGATAGAGATAACTTCCGTTCTCAGTCGGGCTGGGTGTTTTTACTGAATGGAGGAGCAGTTACTTGGAAGAGTTCCAAGCAAAATACGGTGGTTGATTCTACTTGTGAATCAGAGTACATAGCAGCAAGTGAAGTGTCGAAAGAAGCAGCTTGGTTGAGGAACTTCATCGGGGATCTCGGAGTTGTTCCAACCATCCAGGAGCCTATGGAACTGTTCTGCGATAATGAAGGAGCGGTTGCCTTGACAAAGGAACCGAGAGATCATGGTAAGACCAGACATATCGACAGAAAGTACCATTTCATCAGACATAGAGTAGAAGAAGGCCATCTTATAGTAAAGAGGGTGTCATCTGAAGATAACCCAGCAGATCCCCTCACAAAGGGTCTGAGTAGGGCTAAGCATATTCAGCATGCTCGGAGCATAGGACTGAAAGATGATATTAGTTTTAGTAGTTAGATTAGTTTTATTCTGAAACTTGTAAGAAAGTAAATGTAATTGACTTTTGGTGATTAAATAATAAAGTATTATTTATAATTTTGGTTTCTGCCTTTTGTCAATTGTTTTTTATTGTGTTTCATTTTTGCATGTTTTACTTCCCGAATAATAAGATTATTCAAACTCCACAGTCACTCATACTTTTGGAAGTAAGTAGTGAATTAAGACTGTCATGAATTGGATTGTAGATTGTCTAAGGATAGACATGGCAATAGAATTGCTGCAACGTTCATGAGTACTCAGAAATTGAGATTTGAGTACTGGATAAACCCTCGCTCAGAGTATCACTTCATGGAATTCATCACGAGTAATACTGAGATGATAATATCTTATAATCTTGAAACGAAGATATATGAGTTGTAATTTACAAGTCGGTCATGCATTGGTGATACGAAAACGCATCAGTAACTTGGTGTTATAAAACGTATTGTCATGCATAATTTGATGAGTAAAAGATACAAGCATATGAGTCAACATTTATTCGTTCCTTTTGCCCTAACAGGAAAAGCGATATCTGTGGTCCCCTCGATGATTTGGTGTTGACTTATGTGCTGGGCCCAACCAAGACTAAATTGATGTGTTCGATTAGAAGTCCTTCATCATCACAAATCAGGAATCGGGAAACATAGATTCTGGACAAAGAGATTGATTACATTCCATGTCTTTTGTCTGGGGATATCAAGCAGAACGAAGGGTTATATGATCACTTATCTTAGGACACATAACTGACTGGGTCAGAGTTCGGCAACAGCTTTTTGGAAGCTACAATTTGCTGGTCAAATTTAAAAGGCATACTAGCAATTATAGTTACAGACTTATCCAAGTGGGAGACTGTTGGATTAGGTGTCTAAGCCCATAACTATAATTGGTATGTACTTGAATTGATAGCAGCACAGTCCTTTTGGGTTGCCCTCAACCTAGCAACTGGACAAGGAAATTATGAAAGGAGAGATATTAATTTATAAGATTAATAAATTAATATATATATATATATATATATATATATATATATATAAATGATTTATTAATATGTTAATGGATTAATATATTAATTAGAAATCATTATGTTTAATTAATTGTTAGCCAGAAATTAATCAGAATTGATTTTGGGGTTAAAAGAATTAATTATAAAGTGCAGGGACTAGTTTGCAATTAACTGATAGTTGAATGGAAGGATCCAGAACTCCCTTGGAAGGGGGTGGACGAAAACCCTAGGGGAAACCCTAGAGAATTCGTCCAAGGGGTCCAAGATAAGGCCTTGGGTCTTGCTTAGGCCCTAAGCAAAGGATAACTAGGGTTTTCCCTAAACCCTAGTTCCCTCAACTATTTAAGGAGCCTCCTGGCTCACATTTTGGGTACTGATTTCTTTGGAAGAAACCCTAAGGCCGAAATTGCATACTCTCTCCATCCTCTCTCCTCCAAGTTTCCTTCTTGCTAGTTCTTGGGTGTGATTCCATTAGAGGCATTACACTTGTGGTGCTAAAGCTTCCAAGAAGATCAAGATCAAGATCAAGGGAATATCAATTGTTTGCTATAACAATTGAAAGGTATGTAAACCCTAAACCCTAGTTTGTTAATTTCGAAATTAGCCTCTCTCCTCTAGGGTTCTTGTTTTGCAATTCAAAGTTGTATGTTCAATAGTTAAAACATAGATCCAAAGTAGGTTGCATGTGAACTTAGGAATTGTTTTCTAGTTTATTTGTTGTATCTAAAACCCATCATAATAATCATCATGTTAGTGGGAGCATGATAATTATTATTAGTGTTGCAAGTTAGCAATGTTAATTATAGAAAACAAAAGTTTCAATTCGTGAGGCTGTAGGGATTGAAAAAGTTGTTTTGCTATAATTAAGGGAGAGGATATACTTCATTTCAGTTCTAAAGGCTTAGATTGAGACCTTAATCATCCTTAGTCAAGAATATATATATGAATTTCATGTTGGATTGGTTCAACTTAAGGAAATTCTATATATTGCATTCTCAAAATTCGATTATGATTACGGCATCCCTCTTCATAGTCAAATTTTGAAAACATGGCAAATAAAAATATTGTAGCAAAAGACTGGTCTAGAATCATGTCTTTATGTGAGACATCATGAATCGTGTACCATTTGCTTTCGGTACAGAATCGATTGCATGTGCTATAATATTTGTCATTTCTAAATTTTTCCAAATGCCCAGAGGCATTAAGAAGGGAAAAGGTCTAGAATTGGATATGACTAAAATGATTAAGCAATTGTCGAGGACAATCTGAGGTTTACCAAAGATTGGTTGCTCAGGGACATTTGGAAGTATATTGCTAATTTTGGAAGGACCATATTGACATATTCTGAAAAGAGGCATCTCTTATTCAGAAGTGATAGTCAAAATGAGAATATGGAGTTGTCTCCATAGGTGGAAGTTATCTGTGTAAGATTAGAAAACTTAATGCAAGAAGCATGTCCAAAGCAATGTACTTTGAATATGAGACTTAGTTTCGATGGAGTTGATCTCCATTGGAATACCTTATAATGACTGTTGACAAGTCTTTGTGACTTTGTACATATTCATTACAGGAGGGTCAGTGCATATAAGTTTAAAATCTAAACAGATTTCGATAAATGATAGGAATTTGAAATTCTCACATTTTTCGATAAGGATTTGGGAGTGTGAAATTAGAATCATTGAAATTATGTTCAATTGGTTTATTTCAAAAAGTAAGGATCATAGACAAACATAGAGTGCATACTTGGTGTATGGCAAAGCTATTGTTTAAGAAAAACATAGTGTACATGCTTGGAGCATGGGACAACTAGTGTTTTTAATTCAAGTATAAAGTTGATAAAACCGAAACAATGAATAATGAGTAATCAGTATGGTGATAAATAAAAGTGTTTATTTATATTCATAGGGTTTGATACCATATTTGATTCATTTATTCTTGTGTTTCACTTTGCATGTTTTGACTTCCAGAATAACTAAGTCGCTCTTCCTGAATGATTAAGTTATTCAAACCATCCACAGTCGGTCAAATGTTGGAAGTAGATATGAATCAAGACTATCATGGGTTGGTTTGTAGAGGTCCAAGTTGGTGGACAAAGTGGTGCTACAACACTCTTGAGTGCTCATAAGTTCTGAGTATTGGATTCAACCCACGCTCATTTGAATCACTTCATGGATTTTATCACGAGTGATCATGAGACGATAATATCTTATATTCTTAAAACCTAGAGATATGAGTTGTTACTATGAGTTGGTTATACATTGATTGCATGAAAACACATTGGTAACTCGATGTTGACCCAATGGTAAAGAGAGAGGCGAAGTCTGAGATAGTCCCATTATCAAGGATCCATAGGTAACTATTGCCAAAGGAAGGGGCATTGGTTACGAAGCTGCCAAATTTACCTAAGGATGTTAAAGTCAATAAGTTTGGCTCTACTTCAGGTAAAGTCCATTGTCTAACTCTATTAAGTACATGCTGATTCTGATCGCGAAGATGGATTTCAATCGCATGGTTCGGTGATCAGAATTTTGGGCTATTACTTAAGAGTTATGATATTTATATTGCTTAGGAATAGATAACAACAAGGTTTTCATATGGATTGTAAGGATAAGTTTTTCCGCAAAGTTTTAAAATAAAAGAAAAAAAGGTTTTGATTTTATTTATTTTAAGTATCCTTACAATGGCATTTGTGAAAAGTTGTTGCTTATAAGATTCCATTGATAGCAATATTGGAAAAATGGATTTGATTCTTTCGGTTGTGGTAGTGTCTAAATTTACCAAATAAAGAAAGTTTCTCATCACCCAAGTTTCAATTGGACCGAAACTTGGAATCATGCAAGTTGTATAGTATGATGAATGAGAACTTTCAAGCATTGGAAAATTAAGACTTGTTCACATGGATGTGTGAATCAAGTGAAGGACTAAAGAGATCGAGTACACTTTCTTGTGCACTGGTCATGTCCACCCCAAAGCTCGTTACGACTATTCGTCATGATTTACTAAAGTTTAGTAAATATGGTTATACTTACAAGTTTAAGTATAATTCTGAAACATTGGAAAAGTCTCAATGTATGGCAGAACGAATGGGAAGAATCAAATTAGGCAGACAGATAAAAGTTTCTCAAATCTGAAAAGATGGGAGAGTACTTTAGTATCATGTTTTGTGATCATCTTAATGATTAAAGAACCACATCACAATTGGTCTTCTAAGGACATCTTAGTGCATTCTTATGACTAAGAAGAGGAGTCATGAATTGTTGAAATGGTTAAATCAAGAAGATGAGTCATACTTCGTTTCAAAACAAGTCTTAGAGTCATACTCCAAGACTGTAAGTTGAGTGACATATCTTAAACAAAGGTTTAAAACACTTGTCAAATGTAAGAGTAAAAGTGTCCTACTCTTGTACATTTGAAATTGGTAAGTTGTGATGTTTTGGATAAAACAAAGACCAACTTAGGCCAATTATGTGATGTGTTTGTCTTGATAAAGAATCCGCACTATCCCTTGAATATTTGACAAGAGAGTCTTATATGTCAAGAGGATAGTGGGAGTCTTAAAGGTCTTGAAAGTCTCAAGAACTAATAAAGAATAAAACCTGAGGTTGTTCACTAGCACACGACTTGAGGTTTATAACCTATCGTGTTGACATATTCTGTGCCCATTCCAGTTAAAGTTGGCTTTGCATAGGAGTTCTGAGAGTTCTCAATTGGTTGCATAACAACTTGGAAGCAATGGCAGGCCCTTGTGCTATCAGGTGGCAAGAAATTAAGATTGAGTTCAGTCTATATGTGTTTGGATTTGTCATTATCCTTGTCTTGTGACTATGGTTTTGACGATTCACATGGATAAGAACACATACACCATAAAATCTAAGGGTCATAAGGTTTCTCTCCGATTCATGGAAATGATGGTGAGGAAACACTTCCACCAAGTAGATTTGAAACAGATGGTAAAAGGTCTAAACAATTGAGACTATGATTACGGCATCCCTTTTCATAGTTCTGAAATTGTTTAGACACACATGCATGCTATCTAAGGAAAGGTGTATGATTTTGATAAAGTTTATATCAAAGTATCTCGTATCAGAAGTCTGAACTTTGGTAAGAAAGTCAATAAAGTATTGATTTCTAGAAGTCCAGCTGATTTCTGAGTACATGTCAAAGCTAGTGGGAGCGTAAGTATTATGCTAATAATCATCATGTTAGTGGGAGCATGATAATTATGATAAAGGTTGCAAGTTAGCAATGTTAATTATAGAAAACAAAAGTTTCAATTCGTGGAGTTGCAGGGGTTGAAAAGTTGTTTTGCTATAATTAAGGGAGAGGAAATTATACTTCATTTCAATTCTAAAAGCTTAGATTGAGGTTTTAATCATCTTTAGTCAAGAATATATATATGAATTTCATGTTGGATTGGTTCAACTTAAGGAAATTCCATATATTGCGTTCTCAAAATTCGATTATGATTACGGCATCCCTCTTCATAGTCAAATTTAGAGAACATGGCAAATAAAAATTTTTTGTAGCAAAAGACTAGTCTATAATCTTGTCTTTATGTGAGACATCATGAATCGTGTACCATTTGCTTTGGGTACAGGATCGATTGCATGTGCTATAATATTTATCCTTTCTAAAATTTTCCAAATGTCTGGGGCATTAAAAAGGGAAAAGGTCTAGAATTGGATATGACTAAAATGATTAAGCAATTGTCGAGGACAATCTACGGTTTACCAAAGATTGGTTGCTCAGGGACAGTTGGAAGTATAGTGTTTAATTTTAGAAGGACCATATTGACATATTTTGAAAATAGGCATCTCTTGTTCAGAAGTGATAGTCAAAATGAGAATATGGAGTTGTCTCCATAGGTGGAAGTTATCTGTGTAAGATTAGAAAAACTTAATGCAAGAAGCATGTTCAAAGCAATATACTTTGAATATGAGACTTAGTTTCCATGGACTTGAACTCCATTGGAATACCTTATAATGACTGTTGACAAGTCTTTGTGACTTTGTACATATTCATTACAGGAGGGTCAGTGCATATAAGTTTAAAATCTAAACATATTTCGATAAATGATAGAAATTTGAAATTCTCACATTTTTCGATAAGGATTTGGGAGTGTGAAATTAGAATCATTGAAATTATGTTCAATTGGTTTATTTCAAAAAGTAAGGATCATAGACAAACATAGAGTGCATACTTGGTGTATGGCAAAGCTATTGTTTAAGAAAAACATAGTGTACATGCTTGGAGCATGGGACAACTAGTGTTTTTAATTCAAGTATAAAGTTGATAAAACCGAAACAATGAATAATGAGTAATCAGTATGGTGATAAATAAAAGTGTTTATTTATATTCATAGGGTTTGATACCATATTTGATTCATTTATTCTTGTGTTTCACTTTGCATGTTTTGACTTCCAGAATAACTAAGTCGCTCTTCCTGAATGATTAAGTTATTCAAACCATCCACAGTCGGTCAAATGTTGGAAGTAGATATGAATCAAGACTATCATGGGTTGGTTTGTAGAGGTCCAAGTTGGTGGACAAAGTGGTGCTACAACACTCTTGAGTGCTCATAAGTTATGAGTATTGGATTCAACCCACGCTCATTTGAATCACTTCATGGATTTTATCACGAGTGATCATGAGACGATAATATCTTATATTCTTAAAACCTAGAGATATGAGTTGTTACTATGAGTTGGTTATACATTGATTGCATGAAAACACATTGGTAACTCGATGTTATAAAACGTGCCTTTGTGTATGATTCAACAAGTAGTAGAACAAGCCATATGAGTTGAAGTTTATCCATTCCTTTTACCTTCGGGATAAAAGCGATATATGTGGGCCCCTCGATGATTTAGCGATGACACATGTGAGTGCTTGGCCAAGCCAGGACTGATTTGATTTGTTCAATCAGTCAGTCATCATAAATCGAAAATCGGGAAACAACAAAAGGACAGAGAGAATGATTATAATCCATGTCTCAGTCCATATGATATCTAGAATGGAGGAATATATGATCCCTTATCTAATGGACAAGTCATTGACAAGGTCAGAGTTCGACAGCGGCTTTAAGAGCTACGATTGCCAGTTAGGTTTTGAAGTCATACTCAATAATAGTTTTAGACTTATCCAAGTGGGAGACTGTTGGATTAATGTCTAAGTCCATAACTATATTTGGTATGTACTTGACCCGACCCGGCATGGTCCATTTGGGTTGCACTTCACCGGCACAATTTATATGGATAGTCTTTTGAGAATAGTATTATAAGTTCTAATATATTAATATGGAATCATATTATTTAATTAGTATTGACCAAGAATTAATTTAGAATTAATTAAGTGATCAAAAAGAACTAATTAAATATGGACTCTTATATATATATGGAATGGGCCAAGTTCATTTAGGTTGGGCTAAGCTTTCATGGATGGTCCATGGAGCTTTTAACCCATGGATCCTATGTAAATGAAAGGTCATGGGTATTAGGGTTTACATGGATGTAACCCTAATCCTCCATAATATATAAAGGGGTCCTTGGCTCACAAAATTGGCACAAGTGTGTGAAAATAAGAGTGGGCCGATTTTAGTGTGCATACATATTCTCTCAAGTTCTTCCAAGGTGTTTTGGTGATTTGTGATTCCATTTGAGGCTTCCACACTATTGGGGCTAAGCTCTTAAAGCTTGAAGACATCAAGCTACATCAAAAGGTATGTCATCTAACTAGAACTTTGTAGTATAGGTGCTTCATAATATGCTAGTTAGGATGAAACCTTGGAATAGTTAATATTTGCATGTATAATAGAGAAAACATAGATCCAAGGTTTATAGGGTTGCATGTACACCATAGGAGTGTTAGAATGCTCTAAACCCAACAGTAAGTACTCCCAAATTACCCATACAAGTTTATGTTATGATATGTGTATCAGCTTTATGAGAACTGCATGCTAGATTAGGACTAAGGATCTAGGAAGGATGCCTTATGTGCCTGCTATATGTGTATCAGCTTTATGAACTGCATGCTAGTAAAGATTAGTCAGTATGATGGCCTGATTAGTATATGCTTGATTACGTGCACTCAATGCTCGAATGTTTCTTGCTTTGTGCTTTTAGGAGTTCTAGTTATATTTTACTAACTAGTAAACGAATATGTTAAGTTACATATTGTGAGGACTAAATAATTTCAGAAGGTTAGGTTTAGCCTTATTTCGCAACTCTCGTTTGAGTCTAACCGTTGCAGGGTAGGACCTATCATTCAAAGAATTATCTAGTCTTAGCGATATGTAATGGTATTTGCGAGCTAGTTAGGGGAGATAACATAGACTTCTTATGCAGCTGATGGCGGAGAGTAGATTGATGATTACCCTAGGGCAAGCCTAGGATGAGATTAACATGAGATCAACAGTAGTAGTAGAAGGGACTTGGTGGAGTCAAGGCAGCTCTTGAGGAAAGTACGGATAGATGTGGAAGGTAGTATGGGCCTGTACTACTGAAAGTAGAGGATCCGCACTCAAATCAAGGAAGGTTAAGATGAACCCAGGGAACTTGTAGTGTGTGAGATCCCTCGAGTTATGATGAGTATTATGATGATTGTGATGGTATATTTCCGAGTATGGTGACGCTACGTGGTAGACCAACTGGTAGTTCTGGTGCCAGCGAGGGATCAGGCTCGCACTCTAGAGCCGGGCAGCTTGATGGTCAGATGAGGGAGTTCATTCCATCTGATATTACGCACAGTATCACTGACCAGACTCCTGAGATCTTCGGTATGATCGAGGAGGGCATTTTAGTGATTTGTGATGAGAGGCTGTGTGCATTCTGCATTGAGATAGCATCCATGATAGGGACGCGTACGTTGATGATTCGGGAATTCAGAGCTTGTGAAGCTTCAGATTATCATGGGGCTAGGGACCCCATAGCTAGCAGCAGAGGGTTGGCAGATGACGCTAACACTTTTCGTACCAACCGTTGCATGAGAGGGACAAGGTCTGATTTACGTCATGTTTCCTGAAGGACAGGGGTGTGTATTATGGGAAGAGGTTGGTAGTGAGTTGGGTGATGATGCGGTCGATGCTATGTCATGGGATGACTTTTTGACCAGATTCCGGGCAGAGTTTACCCAGGCGTTTGAGGCGCAGCAGTCGGCGCGAGAGTTGTTAGATCTCCGCCAGACTACTGAGTCTGTGGCAGAGATCACTGCCAAGTCTCGGGAGAGAGATTAGTTGGTACCGCAGTATGCAGCAGATGAGGAAATGAAGAAGGTAAGGTATCATGACATACTGCAGAATGATAGCAGGGAGATCGTGAGTATCTCGGGGAGTGAGACCCTGAATGATATGATTGCTAGAGCCCGAGAACGGGATATTGACTTGGAGCACATTGGGAAGGGGGAACCAGGTCAGTTGCTTATATTGAAGGGTCTCGGGAGGAGACCCAATATTCGGATCAACTTTTGAGAGGCCAGCAGAGCCTGATTTAGTGTAGCACGTGCGGAAACTGCATGATGGAGTCTTTCGTTCCAAGGGTTTGAGTAAGTGTAATTCTGGTTTTATCCGCTGTTTGTGTTTGAATTACATTTTCAAGAGATGTCATATGCCAATTGCATAACGAGAATTATTAGTGGATGACGAATGATCATTTCCCTAATTGTGGGTTCAGGAAGTATTCATCGGGTTCTTAGAAGTTGTGTGATCTTTTGGATTGGCTAGTATTGGAACACTAGCAATGGTAAGCATGGTTTCCAGCAGATTGGTCATGGGATGGTGAGAAGGATTGATAATCTTTTCCAGTATTGTGTGATGTAAGATGTTAGTTAAATCAAAGTGGGGGAGAATTGTCCAGGGAATTCAGAAGCAGGAGCAGTTTTGAAACTGGGATAAGTTTCGCATCCTTGTCAAAAAGGAAGACAGCCCAAGCGGCTATATGGATTGAGGATAGTGTGAGTTGGAAGTTTGAAAAACTTGCCAATAATGAGATCGCGTTCTCAGAATGTTTGATAGAAGGCCTTAGGGAATCAGGTTGGGGGGTTCCAGTCAGGACATGAGTTCAGTTTGAGAGTGTACAGTGTCATCTTAGTTTATGGTCGAGATCGGATCAGGGGTGTTCTGTGGAAGGTCTATAGTTAGGGTCCCACAGGATGGTTATCCAGCATCGACAGGATTCGGTTGTCTTAGTAACTGTTATTGACTGACTAGTAATGGAGCACTAGTTGGTAAGAGTTGGTTGTCATTGGATCAATCGTTGGAAAATGTTGTAAGTCTGTGGGTGTAGCCGTAGTATTCACTAGCAGCCAAATAGTATTAGAGTGTTGTAAATCTGCGGGTGTAGCGGTGACATTCACTAGCAGCCAGATAGTGTTAGAGTGTTGTAAGTCTGCGGGTGTAGCCGTAGCATTCACTAGCAGCCAGATAGTGCTAGAGTGTTGTAAGTCTGCAGGTGTAGCCGTAGCATTCACAAGGTTGGCAGATAGTGCTAGAGTGCCGTGAGACTGCGGATGTAGCTGTAGCATCCACTAGGTTGGTAGAGAGCATGGGAGTGTTGTTACATCGCAGAAGGAATAGTAGTACCCACCGGTTCGGGTGCAGCAGTGACGATATGGAAATCCACGGATTGGTTTACGGATTTCCCCAGATGAAATAGACCTGTTTGAGCCAGTGATAAGACCGTAGGAACATCACTGCAGTCAGGGGATCAAGGAAGCGATGGACCGTTTAAGTTCGTTTGTGATATAAGGCTACCCTTGGTCATGTAGCAATCACTTTTAGCCTTGGATTTGGTAACGTCAGGACTCGACGTATGGACCCGATCGGTTGGATCAGGAGGTCGTTAGAGCCATAGTGGCAATATAACTAATGGCAGACAAGGATTTCGTATGGAAATCATATGAAGCGACCACGTGGGAGTCTTTTGGCTCCGCAACCGGGCCGAAACCCGGTATTTTAGTTGACGGGTGAACGAATTGAGACCAGGGAGGTCTCGGTAGATTTTGGAAAGCAGCCATGTGGCAGCATGCTGTTTCAGGCAGTTTCAGTGTTTTGGCAGTATTAGTATCAATGTATTAGAATTTCAGGTATGGATGGGTAACAGATTGCTTGGGTTATGCTAAGTCACTCTCAGCGAGATTATGTGATCCTTGGCCAAGTATAGGGATCTGTTGGGATCATTGGGTCTATGATTCTGTTTTCTAGTGAGAACCTCGAGTTATCAGAAGTTTAGTAGTCAGTTGAGATATAAGTGGACTGGGTTCAACAATAATGATTCAGTATGGGCGGTCAGTCAGGGAGTCAGACCATCTCGAGACTACATATTTCAGATTAAGTAATGGGACCATAATTCAAGGAATTCGTTTATCTTCGGATTTTAGAACCCTGCGAGGGATGGTTTTGGTTGCCTTAGAAAGACTAGGTTATGCTCGGGTTTGTGGCAATGTCATTCAAGTCGTCTGGGGTGTAAGGAATGGTAAGGAATGATTTCGAGGACGAAATCTAATTTAAGTGAGGGAGAGTTGTAACATCCCGTTTGATAAATAAATAAATTAGATAAAGATTGACAAATGAATAGTAGCCCAATAATCCATAACATTTAGTGGGGTGTTGGTTTTGGGAGCCAAATGTTATAATTTGGACTATTTGGGGGTTAAAGTGTAATTTTCGGGCCACATTGTAAATATTTCTGAAGGCGGGGGGCTGGTTGGTAATTATTGGGACTTAAATTGAAAGGATTTTTAAATGTTGTGGGTTAAAAGGTAACTTGTGGGGCTTGTATTGTAATGAATTATTAAGGATAGGGGCTGTTTGGTAAATATTGTACTTAAGTTGAAAATGTTTTGAGTAGGAGGGGCCAAATTTGGAAAATTTGGCACAAGTTAGAAATGAGACACGGGAATAACCCGTATCCCTTCCCCACGTTTTTGTGAAACAACCCTAACCCTAATTATGCCAGCCGCCATGCGTTATGTTAGCCGCCACCACCTCCCTTTCGTTCATTGTTCCGATCAAACGGGAACGTCTGTTGCCTCGCCATTGAGCACAGCCGACCGCTACACTGTCGTTGAAGGTCGCCATTGCGACGCTGTTGCCGGAGACGTTGCGGGAACCGGAGAACCTCCAAGGACCGAGCGAAGACCCGCTGTGCGACGTTGTGCAGGTCGTGAGCCACCGGAAACGCATGGTAAGCCTATCCGCAATCTATTCTTCTTCTCTCTCTCTCGTTGTTTTCTGTGGGTACACCATCGGAAGCGTCAATGTCGGCGTCAGTGGGCGTGGGGGCCGTTGTGTGCGTTTTCCGACGACTCCTGCCGCCTAGGTGGCGGCTGTATGGTTGTATAGTCGAGTGTGCTTGTTGATTGCTGCGTTCAGGGGGGACTATACGTGTGAGTTTGGCGAGAAAAACCCGCCATGGCTGCCAACCATGGTGGCTGCCGCCTCCTGCCACCGCTTTGCCACCACCAACTGCCGTATGGTGGTGGCTGTGTGTATGTGTGAGTGTAGTAAGGTGTGTGTTGTGTTCTGGGTTCTTTTGATGAAGTTTGAGTCAAGATAATAAGCCACCACCATTGGAAATGGTGGTTGCCGCCGTGAGCCTCCGCCGACCACCACTGCCCGAGGTGGCAATGGGTGGTGCCCGGCCTAGTGGAACCCTAATGGGCCTAAAAGCTTAATTTTGGACTTAGTTGGATGGTGATTGGGTTGGAAACCCTAATTAGGGTTTAGAAAACCCCACTTTTATAAAATGTTGGTTTGGACCTATCGGGACCCGCGTTTGGACCAATGGACCGAAGTTATGACTTATGCTGACTCCATTGTATGATGGCTTAGTGGAATAACGGACTTAACAGGTTAAGTCCTTAATGGGTTAAGTGAGAACACTTAACCCTAATCGTCATTTCATGTGAAAACCCTAATTGCATTGGGTTTTGAGTTGGGCCTTTTCTGTTGGGCCCAGATGTTTGGACTGTTGATGGGCCATCCAAGAACAAGTATGGACTAGAATATTTTGATTGGGCCTTAGGATAAGGCCCATTGGACAGGCTTAGGCCCAATTTGGAAAATTGGGCCATAGATGGGCCATAACTAGGCCTTGATGATTATGAGATATTGGACGATCAGAATGTCAAGTGTTGGACCAAGAATAAATGGTTGGGCCTTAAGGCAAGACCATGTAGAGGTTTCAGCCCAATTTGGAAAATTGGGCCATAGTTGGGCCTTGGTTGATTATTTGACTTTTTGGGCTTTCAGGGTATGAGTTTGGGCCTTAATCTTGGACCAAACTAGGTTAGGGGTAAAATGGTCCTTTTACCCTAAGTGGGGATTTTAGATTTATGCATTGGAAACCCAAATGGTTAATTGGGTTTTATTTTGATGTTGACAGTCTAGGAATCTGTCAGCTAGCAGCCAAAGATTTATTCGCGGGACTCCAGCAGTGCGAGGTGAGTCCTCTTCCAGTAGGAACGGGTCTAAGGCACCAATGTCGGCCCGTGTAGTTTATATGTTCTTGATAGGAACACGGAGTGTGGGCGGGGCCCGTATCTCATTATTACCAGAGTATAGATATCAGTCAGACTGTTGGATTGCTATACTTGTTGTCTGTGTGATACTTGTATATGTTTGTTTATGTATGTGAGAGTGGGCGGGGCCCGTATCTCATTATTATTTGAGTGTGGGTGAGGCCCGTATCTCATCATTAGTTGAGTGTGGGTGGGGCCCGTATCTCACTATTATTTGAGTATGGTTATTGGTATAATGGTAGGTTGTGTATTTGTTATCTGTGTGATACTTGTATGTGTTTGTTTATGTATGTGAGTGTGGGCGGGGCCCGTATCTCATTATTATTCGAGTGTGGGTGGGGCCCGTATCTCATGATTAGTTGAGTATGGGCGGGCCCCGTATCTCCTAGTTAGCGGAGTGTGGGCGGGCCCCGTATCTCCTAGTTAGCAGAGTGTGGGCGGGGCCCGTATCTCCTAGTCAGTGGAGTGTGGGCGGGGTCCGTATCTCTTAGTTAGCGGAGTGTGGGCGGGGCCCGTATCTCCTTGAGTGTGGGCGGGGCCCGTATCTCTCAGTAGCATGATTATGTGCACGGTATGTGATAGTTTGGGGAGACTCACTAAGCTTCGTGCTTACGGTTTTCAGTTTTGGTTTCAGGTACTTCGGTTTTCAAAAGAGGATCTCGGGATGATTGCAGTGCACACACCATTTGTTCAGCCTGGGATGTTTATACTCTGATATATTTGACAGATGTTATAATATTCTTGAGATACACGATTTATGATTTTTATATGTTGAAAGATAATTATGGTTTTATTAATGATTTAAAACGAAATTTTTAGACTGTATTTTTTGGATGCTTCACATGGTCCTTAACTCATTTCCTCTTAGTTATGATCAGTTCGTTTTGACTTCTCATTTGAACAATACGGAGACGACATTGATTGAGCTCCAAAAATTATTGCAAATTGCTGAATCGGGGATGTAGAAAAATCATGCCTCTATTGTAACAAATGCTCCTATCCTGGCCATTGGATCTGGAAAAGGGAAAAATAGGAAGGCTCTTTCTCAATCCGGCAGGAAAGGGAAGGCCCGTGTTGGAGGGTCTAGCAGTGGGTCAAAGTCGAAGCCCTACTTTGATGTCTCTGCTGTCTGTGATCCAAAGGAGGCTATTTGCTTCTATTGTGGCGAAAAGGGTCATTGGATAAGAAGCTGCCCTAAGTACCTATAGGACTTGAAGAATGGCAAGATCAAGGCGTCCTCTTTAGGTATTTACACTATTCAAGTTAATAATACACAACTTTCTCATTCTTAGTTCCTTGACACAGGATGCAGTTTCCACATTTGTTCTGATTTGCAGGGGCTAAGCGAAAGTGAGTAGGTGGAGCATGGGAAGCTTAATCTAATCATGGGGAATAAACAATCTTCACATGTTACCAAGATTAGAACATATGGGCTTTTTCTTAGTAGTGGTGTTAGGGTTAATTTGATTAGTTGTTGTTATTCGTCAGATATGACGCGAAACATTATTTCATTTCATGCATTATTCAAACAAGGTTTTAGATACTCATTTGATAATGAAGTTGGTTCTATTTCGCTTATCATAATGGTGTTTTTATGTTTGAAGGTTTACCTTGTAATGGTGTGTATGAAACTGTGACTTGTGTTGATAACCTAGGCAATAGTGTGTTTCATATTGATTCGTCCAATGGTATGGACAAAGCATGTTTGTGGCATTATCTTGTTGGGCACATAAACAAGACACGCATCGCCCGACTCCAAAAGGATGGATTTTTGGAATCATTTGATCTTAGGACAGATGATGAATGTGAATCTTGTCTCTTGGGCAAGATGACAAAATCACCTTTCATTGGAACATGTGAAAGAGGTGAAGGATTATTCAACCTAATCTATACGGATGTGTGTGGCCCATTTAGATCCACCACAAGAGACGCTAATCGATACTACATGACATTTACAGATGATTATAGTAGATATGGTTATACCTACTTAATCAAACATAAATCCGAAACTTTTGAAAAGTTCAAAGAGTTTAAGCACGAGGTCGAGAATCAATTAGGCATGAAGATAAATATGCTCAGATATGACAGAGGTGGTGAGTATCTTAGTATCGAGGTACATGACTATCTCAAGGAATGTGGAATTATTTCACAATTGACTCCTCCCGGAACACCACAACTCAATGGTGTGGCTGAGAGGCGTAATCGAACCTTACTAGATATGGTTCGTTCCATGATGAGTCGAGTTTCTCTTCCTATTCATTTATGGGGGTATGCCTTAGTTTCAGCCGCCCATATCATGAATCTTGTTCCAACAAAGAAAGTTGCCAAAACACCTCATGAGATGTGGACAACGAAAGCTCCCTCACTCGCACATATCAAGGTTTGAAGTTGTGAAGCACTCGTAAGACGAGAGACGCATGGAAAACTTGAACCCAGAGCTGAGAAGTTTTATTTCATTGGCTACCCACATAATTCCTTTGGATACTTGTTGTACATACCTAGTGAGAACGTGGTCTTCGTAGCTCAAAGAGGAGTCTTTCGCGAGAGAGAGATAGCTCATATTCAAATAGGACAGTTGAGTGTAATTGATCTTTAAGAAATTCAAGAGTCATCCAATGAAGGAACCTCAGAAAACACTAGAACTCAACATGAGGAAGAGGTTCCAATTGATCCAGTTGACATCTCATTACCCCTTCTTCGTTCCAGTAGGGTTAGCATGCCACATGAGTTCTATGGTTTCCATATTACTACAGATGGTGACACGTTTGTTGGTGATCGTACACTGGTAAATTTGGATGAACCTGCTAAATACAAGGAAGAAATGGCAAGCCCTGAGGCTGCTAAATGGAAGGAGGCAATGGACAGTGAGATTCAATCCATGTATGATAACCAAGTGTGGAACCTGGTTGATCATGTACTCGGTTGAAAGACATTCGGGTGCAAATGGATCTTCAAAAAAAAGATTGACATGGATGGGAAAGTACACACCTATAAATCTAGGATGGTTACAAAGGGCTTTACTCAAACCCAAGGGATTGACTATGATGAGACCTTTTCACCAGTAGCTAAGATAAAGTCCATAAGGATCATGCTAGTCATAGTTGCATTTCATTATTATGAAATTTGGCAGATGGATGTTAAAACCTCTTTCCTTAATGGGAAGCTATCTGAGGACGTCTACATGAGTCAACCATAGGGTTTTTTACATGTCAAGTTCCTTAAAAGGGTATGTAAGCTTGAGAAATCAATTCATGGATCAAGACAAGCATCTCGCAGTTGGAATCTTTTCTTCCATGAGAAATTCAAAGAGTTTGGGTTCTCTAGAAGTAAAGACGAGTCATGTGTATATGTCAAAGCTCGTGGGAGTATAGCAACTTTCCTAGTCTTGTATGTCGATGACATACTCCTAATATGAAACAAAATTCCAACTTTGCAAGAAATTAAGTATTGGCTTGGGAAGTGTTTTGCTATGAAGGATCTGAGGGAAGCGTCCTATATTCTAGGAATAAGGACTCATCGGGATAGAAATAACCGTCTTATTGGTCTTAGCCAGAGTACATATCTGGATAAAATGCTGAAGCGTTTTAGTATGGAGAATTCAAAGAAAGGGGAATTTCCCATTCATAGTATTATCAAGTTGAGTAAGACTCAAAGTCCAAGTATTGATGAAGACATAACTGACATGAGTCGAGTCCCATATGCTTCATCCGTAGGATCGATCATGTATGAAATGAACTGTACTCACCCTGATGTGTCTTATGCTTTGAGCATGGTTAGTCAATTTCAGGGAAATCCTGGCAGAGCCCATTGGATTGAGGTGAAGAATATTCTTAAGTATCAGCAAAGAACGAAAGACATGCTCATAGTTCTTGGAGACAGTGATACATTAAGAGTAAGTTGTTACATTGACGCCAGTTTTCAAACAGACCAAGACAAATTTTGTTTGAAGTCTGGCTATGTATTCTTACTGAATGGAGGAGCAGTTACTTGGAAAAGTTCCAAACAGGACACAGTGGCTGATTCCACGTGTGTGTCTGAGTACATTGCAGTGAATGAAGGGTCAAAGGAAGCGGCTTGGTTGAAGAACTTAATCGGAAAGCTCGGAGTCGTTCCAACTATTCAGGAACCTATGGAACTCTTCTGTGATAATGAAGGTGTGGTTGCTTTGATAAAAGAGCCAAAGGATCATGGTAGATCCAAGCATATCGACATAAAGTACCATTACATTCGACATCGGGTAGAACGAGGACACCTTCTGATGAAGAGAGTATCATCAGAAGATAATGTTGTAGATCCTTTCACAAAGGCTCTAAGAAGAGCATGCTGGGAGCATAGGCCTAAGAGACGATATTAGTTTTAGTAGTTAGGTGATATTTTTGAAACTTGTAACAAAATAAATGTAACTGATTTGGTGAATGAATAATAGAAAATTATTGTGAGTGTCGTACTGTCTTATTCAATTTTTTATTCTTGTGTTTCTTTTTGCATGTTTGAAATTCCTGAGTAATTTGAATTATTCAAACTTTCACAGTCGTTCATACTTTTGGAAGTAAGTAGTGAATTAAGACTGTCATGAATTGATTGTAGATTGTCGATTAAGGTTAAGACATTGCAATTTGAATTGCTACAATATTCATGAGTATTTTGAAAATAAGAATTTTAAGTATTGGATAAACCCACGCTTAGAGATTACTTCATGGGTCTTGTCACGAGTAATTCTAAGACAATAACATCTATTATTCTTAAAATCGAGATATGTAATTCATAATTTACATATCAGTTATGCATTGGTTGACTCAAACACATTTTATAACTGAATGTTATAAAGGGTTATTCCATGTGTGATTTGATATGTAAGTTGTATGACTACATAGTCAAAGCAATTCGTTCCTTTTGCCATAATAGGAAAAGCGATATCATTGGGCCCCTCGATGATTTGATGTTGACTATATAGTGTTGGGCCCAACCATGACTAATTGATGTGTTTAATTTGAAGTCTAATAAAGTCTTTACAAATCGGGAAATCAGGAAACATAATTTTGGACAATGAGATTGATTTTGATCCTATTGGGTTTTAGTATACTACAACACCCTATGGTGCACATACAACCCTAAATTCTTTGGATCTATGTTTTCTCTAATTATACATGCAATATTGTTTCCAAAGCATTAAGCCTATAACTAGCATACAACTGACATAATCAACATAAAAGTGAGTTATAGAATTACCTCTTTGTTGTAGCTTGTAGTTTTGGACTTTAAGAACTTAGCACCTCAAATGGTTCACAAACACCATGAACAAAGGAGGACTTGAGAGAGAGGCTACTTATCACACAAAATCATTTATCACTCTTCTTAGAATGCATGGGGCCGATTTTGGTGACTATGGGTTCCTTTTATAGTGTGGCAAAGTCTAAGGTTACAACTATGAAAACCCTAATTCACATGACCCTTCATATTACTTAGGCTCCATGGGTTAAACCTCCATGGACTATCCATGGACTATCATATTGGTTTAGCCCATCCTAAATAACCATGGATCATTGGCCCACACTATAAGAATCATTGATTTATTTAATCAGTCCCCATATATTTAATTAGTCTCTTTTGATCACTAAATTAATTCCAAATTAATTCTTGATCAATACTAATTAAATAATATGATTTCATATTAATATATTAGAGCTTATAATATGTTAATAAATCACAAATAACCTATTCTCAAAAGTCCATCCTATCAAATTGCCCTGGTGTAGGCAACCCAAATGGATCATGCTACTCTCGGTCAAGTACATACCAATTATAGTTATGGGCTTAGACACCTAATCCAACAGTCTCCCACTTGGATAACTCTAATAACTATTATTGCAAGTACGAATCCACAACCCGACTAGCAATCGTAGCTCTTAAAAGCCGTTGTCGAACTCTGACCTAGTCAATGACGCGTCCATTAGATAAGGGACCATATATTCCTCCATTCTAGATATCGTATGGACTGAGACATGGATTATAATCATTCTCTATGTCCATCTGTTGTTTCCCGATTTCCGATTTATGAAGACCGACTAATTGAACAAATCAAATCAGTCCAGGCTTGGCCAAGCGCTTCGGGTGTCATCACTAAATCATCGAGGGGCCCACCGATATCGCTTTTATCCCTCCAAGGGTAAAAGGAATGGATAAACTTCGACTCAAATGCTTGTTTGTACTTACTCATCAAATCACACACAACAATATGTTTTATAACACCAAGTTACTGGTGCGTTCACATATGTCAATGTGCAACCGAATTGTAAATTACAACTCACACATCTTGGTTTCAAGAATATAAGATATTATCGTCTCACAATCACTCGTGATAAAATCCATGAAGTGATTCAGATGAGCGTGGGTTTAATCCAATACTCGAATCTTATTCCAGGAGTACTCATGAACACTGCAGCAAACTTGTGCTATGTCTAAACGCCTTTAGACAATCTACAGACCCATTCATGACAGTCTAGCTTCAATACCTACTTCCAAAGTATGATTGACTATGGATGGTTTGAATAACCTAGTTATTGGGGAAGTCAAAACATGCAAAGTGAGACACAAGAATAATCAAACCCAATATGGTCTCAGAACTTATGAATATAAATAAAACACCTTTTATTTAATCACCATATTGATTACACATTATTCATTGTATAATGTTTTGACTAATCAACTTAATACTTGAATTAAAACAATAGTTATGCCATGCTCCAAGCATGCACGCTATGTTTGTCTATGGTCCTTCCTTTGTGAAATAGATCAATTGAAAACACTTCAGCGATGCTCATTTCACACTCCCAAATCCATATGATAAATGAAAGAATACCAAATTCTTGCCATTTACTGAAATCTGTTAGATTCTAAACTTATATGCAATGATCCTCTTGTAATGACTATGCACAAAAGTCACAGAGACTTGGCAACAGACATTACAAAGTATTCCAATGGAGAGCAATTCCATGGAAACGAAGTCTCACATTCAAAGTACATTCCTTTGAACATCCTTCTTGCATTAAGTTTTCTAATCTTACATAGATTTTATTATTAACTTCCACTTATGGTAACATTTCCATATTCCCATTTCGACTATCACTTCTGAACAAGAGTTACCTCTTCTCAGAGTATATCAATATGGCCCTTCCAAAATTCAGAACATACTTCCAACTGTCCATAAGCAACCAATCTTTGGTAAACCTCAGATTGTCCTTGACACTTGCTTAACCATTTTAGTCATATCTCGTTCTAGTCCCTTTTCCCTCTTAATGCCCTAGGCATTTGGAAAATTAGAACAGATTAATGTTATAGCATATGTAATCAATCATATACCCGAAGCATATGGGATACGATACATAATGTTTACCAGTCTCTTGCTATAACATTTCCATATATAGAATTTCCTTATGTCGAATCTTTTCAACATAACATTCATATATATATCCTTGACTAAATTTGATTAAAATCTCAATATAAGCTTTTAGATTTGAAATGAAGTATGAATTCCTCTCCCTTAATTATAGCAAAACAACTTTTCAAACTTTGCAACTTTGCGAATTGAAACTTTTGTTTTCTATAATTAACATTGCTAACTTGCAACACTTACCATAATAATTATGCTCCCACTAGCATAATGATTATATCCTTACTAGCATAATACTTATGCTCCCACTAGTTTTGACATGTACTCAGAAATCAGCTAGACTTTTAGAAATCAATACTTATTGACTTTCATCACCAAAGTTCAGATTTCTGATACGATATGCTTCGATAAGACTTTATCTAGGCTTCTCAAAATCATACACATATCCTTAGATAACTCACATGTGTGTCTAAACAATTTTAGAACTTACAACAATAAGTCTCAACTGTTTAGATCTTTTTCCATTTCTCACAATTCGAACTATGAAGATGGATGCCGTAATCATAATCGAGTTTGAGAATGCAAATATCATAATTGCTAACTATTTAAAATCTACTTAGTGAAAGCGTTTCCTCACAATCATTTTCATGAATTGAAGAGAAACCTTATGACACTTAGATTTTTATGGTGTATGTGTTCATATCCATGTGAATTTGTCATTGTTGGGTTATGAGCATTCTAACACTCCTAAGTGTACATGCAACCCTAAATACCTTGGATCTATGTTTTCTCTATTATACATACAATTATGAACATCCAAGGTATTATCCTAATCTAGCATACAAAATAATAAATATAACAAGATAGAATACATACCTCTTTGATGTAGAATGTCTTCATGAAGCTTGAGTGCCTAGTGCCCCAAGTGTGACACCTCAAATGGTTCACACAACACCAAATACACTTGGAATAACTTGAGAGAAACTTGAACACTCCTTGAAATCGTCTAGCCCTCACACTCACACATTAGTGCATGATTTCTTGAGCCATGGGATTCTTTTATATGGTGGCTATTACGGTTACACCATGTAACTCATAACTTTACCCATTCCTTATGCTCCATGGATTTTAACCTCCATGGAGTATCCATGGATTTTAACCTCCATGGAGTTATGGACTTAGACATTAATCCAACAGTCTCCCACTTGGATAAGTCTAAAACTATTATTGCGTATGACTTCAGGAACCGATCAGCAATCGTAGCTCTCAAAAGCTTCTGTCGAACTCTGACCTTGTCGATGAACTCTAACCTTTGTCAATGACTTGTCCATTAGATAAGGGATCATATATTCCTCCATTCTAGATATCATATGGACTGAGACATGGATTATAAATCATTCTCTCTGTCCATTTGTTGTTTCCCGATTTCTGATTCATGACGACTGACTGATTGAACATATCAAATCAGTCATGGCTTGGCCAAGCACTCAGATGTGTCATCATTAAATCAACGAGGGGCCCACAGATATCGCTTTTATCCCGAAGGTAAAAGGAATGGATAAACTTCGACTCATATGGCTTATTCTACTACTTGTTGAATCATACACAAAGACACGTTTTATAACATCGAGTTACCAATGCGTTTTCGTGCAATCAATGTATAACCAACTCATAGTAACAACTCATATCTCTAGTTTTGAAGAATATAAGATATTATCGTCTCATGATCACTCGTGATAAAATCCATGAAGTGATTCAAATGAGCGTGGGTTGAATCCAATACTCAGAACTTATGAGCACTCATGAGTGTTGTAGCACCGCTTTGTCCAACATCTTAGACCTCTACAAGCCAACCCATGACAATCTTGATTCATATCTACTTCCAACATATGACCGACTGTGGATAGTTTGAATAACTTAGTCATTCAGGAAGAATGACCTAGTTTATTCTGGAAGTCAAAACATGCAAAGTGAAACACAAGAATAATTGAATCTAATATGGTATCAAAACCTATGAATATAAATAAGACACTTTTATTTATCACCATACTGATTACTCATTATTCATTGTTTCGGTTTTATCAACTTTATACTTGAATTAAAAACATTAGTTATCCCATGCTCCAAGCATGTACACTATGTTTTTCAAAACAATAGTTTTGCCATACACCAAGCATGTACATTATGTTTTTCAAAACAATAGTTTTGCCATACACCAAGTATGCACTCTAGTTTTCCCATGCTCCGATTTTCGATTTATGATGACTGACTGATTGAACAAATCAAATCAGTCCTGGCTTGGCCAAGCACTCACATGTGTCATCGCTAAATCATCGAGGGGCCCACATATATCGCTTTTATCCCGAAGGTAAAAGGAATGGATAAACTTCAACTCATATGGCTTGTTCTACTACTTGTTGAATCATACACAAAGGCACGTTTTATAACATCGAGTTACCAATGTGTTTTCATGCAATCAATGTATAACCAACTCATAGTAACAACTCATATCTCTAGGTTTTAAGAATATAAGATATTATCGTCTCATGATCACTCGTGATAAAATCCATGAAGTGATTCAAATGAGCGTGGGTTGAATCCAATACTCAGAACTTATGAGCACTCAAGAGTGTTGTAGCACCACTTTGTCCACCAACTTGGACCTCTACAAACCAACCCATGATAGTCTTGATTCATATCTACTTCCAACATTTGACCGACTGTGGATGGTTTGAATAACTTAATCATTCAGGAAGAGCGACTTAGTTATTCTGGAAGTCAAAACATGCAAAGTGAAACACAAGAATAAATGAATCAAATATGGTATCAAACCCTATGAATATAAATAAACACTTTTATTTATCACCATACTGATTACTCATTATTCATTGTTTCGGTTTTATCAACTTTATACTTGAATTAAAAACACTAGTTGTCCCATGCTCCAAGCATGTACACTATGTTTTTCTTAAACAATAGCTTTGCCATACACCAAGTATGCACTCTATGTTTGTCTATGATCCTTACTTTTTGAAATAAACCAATTGAACATAATTTCAATGATTCTAATTTCACACTCCCAAATCCTTATCGAAAAATGTGAGAATTTCAAATTTCTATCATTTATCGAAATATATTTAGATTTTAAACTTATATGCACTGACCCTCCTGTAATGAATATGTACAAAGTCACAAAGACTTGTCAACAGTCATTATAAGGTATTCCAATGGAGTTCAAGTCCATGGAAACTAAGTCTCATATTCAAAGTATATTGCTTTGAACATGCTTCTTGCATTAAGTTTTTCTAATCTTACACAGATAACTTCCACCTATGGAGACAACTCCATATTCTCATTTTGACTATCACTTCTGAACAAGAGATGCCTATTTTCAAAATATGTCAATATGGTCCTTCTAAAATTAAACACTATACTTCCAACTGTCCCTGAGCAACCAATCTTTGGTAAACCGTAGATTGTCCTCGACAATTGCTTAATCATTTTAGTCATATCCAATTCTAGACCTTTTCCCTTTTTAATGCCCCAGACATTTGGAAAATTTTAGAAAGGATAAATATTATAGCACATGCAATCGATCCTGTACCCAAAGCAAATGGTACACGATTCATGATGTCTCACATAAAGACATGATTATAGACTAGTCTTTTGCTACAAAAAATTTTTATTTGCCATGTTCTCTAAATTTGACTATGAAGAGGGATGCCGTAATCATAATCGAATTTTGAGAACGCAATATATGGAATTTCCTTAAGTTGAACCAATCCAACATGAAATTCATATATATATTCTTGACTAAAGATGATTAAAACCTCAATCTAAGCTTTTAGAATTGAAATGAAGTATAATTTCCTCTCCCTTAATTATAGCAAAACAACTTTTCAACCCCTGCAACTCCACGAATTGAAACTTTTGTTTTCTATAATTAACATTGCTAACTTGCAACCTTTATCATAATTATCATGCTCCCACTAACATGATGATTATTAGCATAATACTTACGCTCCCACTAGCTTTGACATGTACTCAGAAATCAGCTGGACTTCTAGAAATCAATACTTTATTGACTTTCTTACCAAAGTTCAGACTTCTGATACGAGATACTTTGATATAAACTTTATCAAAATCATACACCTTTCCTTAGATAGCATGCATGTGTGTCTAAACAATTTCAGAACTATGAAAAGGGATGCCGTAATCATAGTCTCAATTGTTTAGACCTTTTACCATCTGTTTCAAATCTACTTGGTGGAAGTGTTTCCTCACCATCATTTCCATGAATCGGAGAGAAACCTTATGACCCTTAGATTTTATGGTGTATGTGTTCTTATCCATGTGAATCGTCAAAACCATAGTCACAAGACAAGGATAATGACAAATCCAAACACATATAGACTGAACTCAATCTTAATTTCTTGCCACCTGATAGCACAAGGGCCTGCCATTGCTTCCAAGTTGTTATGCAACCAATTGAGAACTCTCAGAACTCCTATGCAAAGCCAACTTTAACTGGAATGGGCACAGAATATGTCAACACGATAGGTTATAAACCTCAAGTCGTGTGCTAGTGAACAACCTCAGGTTTTATTCTTTATTAGTTCTTGAGACTTTCAAGACCTTTAAGACTCCCACTATCCTCTTGACATATAAGACTCTCTTGTCAAATATTCAAGGGATAGTGCGGATTCTTTATCAAGACAAACACATCACATAATTGGCCTAAGTTGGTCTTTGTTTTATCCAAAACATCACAACTTACCAATTTCAAATGTACAAGAGTAGGACACTTTTACTCTTACATTTGACAAGTGTTTTAAACCTTTGTTTAAGATATGTCACTCAACTTACAGTCTTGGAGTATGACTCTAAGACTTGTTTTGAAACGAAGTATGACTCATCTTCTTGATTTAACCATTTCAACAATTCATGACTCCTCTTCTTAGTCATAAGAATGCACTAAGATGTCCTTAGAAGACCAATTGTGATGTGGTTCTTTAATCATTAAGATGATCACAAAACATGATACTAAAGTACTCTCCCATCTTTTCAGATTTGAGAAACTTTTATCTGTCTGCCTAATTTGATTCTTCCCATTCGTTCTGCCATACATTGAGACTTTTCCAATGTTTCAGAATTATACTTAAACTTGTAAGTATAACCATATTTACTAAACTTTAGTAAATCATGACGAATAGTCGTAACGAGCTTTGGGGTGGACATGACCAGTGCACAAGAAAGTGTACTCGATCTCTTTAGTCCTTCACTTGATTCACACATCCATGTGAACAAGTCTTAATTTTCCAATGCTTGAAAGTTCTCATTCATCATACTATACAACTTGCATGATTCCAAGTTTCGGTCCAATTGAAACTTGGGTGATGAGAAACTTTCTTTATTTGGTAAATTTAGACACTACCACAACCGAAAGAATCAAATCCATTTTTCCAATATTGCTATCAATGGAATCTTATAAGCAACAACTTTTCACAAATGCCATTGTAAGGATACTTAAAATAAATAAAATCAAAACCTTTTTTTCTTTTATTTTAAAACTTTGCGGAAAAACTTATCCTTACAATCCATATGAAAACCTTGTTGTTATCTATTCCTAAGCAATATAAATATCATAACTCTTAAGTAATAGCCCAAAATTCTGATCACCGAACCATGCGATTGAAATCCATCTTCGCGATCAGAATCAGCATGTACTTAATAGAGTTAGACAATGGACTTTACCTGAAGTAGAGCCAAACTTATTGACTTTAACATCCTTAGGTAAATTTGGCAGCTTCGTAACCAATGCCCCTTCCTTTGGCAATAGTTACCTATGGATCCTTGATAATGGGACTATCTCAGACTTCGCCTCTCTCTTTACCATTGGGTCAACAGAGTTGACTATGGCCGATCCCTTTCCATTGGGAAGAGAGAGCTTTACTGGATATCCAATGGCATCATTGTCAATGTCCATAGCGTTTTAGGAAGTTGATCTTAGCAAATAGATAAGATCATTAAGGGTCTTGTCTTAGTCTGTTTCATAGGATTCCCAAAGGAACTCACTATGTGACTTAGAAAGTAGTTGAGCCACCAACTTTCTCAAGACTTTGACACCCAACTCTCCCGGCTTGTCAATATGTGACTACATCTCCAAGATGTGATCACACCTAGACCTTGCCTTGCCAATAGGGCTTGAGTGACCTTAAACTTTTTAGGAACTTGTGGGTTAGGGAGAATAATTGGAGGAGGTGAAAGAAGTATGATATCCATGGGACATCATCTTCATTTAGGAAAGCTTGTTTCAAGAGATTTGGGAATATCATAAATGTCTAGACCAGACATCTTTTTGGGAGATATTCAAGATAGTTGATTTAAAGTCCTTAATATGACACTCAATATGAAATATTAAGGCTAGGACCCAACAAACTATTTTATAACTTAGAAGAGGGATGCCGTAATCCAAGCTATAAAATATTTGAAGGTAGGTGAATGACGATTCACCAATTTCCACCATGAAAAACGAAATAATTTATTAGGTTTTAATTGGATTTGAAAGTCCTAGATCTTTGAGATTCATTGAACTGTTCAAAGGCATGTTTCAATCTCGAGTGTGCCCTTCAGGTTTTGTGACTGGGATGCCGAGGATCACAAAACAAGGTGTGAATAACCATGCAAATATACTTGGTACCCTTAATATTTACCCCTTAATCAGTGTGCCGGTTAACCACACACGCTCCACTGATACTATGATAAATATTAAGTTACCCTTTGCCTACCTTGTTAAGTCCAGGTTAGTGTGCCGGTTAACCACACACGCTCCACTAACGACTTAAGCAAAGTGCAAAGTGTAATTTCATGGGTTAGCACCAAATTCACATTTTCCTAAGTAACTAAGATTGGGTATTAATAAGAGTTTAGTTACTTAGTATTTATCATTAATACTTTTAATCAAAGGAGAATTATAGTCCTTGTCCTACCCGTTCGGCTAACGACCCTCCACCAGTCAAGGAAGCGGTGGGTGAGAGTGGACACCCATTAAACTGCCATTTTACAGGCAGTAACCTTATACCCCCCTTATAGACCGGCTTCTTGAATGAGGCCTACTAACGGTAAGACTGACTTTACTCTTATATATAGATATAAATATTATTAACTTATAATATTATAAAGTATAAGGGTTGAATTTTAACTTTTAAAATTCTAAGGGCTAACTTGGAATTAAAGTATTCATAAGTGAAAACTTTTCAAATTCCAAAACTTGAGGGCTAGTTTTGAAACTATTCAAAACTAATTAATTCCATAACTTATGAGTTTAAAGTAGTTTTAATTAAAAAAAAAAACTCTTCAAGTTCCATAACTTGAGGACAAGTTATGGAAGACTTTAAACTAATTAATAAAAAAAATAACCTTTTTTTTTAACTTATGGAACTAATTAAGGTTACACTTTTTTTTTTAATTTAATGAAGAGACTCTTCATTTTGTAACCTTTGCCAACTTTTATGAGTTTTATGATTCTTAAATGTGACTTTTCATATAACTTGAGGACAAGTTACAAAAACACACTTTGGAATCAACTCTTAGATTAAAATGGATTGAAAACAACTATTTCACACAACTTTTCTATTAATCTAAGAACCTCATAAGAACAAGATAATTCAAATCATCAATCTTCAAGAAATTAGCATGAATATACAAACTAATACAAATCTTGAAATTATGACAATTATCTTAGAAATTGGATTAGCATGAACATTACCACATCAAAAAAAAGTTTATAAGTCCAAAAACATCTTAGGGTAATGTTCCTAGTCCAATTCCAGCCAAAACAATCGAATATATGCATCCAACTCGATTTTTCAGCTACTTTTGCAAGTATAACAAGAAAACAAGCCTAGGTTCTGATACCACTGTTGGGTTATGAGCATTCTAACACTCCTAAGTGTACATGCAACCCTAAATACCTTGGATCTATGTTTTCTCTATTATACATACAATTATGAACATCCAAGGTATTATCCTAATCTAGCATACAAAATAATAAATATAACAAGATAGAATACATACCTCTTTGATGTAGAATGTCTTCATGAAGCTTGAGTGCCTAGTGCCCCAAGTGTGACACCTCAAATGGTTCACACAACACCAAATACACTTGGAATAACTTGAGAGAAACTTGAACACTCCTTGAAATCGTCTAGCCCTCACACTCACACATTAGTGCACGATTTCTTGAGCCATGGGATTCTTTTATATGGTGGCTATTAGGGTTACACCATGTAACTCATAACTTTACCCATTCCTTATGCTCCATGGATTTTAACCTCCATGGAGTATCCATGGGTCACCCCATGGACTTAGTCCAACATAAGGAATCTTAGATCACAAGCCCACATATATAAGAATGAATGATTTACACAATCAACCCATATATTTAATTAGTCTCCTTTTGATCACTTAATTAATTCCAAATTAATTCTTGATCAATACTAATTAAATAACCTTATTAATATATTAGAACTTATAATATATTAACCAACCTTAAGTGTTATTTCTCTCATTATAGTCTATCCAAATGCATGATGCCATGCAACCCAAATGGACCATGCCGGGTCGGGTCAAGTCTTACCAATTATAGTTTTGGACTTAGACATTAATCCAACAGTCATAACCATAATCACAAGACAAGGTTAGTGACAAATCCAAACTCATATGGACTGAACTTGTTCAATCTTAACTTCTTGTCATTTGGCAGCACAAGGGCCTACCATGTCTTCCAAGTTGTTAAGCATATCACCCTTACTGATCAATGAACTTTCACTGATCAAGGTGCTTTGCCTTATGCTAACAATTGAGAACTCATAGAACTCACATGCATAGTCAACTTTAACTAGAATGGGCATAGACTCAAGAATATGTCAACACTATATGGTTACAAACCTTAAGTCGTGTGCTAGTGATTAATAACACGTTTATTCTTGATTAGTTCTTGAAACTTTTCAAGATCTTTAAAACTCCCACTGACCTCTTGACATATAAGACTCTCTTTGTCAAGAAACATTACTTGACAAACAAATATTCAAGAGTTAGTGCGGTTTCTTATCAAGACAAACACTTCACACAATTGGTCTTAGTTGGTCTTTGTTTTATCCAAAAAATCACAACTTACCAAGTTTCTCCAATATGAGAAGAAGGGAGAGTACTTGAGTATCGTGTTTTATGATTATCTTAGTGATTATGAAACCATATCATAATTGATCCTCTAAGGACATCTTAGTGCATTTGTATTGCTAAGATGAGGAATCGTGAATTGTTAGAATGGTTCAATCAAGAAGATAAATCATACTTCGTTCCAAAATCAGGTCTTAGAGTCTTACGGTTCTTTGTGGTGGACCTGATCAGCGTGCAACCAAGTGTACCCGATCCCCTAGTCCTTCACTTGACTCACATATACATGTGAACAAGGAATTAGTCTTAATTTCCCAAAGATGAAGTTCCCATTCATCACACAATACCATTTGCATGATTCCAAATTTCTATCCAACTGAAACTTGGGTGATGAGAATCTTTCTTTATTTGGTAAATCTTGACACTACCACAAACGAAAGAATCATATCCATTTTCCAATATTGCTATCAATGGAAACATATAAACAACAATTTTCACGAATTCCATTGTAAGGAAACTTAAAATAAGATAAATTTCAAAAATTTTCTTTTTTATAAAAATTGCGTAAAACTTTTCCTTACAATGCAAATACATATGAAAACTATGTTGTTATCTATTCCTAAGCAATCTATCATAACTCTTAAGCAGCAGCTCAAAATTCTGATCATCGAACCATGCGATCGAAATCCATCTCTTCATGATCAGAATCAGCTTACTCTTCTTTTAAGTTTCCTTTCATTCCTTTGATCCTACAGAACATCAAAATGTAATTACATTACATCATGTATTAAGAATCTATAAATAGGAACTTAATAGAGTTAGACAGTGGACTTACCTGAGGCAGGGTCAAACTTTTTAACTTTACCATCCTTGCGATCTTTCAGGTAAATATGGCAGCTTCGCAACCAATGCCCCTTCTTTTGGAAACAGAAACATATGGACTCTTTGGGAATGGTACATGGGACTATCTCAGACTTAGCCTTTCTCTTTACCATTTGGTCAAATGACTTGACCATAGCCGATCCCTTTCCATTGGGAAGAGAAAGCTATTATGGACTTCCAATGTTACCATTGTCAATGTCCATGGAAGTTTGGGAAGTAGATCTTCTAATCAAATTTGCTTGACCAGTGCGCCAAATCATTGCTGATTCAGCAGCAATTAGCAAATATGTTAGATCAATAAGGGTCATGTCGTGATCTCCCATATAGCAGTCCTTAAAGACCCGCTATACGACTTAGGAAGTGATTGAAGAACCAAGTCAACAACCAACTTCTTTGAAACATCGACTCCTAACATTCCCAGCATGTCAATCTGTGACTTCATCTCCAAAACATGTGCACACACAGACCTTCCATCTTGGTGTTTCCTAGCCAATAGGGCTTGAGTGACCTTGAACTTTTCAAATCTATGGACATGTGGGTTAGGGAGAATTATTGGAGGAGGTGGAGGAAGTGAAACATGATTTCCATTTCCACGATCCAATCGTGGAACACCATCTTCATAAGGAAGGCTTTTTCCAAAAGATTTGGGGAGACCATAGTAGTCTGAACTAGACATCTACAAGGGAGAAATTCAAGTTTAGTTGATTTAAGTCCTTAATATAATACCCAAATGAAATATTAAGGCTAGGACCCACCATGAAAAATGAAATTGATTATTAAGTTTTAAATGAATTGAAATTCCTAGATTCTTTGAGATTCATTGAACTTTTCAATGGCGTGTTTAATATCGATTATGCCCTTCAAGTTTGTGACTGGGATGCCGAGGATCACAAACAAGGTGTGAATAACCATGCAAATTAGCTTGGTACAATTAATGTTACAGATCATCCAATCAATGTGTTGGTTAACCACACACGCCCATTGATCAATGATTAACATCAAGCTACCCTTTGCCACACACTGTCAGTCCCAGATTAGTGTGTCGGTTAACCACACACGCTCCACTAACGACTAAACAATGTGCAAAGTGTAATTTCATGGGTTAGCACAAAATTCACATGTTTCCTATGTAACTAAGATTGAGAATTTATAAAAGTATTTTAGTTACTTGGTATTTCATTATACTTTTAATGAGAATTAATGTCCTATCCTACTCGTTCGGCTAACGACCCTCCACCAGTCAAGGAAGCGGTGGGTGAGAATGGACACCCATTAAACCACCATTTTATAGGCAGCAACCTTATACCCCCTTATAGACCGGCTTCGTGAATGAGGCCTACTAACGGTAAGACTGACTTGTCTTATACATATATATATATATATATATATATATATATATATATATATATAATTATTAAACTTTTAATATTATAATAGTATAATTGTGTATTTTAAACTTTTAAAATACTAGATGGTTTAATCTATTAATAAATTATACTCTTAATTTAATTAAACTTAAACCATCTCATTCTGGAATTATTAATTCTCTTTTAATTAACCACTTTAATTAATTTAATAAAGTCCATAAGATGCAATTTGAACTACTCAAATACTTCAAGGTTCTAAATATAAAAATTCAAAATTAAAAAACTGTTTAATTAATGTTTTAATTTATGAACCCAAGAGTTACACCTTTTAATTACAAGAGTTTCTTAATTTGAGACTTTTCAAGTACCAAAACTTGAGGATAAGTTTTGTAACTCTTGAAAAACCTTTGATTTCCATAACTTATGATAATGTGCTTTTTATGAAAAACTTTTCATGTTCCATAACTTGAGGACAAGTTATGGAGTTGAGGACAAGTTATGGAGAACTTTAAAGAACATTTAGATCAATATTTTAACAAATAAAAATTATCATATAATTTATCTATGATCTAGTTAAACTCGTAAGTCAAGACAATTCATATCAACAATTTACAAGAAATTAGCCTATTATATAAACTAATACAAATCTTGAAATTTTGACAATTATCTTTTGATTGGATGAGTATAATCATTACCATACCAACAAAATCAAATTTTATGAACTAAAACATTTTGTGGTAATGATCCTAATCCAAAACAGGCCAAAAAACCCGAAAAACTGTTATCTGATCATCCAACTCGTCGAGCCCAACTATGGACTCGTCGAGTTCAAGAAAAAATACATCCTACTCGTCGAGTCCAAGAATGGACTTGTCGAGTACATGCTGACATAACAATTTTTCAGCTTTGGAAAAATAATTCATGCATCAAATATAATAGAAAACAATCCTAGGCTCTAATACCACTGTTGGGTTTTAGTATACTACAACATCCTACGGTGCACATACAACCCTAAATGTTTTGGATCTAGGTTTTCTCTAATTATACATGCAATATTGTTTCCAAAGCATTAAGCCTATAACTAGCATACAATTGACATAATCAACATAAAAGTGAGTTATAGAATTACCTCTTTGTTGTAGCTTGTAGTTTTGGCCTTTAAGAACTTAGAACCTCAAATGTGATGCTTCAAATGGTTCACAAACACCATGAACAAAGGAGGACTTGAGAGAGAGGCTACTTAGCACACAAAATCATTTATCACTCTTCTTAGAATGCATGGGGCCGATTTTGGTGACTACGGGTTCCTTTTATAGTGTGGCAAAGTCTAAGGTTACAACTATGCAAACCCTAATTCACATGACCCTTCATATTACTTAGGCTCCATGGGTTAAACCTCCATGGACTATCCATGGACTATCATATTGGTTTAGCCCATCCTAAATAACCATGGATCATTGGCCCACACTATAAGAATCATTGATTTACTTAATCAGTCCCCGTATATGTAATTAGGCCTTGTTTGATATATGTCTGACCGAGTCAGGTCAGACATTTTTGGCTGACTCGGTCAGCTGAAGTTGTTTGATAAACAAAATTTAGGTGGCTGACTCGGTCAACAAGATCTGAGTGAGAAAGAGGTCAAGAGTTTGCTGACTGAGAAATGGAGAAAGGCTTTCCAAACTTACCCATGGGCTTTAAAAATTCGACAGTGGAAAAGAGGGTGATGGGAATCGAACCCATCACCTCACACTCACAAACAAACATATTTACCACCAAACTAGAAGCTTTCTTTTGTTATAGTTGCTCAAACATTTTATATATTGTATAACACTGATTATTATTATTATTATTATTATTTATTATTAAAGAAGTGAAGCTTAGGAACAGTAAAGTTCCTAAGGGAGTTGGCACAACCGGTCCCCTCTTTATGTATAAATGTTTAAAAACGTCTATTTTCTGTCTTCGATGCTTTTATGTCATTATTTGTATTCTTGATGGGTCCTTTTGTCATTATCTATATTGTTAGTGGACACGTGTCGTATTAGTCATCGGCTTCTAACACCACCAACATACGTGCCTTCTTTTCTTTCTTTCACCGCCTCATCTTTTATTTTCAGAGGTTTTTCATAAATGTTGAATTTTGATCGTCCTTTTCGTCTGCTCCCATCTTCGATTCACGAGTCTTCTTTCCACCGATAAACCTTCTCACTCTGCCTCACCGATAAACCTTCCCGACCCTTCCATCACCGCTCTCTTTTTCTTTTCGCTTCCCTCTTTCATCTTTTTTTTCCAACTATATGCTTTGTGTCCATGTCTTCCCCTAAATCCTGCTAACGATTCAAAGACGACATTGGGAGCTTTTCCATGACCGATGGACTTCTTCCTCAGTTCCACCGACTCAAATTAAGTTGAATTCTTCATCTTCTATTTTTTCCATCCAGAGAAATATCAACGAAGGTAGGTGCGGTAAAGTTGGAAGACGAAAACATAAAAATAAAAATTGAAATCAGGACCTAAGAATATATATGGGGTTTTGTATGAGCAGAAGGAGACGAACCGTTCATTCGGGTAAAATCCACTTCAATGGTTTTCTTCAAATCACTTCTTGATTCGAGTTTCTTCCCCATAGTTCACACTTCGGTTTCTTAAATCGATTGGTTTTTCCGACTCGACGTCCTTCTAATGTTTAATTGTCGATCTTTTGGTGGTGCTTCTGTTGTAGATTGTTGTTGTAGTTGTCGATGACTGCTTCAATTGGTTTTTCTCAGGTAAACTCTGAGCTTTTAATTTCTTTACAATACGTTTTGTTTTGGTTTTTGTTGCAAATTACTACAAATTGTGAACTTTTTGTTGATGAAATACATTAAACTCTCATGGAAAACAAATGTTTTCTCAGAAATTTTTGATGATGTTTTGGTTTTCTGCTGAACAGAATCATCGATTTTCACGATCTGGGAAAGATGAATTTAATTTAGGTGTATGAATTTTTTTATCAGTATTTGATCTGGTTTATCATTTTTTTTGTTCTTTTTTATGGTTTATTTAACCGATTTGCATTTATTTTTGATAAATTTTCAAATTTTGGTAGTAACTGGCTCTGTTGCTTGACAGCACGTAAGTTAAGGTACCTGGTCTGCAAACTTCAATGTTATATGTTACTTTTTTTACTAATGGAATGGACACAAAAGGAAAATCCTGACTTTTATGGACAAATAGGTAATATTTCAACTCAATTTTGACTTATATGGTAAAATTTACCGGTATATTTTGCCTTTTGTAGACAAAGTGATGAATTTTCATGTCATTTTCAATCTAAATATTAAAAACTGAAGAAAAGTATCATGCATGTTGTACTCAGAATGAATATATGTTTTATTTCTTTGACCTTAATCATTTTGTCTTTCTCTTCCTTTCTGATTTTTTTCATACATAAGAACTTAGGCTTCTACTTTTTTAATTCCAAGGGCGCATATGTCTCTACATATTTTATAAATTTCCCATTGTATCCGAAATATAAGATTTGATGAGCAAAAACACTAGATAATCATTAACCTTTTGGTAATTAATCAAATCTTTATCGTTTTCTTATTAATTTGGAGGGTTGAAATTTGAAGAATTACATGGTCTACAGGCTTTGCAAATTCCTGTTACTTTTTGATTCTTTTTTTTGTTTTCTACTTTATGGATTTGTGGTATAATTAAATAAAAATATCCTTTTATTACCAACAAATGGAAATGAACTCATTTTACATCACGTATGGAAATGAAGCTCTATGTAGGTGTGGTGTAGTAAGGAGGATAAAATTGGCATTGCTATGGTGTCTTCAATTACCGGTGGAATGGACTTTCACTTTGTCACCTTTGGAGGATTCAAGGTGCAAGAGTTATATATAGGGGTAAGATGGTCATTTTAAGTGAATTTAATACTGTTTTGTTAATGGTGGTAGTGAGATGGACCAAAAACATTAAAAAAATTGAAATCAGGACCAAATTTGCAAAAACGTTTTTAATGGACTTAATATAAAAATACATGACATGGACATAAACTGTAACTTATTTATTTATTTATTTATTTATTTTAATTTGTTTCTCTTTAAGCGTCATTGTACTTTGAATGTACGTTTCTACATTTAAACACAGGGACCAAATGTGTGTTCTACTTCTATTGTTATTTTTTATTAATACCAATTGGTTTTTAAGTTATGCAACTTCTGTAGAGGGATTTTGAAGTGATTGGCAAGGAAAATTTTGTACTATTGTAAGGGTTGAAGAGGAAATGCTGAAAAGGTAACAAAATAAGTTTTTAGATTTTTAATTGATTAGGTTTTATTTGTTTATTTCAGTTATGATCCGTAAGATGCATTTGAAGAGGGTGGTGTATTACAATGGAAGAAAATATACATTTTCAGATGAATAACGTGTAAGTGGTGTGAATGAAACTCAAATTTTTAAAAAACGTTTTTAGAACTCATTGTTTCATACGTAAAGCCTAGCACTTTGACTCAACTTTTTTTTTGTCTTTTGCATATGGCGTTTTTCTGGTGAGGTTACCTATCAAGAGTAGAGTACTTTGAAAAGGTAATCCCATTAAAGCATGGTACTTTATTTGTAATTATAGCAATGTACTTTGAAAATATAATCCAATCGTGGTTTTAAGGTCAGACACTTCGCCACACATAACCACTTACACACAGCCACACACATCACACAATGTGTGTGCTGTTTTATGGATATGGTTGTGTGTGTATGATTGAAGAAAATCGCTTGAATATTTTTTTGTCTGTTTCTATTTATTTTAAACAAGCATCTACGAAGAGGAAGGAAATTCCAACATACAAAAAAACTCAAATCTCCAGGGGCAAAATGGTCAAACACTGGAAAAACCTCCAAACCCGAGTGATATTTTGATGAACCAATTAGAGGTTCTTTTATTGGAAATTCATGTTAAGGTGAATGATATGTCACCACAGATCCACATATTTCTTTTATCATTATGTGTTTCAAGTCAATGCTCATTGCCTCCCCTGTTGGTTTACTTATTTTGAATGTATCTCCCATTTATGTGTACAATAACAAACATTTATATTTTGATAATTCTGTTGAATTTTATGTGAAATTTGTTGTTTTTTGCGGGTTACAATGATGGATCAGCAGACATTTAGTTGTTTTTCTTTTGCTTATATTAGTTTGGATATGGGTAGAAGAATAGCATATGTTTCATGGTTTCAAGGTTTGGCCCCAAGTGACTTAACAGTCAATTACAACGATGCACTAAATACCAAATATAAACATGTTTTGCAATTTTCCCCGACCATACCAAATATAAACATGTTTTGAAATTTTCCCCGACCTATAGCGAAGCGAGGGCATTCCTTCTAGTTATTATTATTATTATTATTATTATTATTATTATTATTATTATTATTATCATTATTATTATTATAATAATTATTATGATTATTATTATTGATATTATTATAATTTTTATCATTATTTATATTATTATAATAATAATAATAATAATAATAATTATTATTATTATTATTATTATTATTGTATAGAAGCGTATAGAGCATCAAGGTAAAATGGTCATTTTGCATCAGTCAACACATTCAATCAGATGTACAATCAAACAACATAGTTTCTTACTCAGTCAGAATTTCTTACTGAGACAGACCTTTCTCACTCAGCACTTTCTCAGTCAGCAACTATCAAAGGGGGCCTTAGTCTCTTTTGATCACTAAATTAATTCCAAATTAATTCTTGATCAATACTAATTAAATAATATTATTTCATATTAATATATTAGAACTTATAATATATTAATAAATCACAAATAACCTCTTCTCAAAAGTTCATCCTATCAAATTGCTTTGGTGAAGGCAACCCAAATGGACCATGCTACTCTCGGGTCAAGTACATACCAATTATAGTTATGGGTTTAGACACCTAATCCAACAGATCCATGTTTCGTGTCCATACGATATCTTGAAAAACGAAGGAATAGCTGATCACTTATCTTAGGTTCAATAGTTGATTTGAATCAGAGTTTGGCAGTGGCTTCAGGAAGCACTATTTGCTGTTTATTTCAAGGTTTGTACTTGCAATTGTAGTTACAGACTTATCCAAGTGGGAGACTATTGGATTAAGGTGTCTAATCCAATAACTAAATTGGTATATTCTTGAAATAAAACCAAGTCGTTTTTGGGTTGCCCTCAAAACTAGTATTTGGATTGAATGGCTTTTGGGGGAAGAGGCTGATTTGTTAATTTATTATATGATTAATAAATTAATTAGAAATTGAAATAAATGATTTATTAATATATTGTATGAATAATATATTAACTGGAAATAGTAATAATTAATTGAGAATTAATCAGAAATTAATTATAATTAATTTCGGGATTAGTTAAATTAATTAAAAGTGTAGGGACTTGGGTTGTTATTTTTCAAAGGTTGAGCAAATGACCCATAGGGACGGTTTTGGAAAAACCTCGGATAGGGTTTCTGGATGCTTCCTTGAGATTAGGATTTAGATAACCGATTTGAATTTTGAAATATTATTATTTAATTCAAATTAGGGTTTACAGGGTTTTCCTATAGCCTACAAATAGGATCCCTTGGGATCCCATTTTTATGCACTCACAATCTCAGAAGGATAGCCGAAATTTCTCCTCTAGCCTCCTCTCTCCTCAAGTCTTCTTGTTACTATGGTTTTGGGTACAATGCATCAGATGTACCATACCTTTGGTGCTAGCTTTTTAAGTTCTTGAAGAAGGATTCCACTTTGATTATTTACAATAATAATCAAAAGGTATATAACCCTAATTTGATATGAATTTCGATTTCATAGCCTCTCTCCTAGGGTTTCTTGATATTCATGGTTAGTTGCTATCAATAGAGAAAACATAGATCCTTTCTAGGTTGCATGTGAAATTAAGGGTTTAAGTGTTTTTCTGCCACATGTAAAATTTTATAACCTAGAAAACCCATCAGTATTATGGAATGCTTAATTCATTGATTGAAATTAATTTGTAAGTAAAAAATGAAATGTTAGAACTATGATCAATTAAGTGAGAATTTTAACATTAAGAACTAGATAAGCTCTTAATAGGCTAAGACAAGTTTTAAGAAACTTGAAATGATGTATGAATAGGCCTTGAGCAAGAGGATATGCATTAATTGAAGAGATGAGCCAAGGAGTGGTAGTTAGTCCTCGCTAACTAACATGGTGAGTTATAACTCTCACTCACTATCTCTATGTTGTTTTATATATTTATGTATGTGTGTGTACATATATATATAGTATGTGAGAGTCATGTATGTATCTGAGCATGACGGAGAGAAGGAAAGAAGAGGATTATATGCACTATAATACTATTTAATATTATGTACTTGTGGTTATACACTTAAGATCATGTGTCTGAGCATGTGAGTATAACAAAAGTATGTATAGATGTATAGAGAAAGGACAAGATTATTATGAGTAATACCCTTGAGAGTAGATAATGAAATAATGAGATTATATGTATTATAATCCTACGTATAAGTAGATGATGAGAAAATGTATATATGGATAACTAAGGGATTTTAGATAGTGATAGAGAATGATTATAAGTATTATAATCATAAGTGTATGTATCTATGTCTAGACATGGATGGTATTATATAGAATACATATATGTTCATAGACATATATAAATATTAAGTACTTAATGAGTTAAGTACTAGATGTGTAGTAGAAGATGTATTAATGAGATAAAGAAATAAATTGTCCATGGGACAAGTATTATGTGATAAGTCACATAACAAAGATAGAGATTTAGAGAAAGATCATTCCTTCGGGGATATGAGATAGAGGTTCCTTCGGGGATAAGATTATGATTCCTTCGAGGACAAGATTATGATTCCTTCGTGAATGTGATAGAGGTTCCTTCAGGGATAAGAGTATGATTCCTTCGGGAATGAGATGATGGTACCTTAGGGAACATAGATAGAAGATACATTCGGGGATGTAGATGGATAATTCGTGTGAGAATTAAAGATTAAGTATGGTTAGAAAAGATAAAGAAAAGGGTTCCATGAATGGAACTAGATAATGGAGTTATTTTTAGAACTTAGAAATAGTTCATGAGGGATTAAAAGCAAGGAATCCGTGAGGGATTCAAGAGAAGAAAGAAAATGTCAAGGGATCCATGAGGGATCAGAGATGACAAGTATGAGATGAAGGAAGAAGAGCAAGAGAAGGGCAATCATAGAGCATGGAGATGAATAGAGGAAAATGAGATGAGATAGAGCGTGGAGAGAGATAGGAAGATGTAGGCAAGAGTAGAGAAGAGATAGAGGTAGAGGCAAATATATATCATATACAAAAAATATGAGATGATCTTGTGAAGAGACTAAGAGATGGTATGAGAAGAAGAGTAAGGTGCAGATCAGATGAGAAAGACAGTGAATGTAGTAGAGTATAGGAAAAGAGGATAAAAGATAGAGTATGTGAAGATAAGAGGAAGAAGAGAAGAAAGTTAGATTGTAGAGTATGAGAAAGACAAGAAAGGAAGATTAGAGTGAGGAAAGATAGAAATAGTTACATGAAGAGCAGATGAACATGAAATTAGAAAGAATATAACTCACCAGACATTGTTATATGGTGTTGTGGAGATGTTTCATGTTTTGTAAGTTCATGTAGTAGCAGTCCTGGTACTAGAAGAGAAGACAGGAGCACAAGGACTTAAACTAGGTTGTTATTTTAGTTGTTTTTCCTTGTTCTTTTATGATTGGGATTTACTGTAAACCAGTGATTTCCTGAGATGTAAAATGTTTTTATTTTTATGAGTTAATAGAATTCGACAAATTTTTAGAAATAAACCTAATAATCTCACTAGATTAGATATTAGAAATCTAGGTCGTTACGTATAACATCTTTGTACACCAAGTATATAACATCACAAACCCGATCGATTTTATCGCACCTTCTGAATTTGACTTGAATCTTGTTACGACAAACAATTTTTCATAGGTCACAACCAAACTAACACAAAATTGTAACCTTCTCAATCCACCTAACCGCTTGAACTAATCACTGGATTGAGGAAGAAATGAATTCTTTCATAGAGGGATTTGGTATATTGAAAATTTTGAAGACTTAAAACCTGGATTTGACATGAGAAATATGAAGACTAACATAATCAACAACAAGATTGATATAACGTTTAAGCTTAATTGTATAAATGATGAGAGTAGAACAAAATTGGCAGGAGCATGATTTTCTTCAACTACATAAAGAAATCTAAAAATCTACTCTTTAAACAATATGAATCATATAAATGGGAGTTCTACAATACAAATACATAAGACCAATATATATAAAGGAGCTACAACCCACATGTCATAACTGGATCTTCCAAGCCATCAAGTCATCCTCATGGAAAAGTTTGCACCCTAAAAAACTAATTTGTGATAATTAAATGAGATTATGACTTGAGATGAATAATTCGTATTCAGAAAATTCGAACCTTGCAATCAATTTTGGGTATTAGTTTCAAGAAAGTGTGAAGAAGCCAGGGTATATATGGTAGATCGTTCACAAAGTCCAAACCAAAACTGCAACAACAATCGTCAAGAAAATGATGAACAAATCCCATTCAGGATGAAACAAAAGACAAAAGGGTTAATGTCATCCAGGGTTCCTAATCGTTGGGTTGGTTTACAGATCGAGATCTGGCTCTAGGGGTATGGGTGAAGGAAACCTAATCTTCTTTTCACATATTCGAATCTTGCTTCAGGTGATGATTCTGATTAAGCATCAGAGTTGATGGTCGTGGTTGTAGATGTAACATCTCAAAAATCATAACAAATTTAGACTTTTCAAAACAACCCATTACTTAAAAAGAGTTTACAAAATCATTGTTTTCAAAATATTATTCAAATCAGAGTCTCCCAAGATCCATCAACATACGAACCGAGGATGTTTACGGTCACATCTTCGCCTTGCCACGGTCCTCAGAAGTACCTGAAAATAAAACTAAAATTGTAAGCCAACTCTTAGTGAGTTCCCCCAAAGTACCACCACATAAACATAACAAACAACAACATGCATAAATGAGCCTTCAACCTGACTGGACCGCCTCGCAGGGCCTACAACCTATCTGGATCGCTCTCCGTGCCTTCGGTATGACCGGACCGCCTCGCCTGGCCTACAACCTATCCGGATCGCTCTTCGGGCCTTCGGCCTGACTGGACCGCCTCGTAAAGCCTATAGTCTATCCGGACCGCCCCAGGTATCTTGGCCTTCAGCACAAAGAGGGACCGCCTCAACCCAACGAAACATAACATGTCGACATATACATAACATATAAGCATATAACCAGTCAACAAACAAACAGGCAGATCTACAGATCACCACCGCATGCTAACACCCTATATACTAGGATACCAATCTAACGGATCTCTACATCATAATAACATACTATCATATAACAAGATATCCACTCTAATGGGCCGACCTTGGAGCCTTCGACCCATAAGTACAGTGAGGAAGACTAACCTCTCAGTCTGAACAATAGCTGATGAGGTCCTGACTCTGAATCTCAGCTCTAACCATCACCTATCCATCCAAATGACCAATTCTCAACCACAATCTAAAATACCCAAAATACCCCTAAGTCAAACTTGGTCAAAATCAGGTAAAAGTGAAAGTTCAAAAAAGTCAACCAAGTAAACCCAGTTGAGTACACCCAGCGTACTCAGCTGTACGCCCAACGTACGCGTTGGTTGACTAGGAACGGGTCTGTTGACCACATATGTGCAGCGTACGCCTTGTATGCCCAGCGTACGCAGATGGCTGCCAACCTAAGTCATTAAGAGCTTAATCCTTAAGCCCTTAAGTCCATTTTCAAGATCCAAGTCCAAAATGATGTCCTTGACCATAAAGTTTCCAACTTTATGGTCTTGCATGGCCATTAAGTTCCCAACACCAAAGATCTTAACCTCTTAATCCATTAAGACAACTTAGGCCATGCATGAGAAGAAATTAGTGTCCAAGATTACATTTTTATGACTCAAGAGGCTCCAAAACCTTTGGAAGGACAAGTCAAATGGATTAGAGTAACCCCTACTCATAATACCAAGATTATTGGACCAAAAGAACATAAGATCAAGCCCAATACAAGATCTAAGTATAACTTCACCAAGTTCAAAACTTTATACCTCCAAGTGATGTCAAATGGTGATGTGATTCTGGATCTAAGGTGCTTCACTCCTCCAAGATGGTATCTACTTCCTTCTTTCTTATTCGAAGGCACAAAACACACACACACAAGCTCAAAAATGCTCACAAGGTAGGTTAGGGTTTGCAAAAACATTTTGAAAGGATGGAGGTCGATGAAAGGAACCAGGTTTGAGATTTAATGAAGGATAAATATGGTCCAAACCCTTAATATTAGGGTTTGGGACTTCACCCCATACGCCCAGCGTACGTGGCTCCGCCCCACAATTCCAAAAATGGCAATGTTAGCCCCTCCCAGCCACAAATCTTACATTTTAAGGACCGAAATGTAATAAATCTCAATATAAGGGTCAAAAGTGAAAGTACCTCAAAACAAGATGTTACAATTCTCCCCCATTTGACCTAGAATTCGTACTCGAAGTCTGATGCATTAAATAACTCTGCGTAATGCTCCCGCATCTCAGCCTCGGGATCCCAGCTCCACTTGGAGCCTCTCAGATGTTGCCACTGAATCATAACCAAAGGTATCTCCTTGTTGTGCAGGACCTTCATCTTTCTCTCTAGTATAGCCACCGGCCTCTCAATATAATTCAGGCACTTGTCGACCTGAATATTATCCAAAGGAACCAGTGCCTCATCGTCCAACACACACTTCTGCAACTGAGAGACATGGAAAGTGTTGTGGATTTAACTGAGCTCACTTGGCAAATCCAACCGGTAGATCATCCTGCCTATCCTGGATATCACACGGAACGGTCCAATATACCGGGACCCAATTTCCCCTCTTCCTGAAGCGTATCACACCCTTCCAGGGTGAGACTTTCAGTAATACCATATCGTCGACCTGAAATTCCAACTCTGATCGGCCCTGGTCGGCATAACTCTTCTGCCGACTCTGATTTGTCTGCAGTCTCTGCCTGATCTGCTGAATAAGCTTCATGGTATAAAGGACTACTTCGGTCCTCCCTATGACCCTGTGACCAACCTCTCCCTGACATACCGGGGTACGACATCTCCGACCATACAAGAGCTCAAACGGTAGGGCACCTATGCCGGAGTGATAGTTGTCGTTGTAGGAAAACTCCTGAAACGTCCCAAAATATCGACCAAAAATTTCATTTTTAAATTAATAAATTTGGTATCCAAAATATCATTACAACCATGGTACATCAAATGTATCATCTATGTCATCAAAACATCAGAGTAATAAAAAATATGCGGAATAATATAGTGTGTGCACTGCAATCACCCCAAGCTCTTTCCTTTTGCACTGGAAGTACCTAAAACATAAACTGAAAACCGTAAGCACAAAGCTTAGTGAATTTCCCCCAAATACCACATACCACACATGTCAAACATACAATGGGCCCCACCCGATGAGTGTAACGGGCCTGGCCCTAACTCACATAACGGGCCCCGCCCCCTGAGTTTAACAGGCCTCGCCCTAACTCGCATAACAGGCCTCGCCCACTGAGTATAACGAGACTCACCCTAACTCAAATAACGGGCCCCAACCAACATACAAATCATATAAACATAACCAAATAATAGCATACTGAATAATCATCGGGCCCCGCCCCATAAGCATATAAGCACATACCCATGCAAGAGTCACAAAGAGATCTAGCATACTAACATAACATATCTTGGGCCGGAATTGGTGCCTTAGACCCGCTAAACCCAGTGAGGAAACTCACCTCGAACTACTGAATCACACTAATAAATCTATGGTTGGTGGTCCGACAAATCCACGCGCTATCAATACCAATATCATCCAATTAATAATTGGATTCAAATCCATAACCATCAGTCTAAATTATGGTACAAATACCATTTTACACTTTACCTAGCTTGGTCCAAGACCAAGCCCAAACCAACTACACTAGAAGGCCCAATACCAAAATGGTCATCCCAAAGCCCAATTATGGCCTAATTTTCCAAATTGGGCCCAAGTCCTCTTATGGGCCTTCATCCATGTGAACCCAACATAAAACATCAGCCCAAATAAAATCAGATGGCCTAACAAATCTCTAAACAGCTAAGTCCAAACATGGCCCAAGACTGAGATCCCAAAAGTTTGAAGCCCAATCTGCTGAGTACACGGGGCGTACTCAGCTCGTACGCTCAGCGTACTCGTTCATGGGCAAGTATGCGAATCGTACCAGGTTGGTACACCCAACGTACTCACCAGTTGGCCAATCTCAACAAAGAAGCACTTAATCCATTAAGCCACTACTCCATACTCACAGATCTAGTCCCAAAAGATGATTCATCACGTAAAGTTGGCAACTTTACGTGCATGCATGGCTTAATGAGGCTCTTAGAGCTCGAAAGAGCTTAACAAATGACTTAACACATGCATGAGTCTATAAATGCCATAAAGTTTGCATTTTTATGCTTAAGGGACCATTAAAACGTCCATATTTACAAGGTTTAGCTTCTAAAATGGCCTTATCTCATCAATACCAACCAAAAGGGACCAAAATGACTATAATCCAGCTAAAGAGTAGATCAAAGCAAAGAGTAGTCATGGTATGGACTTTATACCTCAAAAGTCACCAAATGAAGGAGCTAAATTTGGATCTTTAAGCTCTCCTCCAAGGAATGAGTCTTCAAACTTCTTATTCTACCACTTCAAGATGCACAAAACCCACCAAAGTTCCAACAAAAACTCTAAAAGCACCACACAAGGCAAAGGGACGAAATAGGGGTTAATGAAGCTTAAATAGGGCACAAACCCTAAAAATTAGGGTTTATCCCTGGCCAGCGTACGCCCAGCGTAACCCACATGCGCCCAACATACATGGTCGAAGCCAGCGTTCATATATCAGCTAGTACGCCAAGCGTACCCTATGGTACGCCCCGCGTACTAGCCACAAGGACCAAAATTGCAATGATTTCAAATACGAAGGGTTAAATATGAACATACCCAAATCAAGTGTTACAATTCTCCCCCACTTGAATCAGACTTCGTCCTCGAAGTCTGATGCTCTAAACAACTCCGGATAGTGCTCCCTCATCTCCTCCTTCGGCTCCCAAGTCCACTCCAAACCCTTGTGATGCTGCCATTACACCTTCACCAACCCAAAAACCTTGTTCCTCAAGGTTTTCGTTTTTCGATCAAGAATCTCCATTGGTCTCTCAGTATAATTCAGGCGGTCGTCCACATGAATATCCTCCAACGGCACCACTGCGGAATCATCCACTAAGCACTTTCGCAGCTGAGAGACATGGAACGTGTTGTGAATCTGACTGAGCTCATCTGGAAGATCCAAACGATATGCAACCCGTCCCACCCACACCAATACCCTGATAGGACCGATATACATGGGGCTTAGCTTGCCCCTCTTCCTGAATCAGATGACACCTTTCCAATGTGACACCTTCAGGAGAACCATATCCCCCACGTGGAACTCTAGATCTGATAAGCGTCTGTCGGCATAACTCTTCTGCCGACTCTGAGTTGTCTGGAGTCTATTCTGAACATGTTGGATCAACTCGGTAGTCTTGAGTACCACCTCATTACTCCCCATTACCCGCTGACCGACCTCGCCCCAACAAATCGGGGTCATGCACTTCCTCCCATAGCGCATCTCAAAAGGTGGTCGATCAATGCCGACATGATAACTGTTGTTATACGAAAATTTTGATAATGGAAGATACGTATCCCAACTCCCACCGAAGTCCAAAACATACGCCCAAAACATATCCTCTAATGTCTGAATCGTCCGCTCACTCTGACCATCGGTTTGTGGATGTAATGTTGTGCTGAAATGGAGACGAGTACCTAACTCATCATGAAACCTCTTCCAAAATCTGGAAGTAAACCGGACATCTCTGCCAGAAACCACTGAAACCATCAACCCATGATGTGCCACAACCTCCCTGATATAAACCTCAACCATTTTCTCTGTAGTTTTACTCTCCTGAATCAGAATAAAATACACGCTCTTGGTCAAACGATCCACGATGACCCAAATCGAATCCACTCCGTGTGCAGTCTGGGGTAACTTCATGATGAAATCCATGGTAATATCCTCCCATTTCCATACAGAAATATCCAACGGCTGCATATTTCCATGAGATTGCTGATGCTCGGGCATGACTTTCCTGCAAGTCAAGCACCATTCCACATACCAAGCCACACCCCACTTCATGCAGGGCCACCAATAATCACGACGGAGATCCCTATATATCTTCGTCACCCCGGGATGAATGAAGAACCTAGACTTGTGCGCCTCCTCCTTCAGAACCTAGCGCACATCGCCCCAATATGGAACCCAAACCCGCCGATGAAGAGTCAACAACCCACGGCTATCATAATCGAAGGAAGCTACCCGACCCACAATACGGTCACTCTTCCTGTGCTCTTCCTTCATAGCCTCGACTTGAGCCTCGCGAATCCACTCCAATAGCAGAGTAATCACAGTCATCCTCAAACATATATCCTTGATCAGAGCAATGACCGCCTTGCGGCTGAGAGCATCGGCCACCACATTGGCCTTCCCTCAGTGATAAAGGATCTCACAATCATAATCCTTCACCACATCCAACCACCAGCATTGCCTCGTGTTCAGATTTGGTTTATCCATCAGATAACTTAGGCTCTTTATGATCCGTGTAAATAGTACAACGGACCCCATATAGGTAATGCCGCCAAATATTGAGGGCGAAAACCACAACCCCCAGCTCCAAATCATGTGTCGAATAATTCGCCTCATGAGGCTTCAGGCGCCTGGAAGAGTATGTGATCACGCGACCCCTCTGCATCAATACTACTCCCAAACCCGTGATTGACGCATCACAATAAACCATAAATCCTCAACACCCTCCGGTAGGGTCAGAATCGATGCCTCGCATAGCCACTGTCTCAAGGTCTCAAAAGTTGCCTGTTGCTTAGGCCCCCAACGAAATGTAATCGTATTCTTTGTCAACCGAGTCAAATGAACAACTATCTTGGAGAAATCTTGTATGAATATCCGATAGTAACCAACAAGACCAAGGAAACTCCAAATCTCAGATGAAGACCTCGGAACCTCCCACTGCATCACGACCTCGACCTTGGCCGGATCGACTAGAATACCATTCTGGTTGACAAGGTGTCCCAGAAACTGCACCTCATGCAACCAGAACTCACACTTGGAGAACTTTTTAAAAAGTCTCTCCCTCCTCAAAGTCTCCATCACTTCCCTCAAGTGCTCCTCGTGCTGTTCCTGAGTCTTGGAATATACCAAGATAGCATCAATAAATACAATCACAGACCGATCCAGCATCGGTCTGCACACACGGTTTATGAGATCCATGAACGCGGATGGAGCATTAGTGAGCCCAAAAGGCATCACCACGAACTCGTAATGACCATAACGAGTCTGGAAAGCTGTCTTCTATACATCCTAATCTCTAACCCTCATTTGATGGTAGCTCGATCTTAAATCAATCTTGGAGAACCAAGATGCACCCTGAAGCTGGTCAAATAGATCATCAATCCTCGGTAGTGGATAACGGTTCTTCACTGTTACCTTATTCAGCTCCCGGTAGTCAATGCACATACGATGGGACCCATCCTTCTTCTTCACAAACAAGATCGATGCTCCCCATGGTGAACTACTACGTCGAATGAATCCTTTGTCTAACAACTCTTGTAGCTGTGTAGACAACTCCATCATCTCGGGAGGAGCCAACCGATACGGTGCCATGGCTATCGTAGCCGCACCTAGAACCAGATCAATCCTGAACTCAACCTGCCTCTCCGGAGGCACCCCAGACAAATCCTCTGGAGACATATTGGGATAATCCCACATAATCGGAACATCATCCATGGTCGCCTTACCCTTATCCCGGGTATTCATAGCATAGGCGACAAATCCTGAACAACCCTGCTGAATAAATGCCTAGCCCTCGCTGCTGAACACAAATACGACCCATTCTGAGCTCTCTCACCCCTGAACCAATAACTCTCCCCTACTTGGGGTTCGAATCCGAACTAATTGCTACTCATAATCGATCACCGCCCCATTGGGGCTCATCCAATCCATACCCACAATAACCTTGTTCCCATGCAAAGGTTTGGGAACCAAATCAATCGAATATTGCTCGCTGAACATATGAAGGATACAACCCCGATGAACCCTCGCAAACGGGACATATCGATCATCTGCATCCTCGACATCTAACTGACATTCCATCTCCCCTAGAGCTTAGGAAAACCTCTTGCTAAGCGCAAGCGAAACGAAAGATCGGGTAGCCCCCGATCAAACAATACCAAAACAGAAATACTATTCACGAGGAACGATCCTAAAATAAAACACATAAATATAAGCAAACAATTCAATATAAATAAAGAGATAAGGAGAAGAAACATACCTGTCACCACGTCAAGAGCTGCACGATCCTCCTCGGCTGTCAACTGGAAAGCCCTGCTCTTCACAACAGGTGCATCCGCCTTGCTCAGGCGGCCGTCCGTAATTCGTAGAGTTGCAGGAGCAGGTGCTGACACTGGTCCTACTGTAGTCAAACTCGGACAATGGGCCTTCTTGTGGCCCCTCTGATTGCAATGAATGCAAATCGGATCAGATATCGAGGTGGTGGTGGTAGTAGCAGTATAATCCCTGAAGGTCAAGGAACGCACCTCAATCAAGGCCACCATCTCATAACGGAAGGAGCTCAGACACTCCTCCAACAGCTCCACAATGCCTCCTTGATCGTACCGAAGATCACAGGAGTTTGCTCGAAATTGCTATGCATAATCTCAGACAAAATGACTCCCTCGTCTGATCATCCAACTGCCCGACTCCAGAACCTGAGCCCGAGCCCTCCCCAGCACCAGATCTGCCAACCGATGTGCCTCGTAGAGTCACCATACTGAAAATAGACCATATAAACCATCGTAATACGCATCAAAATATATCGAGGGCTCACAAACTCTACAAGCTTCCTGGTTTCATTGCAACTCTCCTTGTCTCGAGTACGAATCCTCTGCTTCCAGTAGTACAGGCTCATACTACCTTCCACATCTATCCATACTTTCCTCAAGGATCGTCTTAAATCCACCAAGTCACTTTATATCCATACAATTAACCCTCAGCAAGATAAGGCTCCCAACACTACATCCCTTCCTAGGTTTCCCTAGGGAAAACTCCATGCCACTCTTCGCCATCAGATGCAGAAAGAACTCCCGCCAACTTCCTCTAACTAGCTCACAAATACAATTACATATCATCGAAACCAGATAATTCTTCGAATGAGAGGTCTCACACTACAACGGTTGGACTCAAACAAGAGTTGGGCAATAGAGTTAAAACCTAACATTCTAAAATTATCTAGTATTAGTAATATGTAACTTAACATATTCGCTTACTAGTTAGCTGAAACTAGTGAGAACTCCTAAAAAGCACAAAGCAAGCAGCATTCAAGCATCAAGTAATCAAAACCAAGCATAACCTAATCAGGTCACTGACTGATCAGTACTAGCATGAAAGTCTATAAGCTCATACAATAGTCATACAAAGGCATCTCTCCTAGCATTTCTATCATGTAAATACTAAGCAGATCCTTAGCACTAACTAGCATGTAATTCAAAGATTCACAAATCAAATCATATTAGATAACATGTATGGGTATTGTGAGAAAACTTACTTGATCTTGGTCGATTGCATGCACCACACCCTTTCTTATGTTAGAAAACCCTTTTTATAAAACATTTCCTTTTTGAAAAGAAAATACCACCAAATCCTCAGTTTGAGTGCAAAAACACCCGAGAGTATATCCGAATCCCTCAAACTAAGGCTCTGATACCAACTTGAAACGTCCCAATATAGACCAAAATTTTCAATTTTTAAATTAATAAAATGGTTATCCAAAAGATCATCATAACCATGATAAATCAAATGTACCATCTATGTCATCAAAACACCAGATTAATCAAAAATATGCGGAAAAATATAGTGGGTGCACTGCAATCACCCCGAGCTCTTCCCTTTTGCACTGGAAGTACCTAAAACATATACTGAAAACCTTAAGCACAAAGCTTAGTGAATTTCCCCCAAATACCACTTACCACACATGTCAAACATATAATGGGCCCCATCCACTGAGTATATCGGACATCGCCCTAACTCGCATAATGGGCCCCGCCCAACATACAAATCATATAAACATAACCAGATAATAGCATACAAAATAATCATCGGGCCCCACCCCGTAAGCATACAAGCACATATCCATGCAAGAGTCATAAAGACATCTAGCATCCTAACATAACATATCTTGGGCCGACATTGGTGCCTTAGACCCGCTAAACCCAGTGAGGAAACTCACATCAAACTGCTGAATCACACTGATAAATCTCTGGCTGCTGGTCTGACAAAACCCCGCACTATCAATACCAATATCATCCAATTAATAATTGGATTCCAATCCATAACCATCAGTCTAAATTATGGTACAAATACCATTTTACACTTTACCTAGCTTGGTCCAAGACCAAGCCCAAACCAACTACACTAGAAGGCCCAATACCAAAATGGTCACCCCAAAGCCCAATTATGGCCCAATTTTCCAAATTGGGCCCAAGTCCTCTTCTGGGCCTTCATCCATGTGAACCCAACAGAAAACATCAGCCCAAATAAAATCAAATGGCCCAACAAATCTCTAAACACCTAAGTCCAAACATGGCCCAATACCAAGAGCCCAAAAGTCTGAAGCCTAATCCTGCTGAGTACGTGGGGCATACTCAACTTGTACGCTCAGCATACTCCTCCATGGGCAAGTATGCGCATCGTACCAGCTTGGTACGCCCAACGTACTCACCAGTTGGCCAATCTCAACAAAGAAGCACTTAATCCATTAAGCCACTACTCCATACTCGCAGATCTAGTCCCAAAAGATGATTCATCACGTAAAGTTGGCAACTTTACGTGCATGCATGGCTTAATGAGGCTCTTAGAGCTCGAAAGAGCTTAACAAATGACTTAACACATGCATGAGTCCATAAATGCCATAAAGTTTGCATTTTTATGCTTAGGGGACCATTAAAACGTCCAGATTTACAAGGTTTAGCTTCTACAATGGCCTTATCTCATCAATACCAACCAAAAGGGACCAAAATGACTATAATCCAGCTAAAGAGTAGATCAAAGCAAAGAGTAGTCATGGTATGGACTTTATACCTCAAAAGTCACCAAATGAAGGAGCTAAATTTGGATCTTTAAGCTCTCCTCCAAGGAATGAGTCTTAAAACTTCTTATTCTACCACTTCAAGATGCACAAAACCCACCAAAGTTCTAACAAAAACTCCAAAAGCACCACACAAGGCAAAGGGACGAATTAGGGTTTTCAAAGGGTGGAGGCTGGTCTAAAATGTCCAAGGGATAGGTTAATGAAGCTTTAATAGGGCACAAACCCTAAAAATTAGGATTTGTTCCTGGCCAGCGTACGCCCAGCATAACCCACGTACGCCCAACGTACGTGGTCGAAGCCCACGTTCATATATCAGCTAGTACACCAAGCGTACCTACGGTACGCCTCGCGTACTAGCGACAATGACCAAAATTGCAATGATTTCAAATACAAAGGGTCAAATATGAGCATACCCAAATCAAGTGTTACAACTCCACAAGAGGTAGGTAGGAATCTCAACTCCCACCAATATCTATGACGCAATTCGCAACATATCCTCAAGTGTTCGGATGGTCCTCTCACTCTGGCCGTCAATCTGCTGGTGATAAGCAGTGCTAAAATGTATCATTGTTCCCAGTTCCTCGTGGAACTTTTGCCAGGATCGGGAAGTGAATCGAACATCTCGGTCTGAAACAATGGAGGTTGGAACCCCATGACAAGCAACAATCTCCCAAACATACACATCGGCCAACTTTTTGGCCGAAGAGCTCTCTCGTATGGCCAAAAAGTAGGAATGTTCCCATGTTGATCGATATAGCATCAAAACCCTTGGCAGTCTTTGGTAACTTGGTGATAAATTCCATGGTGATATGTTCCCAGTTTCACATGGGAACCTCCGAAGGCTGCAGCTTGTCATGCGGCCTCTGATGCTCGACCTTGACCATCCTACAGTTCAACCACCTGTCAACGCACAAGGCTATCTCCCTCTTCATACACGACCACCAATAACTCAGTATCAAATCTAGATACATCTTGGTGGCTCCCGCGTGTGTAGAAAAACGAGACTTTTGAACCTCCTCCAACACTATCTACTTGATCCCACCAGAAACTGGAACCCAAACCCGACCACACCGCGTCAACAACCCTTGGCTATCGGTGACAAACCTGTCGATCTCTCCCATGATCCTCTCCTGCTTCCAGTTCTTTATCCTAACTCCCTCTACCTATGCCCTTCTAATCAAATCCAAAAGTGGGGAATCAAGGGATATCCTCATAGACATCTCCCCAGCTGAAGATCCAGCCGACTTACGGTTCAAGGCATCTACTACCACATTCGCTTTACCCGAATGGTAAAGGATCTCGCAGTCATAATCCTTGACCATGTCCAGCCACTTGTGCTTCCTCATGTTTAGGTTCGTTTGGTCCATAAGATATCGCAGACTCTTGTGATCCGTGTAAACGGTACAACGGACCCCATATAGATAATGTCTCCAAATATTGAGGGCAAACACCACTACTCCCAACTCCGGGTCATGAGTAGGATATTGCGCCTCATGCAACTTCAGCTGCCGCGAAGCATAAGCAGTCACTCATCCCCTCTACATAAGGACCGCCCCCAAACCAGTGATGGATGCATAAAAAATACCACGGAATCCTCGACAGCCTCTGGAAGGGTCAACATTGGGGCCTCACATAACCTCTATCGCAGCCTTTCAAAATCAAGTTACGGATCTCGTCGAGAGATTTCCGTGGATATAAATAATGTCGAAAACAGAGCTTGTATGAAGAAGTTATGTCATTTTGAATATCTGGAAAATCATGCGCACACGATGACGTGGCACCACGAGAGAGCGCCACCTGGCCATTTTAGGGCAACCCCTTTCTTCCAAGACATGCCGACGTGGACCAAGGAGATTTTGACACGTGAAACCATAGGATGGTGACACGTGGCACCTTCTAGAAAAGGCATACGCGGACAAATGAGGCGATGACATGAGGCAGAAGCCCAAAGGAGCCAGCAAGGCCACATGGCGCGGCGCGCTCCCATACATGTGTGGCGCATTTTGCTTTTATTGGCTATAGATAATGGTCTTCATATAAGCATTCACCCCCACACCCCTACACACTTTCCATCTCAAGCAATCTTCACTTTTAGGCCATTTCCCTTAGTTTTTGTGTACCGGTGAAGCCTTGCGACACCTGAGGTATTCAACCAAGTAGTAGCCATCAAGTAGGAGCCCCACATGTGTGATTCTGGACTTTGGTTAGGAGGAACCTCTGTAACTTAAGTTGCACTCTAGTTCTTTCAGTGTAGCTTATATATATAGTCATAAGTCGTTATTATGAACCTATAAATAAGAATTATCAGTAATTCCAAGTTATAATACTGATTGATCTACTTACGGGAGATGTGACTAGAATGGTCATGTTGTCCTGGTTGTTGGATTTTAGAAAGGCTAAACGCCAAAATGGTCCTACCTCCCAACTATCCTACGTGGAAGATCCTTATTTGATAGAGTTATCGGTATTTATTGGAATGATTGATAGGTTTAGGCTATCATTAGAAACGTTAGACTAAGACTTAGTGATATTGATACTAGGTCACGTCAAAGGAAAGGTCAGGTGCTAGAAGCGAAGCGCTGCCCGAATTTCGAATCATCACTTTAAGAAGTGAGTGCATAGTTACCTTCGACAAACACATAGATATGAAGTATCTTGATGATTATATGTTAATTATGTGTTTTATATGTGCTTCTTGATATCTATGCTAGATGAATTATTATAATATTATTATACTTGATTAAATCGCATATGTATTTTATACTTATAATATACTGGGTAGAAAATGGAAGATGATAATGAAAAAGATGAGATGAGATGACTATAAGATGAAAGGCCTTGACTTTATAGATGATCCAGTCGTCTAGCTGAGTATAGATGATGACCACAAACTATTCTAGACAGTCTGGCGGAACGCTAGCCGGCTCACAACCTGTAGGTGTTTTTGAACTATGTGTTCACTAAAGATGTACTCCATATCCCCATGGTTGCCTTATTGACATGCATTTGCTAAGGAATCCCCTAAGCATTGTTGTCTACCCCAATGCTTACAATGATCCTTAGGGTAGGTCCCTTGAGACTAGTATTTAGGGTCATAATGTGAGGATAACGGGAATGGGTAATCGGGTTGAATTGTTTGATGAAAAGAATATAATTCAAGAATTTAATTATTATGGGTTGAAACCTTATGTGCTCACCAAACTTTCCCAAGTTTGACCCACTCAGTTTCCTTGAATCAAAGGTAGCGGTAAGAAATAACATGTGTGTTGATATGATTTTGATGAGCGGATAATGGGATGTAGGCCAATAGATTAATGTACTATCATAAAGCCTGTAATCTTTCGTTTATGCTTATGTATTGTATTGACGATGACATCCCAAGGTTTTTAATATAAATAAAGTACATTTCTTCGGAAGTGCTTTGATTATATTATTATCATGTTTTTGGGAACAAATTTTGCATTATAATTCTTTAAAAAAGATACTTTGATTTTTAATAACATAAACAAATCGGTCTTTTCTGGCCGTGAAATCGGGGATGTGACAGTTGGTATAGAGCATTAGTTTAAGCAAACTAGAAATATTATAGGATTTCTAGACTTAAACTTAGATTGCTAAGCAATAATTATGAGATGAGTGTTTGCCATATTATAGGTAGTATTCCTGAAATGACACATGCATTAGCTTATTTTAGGAATGATGGCTAAATTGCTTTTATGTGCTAAATGATTTATGTTAAAGCAGACTATAACGATAAGATGCTTTAGGATGCTATTATTTGAATAAATCGAAGGTTTGTTGCCGACCTAGATTTAGTAAATTTTATGTGTTCATGATTCTAAACATTTAATTATGGTATTAGAACTAGCATATAACTTTTCAGAGTGATAAGGAGAATATGCATATAAACCTTCCATATCTACATTCTCGTCTCGGTGCACTGAACGTTTGCTTTGATGTACATATAATCATGGTGAGAACTCAGAGTGGATTAGGTAACGGTAACAATAATTAGAAACTTGAGCCTCATGTGATTGGGCGTGCACCTGAGATCGTACCAGTACCTGAACCCATTGTGATGGCAGGAGTTCAAGCAATGATTTATGATATGATGGGCTAACAAAGGGAGGAGGTGAGCCAAATGTTAAGGAATAATAGGGATGAGCCTATTGCACCTGTAGTGCAACCTGAGTTAAACGACGAACAGTCTAAGGAGGGAAACTAAAATTGGATTGTTAGCCAAGTTGAGCCAATAGTGGTTAGAAGGAACCAACCGAATGGAGGAGATGATGGACGTGGGTTCAAGTATAAGGATTTCATGGCATCCAATCCAACCAAGTCTTTCTGGAAGCCCGACACTGGTGGAAGTCATGGATTGAATCTCCTGTATTGAGATGGTATTTGAGAGTTGCGACTCTAGCAACAAGCAGAAGACGGTTCTCGTGGTCAGGCAGTTGAAGACTGGGGTATTAAGCTAGTGTAAGTTACTAGTTGATACCATGCCCAAGGGAGAGGCTAGTAATATGTCTTGGGAAGACTTTCTGTAGAAACTAAAAATGCAATATTGCTCTGAGCAGGATCTGCCAGAAATCAACAACGAGTTCCAGAATCTAAAGAAGGGCAAGATGAGCGTCAATGAGTATGTTGTAAGTTTTACGGAGAAAATGAAGCTTGTTCCTTATTTGGTTCCAACAACGCTCTCCAAATTCAACAAGTTTGCTAATAGATTGCCAACGGACTTTGGTCCAATGGTCAAACAAGCAACTACTTTGAAAGTTTCCATATGAGCAACTAAGAATGTTGAGAACCAATTAAGAGAGAAGGGTCTAGAGAGAGTTGATGTAGGAGAGGAGAGGAAGTTAGAAGGATCTTCAAGATCAAACAAGAAAAGCATATTCTCGAAGTCTGGTTCCAAGAAGTTTAGAGGAGGAGGAGGTGAAATAAAATGGTGTGAGAAGTGCATAAAGAAGCACTCTAGGAAATGTAGTGAGGAGGTGACCTGTTACAAGTACGGAAGGACGGGTCATTATCCTAACGAGTGTAATCCAATAAGAAGGTGTGTTACAGATGTGGTGAAGAAGGGCATATTGTGAAGGGCTGCCCGAAGAAGAAAAAGGCGGCAAAGCCTAATGTGCCGCCAATGCCAAAGGCAAGAGCATTCCAGGTGACTCTGGAAGCAGCAAAGGAGGAAGCAGATGTCGCTTCAGGTACCTTTCTAGTAAATGATTTTCTTACTAATATATTGTTTGATTCTGGAGCTAACTACTCCTTTATTTCGCATAAATTTGGTACAAGACTAGCCTTGCCTAGAGATAGACTAGATAATGCTCTAGTAGTAGAGGTAGCTAGTGGCAAATTCGTACCTGTTAGTGATTGCATTAGAAACATTTTCATTTACTTAAATGGGAATAAGTTCCACATGAAATTGTTGTCCATTGAGTTAAACGGCTTCGACCTAGTATTAAGAATGGATTGTCTTAGTGCGAACGATGCCGAGATACTATGTAGAAAGAAGATGGTGAGAGTAAACCCACCCAAAAAAGAGTCATTTATGGAGTAAGAGGACAAGGCAGAGTGAATTTTGGAATCATCTCTCTGATGAAAGCCAGGAAGTGTTTGTCCAAAGGATGTACATTATACTTGGCATTGTGATCGACACAAAGAAGGAGAAAAAAAGAGATGCAAAGGATACCGTTGGTATGTGACTATCCAGAAGTCTTTCCCAAAGATGTTCCTGGATTTCCCCCTAATAGACAAGTAGAGTTTAGGATAGGCTTGTTACCAGGTACCACATCGATAGCAAAAACACCATATCAATTAGCACCAATGGAGATTAAGGAGCTAATGATACAACTTCACGATTTATTGGACAAAGGTTTCAATATACCTAGTTCATCACCCTGGGGAACTTCGATATTATTTGTGAAAAAGAAGGATTGAAGCATGAGGATGTGCATAGATTATAGAGAGTTGAACAAGGCAATAGTGAAGAACATGTACCCATTGCCAAGGATTAATGACATGTTCGATCGGCTACAGGGTGTGAGCTATTTTTCAAAGATCGATATTAGGTCAGGATATCATCAGCTGAAGGTGAGTGAGCAAGACATCGAAAAGACAGCCTTCAAAACGAGATATGGACACTACGAGTTTTTTAGTTATATCATTCGGACTGAATAATGCTCCAGCAACATTTATGGATCTGATGAATAGGGTTTGTAAACCATTCCTCGATAGATCTGTAATAGTGTTCATCTATGACATTCTGATTTACTCGAAGAGCCGGAAAGAGCATGACAAGCACTTGCGCGAGGTGTTAGAAGTTTTGAAGAAGGTGAAGATGTATGCAAAGTTCTCCAAATGTAATTTTTGGATCTGAGAGGTTAAATTATTGGGTCATGTGGTTAACCAAGAAGGAATAATGGTTGACCCAACAAAAATTGAAGCAGTAATGAAGTGGGAACGACCAAAAAGCCCTACTGAGATTCATAGCTTTCTAGGATTAGTTGGCTATTATAGAAGGTTTATCCAAGGCTTTTCTTGAATAGTTGCTCCGTTAATAGCTCTTACCCATAAAGGAGCTACTTATACATAGACTGAAAAGCATGAAGAAGCTTTTGAGAAGTTAAAGAATAAATTGTGTGAAGCACCGATTCTTTCTTTACCCGACGGAGTTGAAGACTTTGCAGTTTATAGCGATGCATCTGGAGTTGGGTTAGGTTGTGTTCTGAACCAAAGAGATAAAGTAATCGCATATGCATCCCGACAATTGAAAGAGGACGAAAAGAACTACCCCACTCACGATCTAGAGTTGGCAGCGGTAGTTTTTGTGCTAAAGATATGGAGACGTTATCTTTATGGGACGAAGTGAAAACTATTCATTGATCATAAGAGTCTCTTGTATCTCTTTAATCAGAAGGAGTTGAAGAAGTTATGCTTCTTAGAAGTTTTGCGATTAAATCGGCACGGCTCTATGTATCATAAAAAGTAAAATTTTGATGAATTACTTTTTAGTCTTAGTGATCTAAACTAAATTCATAGTAGACGTTAAACCAAAAGCGTGCATATAGATAACGTCTAAATCTGACTTCATTAGAGGAAGTTACGATTTTTCTAAGATTCAGCGCAAAAGTGTGTGCATCGATATCAAATTTTAGAATGGTTGATTATTAGCCTAAACAATCTAAACGATATTTGAGATCCCGTTAATAGGAGTCCGTCGATAGAAAGATCATCGAGAATAGAGTTTGTATGTAGGAGTTATACTTTCTGCAACGATTTCTAACAGCCTAAGCCTATAAAAAATATAAATTTTTGATAGAGTGAGAACTAGCTGTTGGGGTCTAAGGAAAAGTTGTAGATCTCGTCGAGAGCTTTCTGAGGATATAAAGAACGTTGAAAAAAAAAAGTTTGTATGTAGAAGTTACACCATTTTGAAAATTTGGACAAATCGTGTGCGCGACGCGCACGATGACGTGACACCACGAGAGAGCGCCGCGCAACCCCTTTCTTCTGAGACATGCCGATGTGGAACAAGGAGATTTTGACACGTGGCACCATAGGAATGTGACATGTGGCACCTTCTATAAAAGGCATACGCGGACAAATGAGGCGACAACATGTGGCAGAAGCCCAAAGCAGCCAGAAGGGCCATAGGGCGCGGCGTTCTTGTCTTTTCTTGGCAATAAATAGTGGCCTTCGTATAAGCATTCACCCCCACATCCCTAGATACTTTCCCTCTCGAGAAATCTTCACATTGATATGAAGTATCTAGATTATTATATGTTAATTGTGCCTATTATATGTGCTTCTTGATATCTATGCTAGATGAATTATTATAATATGATTATACTTGATTAAATCTTATATGTATTTTATACTTATAATATATTGGCTAGAAAAAGGAAGATGATAATTAAAAAGATGAGATGAGATGAATATAAGATGAAAGGCCTTGACTTTATAGATGATCGAGTCGTCTAGCGGAGTATAAATGACGACCACAGACTATTCTAGAAAGTCCAGTGGAACGCTAGCAGGCTCGCAAGCTGTAGGTGTTTTTCAACTATGCGTTCACTAAAGATGTACTCCATATCCCCATGGTTGTCTTATTGCCATGCATTGGCTAAGGAATCCCTTAAGTAGTGTTTTCTACCCCGATGCTTACAATGATCCTTAGGGTAGGTCCATTGAGACTAGTATTTAGGGTCATAATGTGAGGATAATGGGAATGGGTAATCGGGTTGAATTGTTTGATGAAAAGAATATAATTATAGAATTTAATTATTATGGGTTGAAACCCTATGTGCTCACCAGACTTTTCCAAGTCTGACCCACTCAATTTCCTTGTATCACATGTAGTGGTACGAAAGCACATGTGTGTTGAGATGATTCAGATGAGATGATAATGGGATGTAAGCCAATAGGTTAATGTACTATCATAATGCTTGTAATCTTTTGTTTATGCTTATGTACTGTAACGACCCAAAATTTTCAAATAAAATTTTCATTTTTAATTAGCCAAACATTCTCATAAAATGTGAAGTAACATTAACCACTGTTTTCAAAATTCATAACATTAACATTTTATTCAAAACATTAGAGTGTCCCATCAAAACAAATGTCGGAGAGTGCACGTCGCACCATCAAGCCTTGCCCTTGCCCTTGGGATCAGATGTACCTGAAACAAATCAACAAACTGTAAGCTAATGCTTAGTGAGTTCCCCAGATCATACCCCACATAATCCACATAACCATACAATCCCTATCAATCACATAAGCCATGCATATAAACAAATAAGGATGCCCTGAACACCCTCCAGGGTCTTACTCCAGGATGTCATGGGCACCCCCACATGGTCTTACACCTATGTGCCATAGGCACCCCCATGGTCTTACTTGGAATGCCATGGGCACCCCCACATGGTCTTATAACCAAGTGTCATGGGCACCCCCATGGTCTTTCATACAATACACAGAAATAACTAGCATAGCACATAGCATATAACCAACTAATTTACCCCATATCACTATATCAACTATCATTCCACATAACACATAATGGGTCGGCCTTGGTGCCTTCGACCCATTGGTATGGTGAGGAGACTCACCTCTGTCTGCTGAATTCGAAAGCTGCTCTCCTAACAATTCATGACCACCTGTGCTGAACAATAATCCATTAACCCTAGGTTAAGACTGAACACAATCCAATTGAAGAACCCAAACCCCAAGTCCTTTCACAATGGCCCAAAAAGTCTTCCTTTGCTAATGGGCCCAAAGTCCATGTCCAAAATCATTAATGGGCCTCCTGGCCCAATAAAGCCCAATCATAGTATCCATGGCCCAAAACAGATAAACTGGTCCACTAACTCAAAACGTTACCAGGCCCAATGACTAATTAAGGCCCAAAGGCTTACAAGCCCAAAACAAGTCTGAGTCCATCTGTTTTGCGTACGCCTTGCGTACCACCCTGGTACGCGCAACATACTGAGTCCCTAAGTTGTACGTGCGGACGTACTCTAACTTACGCCCAACGTACAAATAGATTAAGCACTTTCTTCCATTAAGTGCTTAATACTCGATGATCTAACGTCCAATATTAGATCTGAGCTCAATAAGACGTCCTAGGGCATAAAGTTGGCAACTTTATGCCCTTGCATGCTATATGGGACCTAAAAACTTCATTCTTCACATTAGGACTTCATATAAAGCTTCAAACTCATGCATGGAGTCTAGATACTCTCCAAGCTAGCACCTTTATGCATCTAGCATGCTTACAAAGTTCAGATCTAACCATTTCAGCCTCTGGAGTTGCTCAACTCACAAGAGAAGGTCCAAAATCAACTAAAGGGACCAAATAGAAAACTCTAGCTAGATCTAATGAATAAGATGGCAAGATCAAAGCTTTATACCTCCAGAAGCTCTTCAAGGTGAACTAGATGCAAATTCTTGAAGCCCAATGCCACTCCAAGCTTGCTTAGCAACTCCTTCTTCTTGAATGGACACTAAAATGGCCACAAATGCACTACTTAAGCTCAAAAACACACTCTCTTATGATTTTAGGGTTTTCAGGGACGTTTGAAGGTGAAGGAGGCTGGTTAGGGTGAAGCTCAAATGAGATACGGATTCTTATATAGATCTCAAGTCCGGAAATTAGGGTTTGAACATTCGTCACGTACCCCCCGCGTACCCTTTGGTACGCCCAGCGTACGTGCTGGCCCTCCGCGATCATCCATGCATGGTACGCTAAGCGTACCCATGAAGTACGCCTAACATACTTAAGGGACTTATTATGCACTAGTTGAAATTCCAAGGGCTTCAAAGGTAATACCTGATTTGGAGTGTTACATGTACTATATTAATGATAACATCCCAATGTTTTTAATATAAATATGGTATATTTCTTCGGAAGTGCTTTGATAATATTATTATCATGTTTTTTGGAACAAATTTTGCATTATAATTCTTATAAATGATACTCTGATTTTTAATAAGTATAAATAAATCGGTCTTTTCTGACCGTGAAATCCGGGATGTCACAGTTTATGTCCTAATCTCATGAGAGCTCTAGTTAAGCATTGCCAATCGATTATGAATTCCATGACGGTTTTGTCAACAAAACCATCTATTCACAATTTACGATCGCTAACCAAGCTTTGAAACATACAAAAATACCTCACCGTCTCATAGGGGCCAACCTGTTGAGGTACGTAGACAACATCTTTAACTATTAGCTCGAACTTTTCAATAGATATCATTTATATGGATCAGGTCAATCACTCCTCAAAAGCCTCCTGCAATACTATTGTATAATGTCAATACCTGCGAATACAAATCGAGCTCTCCCACTTATACAATGATACATCTCCAAAGAAATATACATGCGTAGTTAAATTAAACATCAAGCTGTTCATCCGGTCCCATTTTCTTTGGGGGCCCAATTAACACTCCAGTGTTCAAAAAGGTCACCTACTCAGCCAACATGAATTTACCTCCTTTGGTATATGGCCCATAAGGCCATAAGATAAATAAACTTATTATTCACAGACACCTCCTTTAATATTAGACCATCAGATAACCACTACCAACCTTATAAAAGTTTTCGGCCCATCATGCTTATTTACCTTCTTTGACCGATGTCGTAGCCTTATGTGCCTATGTTCCTTAGTTTAAAAGTTTGCTAAAGATTATCGTTTGTCATGCATATGTAAATATAAATTATACTGTTGTGCGCTAAGAAATATAAGTATAATTTAATCGATTAATCATGTTTATGCAATTATTTGGTATTAGAGGTGAAATTGAAACAAACATGTCTTAATGTCTTTTCTTTCCTTTTCATTGTACAAAACCAAACTGACTCCCAAATTGTCCGCTACAAGCACAAAATCTTGTGATGGAATTCATCCCGACCCAAACTGTTGGTGACATGGTCGACCGTTTAGGGCCTATTTTTAAAATGGACTATCGTTTTTATGGGTTATAAAACTTATTACCATATTTTTATAAAAAAATTAATATATAGTTCAATGGACCAAATTGTATACTTGATTGGAGTTTGAGGCGAAAGGAGCACCAGCAGAGAAAAGCTTTTCCAAGTTGAAGTTAGGGAAGTTGCTAAAAAATTAGTTAAGGTCATCAATGTCACAATAAAAAGTTTAATAATTTGGCAATATTATTAATAGAGAATGATATGTTAGAAAATGTTGATCAAGTTAATGTTATTAATGCTTTTGCATAAACAAAAAGGATATAAGAAATATATTCTTTAATTTGTGGATTTTTCTATATAGTTTGGCTATCTTTGTGTCCGTGTGACATTATTTTTCCTTTCCCCGTGTCGAAAGTATGTTTGGACTTACCTTTACGCACCACATCGTAAATATGATAACAAACCTAAATCCCGCATATTCCAAATGGTATCACCACAATCAAATCATCGTAAAATGTTGTTGGTGGTAGTGAAATAAACTATTTTTAATCACTTGCAACAAGTCTTGTTTAGATAACTAACAATCATTAAACCCCAATGTATTTATTTTTTAACAACCGCGTTTTTATATCCTGAAATATTGTTATATAATTGGTCAAAGTACATGAAAGATGAAAGTTTAAATTTGGAAAATGATTTAAAATGGCAACTAATAACCCGGAATTTATTTTTTAGGCCACTAAACTTTAATAAATAAACCAATTTTTTATTTTGGTTTCAAAATGTCAACAATTACGATTTTTATCGATTAAAATGACAACGAACACTGTCATTACCCTTGTCACGTCTAACTAAAAGTCTATTGTAATCATTTTTTTCAAATTACAACCGATAGCCATTAGCAACGTCATATTTTTTTTGTGACCTTACCATTTTAATGTAGCTGAAATTGTGCTTTGAGAAAAATGATGATAATACGCTATTAGTTAGACGTGTCAAGGGTAATGACAGTGTTTGTTGTCATTTTAATCGATAAAAATCATAATCGTTGGTATATTAAAACCAAAAATAAAAAAGTTAGTTTGCTTATTAGTTGGATACAAATAAAAGTTTAATAACCTAAATAATAAATTGCGGGTTATTGGTTGTCATTTTAAGACATTTTCCCTTTAAAATTTAGTATCAAATATTAGTTATTTTTCTAAATTCACATTTGTATTTTGTGAAATATTGTTATATAATTAGTCGTGTACATGAAAGATGCTTGTTCAACAAGTATTCAATATTGTGTTACGCCCAACTAATTTATTTATCAAGAAGATGACATGATAACATCAAGAGTTAATACAAACATATTACAAAGTTTGTCTTGTTAAAATGAAAATAGTAACTAGTAAACACGTAGATGTAATTGATGTACATGTTTTGTCCCTGCGATATGAATCCAATTATTTGTTCTGGAACGATATAATTTAATTAAAAACCTAGTAAGGAATCAAATTATAAAGAAAATTACATTGAGGTAAATTCAGAAATTGCATTTCGAAGCCAACCAACTCAAATTATTTTCATTTATATTGGTGTTCTCCTATTAGAAAAAGCCAAAAATAAAATAAAATTGTGACACTATATAACGAAAAATAATGACTTTCCTTGGTTAAACCGCTACAAAAATTGACTCAACCAAAATTGTCTTTATCACCCAACAAGTTGTAAAGAGAACTATCAATATATTTTTTATGTGTCGAATTAAGCCTAAGGTTGTTCTCTAAATATAGAAATTTTGTAAAATTAATAATATTTTACATATCTTTTGTTCCACGTATAATTCCTTTCACAACACAAGCTGCTACCAACGCAAAATCCGACGAAAACATTGTTGCACACGACCCAAGAATGGGATAAATTGTCGTATTCTTGTTCCAATTCAAAGGATATAACCCAATTAAGAACCATGCATATAATTCGAACAAAGTGCTCCATTGTTATCTTGTCCAGCCCACATACACTCCTCACGACAATATCTAATGAAATTACCACAATACACACCCTTAGGGAACCCATAACCTTATCCAAAAGGGGCGAAGTACCAGAGTCCCTACGAAATGACGAGCCTCGATCATTAATAGAAGACATCCTCATGAACGATCGGGACAAGATCCCATACCTTGATTGAGACTGAACAGACCCCATCAATACGTAACTATCTCGATAAAACTTTGAAGGTTATCCATAAATTATGCTAAGACTCTAGTCGGATCCATCCAAATACTATTCCTGCCAGCATGACATGCCAGAAAAAAATTAGATTCTACGCATACCTCATGTCCTGTCTGGAAAACTGAGCAACACTGACCCAAATTCTAGACTCCCAATAACCAAGAACATCGTCCAAACTCAAGTCGAACTTGACGATAGGTCGATGAATCCGTTGAACTTCAACTGACACAACCCAAACTTCCGAAGAATCTCCGCTTTGATGATGTATGAAATGACCAATGATCGAGAACACATTGATACTTAATCTAGTGAACCAAAATCCACACGGAGCTGAACATACCCGTTTCTGAACTGATTTACCGATTGACATCTGCCCACTCTAGACTATAAATAGCAATCCATACAACGAGCTGACCAATCCTTCAACAACCAATACTCAACCTGAGTGATCCTAGCGGCTCCTCATCTATTCATTGGCATCCAAAAAGGAACCAATGACTACAACGAGCTCCTTGACCAACTACTTTCTGCTGAGAGAAAACTCGTGTATCTCCTGAACACCTACATCTCATAGCCACTTACTCTACACCCCTGACTTGACCAAACCTTGAACCGAAATTTCGCATACCCGCAACGCAGATCCCTATGAACCATTATTCCAACACCACAAACTCGAACAGATCGATGCTTCTCAAAGCAGAATACCTAGTTCTCCCCCACTTAGGGTTCAAACTACCACCCACTTACCCTTGCAATCGAATCATAACACCAAACCTCCTCAACCAATCCATCGCCACTATCACGCATACATCACCCATGGGGATAAGGATCAAATCAATCGGTTAAGGCACCCTGAAAATCTCCAATACACAACCCTAACCCATCACGAGCTATAGATGCTAGCATAATAATTCTAACACGCTGCTACACAAATGGCTATCCATTCAAAAATCAAACTAAGGATCAAATTTCGTACCTGAGATTTCTTGAGCTTAAACCTTGACCTACCATATGACGCTGGACATCTGAGCTTGCACTCCCTCCGCTACCCATGTAGGACAGTCAGGTTTGAGATGACCCGACTGGTGACAGTGGAAACACATCTGATCCTTCTTGCAGTCACGAAAGACATGCCCTCTTTCACCGCACTTATAACATTTGAACTTGTAACAAGCAAACCTATGGGTTCCCCCATACTTCCCGCATATATCATAGCTCCCTTGACTACCAGTACCCAAGTTAGCAGCCTCAGCCTCTTCGTCCCTCGCTGAATGAGCCCTCATTCTCTTTCCGAGTCGTGTCCCTACATCAAGATCTCCCCCGGTAGTCATCTCAGTAGCACCTCTCACAGTCTGCAAAGTTGCATTTCGCTCTTTGAACTTAGCAATTAGCCTGCCAGTGATCCGATCCACGATACTAGATAATTCTTCTTGCAAAATCTGAAAAACCTCCACAGTAATCATCTCCCATATATGATCGACAGTCAACCCCGACCTATCCTGACCATCAGCTCCAGATCCTGAACCAGATCCTCTCGTGAACTCCATACTGGGAATGAACCAAAATGCATCAGAAATGACACAAAACACATATAATCACAACCATTCCATACATATGAACCCTCAGGGTTTGTGATTTCCTTTAGACACATACGGGTCCTGTGCTTTCAGTAGTACGAGTCCATACTACCTTCCACACCTACCCGTATTTGTCTCAGAGGATCATCACAACAACCCTAACAGCACACACTAGAATACGCATACACCCCATTCTCACTTCCTAGAGAAAGGCTAGACATTCCTCGACTAGTCGGCTGACCCCACATAACTCATCCATGAAACTTCCAACACTTGCTAAAAGCACATTATGAGCACTACACACCCCCTAGGCTACCCTAGGATCCACACCTCACCCCACCATCAACTGCCAAACGACCCCCCCACTGATACTACCCTACAACGGTTGGAGTTAGACATGAGCTACGGAGTAGGACTAAATCCTTCACCCTAAAATTATTTAACCCATGCAACATGTGACTTAACGTATTCAATCAGTAGTTAATTCACACCCGAAAGAGTCATACAACGATCAGAAAGAGAACTCTATAGGAATCAATGCATCATGAATCAGGCAATTCTATCATGCAATTTCTGAAGATCCTTATCCTACAACTAGCATGGTGTTCTAACATAAACACAATACCAAATAACAGTGTGAGTAAATGGGGGTATACTTACTGGCTCCGGCTGATCGTACACATCACATCCTTTCTTGATTATTTTTTAAAACAATTTTGAAAATCATTTTTAAAACTTTTTCAGTTCCTAACACAGATGTTCCTCCAATTCGCTCAAACCAAGGCTCTGATACCAACTTGTAACATCTCAAAAATCATAACAACTTTAGACTTTTCAAGACAACCCATTACTTATTAAAAATTTACAAAATCATTGTTTTCAAAATATTATTCAAATCAGAGTCTCCCAAGATCCATCAACATAAAAATTTGAGGATGTGTACGGTTACACCTTCGCCTTGCCACGGTCCTCAGAAGTACCTGAAACAAAACTAAAACTGCAAGCCAACGCTTAGTGAGTTTCCCCAAAGTACCACCACATAAACATAAAAAACAACAACTTGCATACAGAGCCTTTGGCATGACTGGACCACCTCGCAGGGCCTACAACCTATATGGACAGCTCTCCGAGCCTTCGGCATGACTGGACCGCCTCTCAGTGCCTACAGCCTATCCGGAGCACTCTCCGGGTATCTTGGCCTTCAGCATAAAGCAGGTTCGCCTCAACCCGATACACCATCACATATCAACATATACCATAAAAATCAATAGTTAACACATACAGGTGGTCATACAGATCTAACAGATCACTATCGCATAACAACATCCTATATACCAGGATACAGATCTAACAAATCACTACAACAAAGCAACATCCTATATACCAGGATATAGATCTAATAGATCACTACAACATAGCAACATACGGTAAACCGGGATATCAATCCAATGAGTCGGCCTTGGTGCCTTCGACCCATAAGTACAGTGAGGAAAACTCACCTCTCAATCTGAACAATAGTTGATGAGGTCCCGACTTCGAATCTCAGCTCTAACCGTCACCTATCCATCCAAATGACCAATTCTCAACCACAATCCAAAATACCCTTAGGTCAAACTTGGTCAACATCAGGTAAAAGTCAAAATTCCAAAAAGTCAACCGAGTCAACCCAACTGAGTGCGCCCAACATACTCAGCTGTACGCCTTGCGTACGTGTTGGTTGACCAGACACGGGCCTGTTGACCACGTACGCACACCGTACACCTTATACGCCCAGCGTACACAGCTGGCTGCCAAACCAACACATTAAGAGCTTAATCCTTAAGCTCTTAAGTCTATTTTCCAAATCCAAGTCCAAAATGATGTCCTTGACCATAAAGTTTCCAACTTTATGGTCTCGCATGGCCATTAAGTGCCCAACACCAAAGATCCTAACCTCTTAATCCATTAAGACAACTTAGGCCATGCATGAGAATAAACTAGTGTCCAAGATTACATTTTTATGACTCAAGAGGCTCCAAAACCTCTGAAAGGACAACTCAAATGGACTAGAGTAACCCATATTCATAATACCAAGCTTATGGGACCAAAAGAACATAAGATCAAGCCCAAAACAAGATGTAAGCATAACTTCACCAAGTTCAGAACTTTATACCTCCAAGTGATGCCAAAAGATGGTGTGATTTTATATCTAAGGTGCTTCACTCCTCCAAGATGGTCTCTACTTCCTTCCTTCTTCTTCAAAGGTACAAAACACACACACACAAGCCCAAAAATGCTCACAAGGTAGATTAGGGTTTACAAAAACGTTTTAAGATGATGGAGGGTGGTGCAAGGAATGGGAAATGAGGCTATAATGGGGTTTATATATGAACCAAAGCCTAAAAATTAGGGTTTGCATGTAACACCGTAATTTTTCAAACAATTTTTCACATTTTTAAAAGCATACTTTCATTCATAGATGTTATAAAAATCTCTTTGTATCACATATCAATCCATAGAAACACATCCCAAGATCATAATGTATAAAACTCCTCATGTGTGTACTGATCATGTCGGCGCCTTCCCGCGATCCTCACTGGTACCTGAAACACATAACACAACACTGTAAGCATAAATGCTTAGTGAGTTCCCCAAAATACCACATATAACACATATTAGCCACTCGAGGCTATAACTCTGTGGACCCTCCGGTCCTAACTCTGTGGACCCTCTGGTCCTAACTCTGTGAACCTTTCGGTTCTAACTCTGTAACTCTGGAACATACACGACATGAATCACATAGAAATAATGCAGTGTATCACAATCACATAAATAGCATACAAGATACTCTGTCACATAACTCTAATTACCACTCTAGGTAAAGTATAGTGAGAAGACTCACCTCGGGTAACTCGGTAAACCTAGAACTCTGAAATACTGCACTAGCCTTCGCCTAATCACATAAATAATTAATCTAATTAATACAACTTCTAAAGGCTAGGCCAACCCCTCTCTATAAGTTCTCTAAGAAGGGTAAAAGACCATTCTACCCCTCTAATGGCTCATAAGTCCAAACACTGACTAAACCCTAAAAGTCAACTAAAGTCAACGGTCAACATTGACCGGACTCGCCGAGTGCACTAGAGTGACTCGGCGAGTACATGTCTGTCCTCTTCGCCCCTGGTCCTCACTTGACTCGCTGAGTCAACCCTATACTCCACGGGTCGTCACCGGTCGCGATTCGCGGGGCAACTCGACTCGACTCGTCGAGTCCCTTATGGGCTCGGCGAGTTCCTCCCATGAAAACTTCTCCAAAGATCTCTTGAGGTCAGATCTGCTTCACCAACCAGTAGATCCAACCTTCTAACACTCGAAAGTCACGTAAAGGTTCAAAATTTACGTTCATGCAATGCTTATAAGACCAAAAATGAAGAAATAACCATTTAAATGGGGTTTTACTCTCAAGGCTCACATGAAAGCTCATAAAGCTGGAAGCTTGGGACCTTTTGGACCTCTCAAGGTCCAGATCTATCATCTATACCCAAAGGGACCTCATATGCTTCACAATCTAACTCAAAACTGTGCAAAGGAAACCCTAGATTCAAGGAATCTATCAAATGCACGAAATGGGAAGGAACTTGTACCTCAAAACGTGAATCTTAGTGTGAACAACACAGATCCAAGCTCCACAGTCAGCCTAGCTTGTTCTACCTCCTTCCTTCTTGCTAAAACACACAAGAAATGGTGAGTTAGCCTTCCTCTTGCACCATAAACGATCTCTCTGCTCTCTAGGGTTTCTCAGGGGTGAAGTGGCCGCAAATGGAGGCCATAAAGGCCTTTAAATAGGGCTCAGGCCCTGAGATTTAGGGTTTCACTTTACAGCGCGGACTCGCCGAGTCCACGCATCGACTCGTCGAGTCCCTCATTAATCCAGACAAGAATTCGCGATCCTACTCGGTGAGTCTGAGCGCCTACTCGCCGAGTCCCTCCCTAAAACTCAAGGTAAATACTTAAAATAAGATACCTGGGAATCCGGATGTTACAATTCTCCACCACTAGAATCAGACTTCGCCCTCGAAGTCTTGCTCAGCAAACAACTCTGGATGCTGCTCCCGCATCTCCAACTCCGGCTCCCAAGTCAGCTCGGACCCTCTTCGATGTTGCCACTGGACCTGCACCAGGGGCACCTCCTTGTTCCTCAGAACCTTGATCTTCCGATCCCGGATCGCGGTTGGACTTTCAGCATAATTCATGTTCGCATTCAGTTGAATATCCTCCAGCGGCACCACCGCCGACTCGTCGGCTATACACTTCCTCAACTGAGACACGTGGAAGGTATCATGAATCTGGCTCAACTCCTCGGGTAGCTCTAGACGATATGCTACCTTTCCCACCCTCGCGGTCACCCTGAACGGGATAATATATCGGGGCCCCAGCTTGCCCCTCTTCCTGAATCGAATCACTCCTTTCCAAGGGGACACTTTCAGGAGTACGAAGTCTCCCACCTGGAACTCAAGCTCGGATCGTCACCTATCCGCATAACTCTTCTGACAACTCTGAGCCGTCAACAACCTCTGTCTAACCTGCTGTATCTGCTCGGTCGTCTGAAGCACTATCTCAGTGCTGCCCATCACGCGCTGCCCTACCTCTCCCCAGCAAATGGGAGTCCGACATTGATGGGTTTTATGCATAAGAACAATCCTATGTGCTCGTACAAACCCTAATGCTTGGATCTAGGTTTCTCTATTGTACATGCAATGAATCCAAGACTTACAAACCCTAATCTAATAAATTAAAACTGAAATAAGGGTTTAGTAATTACCTTTGATTGTTATATAGCAATAACAATCAATCCTTGCTTTGATTGGCTTCAGAAAACTTAGTGCCTCAAGTGTTGCACCTCTAATAGAGTCACAAACACCACTAAGCAACTTGGATGAAGAGGGAGGAGAGAGGAGCCACCAAAAACGGCTGTAAACCCTAAAGGAAGTGTTCACCACGTTTTTGGGGCCATAAGGGTTCCTTATATATGCTGACTATTAGGGTTTACAACTAGGAAACCCTAATCTGACTGCTTAAGCCCTAAGCAGCCCATGGACCCCTTCTGGAACATGCCTTGGACGATTTCTAATGGGCTTACCCTTAGAATTCGTCCAACCTATTATTCCAAGGTGATCCATAGCCCAATTATATAATTATCTTATAATTAGACAACAAGTCCCTTAAGTTTAATTAATCTCTTTTAGCCACAAAATTAATTCTTAATTAATTCTTGACTAATATCAATTAAACATTATGATTTCTCCGTTAATATATTATTCTTAATATATTAATAAATCATAATTAAACCTTTCTCTCCTTAATTCATCCTACATATTGCTATGGTGAAGGCAACCCAAAAGGACCATGCTCATAATCGGGTCAAGTACATACCAAAATAGTTATGGACTTAGACACTAATCCAACAGTCTCCCACTTGGATAAGTCTAATAACTATTTTGCATAACTTCAGAACCTGATCAGCAATCGTAGCTTTCAAAAGCCGCTGTCAACTATGATCTTATCAGATACGCGTGTCCTTTAGATAAGGGATCATATATTCCTCCATTCTACAAGATATCGTATAGACATGAGACATGGATTGAAATCATTCTCTCAGTCTATGTATCGTTTCCCGATTTCCGATTTATGACGACTGACTAATTGAACAAATCAAATCAGTCCTGGCCCGGCCGAGCACTTTCCTTTGTCATCACTAAATCATCGAGGGGCCCATAGATATCGCTTTTATCCCACCTTGGGTAAAAGGAATGGATAAACTTTGACTCAAATGCTTGCTTGCACCTACTAATCGAATCACACACAACAATAAGTTTTATAACACCAAGTTACTGGTGTGTTTACTTATCATCAATGTGCAACCGACCAGCAAATAACAACTCACACGTCTCGGTTTCAAGAATATACAATGTTATCGTGTAACGCCCCGATTTTCAGGTATGGTTTAAATAAGATTTTTGGGGTTAAGCTCTACTCGACGAGTTGGTTGACCTACTCGTCGAGTAGCAGCGGGGCAGAACCGAGTGTTAAGTGATCTACTCGACGAGTCCATTTTTGGGACTCGGCGAGTAGGAGCTGGCAGACGAAACCCTAAATCCTGGGGTTTGCACCCCTATTTAAAGGAACCTCAGCCTCCTTTGGCCTCTTTACAGTCTGTGAGAGCCCTTAAAAACCCTAATACGTGTGTGTGTGTGTGTGTGCCCATTGTGTGATTGAAGCTTGAAAAGAGAATCTTTGGAGGGAGAAGGCTTAGAGGAGAAGGAGATTGGAGCAAGTAGAGTGTGGAAATCAACTCCCATCTCAGTTATCATCTTCTGGAGGTAACCAAATCACCTTTTTCCTTGTGAATCCCTTCTATTGGTTGAGTTTTAGGGTTTTTGGTGAAACATTAAATTGGAAAGATGAGTTATGGGCTAGATCTGAGATTGTAACTTCAGATCTGGACCCTCCTTGGATTCTATGAGCATAAATTTACAGTCTTGGTCATGATTGAGGTCCCTTTTGAGTATAAAGTTCCATTAAGAACTTAAAATAGGCATTTAGAGCCTTTATAGCCATGCATGCACGTAAAGTTTGCAACTTTATATGATAAGCATGCCCTAGAAGCCTGGATCTGTGATTTGGAGCCGCTGCATGGCTCAAAACAAGTCTGTATGGAAAAGGGACTGAATGGACTCGGCGAGTCACATGAAGATGGCCGTGGACTCGACGAGTTGGATGAACAACTCGGCGAGTCCGATGAAGATTACCATAAGACTCGACGAGTTGAAGAACAACTCGGCGAGTCGGATGAGTTTTCCCTAGGATATGTATACGTGTGTATCCGTCGAGTTGCAAGGAGGGAACTCGACGGGTGGCCTTAAAGTTTGAGCGAGAATCGAAGCAACTCGACGAGTCACCCCGATGACTCGGTGAGTTGGATTGTGCTTCAAGGAACTCGGCGAGTAGCCGAGGGTACTCGGCGAGTTGGGGTCAACATGGACTGTTGACCTTGACTGAGGACTTTGACTTTGACCAGGGGTTGACTGGTGGGTTATGGAGTACCTTATAGAGCTAAGGACTTATGAGTATATTGTACTATGGTCATAGGTGGTGGGGCCTGTGTCAAGTGATCCGAGAGTTGGAGTTTACCTTTCGAGTCGACATGTGCGAGGTGAGTTATCCTCACTATATCAATAGGGTCTACGGCACCAAGGCCGGCCCTTTAGTTGTTATTGTTATGGTATGCTACATATGGATTTGATCTGCTAGATCGGAATCCGGGTAGACAGTATGTTATGTTTGTTTATGATCCGTAAGGATTGGTATGTTAGTGACCTGCTAGGTCGGTACTCTAGTTACAAGAGGATTCTATGATTGATGATCAGTGTGACAGTTATGTTTGATGTTTGTATATGCCAGTATGTGATAGTTATGCGAACATGGTTATTTACTTGTTGGTTGGGTTGAGGCGGTCCTGCTTTGTGCTGAAGGCCAACATACCCTATGAGCGGTCCGGGGAGACTGCAGGCCCACGAGGCGGACCAGTCATGCCGAAGGCTCGGGATGGATTCAGATAGACTGTAGGCCCAGTAGGGCGGTCCATTCAGGCCGATAACCCAGTATGCATGTTGATTGATTGATTGATTGATTGATTGACTGACTGATTGTTGCTGACATGGTATTGTCAGTGTGGTATTGGTATTTTGGGGGTAGCTCACTAAGCCCTCGGGCTTACAGTTTTCAGTTTATTATTTCAGGTACTTCAGGAGATCGTGGCAAGGCGAAGGCGTGACCGTACCGCTCCTCATCCTTATGATCTATTTATGGGACACTCTGATGGATATTGATTTGAAAACATTTTTGTAAACAATACTATTTGACTTTTGTTCATGGTTGAAAAGTTTTAATTTGGCGTAAAATTTGTGATTGTGACAAGTTGGTATCAGAGCCTTGGTTTGAGTGAATTCGAGGAACACTCGTGTGAATCCAGTCTCAAATCAAGGGGATTTTCGGAAGGAAAGTTTTAAAAATGGTTTTCAAAATAAAGGATGGAGGATGCAGAGGGTACGATCAGCCGGAGCCTGTAAGTAAACCCCAAAATACCATGCAGTTATTTGATATTCTGATATGTTAGAACAACATGCTAGTGCTAGGCTAGGGATCTTCAGGAATCGCATGATAGAGTTGCCTGATTATATGATACCTATTTAGCCTAGGGTTTCTTGCATATGGAATTGACATCATAACTGTAGATGTTTAGTATATGCATCACGGCTGTGTATAGTCAAGATCTTATAGCCTGAGAATGTCTTATTCGACCTTAGGGTAGGATTGGATATTCAAAAGTCTATCGGGTCCAGCGTTATGTGCGGCTAGCATACACTAGCGCTGCAGGGGCTGATGGATGTTCCATGGGGGTGTGAGTTGTGCAGAGCTGTGGGATCAGTTGTGAGATAGGCGGTGTCCCCTAGTATTGAGGGTTGAGCGTACATTATGTTGAGTATAGTAATAGGGCGTTGTGGTGATACTTGAGACAAATATGGGTAGGTGTGGAAGGTAGTATGGGCCCGTACTACTAAAAGCACAGGACCCATACGCGTAGCAAGGAAGTCACAACCCCTAGGATTTGTGAGTTTTGGTCTCCCGATATTATGTTGTTTATCTGATGTCTTGAATGTGTCTTTCAGTATGGTGGTGACGAGACGTTTTGCTGCTGGGTCTGGATCGGGATCCGGATCAGGGACAGGGTCGGGGGACGGAGGGCCAGAGGTGCCGGTAGCACCTGAGCCCGTGGTGCAGATGGGGACTGAGGAGCTGGATGCCAGGATCCGGGAGATTCTGCACGATGAGGTTGATGCGGCTTTTCGAGCGCAGCTACTAGAGATGTTTGGGTCGATCAAGACCGCGATGGTCGAGTACTTTGATGAGCGATATGCAGCTCTGGTAGAGACAGCAGCCGCTGCAGCCACTTCGGCTGTAACTGCGACAGGGGTTGGAGGAGGAGCCGGCAGGGCTTTTCAGTACCGGGACTTCGATAATACGAAGCCCCCGACATTTGATGGTACTCAGGATGCGATCAGAGCTATGCGGTGGTTGTCTGACGTGGAGGGATGTTTCTTCACGTGCTCATGTCCTGCTGACCAGAAGGTCAGGTGTGCTCTGAACCTGCTCAGGCTCGGGGCAAAGGACTGGTGGAGATTGACGACCGGTTCATATTCTGATGATCAGCGGGTTGCTGTTACTTGGGAGCAGTTCCGGGATATGTTTCGCACCCGCTACATTCCACGCGTGGAACGGGAGCGGCTTGCTCAGGAGTTTTTGACATTGAGACAGGATGGGGAGTCTGTGATGGAGATTACCCGGATGTTCACTGAGAGGGCTATGTTTTTCCCGGAGTTTGCGTCGGAGCAGTCTCAGATGACTCGTTATCTGAGTATGCTCAAGACGGATATACGACAGTTTGTGGCTACACAGCGTTGTGAGACCCTCCTGGATCTACAGGAAGCCGCGAGGCGGCGTGAGTTAGAGATAGAGCTGCAGCTGAAGGAGCAGCATCAGGCACCGGCACAGTCTCAGCCGGCGCCTAAGCGGTCTAAGACCGCTGATGCACGGTCTGGGGGTCAGCAGAGCCGCACTTGTGGAAAGTGTGGCAGGGTTCACTCGGGAGTTTGTATAGCAGGAGGTGGGTGCCACAAATGTGGCAAGGAGGGGCACTATGCCAGGGACTGCCGTCAGTCCGCCCCTCCAGCAGATATGCGGATTTGTTACCATTGTCATCAGGTTGGTCATGTGAAGACCAACTGTCCGCAGCTCGCCGCCAAGTCGGCACAGGGTCCCGCGCCAGCCACTGTGAGGATTGGAGATAGGAGACCAGTCAGGGTGGAGCCTCCGAAGGCTTAGGGTCGCGCCTTCCAGCTCACGGCCGAGGAGGCCAAGGCAGCACCGGATGTGGTTGCTGGTACGTTTCTATTCTCTGTCTTAGTTATTGTATTGGTGTTATGCTTATTGATGGTACCTGTGGTTAGGTACGTTTATAGTGAATTCTTTGCCCGCTTTGGTATTATTTGACTCGGGAACGTTTCGGTCGTTTGTATCTCGGACCTTCTCTGGAGGGTTCAGTGTGCCGATAGATGATATTGAGTGTCCGTTGCGAGTTTCGATCGCCAATGAGCACGGGGTTTCTGCTTCCTCGATCTACCGGGGATGCGAGTTGGAGATTTTCGGGGTGTCCTTCCCGATAGATTTGATTCCTATCCCCATGGGGGATGTATGCGTGATTGTAGGGATGGATTGGCTTAGCCGTTTCGGCGCCATGATCGACTGTGAGGGACAGCGGGTGGTGGTTCGAACCCCAAGTGGGGGAGAACTGGTAGTATATGGTGAAGGCACCAGGTTGGGATCAGGGTTTGGTTCGGCAGCCAGGGCTCGACAGTATATTCAGCACGGGTGTGCCGGTTATTTGGCGTATGTGGTAGATACGCGGGTTAGAGAGCAGCTCTCAGTTTCAGAGGTCCCGATGGTTAGAGAGTTTGCTGATGTGTTTCCGGAGGAGTTACCCGGAGTGCCTCCGATGAGGCAGGTTGAGTTCAGGATTGATCTAGTGCCAAGTGCGGCCCCTATCGCCAAGGCGTCGTACCGTTTAGCACCGCCGGAGATACAGGAGCTATCATCTCAGTTGCAGGAGCTGTTGGGTAAGCAGTTTATTCGTCCGAGTAGTTCACCCTGGGGAGCACTGATCCTTTTCGTCAGGAAGAAGGACGGTTCGCACAGGATGTGCATTGACTATAGGGAGCTGAACAAGTTAACGGTGAAGAACCGTTATCCGCTTCCGAGGATAGACGATCTTTTCGATCAGCTGCAGGGTGCATCTTGGTTTTCCAAGATTGATTTGAGATCAGGATACCACCAGGTCAGGGTGAGGGAGGAAGACGTGGAGAAGACCGCGTTTCGGACTCGTTATGGTCATTACGAGTTCGTGGTGATGCCGTTTGGGCTCACCAACGCGCCAGCAGTGTTCATGGATCTGATGAACCGAGTCTGCAGACTGATGCTCGATCGCTCGGTCATTGTGTTCATACATGATATCTTGGTGTATTCCAAGACCCGAGAGCAGCACGAGGAGTACCTCAGGGAGCTGCTGGAGGTACTGCGACGAGAACGGTTGTATGCCAAGTTCTCGAAGTGCGAGTTTTGGTTGCGAGAGGTTCGGTTCCTCGGACATCTCGTTAACCAGGAGGGGATTTTGGTCGATCCGGCCAAAGTGGAGGCGGTTATGCAGTGGGAGACTCCGAGATCTCCCTCAGACACCAGGAGTTTCTTGGGTTTAGCAGGGTATTATCGGAGATTCATTCGTGATTTCTCCAAGATTTCCGTACCCCTCACTCGTCTAACGAGGAAGGGGGTGGACTTCCGGTGGGGGCCGGAGCAGCAGAGGACGTTTGAGACCCTCCGGCAGTGTTTATGCGAGGCGACGGTGTTGACACTCCCTGAGGGAGTGGAGGATTTTGTGGTATTTTGTGATGCGTCCATCACAGGCATAGGGACAGTCCTCATGCAGAGGGGACGAGTGATAGCTTATGCATCACGGCAGCTAAAGCCGCATGAGACGAGATACCACACGCACGATCTTGAGTTGGGAGCAGTGGTCTTCGCTCTCAAGATTTGGAGGCACTATCTGTACGGGGTCCGTTGTACCATATACACGGACCACAAGAGTTTGAGACACATTATGGATCAGCCAAACCTGAATATGAGGCAGCGCAGGTGGCTGGATGTAGTCAAGGACTATGATTGTAAGATCCTTTACCATCCTGGTAAAGCGAACGTGGTTGCGGATGCACTGAGCCGCAAGTCAGCGGGGTCGTCGACCCCAGCCAGGTGTATGAGGATAGCGGTGGATTCCCCGCTGGTGGGTTTGGTCAGGGATGATCAGATTGAGGGTATGAGACCGGAAAACTGGAAGTTGGAGAAGATTAAGGGCGAAAGCGCCCGGTTTGTTCAGGATAGCCGCGGATTGTTGACCCGTTACGGTCAGGTTTGGGTTCCAATGTCCGGAGGGGTCCGGCAGACAGTGATGGAGGAGGCTCATAAGTCTTGTTTTTCTATTCACCCGGGAGCCACCAAGATGTACCGTGATTTGAGTTCAAGTTATTGGTGGCCTAGCATGAAGCGAGATATCGCTTGGTTTGTTGAGAGGTGCTTGACCTGTAGGATGGTCAAGGCCGAGCACCAGAGGCCGCATGGTAAGCTGCAGCCTTTGGAGATTCCCATGTGGAAATGGGAACGGATCGCGATGGATTTCATCACGAAGTTGCCCAAGACAGCAAAGGGGTTTGATGCTATATGGGTCATCGTGGATCGATTGACCAAGAGTGCCCATTTCCTAGCCATACGGGAGAGTTCGTCGGCAGAGAAGTTGGCCGAATTGTACGTCCGCGAGATTGTCTCTCGCCATGGGGTTCCAGTTTCCATTGTTTCAGATCGGGATGTCCGATTTACTTCCCATTTTTGGCAGAAGTTCCACGAGGAACTGGGTACGAGATTGCATTTTAGTATGGCATTCCATCCGCAGACTGATGGGCAGAGTGAGCGGACCATCCAGACCCTCGAGGATATGTTGAGGGCGTGCGTCATTGATTTTGGTGGGAGTTGGGATTCCCACCTACCGCTTGTAGAGTTCGCCTACAACAACAGCTACCATTCCAGTATTGGCGCCCCGCCTTTCGAGCTGTTGTATGGGCGGAAGTGTAGGACCCCAGTCTGCTGGGGCGAGGTTGGGCACAGGGTGATGGGTCGGACAGAGGTAGTTCTGCAAACTACCGAGATGATACAGCAGATTAAACAGCGACTGCAGACCGCTCAGAGTCGGCAGAAAAGTTATGCAGACCGACGCCGATCTGAGCTGGAATTTCAGGTGGGTGACATGGTTCTCCTGAAGGTCTCACCCTGGAAGGGAATGATCCGCTTCAGGAAGAGGGGAAAATTGGGTCCCCGTTACATTGGGTCGTTCAGGGTTGTGGCCAGGGTTGGCAGGGTGGCTTATAGGCTAGAGCTTCCGGAGGAGCTTAGCCGGATCCACAACACATTTCATGTTTCGCAATTCCGGAAATGCATCATGGACCAGGAGGCAGTGGTATCGTTGGATGACATTCAGGTCGATGAGCGTCTGAACTATGTGGAGAGGCATGTGGCTATTTTGGAAAGGAAGAAGAAAATTCTACGAAACAAGGAAATACCTTTAGTAAAGGTACAGTGGGAACATCGGAGGGGATCCGAGTGGACATGGGAGCCGGAGGCGGAGATGCGCGAGCATTACCCGACATTGTTCGTTCCAACGGACTTCGAGGACGAAGTCTAGTTCAAGTGGGGGAGAGTTGTAACGCCCCGATTTTCAGGTATGGTTTAAATAAGATTTGTGGGGTTAAGCTCTACTCGACGAGTTGGTTGACCTACTCGTCGAGTAGCAGCGGGGCAGAACCGAGTGTTAAGTGACCTACTCGACGAGTCCGTTTTTGGGACTCGGCGAGTAGGAGCTGGCAGATGAAACCCTAAATCTCGGGGTTTGAACCCTTATTTAAAGGAACCTCAGCCTCCTTTGGCCTCTTTACAGTCTGTGAGAGCCCTTGAAAACCCTAATACGTGTGTGTGTGTGTGCCCATTGTGTGATTGAAGCTTGAAAAGATAATCTTTGGAGGGAGAAGGCTTAGAGGAGATGGAGATTGGAGCAAGTAGAGTGTGGAAATCAACTCCCATCTCAATTATCATCTTCTGGAGGTAACCAAATCACCTTTTTCCTTGTAAATCCCTTCTATTGGTTGAGTTTTAGGGTTTTTGGTGAAACATTAAATTGGAAAGATGAGTTATGGGCTAAATCTGAGATTGTAACTTCAGATCTGGACCCTCCTTGGATTCTATGAGCATAAAGTTACAGTCTTGGTCATGATTGAGGTCCCTTTTGAGTATAAAGTTCCATTAAGAACTTAAAATAGGCATTTAGAGCCTTTATAGCCATGCATGCACGTAAAGTTTGCAACTTTACGTGATAAGCATGCCCTAGAAGCCTGGATCTGTGATTTGGAGCCGCTGCATGGCTCAAAACAAGTCTGTACGGAAAAGGGACTGAATGGACCCGGCGAGTCGCAAGGTTGACTCGGCGAGTCACATGAAGATGGTCGTGGACTCGACGAGTTGGATGAACAACGCGGCGAGTCCGATGAAGATTACCATAAGACTCGATGAGTTGAAGAACAACTCGGCGAGTCGGATGAGTTTTCCCTAGGATATCTATACGTGTGTATCCGTCGAGTTGCAAGGAGGGAACTCGACGGGTGGCCTTAAAGTTTGAGCGAGAATGGAAGCAACTCGACGAGTCACCCCGATGACTCGGCGAGTTGGATTGTGCTTCAAGGAACTCGGCGAGTTGGGTTCAACATGGACTGTTGACCTTGACTGAGGACTTTGACTTTGACCAGGGGTTGACTGGTGGGTTATGGAGTACCTTATAGAGCTAAGGACTTATGAGTATATTGTACTATGGTCATAGGTGGTGGGGCATGTGTTAAGTGATCCGAGAGTTGGAGTTTACCTTTCGAGTCGACATCTGCGAGGTGAGTTATCCTCACTATATCAATAGGGTCTACGGCACCAAGGTCAGCCCTTTAGTTGTTATTGTTATGGTATGCTACATATGGATTTGATCTGCTAGATCGGAATCCGGGTAGATAGTATGTTATGTTTGTTTATGATCCGTAAGGATTGGTATGTTAGTGACCTGCTAGGTCGGTACTCTAGTTACGAGAGGATTCTATGATTGATGATCAGTGTGACAGTTATGTTTGATGTGTGTATATGCCAGTATGTGATAGTTATGCGAACATGGTTATTTACTTGTTGGTTGGGTTGAGGCGGTCCTGCTTTGTGCTGAAGGCCAACATAGTCCAGGGAGACTGCAAGCCCACGAGGCGGACCAGTCATGCCGAAGGCTCGGGATGGATTCAGATAGACTGTAGGCCCAGTAGGGCGGTCCAGTCAGGCCGATGGCCCAGTATGGATGTTGATTGATTGATTGATTGACTGATTGTTACTAACATGGTATTGTCAGTGTGGTATTGGTATTTTGGGGGTAGCTCACTAAGCCCTCGGGCTTACAGTTTTCAGTTTATTGTTTCAGGTACTTCAGGAGATCGTGGCAAGGCGAAGGCGTGACCGTACCGCTCCTCATCCTTATGATCTGTTTATGGGACACTCTGATGGATATTGATTTGAAAACATTTTTGTAAACAATACTATTTGACTTTTGTTCATGGTTGAAAAGTTTTAATTTGGCGTAAAATTTTTGAATGTGACATATCGTCTCACCAATCACTCGTGATAAAACCATGAAGTGATTCAAGTGAGCGTGGGTTTAATCCAATACTTGAATCTTATCAAAACACTCATGAACTCTGCAGCAAACTTGTGCTATGTCTAAACACTTTAGACAATCTACAGACATATTCATGACAGTCTTCCTTCATACCTACTTCCAACGTATGACCGACTGTGAAGGTTCGAATAACCTAGTTATTCTGGAAGTCAAAACATGAAAAATGAAACGCAATAATAATATTAATCCTATATGGTCCCAAAACTTTTGAGCGTAAATAAAAACAATTTTATTTAAACACCATATTGATTACTCATTATTCGTTGCTTACTGTTTCAGAAAATCAACTTATTACTCGAATTATAACCACAATTGTCCCATGCTCGAAGCATAGACACTTTGGTTTCCTATGGTCCATACTTTGTGAAATAGATCTATTGAAAACTTTTCCAATGAAACTCATTTCATAATCCCCAATCCTTATTATTAGTATAAGAATACCAAATTCTTGCCACTTTTAGAATATGTCAGATTCTAACATTTTATGCAATGATTCTTTCGTAATGTCATAGCACAAAAGTCACCAAGACCCGGCTAATGAAATTGCAAGGTATTCTATCGGAAATTGTTACAAGACAATTCCATAGACGTGAAGTCTCACATTCAAAGTACATTCCTTTGAACATCCTTCTCGCATAAAAGTTTCTAATCTAGACATATTTCTTAATATCCAACTCCCATTAATGGAAACATTTCCATATTTGCCATATGACAACTCATTCTTAATAGAATCTTATCTATTCATAATAATGTCAATATAGTCCATCCAGTACTATACTTCCAACTACTCACAAGCGACAAATCCTCAGTGAACCTCAGATCGTCCTTTGATGGTTGTTTAATTATTTTAGTCAAAACCAGTTCTAGTCCCTTTTCCCTCTTAATGCCCTAGGCATTTGGAAAATTTTAGAATGGTCAAATATTATAGCATATGCAATCGATCCTATACCCGAAGCGTATTGGACACGATACATAATGTCTCACATAAAGACATGATACTTCATCATCCTTCTGCCATAATATTTTATGTGCCCTGTTCCCACAATTCGAACTATGAAGAGGGATGCCGTAATCATAATCGAATTTTGAGAATGCACTATGTATCCTTGACTAAATTTATTAACATTTCTCGATCTAAGCTTTAGAATTTTGAAACGAAGTATAATATTCTCTCCCTTAATTATAGAAAAACAACTTTTCAACCCTTGCAACTTTGCAAAATGAATCTTTGTTTTCTATAATTAATATTGCTAACTTGCAATACTTACCATAATAATCATGCTCCCACTAACATGATGATTATTTTCTTACCAGCATAACACTTATGCTCCCACTAGCTTTGACATGTATTCAGAAAACAATGCTTATTGAATTCCTTAAGTTCATATTTCTAATACCTAATGCTTTGATAAGCCTTTATCTAAGCTTTTTAAGCTCATACACCTTTGCCTTAGATAGCTCACATGTGTGTCTAAACAATTCATAATTTATGCTACTAAGTCCCAAATGTTCAGATCAATTGCCAAATCTCACAATTCGAACTATGAAAAGGGATGTCGTAATCATAATCAAATTTGAGAATACACTTTTCACAATTGCTATCTTCTTAAAATCTCTCTTAGTGAAAGCATTTCCTCACAATCATTTTCATGAAGGAGGAAAACCTTATGACACTTAGATTTTATGATGTATGTGTTCCTATCCATGTGAATTTGTCAAAACGAAAGTTTGCGACAAATCCAAAACCATATGGACTGAACTTGTTCAATCTTGATTTCTTGCCTCATGGTAACATGAATGCCCACCATGTCTTCCAAGCAACTCACCCTTTCGTATCAATGTACTTTCCATTGATCAAGGTGCTTTGTCTTTATGCATTCAAATGAGAACTCATAGAACTCACATGCATAATTAACTCAATTGGAATGGCACAGAAAAGGAGTATGTCATCCACGATAGGCTTTAGACCTCAAGTCGTGTGCTAGTGATGATCAACTAGGTTTAACTCTTGATTTGTTCTTGAAACTTTTCAAGACCATTAAGACTTCCACTGACTCCTTGACATATAAGATTCTCTTGTCAAGAAACATTCCTTGACAAAACAAATATTCAAGAGTTAGTGTAGTTTTTATCAAGACTATCACTTCACATAATTGGTTCTAGTTGGTCTTTGTCTTATCCAAGACATCACAACTTACCAATTTCAAATGTGCAAGAATAAGAAAACTTTTCCAAATTCCACATCTGACGAGTGTTATAAACCTACTTAAGACTTGTCACTCATGTCAGAATCTTGACTCTAAGATTTGATATTGGAACGAAGTATGATTGACTTCTTGATTTAACCATTTCTACAATTCTCGATTCCTCTTCTTAGACATGCAATTGCACTAAGACTCACTTAGAGGATCAATTGAGATATGGTTCTTAATCATTAAGACTTATCATAAAACACAATAAAAGGTACTCCCCCTTCTTCTTAGAATAGAGAAACTTTTATCTTTCTGCCTACTTGATTCTTCTTATTCGTTCTGCTATTGATTGAAACTCTTTCAATCAACTCAGAATTATACTTAATCTTATAAGTATAATCATATTTACTAAACTTTAGTAAATCATGACGAATATCTTTATCACTCTTGTGGTGGACTTTATCAACGCACAACCTAGTGTACTCGATCTCCTGGTCCTTCTCTTGACACTTTGCCAAAGAATTAGTCTAATTTCCAAAATATGAAGTTTCTCATTCATCACGCAACAAAGTTGTATGATTCTAAGTTTCTATCTAATTGAAACTTGGGCGATGAGAATCTTCCTTTATTTGGCAAATCCTCGACATTTCACAATCAAGAATCACATCCAATTGCTAAAATTAGAAATACATAAACATCCATTTTCACATATGCCATTGCAAGGATAAATAAATAGGACGAAATCAAAATTCATTTTATTGCGGAAAAACTTGTCCTTACAATGCAATTCGAATGAAAACTATGTTATTTCAATTTCTAAGCAATCTATTATAACTCTAAAGTAGTAGCTCAAAAATCTGATCTTCAAGCAATGCGATCGAAATCCATTTCTTCACGATCAGATTCAGCTTACTTCTTCCCTTAAGCTTCCTCTCTTTTCTTTGATCCTACAAAACATCAAAATGTAATCTTATCACATCATGTATTGAAAATCAAAGAATAGGAACTTATAGAGTTAGTTATTGGATTTTACCTGAAGTAGAGCCATACGTCTTGACTCTCCCATCTCTTAGATCTCTCAGGTAAACAGAGCAGCTTCGTCTCCAATGCCCCTTCTCTTGGCAGTAGAAGCAGATGGACTCTTTTGGAATGACACAAGGAACTATCTCAGAATTTACCTTTTCTGGATTTCCAATGTCACCATTTTCAATGTCCATTGAAGTTTGGGAGTTTGATTTTCCAGACAAATTTGCTCGATCAGCACGCCAAATCATTTATGATTCAGCAGCTATAAGTAAATAGGTCAAATCAATGAGGGTCACGTCATGGTCCATCATATAGTACTCTCTAACGAACTCACTATATGATTCAGGAAGTGACCGAAGAACCCAGTCAACAGCCAACATTTCTGAGATATCGACACCCATCATCCTTAACCTATCAATGTGTGACTTCATCTCTAAGATGTGTGCACACACAGGTTTCCCATCTTCGTGTTTACTTGCCAATAGGGCTTGAGTGAGCTTGAACTTTTCAAGCCTTTGAACTTGTGGGTTAGGGAGAATAATTGGAGGAGGTGGACGAAGTGAAGCATGACTCTCATTTCCTTTCTCGTATCGTGGAACGTCATCTTCATTTGGAAAGCTTGTTCCAAGGGACTTGGGAAGTGTTGGGTTTTGAGCATTCTAACACTCCTATGGTGTACATGCAACCCTATAAACCTTGGATCTATGTTTTCTCTATTATACATGCAAATATTAAATATTCCAAGGTTTCATCCTAACTAGCATATTATGAAGCACCTATACTACAAAGTTCTAGTTAGATGACATACCTTTTGATGTAGCTTGATGTCTTCAAGCTTTAAGAGCTTAGCCCCAATAGTGTGGAAGCCTCAAATGGAATCACAAATCACCAAAACACCTTGGAAGAACTTGAGAGAATATGTATGCACACTAAAATCGGCCCACTCTTATTTTCACACACTTGTGCCAATTTTGTGAGCCAAGGACCCCTTTATATATTATGGAGGATTAGGGTTACATCCATGTAAACCCTAATACCCATGACCTTTCATTTACATAGGATCCATGGGTTAAAAGCTCCATGGACCATCCATGAAAGCTTAGCCCAACCTAAATGAACTTGGCCCATTCCATATATATAAGAGTCCATATTTAATTAGTTCTTTTTGATCACTTAATTAATTCTAAATTAATTCTTGATCAATACTAATCAAATAATATGATTCCATATTAATATATTAGAACTTATAATATATTAATATAAATCATAAATATACTATTCTCAAAAGACTATCCATATAAATGGTGCCGGTGAAGTGCAACCCAAATGGACCATGCCGGGTCGAGTCAAGTACATACCAAATATAGTTATGGACTTAGACAATAATCCAACAGTCTCCCACTTGGATAAGTCTAAAACTATTATTGAGTATGACTTCAAAACCTAACTGGCAATCGTAGCTCTTAAAGCCGCTGTCGAACTCTGACCTTGTCAATGACTTGTCTATTAGATAAGGGATCATATATTCCTCCATTCTAGATATCATATGGACTGAGACATGGATTATAATCATTCTCTCTGTCCATTTGTTGTTTCCCGATTTTCGATTTATGATGACTGACTGATTGAACAAATCAAATCAGTCCTGGCTTGGCCAAGCACTCACATGTGTCATCGCTAAATCATCGAGGGGCCCACATATATCGCTTTTATCCCGAAGGTAAAAGGAATGGATAAACTTCGACTCATATGGCTTGTTCTACTACTTGTTGAATCATACACAAAGGCACGTTTTATAACATCGAGTTACCAAATGCGTTTTCGTGCAATCAATGTATAACCAACTCATAGTAACAACTCATATCTCTAGGTTTGAAGAATATAAGATATTATCGTCTCATGATCACTCGTGATAAAATCCATGAAGTGATTCAAATGAGCGCGGGTTGAATCCAATACTCAGAACTTATGAGCACTCATGAGTGTTGTACCACCACTTTGTCCACCAACTTGGACCTCTACAAACCAACCCATGACAGTCTTGATTCATATCTACTTCCAACATATGACCGACTGTGGATGGTTTGAATAACTTAATCATTCAGGAAGAGCGCTTTGTTATTCTGGAAGTCAAAACATGCAAAGTGAAACACAAGAATAAATGAATCAAATATGGTATCAAACCCTATGAATATAAATAAACACTTTTATTTATCACCATACTGATTACTCATTATTCATTGTTTCGGTTTTATCAACTTTATACTTGAATTAAAAACACCAGTTGTCCCATGCTCCAAGCATGTACACTATGTTTTTCTTAAACAATAGCTTTGCCATACACCAAGTATACACTCTATGTTTGTCTATGATCCTTACTTTGTGAAATAAACCAATTGAACATAATTTCAATGATTCTAATTTCACACTCCCAAATCCTTATCGAAAAATGTGAGAATTTCAAATTCCTATCATTTATCGAAATTTGTTTAGATTTTAAACTTATATGCACTGACCCTCCTGTAATGAATATGTACAAAGTCACAAAGACTTGTCAACAGTCATTATAAGGTATTCCAATGGAGATCAACTCCATGGAAACTAAGTCTCATATTCAAAGTACATTGCTTTGGACATGCTTCTTGCATTAAGTTTTCTAATCTTACACAGATAACTTCCACCTATGGAGACAACTCCATATTCTCATTTTGACTATCACTTCTGAATAAGAGATGCCTCTTTTCAGAATATGTCAATATGGTCCTTCCAAAATTAGCACTATACTTCCAACTGTCCCTGAGCAACCAATCTTTGGTAAACCTCAGATTGTCCTCGACAATTGCTTAATCATTTTAGTCATATCCAATTCTAGACCTTTTCCCTTCTTAATGCCTCTGGGCATTTGGAAAAATTTAGAAATGACAAAATATTATAGCACATGCAATCGATCCTGTACCCAAAGCAAATGGTACACGATTCATGATGTCTCACATAAAGACATGATTCCAGACCAGTCTTTTGCTACAATATTTTTATTTGCCATGTTTTCAAAATTTGACTATGAAGAGGGATGTCGTAATCATAATCGAATTTTGAGAACGCAATATATAGAATTTCCTTAAGTTGAACCAATCCAACATGAAATTCATATATATATTCTTGACTAAAGATGATTAAGGTCTCAATCTAAGCCTTTAGAACTGAAATGAAGTATATCCTCTCCCTTAATTATAGCAAAACAACTTTTTCAATCCCTGCAGCCTCACGAATTGAAACTTTTGTTTTCTATAATTAACATTGCTAACTTGCAACACTAACAATAATTATCATGCTCCCACTAACATGATGATTATTAGCATAACACTTATGCTCCCACTAGCTTTGACATGTACTCAGAAATCAGCTGGACTTCTAGAAATCAATACTTTATTGACTTTCTTACCAAAGTTCAGATTTCTGATACGAGATGCTTTGATAAAACTTTATCAAAATCATACACCTTTCCTTAGATAGCATGCATGTGTGTCTAAACAATTTCAGAACTATGAAAAGGGATGCCGTAATCATAGTCTCAATTGTTTAGACCTTTTGCCATCTGCTTCAAATCTACTTGGTGGAAGTGTTTCCTCACCATCATTTTCATGAATCGGAGAGAAACCTTATGACCCTTAGATTTTATGGTGTATGTGTTCTTATCCATGTGAATCGTCAAAACCATAGTCACAAGACAAGGATAATGACAAATCCAAACTCATATGGACTGAACTTATGCAATCTTAACTTCTTGCCACCTGACAGTACAGGGCCCGCCATTGCTTCCAAGTTGTTATGCAACCAATTAAGAACTTTCAGAACTCCTATGCAAAGCCAACTTTAACTGGAATGGGCACAGAATATGTCAACACGATAGGTTATAAACCTCAAGTCGTGTGCTAGTGAAGAACCTCAGTTTTTATTCTTGATTAGTTCTTGAAATTCTTTTTAGGATCTTTAAGACTCCCACTATCCTCTTGACATATAAGACTATCTTGCCAAATATTCAAGAGACAGTGCGGATTCTTTATCAAGACAAACACTTCACACAATTGGCCTTAGTTGGTCTTTGTTTTATCCAAAACATCACAACTTACCAATTTCAAATGTACAAGAGTAGGACACTTTTACTCTTACATTTGACAAGTGTTTTAAACCTTTCTTTAAGATATGTCACTCAAGTTACAATCTTGGAGTATGGCTCTAAGAATTGTTTTGGAACGAAGTATGACTCATCTTCCTGATCTAACCATTTCAACAATTCATGACTCCTCTTCTTAGTCATAAGAATGCACTAAGATGACCTTTAGAGGACTAATTGTGATATGATTTCTAAATCATTAAGATGATCACAAACATGATACTAAAGTACTCTCCCATCTTTTCAGATTTGAGAAACTTTTATCTTTCTGCCTAATTTGATTCTTCCCATTCGTTCTGCCATACATTGAGACTTTTCGAATGTTTCAGAATTATACTTAAACTTGTAAGTATAACCATATTTACTAAACTTTAGTAAATCAAATAGTCTTAACGAGCTTTGTTGTGGACATGACCAGTGCACAAGAATGTGTACTCGATCCCTTTAGTCCTTCACTTGACTAACACATCCATGTGAACAAGTAATTAGTCTTGATTTTCCAATGCTTGAAAGTTCTCATTCATCATACTATTCAACTTGAATGATTCCAAGTTTCGGTCCAATTAAAACTTGGGTGATGAGGAACTTTCCTGATTTGGTAAATTTAGACACTACCACAAATGAAAGAATCAAATCCATTTTCCAATATTGTTGTCAGTGGAATCATATAAGCAACAATTTTCCACAAATGTCATTGTAAGGATACTTCAAATAAATAAAATTAAACAATTTTCTTTTATTTTAAAACTTTGCGGAAAAACTTATCCTTACAATCCACATGGAAAATTGTTGTTATCTATTCCTTAGCAATATATCATAACTTCTTAAGCAACTGCTCAAAATTCTGATGCGATCGAAATCCACCTTCGCGATCAGAATCAGCATATATTTCCTTTAAGATTTCTTTCTATTCTTTGATTCTTAAAACATCAACATGTGACCCAGTCACATCATGTAATGAGGATCTCAGAATAGAACTTAACAGAGTTAGATAATGGGCTCTACCTGATGTAGAGTCAAACTTATTGACTTTAACATCCTTAGGTAAATTTGGCAGCTTTGCAATCAACGCCCCTTCCTTTGGCAAAATAAACATATGGACCCTTTGGTAATGGGACTATCTCAGACTTAGCCTTTCTCTTTACCATTTGGTCAACCGGGTTGACTATGGCCAATCCCTTTCCATTGGGAAGAGAATGCTTTTTCTGGATTTCCAGTGTCACCATTGTCACTGTCCATAAAGTTTTTGGGAAGTTGATCTTCTATTCAAATTTGCTTTACTATCGTTCCAAATCATTGCTGATTCAGCAGCACCAAGCAAATAGATATGATCATTAAGGTTCATGTCATAGTCTGTTTCATAGTAGTCCCAAAGGAACTCACTATGTGACTTAGAAAGTGATTGAACATCCAACTTTCTCAAGACTTTGACACCCAACTCTCCCGGCTTGTCAATATGTGACTTCATCTCTAAGATGTGATCACACATAGACCTTGCTTGCCATTAGGGCTTGAGTGACCTTGAACTTGTGGGTTAGGGAGAATAATTGGAGGAGGTGGAGGAAAAGAAGTATGAATTCCATGAGCCAAACTCGGGAAGTCATATTCATTAGGAAAGCTTGGTTTGGGAAGATCATTGTTGTCTAAACCAGACATCAACAATGGGAGAAATTCACGTAAAGTTGATTTAAGTCCTTAATATAACACCCAATATGATATATTAAGGCTAGGACCCAACAAACTATTTTATAACTTGGAAGACGGATGCCGTAATCCAAGCTATAAAATATTTGAAGGTAGGTGAATGACGATTCACCAATTTCCACCAAGATAAACGAAATGTATTATTAGGTTTTAATTGGTTTTGAAACTCCAAGATTCTTTTGAGATTCATTGAACTTTTCAATGGCATGTTTCAATCTCGAGTGCGCCCTTCAGGTTTTGTGACTGGGATGCCGAGGATCACAAAACAAAGTGTGAAGTAACCATGCAAATATACTTGGTACCCTTAATATTTACCCCTCAATCGATGTGCCGGTTAACCACACACGCTCCAACGATACTTTGATAAACATTAAGTTACCCTTTGCCTACCTTGTTAAGTCCAGGTTAGTGTGCCGGTTAACCACACACGCTCCACTAACAGCTTAAACAAAGTGCAAAGTGTAATTTCATGGATTAGCACCTTATTCACATTTTCCTAAGTAACTAAGATTGGGAATTTATAAAAAGTTTAGTTACTTAGTATTTATCATTAATACTTTTAATGAAGGGAGAATTATAGTCCTTGTCCTACCTGTTCGGCTAACGACCCTCCACCAGTCAAGGAAGCGATGGGTGAGAGTGGACACCCATTAAACTGCCATTTTATAGGCAGTAACCTTATACCCCCCTTATAGATCGGCTTCGTGAATGAGGCCTACTAATGGTAAGACGACTTGCTCTTATACATATAATATATTAAACTTGTTTTATGATGAAACTTTTCATGTTCCATAACTTAAGAACAAGTTATGGAATTCTTTAAAACATTAAGACCAAGTTTTGTAACTCCATAAAAAACTTTGAATCAATTTTTTTAAAAACCTTTTCATATCCATAACTTATGGAGGTTTCAAAAAACTCTTTAGATCAAACTTTTAAAACTAATAAAATAATCATATCATTTTATCTTTTACTAAATTTGACCTAATTCAACTCATATAGCAAATGATTCAAATTTTACAAATAATTAGTTTTTCTTAAAAACAAGTAATTATCTTAAAATTTGACAAATGTCATTTTTTTTCTTTTTTTTTCCAACTTTGAAAATAAAACATTTGCATCAATATAACAGAAAACAACCCATGGCTCTGATACCACTGTTGGGTTTTGAGCATTCTAACACTCCTATGGTGCACATGCAACCCTATAAACCTTGGATCTATGTTTTCTGTATTATACATGCAAATATTAAATATTCCAAGGTTTCATCCTAACTAGCATATTATGAAGCACCTATACTACAAAGTTCTAGTTAGATGACATACCTTTTGATGTAGCTTGATGTCTTCAAGCTTTAAGAGCTTAGCCCCAATAGTGTGGAAGCCTCAAATGGAATCACAAATCTCCAAAACACCTTGGAAGAACTTGAGAGAATATGTATGCACACTAAAATCGACCCACTCTTATTTTCACACACTTGTGTAATTTTGTGAGCCAAGGACCCCTTTATATATTATGGAGGATTAGGGTTACATCCATGTAAACCCTAATACCCATGACCTTTCATTTACATAGGATCCATGGGTTAAAAGCTCCATGGACCATCCATGAAAGCTTAGCCCAACCTAAATGAACTTGGCCCATTCCATATATATAAGAGTCCATATTTAATTAGTTTTTTTTTATCACTTAATTAATTCTAAATTAATTCTTGATCAATACTAATTAAATAATATGATTCCATATTAATATATTAGAACTTATAATATATTAATATAAATCATAAATATACTATTCTCAAAAGACTATCCATATAAATTGTGCCGGTGAAGTGCAACCCAAATGGACCATGCCGGGTCGGGTCAAGTACATACCAAATATAGTTATGGACTTAGACATTAATCCAACATATCACTACATCATAAAATATCAGAGTAAATCACAAAATGCGGAATGAGGTGGTGTGTGCTCTGCAATCATCCCAAACTCTTCCCTTTTGAACCAGAAGTACCTGAAACATAAACTAAAAAAATGTAATCACAAAGCTTAGTGAGTTCCCCAAACTACCACATACCATACATTATAAACACATACTGACCCCCGCCCTTTATCGGGCCTCACCTGACATCGAGTCCCATCCGACCTCGAGCCCCGCTCGATTTATAGATTTGTTAATCATCAGGCTCCACCTGACATCGGTCCCCACCCGATACACATATAAATATATAAACATATAATCATACTAACACATGCGATACTCACAAAGACAATAGCATATAATACAATCATCGGGCCTCGCCCGACATCGAGCCTCGCCCGACATCGAGCCCCGCTCAGTGTACATACCAACTCATAACACATGCAAGAGTCACACAGACATCTAGCAACCTAACATAATAAACCATGGGCTGACATTGGTGCCTTCGACCCGCTAAACACAGTGAGGAAACTCACCTCAGACTGCTGAATCTCACAGATAAATCTCTGGCTGCTGGTCCAAAAATCCCCGCGCTATTATCATAAAATAACATCCAATTAATAATTGGATCCCGACCCATAACTAAGATTCTAAACTAGGGTAAAATACCATTTTTCCCTTTACCTAACTTGGCCCAAGGCCAAGGCCCAAACCAACCACTCAAAAGGCCCAAATCCAAAATGGTCACCTAAAGCCCAATTATGGCCCAATTTTCCAAATTGGGCCCAAATCCCTTCGTGGGCCTTCATTTAAAAGAGCCCAAAATAATAGCATCAACCCAAAATATAAATTTGATGGCCCAACAAGACCCTAATCTCCTAAGGTCCAAACATGGGCCCAAAACCGGGAAGCCCAAATCTGAACTCCACCTGCTGAGTACGCGAGGCGTACTCAGCTCGTACGCTTAGCGTACACCCTCTGGGGCTAGTACAGGCAACGTACAAACTTGGTACGCCCAACGTACTCCCCAGTTGGCCACCACACTTCATTAAGCACTTAATCCATTGAGACTTCAAGCCAAACTCTCAAATCTGATTCTATAAGACCACTTATCACGTAAAGTTAGCAACTTTACACACATGCATGGCTTAATGGGAATCAAGAGCTCAAAAAGAGATTAAGAAAGGTCTTAACACATGCATGGTTCAAGATACACCATAAACCTTGCATTTTTATGAACAAGGGGACCAAAAGAAGCCTAGATCTAACATAAATACTTCTGGAGTGAGTCAAGAAGCTCATCAATCACTCCAAGGACTAAAAAAGCATAAAATAACAACATAACTAGATGATGAGTTTTTTACCTCAAAAAGCTTGCAAATGATGAGCTATCCCTAGATCTTCAAGCTCAAGACACCACTCCAAATGGTCTTCTTCTTATTCTCCTTCACAAATCACCAACAAACTCTCTTTAAGGCTCAAAACTCACAAACACTCACTAGGGTTTTGATTTCTGAATTAAGGACGGTGGAGGCTAGATAAACATGACCAAACGAGGATATCATAAGGTTTAAATAGGTTGCAAACCCTAAAAATTAGTGTTTGACTTATGCTCACGTATGCCATGCTTACTCCATGTACGCCCAGTGTACGTGGATGGGATCCGCGATCAACTTAGGGCTAGTACGCTAAGCGTACCACCTTGTACGCCCCGCGTACTAGCTTAAGGACCAAAATGAAAAGTTTTAATAAAAAAGGGTTAAATATGAAACCTACCAAATTCAAGTGTTACAAATACAATTTATTCGGTCTTTTTCGGTTATATTAGGTCCTTAATCATATTGTACATGTTATTCTGGTTATTCGGGTAATAACCTATAACATCTCGATTTTCAAGCATTTACCTTTTAGCCCCTTGTATGGGAATTGTTTGTGTTTTCGACCCTTGAGTATGAGGAAAGTTGGTAGAATGGCCCTTAGTGGCAATATGGTAATTTTGATCAGGATTAGTACGTTGAGCGTACGTTGTGTACGCTAGGCATACTAGGGCGCTCCCTAGTACGCTGGGCGTAAACCTCATACCCGGGGCATACGTGAGGAAAATGCAATGTAACATCCGGATTCCCAGGCATCTTAGTTTAAGTATTTACCTTGAGTTTTAGGGAGGGACTCGGCGAGTAGGCGCTCAGACTCGCCGAGTTGGATCTCGAATTCTTGTCTGGATTAATAAGGGACTCGACGAGTCGATGCGTGGACTCGGCGAGTCCGCGCTGTAAAGTGAAACCCTAAATCTCAGGGCCTGAGCCCTATTTAAAGGCCTTTATGGCCTCCATTTGCGGCCACTTCACCCCTGAGAAACCCTAGAGAGCAGAGAGATCGTTTGTGGTGCAAGAGGAAGGCTAACTCACCATTTCTTGTGTGTTTTAGCAAGAAGGAAGGAGGTAGAAGAAGCTAGGCTGATTGTGGAGCTTGGATATGTGTTGTTCACACTGAGATTCACGTTTTGAGGTACAAGTTCCTTCCCATTTCGTGTATTTGATAGATTCCTTGAATCTAGGGTTTCCTTTGCATAATTTTGAGTTAGATTGTGAAGCATATGAGGTCCTTTGGGTATAGATGATAGATCTGGACCTTGAGAGGTCCAAAAGCTCCCAAGCTTCCAGCTTTATGAGCTTTCATGTGAGCCTTGAGAGTAAAACCCCATTTAAATGGTTATTTCTTCATTTTTGGTCTTATAAGCATTGCATGAACGTAAAGTTTGAACCTTTACGTGACTTTCGAGTGTTAGAAGGTTGGATCTACTGGTTGGTGAAGCAGATCTGACCTCAAGAGATCTTTGGAGAAGTTTTCATGGGAGGAACTCGCCGAGCCCATAAGAGACTCGACGAGTCGAGTCGGGTTGCCCTGCGAATCGCGACCGGTGACGACCCGTGGAGTATAGGGTTGACTCAGCGAGTCAAGTGAGGACCAGGGGCGAAGAGGACATGCATGTACTCGCCGAGTCACTCTAGTGCACCCGGCGAGTCCGGTCAATGTTGACCGTTGACTTTAGTTGACTTTTAGGGTTTAGTCAGTGTTTGGACTTATGAGCCATTAGAGGGGTAGAATGGTCTTTTACCCTTCTTAGAGAACTTATAGAGAGGGGTTGGCCTAGCCTTTAGAAGTTGTATTAATTAGAGTAATTATTTATGTGATTAGGCGAAGGCTAGTGCAGTATTTCAGAGTTCGAGGTTTACCGAGTTACCCGAGGTGAGTCTTCTCACTATACTTTACCTAGAGTGGTAATTAGAGTTATGTGACAAAGTATCTTGTATGCTATTTATGTGATTGTGATACACTGCATTATTTCTATGTGATTCATGCCGTGTATGTTCCAGAGTTACAGAGTTAGAACCGGAAGGTTCACAGAGTTAGGACCAGAGGGTCCATAGAGTTAGGACCGGAGGGTCCACAGAGTTAGGACCGGAGGGTCCACAGAGTTATAGCCTCGAGTGGCTAATATGTGTTGTATGTGGTATTTTGGGGAACTCACTAAGCATTTATGCTTACAGTGTTGTGTTATGTGTTTCAGGTACCAGTGAGGATCGCGGGAAGGCGCCGGCATGATCAGTACACACATGAGGAGTTTTATACATTATGATCTTGGGATGTGTTTATATGGATTGATATGTGATACAATGAGATTTTTATAACATCTATGAATGAAAGTATGCTTTTAAAAATGTGAAAAATTGTTTGAAAAATTACGGTGTTACAAGTTGGTATCAGAGCCTTGGTTTGAGGGATTCGGATGCACCTTCGAGCGCATTTGAACTCAAACTGAGGATTTGAGGAATTTTTCAAAATAATTTTTTTTTTCTAAAAGAGTAAAAAGATTTTGAAAAGAGCAGAGCAGAGTAGTGTGTACGATTAGCCAGCGCCCGAACGGTGATTTCCCAAAATACCCTTACATTATGTGTTATGAGATATTATGTGATATGTTATGCATGCTAGAGTAGGCTAGGTATTCATGGTTAGGACTAGAGTGGGCCTGATTTGTGATGCCTTAGCCTAGGAGTTATTGCTACTATGAGATACTTCGACAGTAATTAGGTAGCAGCGAGGAGCTTATGAGTGGTCTACCGGAGAGTAGCCTGAGTTTAGTGAGATATAGAGTACTTGTGATCTGGGATCCTAGGAGGAGGACTTGGGGTGAATACCGATGCGCTGTGGAAGGTAGTATAAGGGCCCGTACTACTGGAAACACCGAATCGGTGAGCAGTCCAAGTAATAATCCTTAGGGTAATAAAGAGCAAGTAGGGTTGGGTATCAAGTGCGAGTATACTCGAGTGAGTCTCTGATTTCTTTTGTGTTGTATTTCAGAGACATCATGGTTGGAACGCGCCACCACCCAGGAGGCAGTGGTACCAGTGTTACCAGTGATGAGGAGATCCGTAGGTTGATTCATGAGGAGGTGGCTGCTGCTATCCGAGCCGAGATACCAGAGATGTTTGGGTCTATCAAGACCACCCTGATCGAGACTTTTGACGAGCGTTACGCTGCTCTTACTGATGTTGTTGTTGTTGCAGCCACCGCAGCCATCGCTGCTGCGAGACCGCAAGGGGGTGACTCGTTGCTGTACCGAGAGTTCAGCAACACGAAGCCACCAGAGTTTGATGGGACGCAGGATCCGATCACTGCGATGAGATAGATTTCTGATATTGAGGGATGCTTCTATACGTGTTCTTGTCCGGAGCATCTGAGAGTTCGGTTTGCGCTGAACCAGCTTCTCTTGGGAGCGAAGGACTGGTGGAAGTTTGTGACAGCGCACTACTCTCCTGCAGAGCTTGCCGCAGTGACCTGGGAGATGTTCACCGCTATGTTTCGTGATGAGTACGTTCCCCCGGTGGAAAGGGAACGTTTGGCCCAGGAGTTCTGTACTTTCAAGCAGGGTACCGAGTCTGTTACAGTGATCACCAGGATGTTCCATGAGAGGGCGATGTTCTGCCCTGAGCACGTGTCTTCCGAGCAGGCACGCATGAGTCGGTATTTGAGCATTTTGAGGAGAGACATCCGCGAGTTCATAGCGAACTCGTCGTACCGGACATTTGCCGAACTTCAGGCAAATGCCCGGAAGAGGGAGATTGAGCTCGAGACTCAGGCCAGGGAGGAGGCGGAGTCTCAAGGGAGGGATCGGCGACCGGCACAGTCCCAGCCGGCAGCCAAGCGGGCCAAGCCCGCTGATTCGAGATCAGGGAACCAGAAGAGCCGCACTTCTGGCAAGTGCGGCAGGAGTCATGAGGGGGTTTGCAGAGCAGGTTCTTGCTACAAGTGTGGCAAGGAGGGGCACATAGCCAAGGATTGCCCCAAGGGGTTTGCATTCTGTTTTCACTGCAACCAGACAGGACACCGTAAGGCCGAGTGTCCGCAGTTGCGGGGGTCAGTCCAGGGAGCATCACAGGGATCTTCCCCTGCTACCGTTCGAGCTGCAGAGAGTCGGCCAGCGAAGGCCGAGGCTCCAAAGGCTCGCGGGAGAGCCTTCCAGTCGACAGCGGAGGAGGTCCGCGCAGCGCCAGATGTTGTGGCAGGTATGTGTTCTTTCATCTATTTATTTTGAGCTTATGGTGTTATGCTTATATTATGATATGCGTAGGTACGTTTCTTGTGAGTTCTAGACCTGCTTTGGTGTTATTTGACTCGGGTGCGAGTCGGTCTTTTGTGTCGTTAGCCTTTAGTCAGCACATCAGTATCTGTCGAGAGGCGTTGAGTCGACCTTTGCGAGTTTCCATAGCTGACGAGAGAGCGGTGTATGCCACTGATGTGATCCGAGGATGTGTACTCGAGATCTTCGGCGTTGAGTTTCCGATTGATTTGGTCCCGATTGCGATGGGAGATGTCTGTGTCATCATGGGCATGGACTGGTTGAGCAGGTTTGGAGCGGCTATCGATTGCGAGCGACAGTTGGTGACCATACGAGACCCTAGTGGGGGAGTTCTTACAGTTTATGGCGAGGGTACCCGTTCTGGGTCAGCATTTTGTTCGGCCGCTAGAGCGAGGCAGAGCCTACAGCAGGGCTGTAGTGGGTTTGTGGCTTATGTGGTGGATACGAGAGTAGATGCAGAGAGACCGAGCTCGGTCGATGAGGTCCCGATAGTGCGTGAGTTCCCGGATGTTTTCCCCGAGGAGTTGCCGGGTGTGCCTCCCGAGAGGCAGGTAGAGTTCCGCATCGATTTGGTTCCGGGGGCAGCGCCTATCGCCAAGGCGCCTTATCGCCTTGCGCCGCCAGAGATGCAGGAGTTATCCTCGCAGCTTCAGGAGCTGCTGGGGAAGGGGTTTATTCGACCGAGTAGCTCGCCGTGGGGAGCGCCGACCCTTTTTGTCAAGAAAAAGGATGGTTCACACCGGATGTGCATTGATTACCAGGAGTTGAACAAGTTAACGGTCAAGAACCGTTACCCACTGCCGAGGATTGATGATCTGTTCGATCAGTTGCAGGGAGCATCTTGGTTCTCCAAGATAGACTTGAGGTCTGGATATCACCGGATGAGGGTGCGAGATGAGGATATCCAAAAGACGGCGTTCAGGACTCGTTATGGGCATTACGAGTTCGTGGTGATGCCTTTTGGGCTCACCAACGCACCGGCAGTGTTCATGGATCTCATGAACAGGGTGTGCAGACCGATGTTGGATCGATCGGTGATTGTATTCATCGACGACATACTGGTGTATTCGAGGTCCAGAGAGCAGCATGAGGAGCATTTGAGGGAGATCCTCGGAGTTCTGAGATCGGAGAGGCTTTACGCCAAATTCTCCAAGTGCGATTTCTGGTTACGAGAGGTCCAGTTCTTAGGACACCTCGTCAACCAGAATGAGATATTGGTCGATCCGGCCAAGATTGAGGCGGTGATGAGTTGGGAGGTGCCGAGATCCCCCACCGAGATCAGGAGTTTTCTGGGGTTGGCTGGCTACTATAGGAGATTTATCAGGGATTTCTCCAAGATCGTCCTGCCTCTCACCAGGTTGATCCGGAAGGGTGTGGCTTTTTCGTGGGGACCGGAGCAGTAGACCTCGTTTGAGACACTTCGCCAGAGGTTATGCGAAGCCCCTGTGTTAGCCCTCCCGGAAGGGATGGAGGATTTTGTGGTGTATTGTGACGCATCGATATCAGGGTTGGGTGCAGTACTTATGCAGAGGGGGCATGTGATAGCGTATGCATCGAGGCAGCTGAAGCCTCATGAGACGAGGTATCCCACCCACGATCTGGAGTTGGGGGCAGTGGTGTTCGCACTCAAGATCTGGCGTCACTATTTATATGGGGTTCGGTGTACCATATACACGGACCACAAGGGCTTGAAGTATTTGATAGATCAGCCCAATCTGAATATGCGCCAGAGGAGATGGTTGGACGTGGTAAATGATTACGATTGTGAGATCCTGTACCACCCGGGCAAAGCTAATGGTGTAGCTGATGCCCTGAGTCGCAGGGCGGAGAGTGCCCCGATACGAGATGTTTGTTTGAGATTGACAGTGATGACTCCGGTGTTGGACACCATTCGGGAGGCCCAGGCAGAGGCCGTGAGACCGGAGAACCGCAAGAGAGAGCGGGTGATTGGACAGGTACCTAAGTTCGTCACCGATAGCCGTGGGCTTATGACCTTTTAGGGTCGGATTTAGGTGCCGTATGCAGGCGGGACGCGCACCACTTTGATGGAGGAGGCGCACCGATCGAGGTTCTCGATCCATCCCGGGGCCACTAAGATGTATTTGGATGTGAAGAAAGATTACGGGTGGCCCTGTATAAAGAGGGATGTAGCATGGTTTGTTGAGAGGTGCTTGACCTGTCGCAGGGTTAAGGCTGAGCACCAGCGTCCGCACGGCAAGTTGCAGCCACTTGAGGTTCCCCAGTGGAAGTGGGAACAGATTTCCATGGATTTTATCACCAAATTGCCAAGGATCGTGAGGAGTGTCGATGCAATTTGGGTGATTGTCGACCGGCTGACTAAGAGCGCTCACTTCCTTGCTATCAGTGAGAGCTCTTCTGCAGAGAGATTGGCAGAGTTGTATGTGAGGGAGGTGGTATCGCGGCATGGAGTACCGATCTCGATTGTGTCAGACCGAGATGTACGTTTCACTTCCAGGTTCTGGAAGAAGTTCCATGAGGAGTTGGGTACGAGGCTGCATTTCAGTACCGCTTACCACCCACAGACGGACGGGCAGAGTGAGCGGACGATTCAGACGCTCGAGGACATGCTCCGAGCATGTGTGTTGGACTTTGGGGGAAGTTGGGACACGTATCTGCCATTGGCTGAGTTTTCTTATAACAACAGCCACCATTCGAGTATTGGTATGCCTCCCTTCGAGTTGTTATACGGGAGGAGATGTTTGTTGGATTAGTGTCTAAGTCCATAACTATTTTGGTATGTACTTGACCCGATTATGAGCATGGTCCTTTTGGGTTGCCTTCACCATAGCAATATGTAGGATGAATTAAGGAGAGAAAGGTTTAATTATGATTTATTAATATATTAAGAATAATATATTAAAGGAGAAATCATAATGTTTAATTGATATTAGTCAAGAATTAATTAAGAATTAATTTTGTGGCTAAAAGAGATTAATTATAAACTTAAGGGACTTGTTGTGTAATTATAAGATAATTATATAATTGGGCTATGGATCACCTTGGAATAATAGGTTGGACGAATTCTAAGGGGAAGCCCATTAGAAATCGTCCAAGGCATGTTCCAGAAGGGGTCCATGGGCTGCTTAGGGCTTAAGTAGTCAGATTAGGGTTTCCTAGTTGTAAACCCTAATAGCCAGCATATTTAAGGAACCCTTATGGCCCCAAAAACATGGTGAACACTTCCTTTAGGGTTTACAGCCGTTTTTGGTGGCTCCTCTCTCCTCCCTCTTCATCCAAGTTGCTTAGTGGTGTTTTTGACTCTATTAGAGGTGCAACACTTGAGGCACTAAGTTTTCTGAAGCCAATCAAAGCAAGGATTGATTGTATTGCTATATAACAATCAAAGGTAATTACTAAACCCTTATTTCAGTTTTAATTTATTAGACTAGGGTTTGTAAGTCTTGGATTCATTGCATGTACAATAGAGAAACCTAGATCCAAGCATTAGGGTTTGTATGAGCACATAGGATTGTTCTTATGCATAAAACCCATCAGTGGTATCAGAGCCTTGATTGGTTTCTGCTGTATGTGATGCTATAACTGTTTACATGCTGAAAATCGTTTTTCTGCCTTCTGTTCGACTGGACTCGGCGAGTCCCTTCATGGACTCGGCGAGTCGGCCCTACTCGGCGAGTCCATGAGTGACTCGGCGAGTCGGATCGTCTGATAGAGGCAATATCGGGAATTCTTGCTGTTTTTGCTATGGAATAGTTGCCTAATCTGTTTTTACTGATAAAATTCGAATTTTAATGATTTTGTGAGACTATCCTTGCCAAAAAGAAAAGATATTTACCAATTGATTAGATAATAGATTCCTTATATGATTAAAATTGATTATTTGTATTAATTGGGTAACTTATCTTACAAGAAATTGAATTAGGTCAAATATAGATAATCACTAAATTAATTGTTTGATTTATATTATTTGTTATTTGATCCCTAGTAAGTTTGAATAGTTTCAAATTACTCCCTTTAGGTTTTATAGTTTAAATTTGAACTTAAAAGTTTTGTTTTTGAAATTTAAATAGTTAAACCCAAATGTTTTGAAAAGTTTCAAAAACTTGCCCTCAAGTTTTGGAAATCAAATTTTTGATTAAAAGTTTAATGTTGAAATATTTAAATTCTAAACCCTAATGTTTTGAAATGTTTCAAAACTTGCCCTCAAGTTTTGGAATTTAAAATTTTGATTAATAGTTTAATTATGTAATATTTAAATTCTAAAACTCTAGTATTTTGAAAAGTTCAACTACACCCTCATGGTTTTGTTAAGTTATTAAAAGTTTAATTAAAAGAGAAAGTTAATAAAACCACCTAGTATTTTAAAAGTGTAAAATACACCCTATACTATATATATGTAACATTAAAAGTCTAATATTATATATATATATATATATATATATATATATATATATATATATATGAGTAAAGAGTCAGTCTTACCGTTAGTAGGCTTCATTCACGAAGCTGGTCTATAAGGGGTGTTTAAGGAAATTACCTATAAAATGGCGATTGAATGGGTATCCACTCTTACCCACCGCACTCTTGACTAGTGGAGGGTCGTTAGCCGAACGGGTAGGATAGGACGAAACCTTCCATTATAAGTATAATGAAGTACAAAGTAACTAAATGCTTTTATAAATTCCCTAATCATAGTTACTTTAGGAAAAATGTGAAATTGTATGCTAATCCATGGAATTACACTTCACACCCTTGCCAAACGTTAGTGGAGCGTGCGTGGTTAACCAACACACTAATTTGGGATTGAAATTGGTGGCGAAGGGTGGCTCGATGTTTATCATAGATCAATGGAGCGTGTGTGGCTAACCGGCACATTGATTAGGTGATAGTAGCAATTGGGTGCACCACGTGATTCGTATGGTTATTCACACCTTGTTTGTGATCCTCGGCATCCCAGTCACAAATAGAAGGGCATAATCGAGATTAAACATGCCATTGAAAAGTTCAATGAATCTCAAAAGATCTAGGAGTTTCAATTCATTTAAAACTTAAATTTCTTTTTCGTTTTTCATGGTGGGAATTGGTAAATCGTCATTTACCTACCTTCAAATATTCTGCAACTAGATTACGGCATCCCTCTTCTAGGTTGTAGAATGTTGTGTTGGATCCTAGCCTTGACGTTTCATTTGGGTGTTACATCAAGGATTCTTATCAACTAACTTGAATTTTCTCCCATTTTGTAGATGTCTAAATCTTACAATGGTCTTCCTGTTGGATTAATGTCTAAGTCCATAACTATATTTGGTATGTACTTGACCCGACCCGGTATGGTCCATTTGGGTTGCACTTCACCGGCACAATTTATATGGATAGTCTTTTGAGAATAGTATATTTATGATTTATATTAATATATTATAAGTTCTAATATATTAATATGAAATCATATTATTTGATTAGTATTGATCAAGAATTAATTTAGAATTAATTAAGTGATCAAAAAGAACTAATTAAATATGGACTCTTATATATATGGAATGGGCCAAGTTCATTTAGGTTGGGCTAAGCTTTCATGGATGGTCCATGGAACTTTTAACCCATGGATCCTATGTAAATGAAAGGTCATGGGTATTAGGGTTTACATGGATGTAACCCTAATCCTCCATAATATATAAAGGGGTCCTTGGCTCACAAAATTGGCACAAGTGTGTGAAAATAAGAGTGGGCCGATTTTAGTGTGCATATATATTCTCTCAAGTTCTTCCAAGGTGTTTTGGTGATTTGTGATTCCATTTGAGGCTTCCACACTATTGGGGCTAAGCTCTTAAAGCTTGAAGACATCAAGCTACATCAAAAGGTATGTCATCTAACTAGAACTTTGTAGTATAGGTGCTTCATAATATGCTAGTTAGGATGAAACCTTGGAATATTTAATATTTGCATGTATAATAGAGAAAACATAGAACCAACGTTTATAGGGTTGCATGTACACCATAGGAGTGTTAGAATGCTCAAAACCCAACAGTGGTATCAGAGTCATGGGTTGTTTTCTGTTATATTGATGCAAATGTTTTATTTTCAAGTTGAAAAAAAAGGAAAAAAAACATGACGTTTGTCAAACTTTAAGATAATTACTTGTTTTGTGAAAAACGAATTATTTGTAAAATTTGAATCATTTGTTATATGAGTTGAATTAGGTCAAATTTAGTAAAAGATAAAATGATATGATTATTTTATTAGTTTTAAAAGTTTGATCTAAATGTTTTAAGGAGTTACATATTTTGTCATAAAATTTTGGAGCTCAAAAGTTTTTTTTAAAGTTGTGATCTTAAAGGTTTTTGAAACTTCCATAAGTTATGGATATGAAAGTTTTTTTAAAAAAAAAATTTTGATTCAAAGTTTTTATGGAGTTACAAAATTTGGTGTTAATGTTTTAAAGAATTCTATAACTTGTTCTTAAGTTATGGAACATGGAAAGTTTCATCATAAAACACCATTAATTCCATAAGTTATGGAATCCAAAGGTTTTCAAGAATTACAAAACTTGCCCTCAAGTTTTGGAATTTGAGAAAAGTTTTTTATGAAAAAAAGAATTGAATTCTAAAACTCTTGGGTTCATAACTTAAACAATTAATTAAATGGTTTTAATTTTGAGTTTAATAATTGGAATTATGATGTTTTGTTGAATAGTTCAAATTAACTCTTATGAACTTTATTAATAGTTAATTAAAGCGTTTAATTAAAAGAGTATTATTAATCCATAAATATATGGTTTGAGTTTAATTAAATTAAAAGTCTAGTTTAATTAATAGATTAAACCACCGAGTATTTTAAATGTCTAAAATACACCCTTATACTATTATAATATTAAAAGTTTAATATATTATATGTATAAGAGCAAGTCGTCTTACCATTAGTAGGCCTCATTCACGAAGCCGGTCTATAAGGGGGTATAAGGTTACTGCCTATAAAATGGCAGTTTAATGGGTGTCCACTCTCACCCACCGCTTCCTTGACTGGTGGAGGGTCGTTAGCCGAACGGGTAGGACAAGGACTATAATTCTCCTTTCATTAAAAGTATTAATGATAAATACTAAGTAACTAAACTCTTATTAATACCCAATCTTAGTTACTTAGGAAAATGTGAATTTGGTGCTAACCCATGAAATTACACTTTGCACTTTGCTTAAGTCGTTAGTGGAGCGTGTGTGGTTAACCGGCACACTAACCTGGACTTAACAAGGTAGGCAAAGGGTAACTTAATATTTATCATAGTATCAGTGGAGCGTGTGTGGTTAACCGGCACATCGATTGAGGGGTAAATATTAAGGGTACCAAGTATATTTGCATGGTTACTTCACACCTTGTTTTGTGATCCTCGGCATCCCAGTCACAAAACCTGAAGGGCACACTCGAGATTGGAACATGCCATTGAAAAGTTCAATAAATCTTAAAAGAATCTAGGAGTTTCAAAACCAATTAAAACCTAATAATACATTTCGTTTATCTTGGTGGAAATTGGTGAATCGTCATTCACCTACCTTCAAATATTTTATAGCTTGGATTACGGCATCCCTCTTCCAAGTTATAAAATAGTTTGTTGGGTCCTAGCCTTAATATATCATATTGGGTGTTATATTAAGGACTTAAATCAACATTACGTGAATTTCTCCCATTGTTGATGTCTGGTTTAGACAACAATGATCATCCCAAACCAAGCTTTCCTAATGAATATGACTTCCCGAGTTTGGCTCATGGAATTCAAACTTCTCTTCCTCCACCTCCTCCAATTATTCTCCCTAACCCACAAGTTCAAGGTCACTCAAGCCCTAATGGCAAGCAAGGTCTATGTGTGATCACATCTTAGAGATGAAGTCACATATTGACAAGCCGGGACAGTTGGGTGTCAAAGTCTTGAGAAAGTTGGATGTTCAATCACTTTCTAAGTCACATAGTGAGTTCCTTTGGGACTACTATGAAACAGACTATGACATGAACCTTAATGATCATATCTATTTGCTTGGTGCTGCTGAATCAGCAATGATTTGGAACGATAGTAAAGCAAATTTGATTAAAACTTTTCATTTTGGTCCTTAAGCTAGTACGCGGGGCGTACAAGGTGGTACGCTTAGCGTACTAGCCCTAAGTTGATCGCGGATCCCATCCACGTACACTGGGCGTACGTGGAGTAAGCATGGCATACGTGAGCATAAGTCAAACACTAATTTTTAGGGTTTGCAACCTATTTAAACCTTACGATATCCTCGTTTGGTCATGTTTATCTAGCCTCCACCGTCCTTAATTCAGAAATCAAAACCCTAGTGAGTGTTTGTGGGTTTTGAGCCTTAAAGAGAGTTTGTTGGTGATTTGTGAAGGAGAATAAGAAGAATACCATTTGGAGTGGTGTCTTGAGCTTGAAGATCTAGGGATAGCTCATCATTTGCAAGCTTTTGAGGTAAAAAACTCATCATCTAGTTATGTTGTTATTTTATGCTTTTTTAGTCCTTGGAGTGATTGATGAGCTTCTTGACTCACTCCAGAAGTATTTATGTTAGATCTAGGCTTCTTTTGGTCCCCTTGTTCATAAAAATGCAAGGTTTATGGTGTATCTTGAACCATGCATGTGTTAAGACCTTTCTTAATCTCTTTTTGAGCTCTTGATTCCCATTAAGCCATGCATGTGTGTAAAGTTGCTAACTTTACGTGATAAGTGGTCTTATAGAATCAGATTTGAGAGTTTGGCTTGAAGTCTCAATGGATTAAGTGCTTAATGAAGTGTGGTGGCCAACTGGGGAGTACGTTGGGCGTACCAAGTTTGTACGTTGCCTGTACTAGCCCCAGAGGGTGTACGCTAAGCGTACGAGCTGAGTACGCCTCGCGTACTCAGCAGGTGGAGTTCAGATTTGGGCTTCCCGGTTTTGGGCCCATGTTTGGACCTTAGGAGATTAGGGTCTTGTTGGGCCATCAAATTTATATTTTGGGTTGATGCTATTATTTTGGGCTCTTTTAAATGAAGGTCCACGAAGGGATTTGGGCCCAATTTGGAAGATTGGGCCATAATTGGGATTTAGGTGACCATTTTGGATTTGGGCCTTTTGAGTGGTTGGTTTGGGCCTTGGCCTTGGGCCAAGTTAGGTAAAGGGAAAAATGGTATTTTACCCTAGTTTAGAATCTTAGTTATGGGTCGGGATCCAATTATTAATTGGATGTTATTTTATGATAATAGCGCGGGGATTTTTGGACCAGCAGCCAGAGATTTATCTGTGAGATTCAGCAGTCTGAGGTGAGTTTCCTCACTGTGTTTAGCGGGTCGAAGGCACCAATGTCAGCCCATGGTTTATTATGTTAGGTTGCTAGATGTCTGTGTGACTCTTGCATGTGTTATGAGTTGGTATGTACACTGAGCGGGGCTCGATGTCGGGCGAGGCCCGATGATTGTATTGTATGCTATTGTCTTTGTGAGTATCGCATGTGTTAGTATGATTATATGTTTATATATTTATATGTGTATCGGGTGGGGACCGATGTCAGGTGGAGCCTGATGATTAACAAATCTATAAATCGACCGGGGCTCGAGGTCAAGTGGGACTCGATGTCGGGTGAGGCCCGATAAAGGGCGGGGGTCAGTATGTGTTTATAATGTATGGTATGTGGTAGTTTGGGGAACTCACTAAGCTTTGTGATTACGTTTTTTTAGTTTATGTTTCAGGTACTTCTGGTTCAAAAGGGAAGAGTTTGGGATGATTGCAGAGCACACACCACCTCATTCCGCATTTTGTGATTTACTCTGATATTTTATGATGTAGTGATATGTTGGATTAATGTCTAAGTCCATAACTATATTTGGTATGTACTTGACCCGACCCGGCATGGTCCATTTGGGTTGCACTTCACCGGCACAATTTATATGGATAGTCTTTTGAGAATAGTATATTTATGATTTATATTAATATATTATAAGTTCTAATATATTAATATGGAATCATATTATTTAATTAGTATTGATCAAGAATTAATTTAGAATTAATTAAGTGATCAAAAAGAACTAATTAAATATGGACTCTTATATATATGGAATGGGCCAAGTTCATTTAGGTTGGGCTAAGCTTTCATGGATGGTCCATGGAGCTTTTAACCCATGGATCCTATGTAAATGAAAGGTCATGGGTATTAGGGTTTACATGGATGTAACCCTAATCCTCCATAATATATAAAGGGGTCCTTGGCTCACAAAATTACACAAGTGTGTGAAAATAAGAGTGGGCCGATTTTAGTGTGCATACATATTCTCTCAAGTTCTTCCAAGGTGTTTTGGAGATTTGTGATTCCATTTGAGGCTTCCACACTATTGGGGCTAAGCTCTTAAAGCTTGAAGACATCAAGCTACATCAAAAGGTATGTCATCTAACTAGAACTTTGTAGTATAGGTGCTTCATAATATGCTAGTTAGGATGAAACCTTGGAATATTTAATATTTGCATGTATAATAGAGAAAACATAGATCCAAGGTTTATAGGGTTGCATGTGCACCATAGGAGTGTTAGAATGCTCAAAACCCAACAGTGGTATCAGAGCCATGGGTTGTTTTCTGTTATATTGATGCAAATGTTTTATTTTCAAAGTTGGAAAAAAAAAAGAAAAAAAAAGAAAAAAAAATGACGTTTGTCAAATTTTAAGATAATTACTTGTTTTTGTGAAAAACTAATTATTTGTAAAATTTGAATCATTTGCTATATGAGTTGAATTAGGTCAAATTTAGTAAAAGATAAAACGATATGATTATTTTATTAGTTTTAAAAGTTTGATCTAAAGAGTTTTTTGAAACCTCCATAAGTTATGGATATGAAAAGGTTTTTAAAAAAATTGATTCAAAGTTTTTTATGGAGTTACAAAACTTGGTCTTAATGTTTTAAAGAATTCCATAACTTGTTCTTAAGTTATGGAACATGAAAAGTTTCATCATAAAACAAGTATTTAACTCCATAAGTTATGGAATCCAGAAGTTTTCAAGAGTTACAAAATTTGCCCTCAAGTTTTGGAATATGGAAAAAGTTTTTTTTATGATAAAAAAAAATTGAATTCTAAAACTCTTGGGTTCATAACTTAAACAATTAATTAAATGGTTTTAATTTTGAATTTAATAATTGGAATTATGATGTTTTATTGAATAATTCAATTAACTCTTATGGACTTTATTAATAGATAATTAAAGTGTTTAATTAAAAGAGAATTAATAATTCCATAATGACATGGTTTAAATTTAATTAAATTAAGAGTATAGTTTAATTAATATATTAAACCACCAAGTATTTTAAATGTCTAAAATACACCCTTATACTATTATAATATTAAAAGTTTAATATATTATATGTATAAGAGCAAGTCGTCTTACCATTAGTAGGCCTCATTCACGAAGCCGATCTATAAGGGGGTATAAGGTTACTGCCTATAAAATAGCTGTTTAATGGGTGTCCACTCTCACCCATCGCTTCCTTGACTGGTGGAGGGTCGTTAGCCGAACAGGTAGGACAAGGACTATAATTCTCCCTTCATTAAAAGTATTAATGATAAATACTAAGTAACTAAACTTTTTATAAATTCCCAATCTTAGTTACTTAGGAAAATGTGAATAAGGTGCTAATCCATGAAATTACACTTTGCACTTTGTTTAAGCTGTTAGTAGAGCGTGTGTGGTTAACCGGCACACTAACATGGACTTAACAAGGTAGGCAAAGGGTAACTTAATGTTTATCATAGTATCGTTGGAGCGTGTGTGGTTAACCGGCACATCGATTGAGGGGTAAATATTAAGGGTACCAAGTATATTTGCATGGTTACTTCACACCTTGTTTTGTGATCCTCGGCATCCCAGTCACAAAACCTAAAGGGCACACTCGAGATTGAAACATGCCATTGAAAAGTTCAATGAATCTCAAAAGAATCTAGGAGTTTCAAAACCAATTAAAACCTAATAATACATTTCGTTTATCTTGGTGGAAATTAGTGAATCGTCATTCACCTACCTTCAAATATTTTATAGCTTGGATTACGGCATCCCTCTTCCAAGTTATAAAATAGTTTGTTGGGTCCTAGCCTTAATATATCATATTGGGTGTTATATTAAGGACTTAAATCAACTTTACGTGAATTTCTCCCATTGTTGATGTCTGGTTTAGACAACAATGATCTTCCCAAACCAAGCTTTCCTAATGAATATGACTTCCCGAGTTTGGCTCATGGAATTCATACTTCTCTTCCTCCACCTCCTCCAATTATTCTCCCTAACCCACAAGTTCAAGGTCACTCAAGCCCTAATGGCAAGCAAGGTCTATGTGTGATCACATCTTAGAGATGAAGTCACATATTGACAAGCCTAGAGAGTTGGGTGTCAAAGTCTTGAGAAAGTTGGATGTTCAATCACTTTCTAAGTCACATAGTGAGTTCCTTTGGGACTACTATGAAACAGACTATGACATGAACCTTAATGATCATATCTATTTGCTTGGTGCTGCTGAATCAGCAATGATTTGGAACGATAGTAAAGCAAATTTGATTAGAAGATCAACTTCCCAAAAACTTTATGGACAGTGAGAATGGTAACACTGGAAATCCAGAAAAAGCATTCTCTTCCCAATGGAAAGGGATTGGCCATAGTCAACCCGGTTGACCAAATGGTAAAGAGAAAGGCTAAGTCTGAGATAGTCCCATTACCAAAGGGTCCATATGTTTATTTTGCCAAAGGAAGGGGCGTTGATTGCAAAGCTGCCAAATTTACCTAAGGATGTTAAAGTCAATAAGTTTGACTCTACATCAGGTAGAGCCCATTATCTAACTCTGTTAAGTTCTATTCTGAGATCCTCATTACATGATGTGACTGGGTCACATGTTGATGTTTTAAGAATCAAAGAATAGAGAGAAATCATAAAGGAAGTATATGCTGATTCTGATCGCGAAGGTGGATTTCGATCGCATCAGAATTTTGAGCAGTTGCTTAAGAAGTTATGATATATTGCTAAGGAATAGATAACAACAATTTTCCATGTGGATTGTAAGGATAAGTTTTTCCGCAAAGTTTTAAAATAAAAGAAAATTGTTTAATTTTATTTATTTGAAGTATCCTTACAATGGCATTTGTGGAAAATTGTTGCTTATATGATTCCACTGACAGCAATATTGGAAAATGGATTTGATTCTTTCATTTGTGGTAGTGTCTAAATTTACCAAATCAGGAAAGTTCCTCATCACCCAAGTTTCAATTGGACCGAAACTTGGAATCATGCAAGTTGAATAGTATGATGAATGAGAACTTTCAAGCATTGGAAAATCAAGACTAATTACTTGTTCACATGGATGTGTGAGTCAAGTGAAGGACTAAAGGGATCGAGTACACATTCTTGTGCACTGGTCATGTCCACAACAAAGCTCGTTAAGACTATTTGATTTACTAAAGTTTAGTAAATATGGTTATACTTACAAGTTTAAGTATAATTCTGAAACATTGGAAAAGTCTCAATGTATGGCAGAACGAATGGGAAGAATCAAATTAGGCAGAAAGATAAAAGTTTCTCAAATCTGAAAAGATGGGAGAGTACTTTAGTATCATGTTTGTGATCATCTTAATGATTTAGAAATCATATCACAATTAGTCCTCTAAAGGTCATCTTAGTGCATTCTTATGACTAAGAAGAGGAGTCATGAATTGTTGAAATGGTTAGATCAGGAAGATGAGTCATACTTCGTTCCAAAACAATTCTTAGAGCCATACTCCAAGATTGTAACTTGAGTGACATATCTTAAAGAAAGGTTTAAAACACTTGTCAAATGTAAGAGTAAAAGTGTCCTACTCTTGTACATTTGAAATTGGTAAGTTGTGATGTTTTGGATAAAACAAAGACCAACTAAGGCCAATTGTGTGAAGTGTTTGTCTTGATAAAGAATCCGCACTGTCTCTTGAATATTTGGCAAGATAGTCATATATGTCAAGAGGATAGTGGGAGTCTTAAAGATCCTAAAAAGAATTTCAAGAACTAATCAAGAATAAAAACTGAGGTTCTTCACTAGCACACGACTTGAGGTTTATAACCTATCGTGTTGACATATTCTGTGCCCATTCCAGTTAAAGTTGGCTTTGCATAGGAGTTCTGAAAGTTCTTAATTGGTTGCATAACAACTTGGAAGCAATGGAAGGCCCTGTACTGTCAGGTGGCAAGAAGTTAAGATTGCATAAGTTCAGTCCATATGAGTTTGGATTTGTCATTATCCTTGTCTTGTGACTATGGTTTTGACGATTCACATGGATAAGAACACATACACCATAAAATCTAAGGGTCATAAGGTTTCTCTCCGATTCATGAAAATGATGGTGAGGAAACACTTCCACCAAGTAGATTTGAAGCAGATGGCAAAAGGTATAAACAATTGAGACTATGATTACGACATCCCTTTTCATAGTTCTGAAATTGTTTAGACACACATGCATGCTATCTAAGGAAAGGTGTATGATTTTGATAAAGTTTTATCAAAGCATCTCGTATCAGAAATCTGAACTTTGGTAAGAAAGTCAATAAAGTATTGATTTCTAGAAGTCCAGCTGATTTCTGAGTACATGTCAAAGCTAGTGCGAGCATAAGTGTTATGCTAATAATCATCATGTTAGTGGGAGCATGATAATTATTGTTAGTGTTGCAAGTTAGCAATGTTAATTATAGAAAACAAAAGTTTCAATTCGTGAGGCTGCAGGGATTGAAAAAGTTGTTTTGCTATAATTAAGGGAGAGGATATACTTCATTTCAGTTCTAAAGGCTTAGATTGAGACCTTAATCATCTTTAGTCAAGAATATATATATGAATTTCATGTTGGATTGGTTCAACTTAAGGAAATTCTATATATTGCGTTCTCAAAATTCGATTATGATTACGGCATCCCTCTTCATAGTCAAATTTTGAAAACATGGCAAATAAAAATATTGTAGCAAAAGACTGGTCTAGAATCATGTCTTTATGTGAGACATCATGAATCGTGTACCATTTGCTTTGGGTACAGGATCGATTACATGTGCTATAATATTTGTCATTTCTAAATTTTTCCAAATGCCCAGAGGCATTAAGAAGGGAAAAGGTCTAGAATTGGATATGACTAAAATGATTAAGCAATTGTCGAGGACAATCTGAGGTTTACCAAAGATTGGTTGCTCAGGGACAGTTGGAAGTATAGTGCTAATTTTGGAAGGACCATATTGACATATTCTGAAAAGAGGCATCTCTTATTCAGAAGTGATAGTCAAAATGAGAATATGGAGTTGTCTCCATAGGTGGAAGTTATCTGTGTAAGATTAGAAAACTTAATGCAAGAAGCATGTCCAAAGCAATGTACTTTGAATATGAGACTTAGTTTCCATGGAGTTGATCTCCATTGGAATACCTTATAATGACTGTTGACAAGTCTTTGTGACTTTGTACATATTCATTACAGGAGGGTCAGTGCATATAAGTTTAAAATCTAAACAGATTTCGATAAATGATAGGAATTTGAAATTCTCACATTTTTCGATAAGGATTTGGGAGTGTGAAATTAGAATCATTGAAATTATGTTCAATTGGTTTATTTCACAAAGTAAGGATCATAGACAAACATAGAGTGCATACTTGGTGTATGGCAAAGCTATTGTTTAAGAAAAACATAGTGTACATGCTTGGAGCATGGGACAACTAGTGTTTTTAATTCAAGTATAAAGTTGATAAAACCGAAACAATGAATAATGAGTAATCAGTATGGTGATAAATAAAAGTGTTTATTTATATTCATAGGGTTTGATACCATATTTAATTCATTTATTCTTGTGTTTCAATTTGCATGTTTTGACTTCCAGAATAACAAAGCGCTCTTCCTGAATGATTAAGTTATTCAAACCATCCACAGTCGGTCATATGTTGGAAGTAGATATGAATCAAGACTGTCATGGGTTGGTTTTAGAGGTCCAAGTTGGTGGACAAAGTGGTGCTACAACACTCATGAGTGCTCATAAGTTCTGAGTATTGGATTCAACCCGCGCTCATTTGAATCACTTCATGGATTTTATCACGAGTGATCATGAGACGATAATATCTTATATTCTTCAAACCTAGAGATATGAGTTGTTACTATGAGTTGGTTATACATTGATTGCACGAAAACGCATTTGGTAACTCGATGTTATAAAACGTGCCTTTGTGTATGATTCAACAAGTAGTAGAACAAGCCATATGAGTCGAAGTTTATCCATTCCTTTTACCTTCGGGATAAAAGCGATATCTGTGGGCCCCTCGATGATTTAGCGATGACACATGTGAGTGCTTGGCCAAGCCAGGACTGATTTGATTTGTCCAATCAGTCAGTCATCATAAATCGAAAATCGGGAAACAACAAATGGACAAAGAGAATGATTATAATCCATGTCTCAGTCCATATGATATCTAGAATGGAGGAATATATGATCCCTTATCTAATGGACAAGTCATTGACAAGGTCAGAGTTCGACAGCGGCTTTAAGAGCTACGATTGCCAGTTAGGTTTTGAAGTCATACTCAATAATAGTTTTAGACTTATCTAAGTGGGAGACTGTTGGATTAATGTCTAAGTCCATAACTATATTTGGTATGTACTTGACCCGACCCGGCATGGTCCATTTGGGTTGCACTTCACCGGCACAATTTATATGGATAGTCTTTTGAGAATATTATATTTATGATTTATATTAATATATTATAAGTTCTAATATATTAATATGGAATCATATTATTTAATTAGTATTGATCAATAATTAATTTAGAATTAATTAAGTGATCAAAAAGAACTAATTAAATATGGACTCTTATATATATGGAATGGGCCAAGTTCATTTAGGTTGGGCTAAGCTTTCATGGATGGTCCATGGAGCTTTTAACCCATGGATCCTATGTAAATGAAAGGTCATGGGTATTAGGGTTTACATGGATGTAACCCTAATCCTCCATAATATATAAAGGGGTCCTTGGCTCACAAAATTACACAAGTGTGTGAAAATAAGAGTGGGCCGATTTTAGTGTGCATACATATTCTCTCAAGTTCTTCCAAGGTGTTTTGGAGATTTGTGATTCCATTTGAGGCTTCCACACTATTGGGGCTAAGCTCTTAAAGCTTGAAGACATCAAGCTACATCAAAAGGTATGTCATCTAACTAGAACTTTGTAGTATAGGTGCTTCATAATATGCTAGTTAGGATGAAACCTTGGAATATTTAATATTTGCATGTATAATAGAGAAAACATAGATCCAAGGTTTATAGGGTTGCATGTACACCATAGGAGTGTTAGAATGCTCAAAACCCAACATGATATACTTTGATCCATCTTGGTTGTATGACAATATTTTGGATTACTGTTTTATTAATTTAAAAATGAAAATTTTTGGGTCTTATTTTTGGGACGTTACAAGTTGGTATCAGAGCCTTAGTTTGAGGGATTCAGACATACTCTCGGGTGTGTCTGAACTCAAATTGAGGATTTGGTAAAAAATTCAAAAAGGAAATGTTTTTAAAGAAAAGGGTTTTCTAATACAAGAGAAGGTGTGGTGCATGCAATTGACCGAGCTCAAGTAAGTTTTCCCAAAATATCCATACATGTTATGTGATATGATTTGATTTTTGAATCTGTGAATCACATGCTAGTTAGGGCTAAGGATATGCTCTGTATTTACATGATAGAATGCTAGGAGAGTTGCCTTTGTATGCCTAATATATGAGCATGTAGACTTGCATGTTAGTACTGATCAGTCAGTGATAGGATGGCCTGATTAGGTTATGCTTGGTTCTGATTACTTGATGCTCGAATGTTGCATGCTTTGTGCCTTTTAGGAGTTCTCACTAACATTAGCTAACTAGTAAGTGAATATGTTAAGTTACATATTGCAGAAACTAAATAATTTTAGAAGGTTAGGTTTTAACTCTATTGTGAAACTCTTGTTTGAGTCCAACCGTTGTAGTGTGAGACCTCTCATTCGAAGAATTATGTGGTTTTGGTGATATGTAATTGTATTCGTGAGCTAGTTAGAGGAATTTAACGGGAGTTCCTTCTGCAGCTTATGACGGAGAGTGGTGTGGAGATTGCCCTATGAAAACTTAGGAAGAGATTTAGTGTTGGGAGCCTTATCTTGATGATGGTTAATTTTTTGGATAAAGAGTGACTTGGCGGATTCAAGGAGGGTATTGTGGAGCTGTTGGAGGAGCATTTGGGCTCTTTTCGTTATGAGATAATGGCCTTGATAGGGGAACGTTCGTTGACCTTGAGGGAGTTCTGGGTATGTGGGGCTCCGGACTACTACGGGGAGAAGGACTCGATAGCGAGTAGGCGATGGTTAGTAGATGTAGCTAACACATTCCACACCAGCAGTTGTCCTGATGGGGCAAAGGTCAGACTTGCTTCCTGTCTTCTGAAAGACAGAGCTTGGGACTGGTGGGAAGAGGTAGGGCATGCCTTGGGAGGAGAGGGTGGCTGATGAGACAGTGGCTGAGATCACTGTGATGTTTGCACCAGTGATTAAGGTGAAACATCTGGCGCGAGAGTTTCAGGATCTCCTCCAGACTAATGATACGGTGGCTGATATCACCGTGATGTTTCGTGAAAGGGCGCTTTTGGTTCCGCAGTATGTGGCGGATGAGGATATGAAGAAGGTGAGGTATCACGAGATGTTGAGGAGCGATATTCGGCAGTTTGTGAGCCGATCCATTTGTAAGACACTGGAGGATATGATAGCGAGAGCAAGAGAGTGAGAGAGAGAGATTGATATCGAGATGGAGAGGAAGAGGAAGCCGGACTAGACTCACGTTTCAGGGGGATCGGGCAAGAGGCCCAAGGTTCATGACTCGAGATCGAGAGGCTAGCAGGGTCGGAGTGGGAATTGTGGCAAGATGCACGAGCTACCGTTCAGTGTGGGTGGTTCGGGCTGCTTCAAGTCCGGCCGGACGGGTCATTTTAGCATGGATTGTACTGCTACCACCACCACCCCTCGATCTGATCTGATTTGCTTTCATTGCAATCAAAGGGTCCACAAGAAGGCCTATTGATCGAGTTTGACTATAGCAGGGCCAGTGTCAGCACTCGCTCCTGCGACTCTATGGAATACTGATGACCGCCAGAGCAAGGCGGATGCACCTGTGGTGAAGAGCAGGGCTTTTCGGTTGACGACCAAGGAGGCTCGCGCGACACCTGATGTGGTGATTGGTATGTATCTTCTCCTTATCTCTTTATTTTAATTGAATTGCTTGCTTATATTCATGTGTTTTATTTTAGGATCGTTCCTCGTGAACGATATTTCTGCCTTGGTTTTATTTGATTCAGGGGCTACCCGATCCTTTGTATCGCTTGCGCGTAGCAAGAGGTTTGCTGGAGCTCCGGGGGAGCTGGATTGTCCTTTAGATGTCGAGATTGCAGATGATCGGTCTGTATGGGTAGTGAGGGTTCATCAAGGTTGTATTCTTTAGATGTTCAGTGAGCAGTATCCGATTTATTTGGTTCCCATTCCTTTGCTTGGGAACAAGGTTATTGTGAGTATGGATTGGTTGAGCCCTAATGGGGCGGTGATCGATTGTGAGCATCAGTTAGTTTGGATTCGAACCCCAAGTGGGGGAGAGTTAGTGGTTCATGGAGAGGGAGCTGAGCGTGGGCCGATCTTGTGTTCAACAGCGAGGTTCAGACGTTATATTCATCATGGTTGTTCCGGATTTGTTGCCTATGTTATGGATGCCCGAGATAAGGGTAAGGCGGTTGTGGATGATGTGTCGATTATGCGGGAGTATCCGGATGTGTTTCCAGAGGATTTTCCTGGGGTTCCTCCGGAGAGGTAGGTTGAGTTAAGGATTGATCTGGTTCCAGGTGCGGCTCCAATAGCCAAAGCACCATATCGGTTAGCTCCTCCCGAGATACAGGACTTGTCTACACAACTGCAGGAGCTGTTAGACAATGGATTCATTCGACCGAGCAGTTCGCCATGGGGAGCACCGATCTTGTTTGTGAAGAAGAAGGATGGTTCTCATCGTATGTGCATTGATTACCGGGATCTGAATAAGGTAACGGTGAAGAACCGTTATCCACTCCCGAGGATTGATGATCTGTTCGACCAGCTTCAGGGTGCATCTTGGTTTTCCAAGATTGATTTGCGTTCGGGTTATCATAAGATGAGGGTTATAGATGAGGATGTGCAAAAGACGGCCTTCTGGACTCGTTATGGTCATTACAAGTTCGTGGTGATGCCTTTTGGGCTTACCAATGCTCCTGCCGCATTTATGGATCTCATGAACTGCGTATGCAGGCCGATGTTATATCGGTCTGTGATTGTATTCATTGATGACATCTTGCTCTATTCCAAGACCGAGGAGCATCACGAGGAGCACTTGAGGGAGGTGCTGGAGACTTTGAGGAGGGAGAGACTTTTCGCAAAGTTTTCCAAGTATGAGTTCTGGTTGCGCGAGGTGCAGTTTCTGGGCACCTTGTCAACCGGAATGGTATTCTGGTCGATCCGGCCAAGGTCGATGTCGTGATGTGGTGGGAGGTTCTGAGGTCTCCATCTGAGATTCGGAGTTTCCTTGGATTAGCAGGTTACTGTCGGAGATTCATCCAGGATTTCTCCAAGATAGTTGTTCCTTTAACTCGGTTGACAAAGAAGACGATCACATTTCGCTGGGGGCCTGAGCAGTAGGCAACCTTTGAGGCCCTGAGTCAGATATTATGCGAGGCGCCGATTTTAACCCTGCTGGAGGGTGTTGAGGATTTTGTGGTTTATTGTGATGCGTCGATCACGGGTTTGGGGGCAGTTTTGATACAGGGGGGTCGCATGATCGCTTAAGCTTCGAGGCAGCTGAATCCTCATGAGATGAACTATCCGACACATGATTTGGAGTTGGGGGCTGTGGTTTTCTCCCTCAAGATTTGGTGACATTACCTCTATAGGTTCCACTGTACTATCTACGTGGATCACAAGAGCCTGAGGTATTTGATGAATCAGCCGAATCTGAACATGAGGCAGCGTAGGTGGTTGGACGTGGTAAAGGATTACGATTGTAAGATTCTTTATCATCTGGGGAAGGCCAGCATGGTGGACGACGCTCTCATCCGTAAGGCGGTCGCGAATCCGATCAGGGATTTATGTTTGAGGATGACAGTGATTTCCCCACTATAAGAGCATATTCGAGAGGCTCAGGTTGAGGCTATGAAGGAAGAGCACCGGAAGAGTGAGCGCATAGTGGGTCAGGTGGCTTCCTTCGATTATGATAGCCAAGGGTTATTGACCCTTTATCGGAGGGTGTGGATTCCATATTGGGGTGGTGCGTGGCAGATTTTGATGGAAGAGGCGCACAAGTCGAGATTCTCTATTCATACCGAAGCGACAAAAATGTCTAGAGATCTTCGGCCAGATTATTGGTGGCCATGTATGAAGCGAGATCTGACATGATATGTAGAGAGGTGCTTGACTTGTAGAAAATTCAAGGTCGAGCATCAGCGAACCCATGACAAAATGGAGTCGTTGGATATTCCCGTTTGGAAATGGGAAGATATTACGATAGATTTTATCACCAAATTGCCTCGGACGGCGCGCAGAGTGGATTCGATATGGGTAATCGTGGACCGACTGACCAAGAGGCGTATTTTATCCCGATTCAGGAGAGTATCTCTTCGAAGAAGTTGGCAGACATCTACATTCGGGAGGTTGCAGCACGTCATGGGGTGCCAGTTTTTGTGGTCTCTGATAGGGATGTCCGGTTCACTTCCATGTTCTGGAAGAAGTTCCATGAAGAGTTGGGTACTCGTCTAAACTTCATCACATCTTTTCACCCGCAAACAGATGGTCAGCGTGAGCGGACTATCCAGAATTTGGAGGATATGTTGCGGGCATGCGTTTTGGAGTTTGGCAGTAGTTGGGATACGTATCTTCCGTTAGCAGAATTTTTGTATAACAACGGTGAAGGATTACGGTTATGAGATCCTTTACCATCCAGGGAAGACCAATATGGTAGCCGATGCTCTCATCTGCAAGGCGTTCGCGGCTCCGATCAAGGATATATGTTTGAGGATGACTGTGATTACTCCGCTTTTGGACCAGATTCATGAGGCTCAGATCGAGGCTATAAAGGAAGAGCACCGGAAGAGTGAGCGTATTGTGGGTCAGGTGGCTTCCTGTGATTATGATAGCCGTGGGTTGTTGAATCTTCATTAGAGGGTATGGGTTCCATATTAGGGCAGTGTACGTCAGGTTCTGATGGAGGAGGCACACAAGTCTAGATTCTCCATTCATCCCGGGGCGACGAAGATGTATAGAGATCTTTGTCCAGATTATTGGTGGCCCTGCATGAAGCGGGATGTGGCTTGGTATGTGGAGAGGTGCTTGACTTGGAAGAAAGTCAAGGCCGAGCATTAGCGACCTCACAGCAAGATGCAACCATTGGATATTCTCGTATGGAAATGGGAGGAGATTACCATGGATTTCATCACGAAGTTGCCTCGTACTGCGCGCGTAGTGGATTCAATTTGGGTAATCGTGGATCGGTTGACCAAGAGCGGGCATTTCATCCTGATTCACGAGAGTATTTCTGTGGAGAAATTGGCTGAGGTATATGTTAGGGAGGTTGTAGCACGACATTGGGTGCCGGTTTCGTTGGTTTCAGACAGAGATGACCGATTTACTTCTTTGTTTTGGAAGAGGTTACATGATGAGTTGGGTACTCGTCTCCATTTCAGCTCAACATTCCATCCGTAGACTGATGGTCAGAGCGAGCGGGCTATTCAGACTTTAGAGAATATGCTTCGGGTGTGTGTTTTGGACTTCGGTGGGAGTTGGGATACGTATCTTCCGTTAGCGGAATTTTCGTATAACAACAATTATCACGCCATCATCAATCGACCTCCTTTTGAGATGCTCTATGGGAGGAAATGCAGGACCCCGGTTTGTTGGGGTGAGGTCGGTCAGTGGGTTATGGGGAGTACCGAGGTGGTACTCAAGACCACTGAGTTAATACAGCAAGTTCGGATGTAACGCCTGGTTCCTGGTACGCAAGTTCGGATGTAACGCCTGGTTCCTCACTCGAGATTTCAGCAGTCAGCTTTGCGATGTGAGTTTCCTTTAGTAGGAACGGGTCTACGGCACCAAGGTCGGCCTGTATATGTGATATGTTCAGTAGCCGAGTCTGGTCGGGGCTCGTATCTCATAGATAGCATGATAGAGTACATATTTAGATGCTTAGTTATACTTGTTGTCTGTGTGATACTTGTATGTTATTTGTATGACTAGTCGAGTGTGGGCGGGGCCCGTATCTCCTAGTAGCTGAGTGTGGGCGGGGCCCGTATCTCATTGAGTGTGGGCGGGGCCTGTATCTCCTAGTTGCATGATATGTGTATGGTATGTGGTGGTTTGGGGAGACTCACTAAGCTTCGTGCTTACAGTTTACAGTTTTGGTTTTAGGTACTTCTGGTAGCAAGGGGAAGAGCTCGGGATGATTGCGGTGCACACACCATTTGTTTAGCCTGGGATGTTTTCACTCTGATATGTTAGACAAATATTTATGATATTTTGAGATACATGATCTATGGTTTTATATGATGTTTGGATAAATATGGTTTTATCAATGATTTAAAATGAAATTTTTGTACCGTATTTTTGGGATGTTTCATCAGAGTAGGCTCCAGACAGCTCAGAGTCGGCAGAAGAGTTATGCCGACAGACACCGATCAGATCTAGAGTTCCAAGGTGGGGGATATGGTTCTCCTAAAGGTGTCTCCTTGGAAAGGTGTCATCCGATAAAGGAAGAGGGGCAAGCTGGTCCCTAGGTATATCGATCCTTTCAGGGTTTTGGCATGGGTGGGCCGGGTTGCATATCACTTGGATCTTCCAGACGAGCTCAATCGGATCCATAGCACGTTCCATGTCTCTCTGTTGTGGAATTTTTTAGGGGATGATTCCGCAGTGGTTCCATTGGAGGACATTCAGGTAGATGACCGGCTGAATTATATTGAGAGACCGGTGGCGATTCTTGACCGGAATACGAAAACCTTGAATAACAACGTGGGAGCCGGAAGATAAGATAAGGGAGCACTATCCGAAGTTATTTGGAGCAACAGACTTCAAGGATGAAGTCTGATTCAAGTGGGGGAGAATTGTAACACTTGAATTTGGTAAGTTTCACCTTTAACCCTTTCTATTAAAACTTTGCATTTTGGTCCTTAAGCTAGTACGCAGGGCGTACAAGGTGGTACGCTTAGCGTACTAGCCCGAAGTTGATCGCGGATCCCATCCACGTACGTTGGGCGTACGTGGAGTACGCATGGCGTACGTGAGCATAAGTGAAACCCTTATTTTTTGGGTTTGTACCCTATTTAAACCTTATGATAGCCACATTTGGTCATGTTTAGCCAGCCTCCACCTTCCTTTGTCCACAAATCGAAACCCTAGTGTGTGTTTGTGAGTTTTGAGACTTAAAGAGTGTTTGTTGGTGATTTGTGAAGGAGAAGAAGAGGAACACCATTTGGAGTGGTTTCTTGAGCTTGAAGATCCGGGGATAGCTCATCATTTGCAAGCTTTTTGAGGTAAAAAACTCACATATTGATGACCCATGATGCTAGATCTAGTTATGTTGTTATTTTATGCTTTTTTAGTCCTTGGAGTGATTGATGAGCTTCTTGACTCACTCCAGAAGTATTGATGTTAGATCTAGGCTTCTTTTGGTCCCCTTATTCATAAAAATGCAAGCTTTATGGTGTATCTTGAACCATGCATGTGTTAAGACCTTTGTTAAGCTCTTTTTGAGCTCTTGATCCCCGTTAAGCCATGCATGCGTGTAAAGTTGCCAACTTTACGTGATAAGTGGTCTTATAGAATCAGATCTGAGAGTTTGGTCTGAAGTCTCAATGGATTAAGTACTTAATGAAGTGGGGTGGCCAACTGGGGAGTATGTTGGGCGTACCAAGCTGATACGCTGCCTGTACTAGCCCCAGAGAGTGTACGCTAAGCGTACGAGCTGATTACGCTCCACGTACTCAGCAGGTGGAGTTCGGATTTGGGCTTCCCAGTTTTAGGCCCATGTTTGGACTGTAGGAGATTAGGGTCTTGTTGGGCCATCATATTTTTATTTTGTGCTGATGCTATTATTTTGGACTCTTTTGGATGAAGGCCCACGAAGGGATTTGGGCCTAATTTGGAAGATTGGGCCATAATTGGGCTTTGGGTGACCATTTTTGAATTGGGCCTTTTGAGTAGTTGGTTTGGGCCTTGGCCTTGGGCCAAGTTAGGTAAAGGGAAAAATGGTCTTTTACCCTAGTTTAGACTCTTAGTTATTGGTGAGGATCTAATTATTAATTGGATGTTATTTTATGATAATAGTGCGAGGATTTTTGGACCAGCAACCAGAGATTTATCTATGAGATTCAGCAATCTGATGTGAGTTTCCTCACTGTGTTTAGCGGGTCGAAGGAACCAATACCGGCCCATGGTTTATTATGTTAGGTTTCTAGATGTCTGCGGGACTCTTGCATGTGTTATGAGTTGGTATGTGTACCGAGCGGGGCTCGATGTCGGGCGAGGCCCGATGACTGTATTGTATGCTATTGTCTTTGTGAGTATCGTATGTGTTAGTATGATTATATGTTTATATGTTTATATGTGTATCGGACGGGGCCTGATGATTGACAGATTTGTGAACCAAGCGGGGCCCGAGGCTGAGTGAGACTCGATGTCGGGCGAGGCCCGATGAAGGGCGGGGGCCCAATATGTGTTTTTTATGTATGGTATGTGGTAGTTTGGGGAACTCACTAAGCTTTGTGCTTACGGATTTCAGTTTATGTTTCAGGTACTTCTGGTTCAAAAGGGAAGAGCCCGGGATGATTGCAGAGCACACACCACCTCATTCCGTATTTTGTGATTTACTATGATATTTTATGATATAGTGATACACTTTGATTCATCTTGGTTGTATGACAATTTTTTGGATTACCGTTTTATTAATTTAAAAATGAAAACTTTTGGGGCTTATTTTTAGGACGTTACAGTATTAGGAATCTATAACCCAAATAACCTGAATAATAGAATAACAATGCATTTTTATACATTAACATAAGAGGAATGATCGACAGAAGTGATTTCGAGTTTGGAAATAGTTAAGAAGATTGGTAGATTTTGAAACGACGAGAGCGAGCATAAGTTTTTTTTTTCTATTATGAACGATGAGGACAACAGTTTGAATCGTGATTTTGATTTCTTCCGATCAGAGAAAGGGAGGAGGAATGCTTATTCGGGTCGGGTATTTAGAACCAAATAAGCTCTTATTTGGGTAACCCAGACCGAATAACCCGAGAACCGAATAGGCATAATATAGATATCTGAAACCTGAATCGAATTGCTTATTCGGGCCTCTTTCATTCCGGTTCGGTTCATGTTTCATTTCAGTTTGGGTTTCCGGGCCAAATTCTCATCCCTAAATTTAAACGTTTGAGACATTTTGTGAAAATATATGTATATTACTGCCATGACTATACATGTAAGAGTTAAACTTGACTATATGCAGCCATTTTCACAAATATATATATATATATATATATATATATATATATATATATATATATATATATATATAAAGCATAATAAAGATTTCTGAAACCTGAATCGAATTGCTTATTCAGGCCTCATTCATTTTGGTTCGGTTCGGGTTTCAGTTCAGTTTGGGTTTCCGGGCCTCTCATCCCTAAATTTTAACGTTTGAGATATTTTGTGAAAATATATGTATATTAGTACCATGACTGTACATGTATGAGTTAAACTTGACTATATGCAACAGTTTTTACAAATATATATATATATATATATATATATATATATATATATATATATATATATATATATATATATATATATATATATATATATATAGGTAAATTACACCAATCGTCCCTCGTGCAGGTGCCAAAACGTGCGTTTAGTCTATTTTTAAAAATTAATTCAGACCGTCCATAAGTTTGATTTTTCTTGCACGCTTAGTCCCTATTGACATGAAATGACTATTTTACCCTTAATTTTTTTATGATTTTTGGAGATTTTTTTTTTCCCGAGTTTTTTTATAAAAAAAATGTAAATTTTTTTTTTCAAATTTTCATGATTGTGCTAATTTTGTAGAAAATTAAATTTTGAGAACTTTGGTTTTTTCAGATTTTTTTTCAAAAAAAAGTTATGACCAAAAAACAAAGAGGAGCACTACGGTCATGATTTCCCAGTGGTATCAGAATTCATTGTCGGATTTCGAAGTTTGGGAACGTGAAGAGTAGGATTGCCGCTGGACACGGTGGCCGGAAGCTTCCCGTTTAAGAAGCACTTAATGATGAAGGATGGGTGGTGGTGTGTGTAGAGGTAAGTATGTGTATGTGAGAGAGAGAGAGAGGTGGGTCCTTTTTTGTTTTTTAATTAATAAAATATAAAAATAAGTATTAAGAAAAGTAAAAATAAAAATAAAAGTGTATTTTATTCTTTTTAGTTTTCTGAGGGACCAATACAAAAAAAAATAGCTTAAAAGGACCTCAATAAAAAAAATCGAGGTTTGGACCAAACCTCAGAAAAAATGCATACCACATGGACCATTTTTGTAGTTTTGTCTTTTTATACGAAGCAATGACTGTTAGGTGTGTCAAACCCAACAAATAAAGGGGTACAAAATGACTCCAAAACACTACTACTTTGCACTAAAAATGTAATATAAGGTAAGTAGAGTCGATCCACAGAGACACAGAACAAATGTTTATACCTTTTTGCGGAAGGTACAATAATAGTCACAGAAAATGGGGGGTTAACATACAATGATTTAAACAATAGAATAAAGCAATAAGTAAATGATCGATTAAATAAAACAGGTTCAAGATTTGTAAGGGCTCCAACTCTATGCAAGACAATTTAGCAATGTGATTCCATGGATGAGATGATATTTGTTCAATTTTATCTAAGTTAGTACTTAGAAGTGCTAACAAGCTCTAACACTTCTCATTCACCGCATTGTCAAATTCAAAACAAGCTCTTTGAAAATAACCTAACCTCCTAATTTAAGTGTAAACAAGCTCTTAGATAGAAATCAAAAGGTTGCATTGAGATTTATGTGAATGTTCCCAACAACACTCAATACTCCTCGTAAGCTCGGGAGCGTAAGAATGTGTGAATAAGATTTACACTAAATTCATTCAATAGAAACCAGTTCAGTGCTTGTTACCTAGTCCAATTTACAAAACAATTACGGATTTTGCAATTAGATAACTTGAATGACCTAACCCTAATTCAAATGTCCAATAAGAATCACAATTAGAATCAAACATTCGATTGAAACAAAATCAAATTCACTAGATAGAAATTGAAAACAAACATCAAGTCACATGATTGAAATCACAACTAAGAAGTCAAGACATAAAGTTTGAGAAACTAGGGTTCTAGCCACTCATGACTAGAACAAGATCACAAATCTAGAAAATGAAATTAAAGTTCTTACAAAATGAAATCAAATGTTCCCAAGTGTTAATCAACTCCAAAATCCTCAACAAAATCGCCTTCTCTGATCCAAAAATTGACTGGACAAAATATGAAATCGATTGCCCGTTTTAAGAAAGATGAAAAACTGCTTTAAAACCCGCATCCACGTTTACACGATCCGCGTAAATTAACACTGTCATTTACACGGCCCGCGTAAACGCAGAAAGTAGAACGCTCAAACTGACTTTGTAGATTCAAATCCGCAGCCCGCATAAACTCATGCGTTACGTTTACACGACCGTGTACATCCCTGAATGGCTGCAAGCTTCAATTCTTCAATATCTTCCTTCCCGGTGCTCCGCAAGTCCTGAAATCTTGTCCGCATCTTTTATTCACCTCCTTAAGTGAGATACCACCTCCAAAAGTCTCTACAATATCACAAAAGTGTGCGAGTGAAATTGTATCATGGAAAATCCCGAAAAACATGTAAAATGCATGAGTTTTAGCCTAGATGCAATGCACTTTTATTAAATAAAGTTACAAAATGGGTGCATGAAATGCACCTAATAAATCTCCCCAAGCTTGAACATTTCTTGTCCCCATGAAAGAACAATAAGAATTTAGACCGGAAAGAACAAAAGAACGAAGAACAAAAAAAATTCAAAACCCAAATTTTTTAAACTTAATGCAATAACCAAAACAAACATGAAAGAGATCCAACCCAATTAACCTCGTTTTGTGGCATAGTTGAGAATGTACCTGTCGTGCCTTGATTCAACTTAGCATTAGTCCCACAATATTATATATAACAGTAAAAACAAGACTTTTGGCCACTCCCTAATACAACTCAACAGATTAAAAAGTCACAACATTTGTTCACTCTTACAAATATTGAATCAGCACATGAAACAAATTATGGTCTTACTCTCTTGAAAACACATGTGATGAAAAATCTGCTCAACTATCTTTATTTTACAAAATATGGCAATGACCGACTTCAGCTATTTGTTGATTAACAACAATCTTTTTCTAAATTTTTTTTCTAAAAATTCCCTAAGATTTACCCAGATTGGTTACATATTTCAAACCACTTACACCAGCCAAAGTAGTTAACATTCAGTCCCAATGTCATAAGTTCAGGTCCGAGTCCAAGGGTATCTTTTGGCAGCCAAGCATCTTTCCTAACTTGAGTACATACAATAATGCATATTATTCAATTAAACTATAAACATAAACATATACATTCTATCTAATTATATTCTTCCTACAAATAAAGCTCATGCCTTTCTTTGAAATCAAGGTAACGGGCTTCCAACCAACACATCCATATCAGATGACCTTAATGTGATAGATTTAAAGATATCCCTCGGGTTTACTTGCCCGAACCTCAAAGGCCACATAGTAGCTTTATTTGAATACTTATATATATATATATATATATATATATATATATATATATATATATATATATATATATATATATATATATATGTATATATTAAGTTCATGACTTCCTATGGAACCCGCGTAACGAACTTTCAACTCAATCAGTCCCAAACAATTCAGTTTTAGGCGATTAGGTGTAGAACATATTAACTTAATATATATATATATATATATATATATATATATATATATATATATATATATATATATATATATATATATATATATATATATATATAGAAAATTAAAAGCTAAGACAACACATAATACCCTTTTTAATTTATTTGCTAGGCTTATTTCTTTATATTTTCGTCCTTGACTTCTCTATTGTTGGAACATCTCACGGTCTATTACCGTGAGGGGCTTCTAAGACATTTTTCTTGGGGGACTGATGTCAACACGCAAAAGCCCGTAAGTATAGTTGGAAACTATGTCCCCAAGCAGGGTACTTAAAAGGGAATATGCAGAAAGGACTTTTTAGAGTGTTGTGAGGCTCGGGCCACTGAAATTTTATATATTTTTTTTATGATTTCTTGAATTTGGCATTTTGGGTCCTATTGAGCACTTACTATTCATAAGACCGGTCACGTGTCCCAAAGGTTGACTCATACCTATCGTTATGCTTTGGTGTCGAAAACCTTTTCATTTTCTGTTTTGCACGAGTAGCTTCAGAAAGTGTGTTCATGTGTGATTAGCTTGCTTTGAGATTTTCAATGAAAATAACTAGTCTAATCTCAAGGCATACGACTCACTTACCAACTCAACTGTTTTTTGAAGACTAGGTTGCCTTGGATTGGATTAAAACAAACATAAAATAAAATATTTTTGAAATTATTGTTTTTTTAAATATATACAATGCAAAATTTTAGATGCAAAAATATTAAAATCAGGATAGATTTTTTTTTTGAAAAATTTTAAATGCAAAAAATGAGAGAAAATAAAATGAAAAAGTAATATATATATATATATATATATATATATATATATATATATATATATATATATATATATATATATATATATATATATATGCAATACATGCAACGAGATCCATTTGCATGGATTGATTCCCCTCTCCAAGCTTAAAATATAGCATCGTCATCGATGCTCGAAAAGGGATAAACCATCTAATTATCGGGGGGGGGGGGGGTGGTAGAGGATGGTAGCCGGGTTGGGTATGGGTAAAAAAAAGTCACAAATGCACATTAAATGATTTTTTAAGCAAAATATGAACGATTAAAGATATGAAAAGAATTTACCAAATCGTTCTTGGAGCCTTGCAATTGTGGTAAGAACCTCTTATTCATCCTCCCCAAGCTACACGTGAAATATTTTTGGAGCCCGAGATTCGTTTTCCCCAGGTTGCCTCCTGGTTATCCGCCTTTTTTTAAAGTTGTTGGCTCGACATGACCCCTGAATATGCATCAATCTAAGTATGTAGGGCTCTCCAATACATCAACCTTCTCGCCACTTCCTTTAATGGAACACTTATCTTGTACTTGACTTTCTGTTTGCGTGGGAACCATATTGGACTTAGACCCTTAATGACAACAATCATCCAACCGACCCCTTTCTTGTACTTGTCTAGTAAGGTTATCAACTTTTCCTTCTTTGATAGGGTGGTCGAGTTGGTAACCGCTGACTCAACCACTCTTTTGTCAACCTCCAACACCTCCTCTATAGCTTCATTGACATCCTTCTCCACTTCCACTTCTTCATCTTCTTCAAATTGCAATCTTGAGTCATCAAAAAATTTCCCATCGTTCAATGTAATGGTAGAAATAGTATGGCTAGGGTCCTCTTCAGTTTGCGATGGTAATTTTCCTTGAGCTTCCATTATACTCACAGATTAAGTAAGCTGTGCAATTTGTTGCTCTAAGCTTTTGAGGCAAACTTTGATTGTTTCCTGGAAGATTTGGGTAGTAGTGGCAATGCTTTTCACAATGTCTTCCAAGGACATGCTCGACGTTTCAGGTTGTTGAGAAGGTGGGTGGTATGGTTGTTGGAACCGTGGAGTTTGTTGCTATTGATCATTTCCCCAAGCTTGGAATGGGTTTCGGTATTGGTTGTTTCCCCAAGCTTGATCGTTGTCCCACCATTGATCATGTTGTGGTTGATCATAACTCCATTGGTTTGGCCAGTAGTAACTTCCAATTTCTTGTACTTATTCCCATTATCCCTGTAAATATGGACACATGTTGGTATGAGGTCCATTTTGAGTGCAAAAATCGTAAGGAATAGATGGGGGCTGCACACTTAGGTCATTTCAAATCATCATAACTAACTGGGCTAGCTCAGAAAGTTGGTCTTTGATGTAAGGAGTGTTCATTTCCGAGCCACGCTTTTTGTTTTTGTTTTTTTTTTTATTTTTTTTTGTTTTTTTATAGAGATGTACATGCTCACAAAAATCTTGACATAAACAATTAGTAACACCGTGTCCTTGGCAACGGCGCCAATTTGTTAGGTGTGTCAAACCCAACAAGTAAAGGGGTACAAAATGACTCCAAAACACTACTATTTTGCACTAAAAATGTAATACAAGGTAAGCAAGGTCGATCCACGAAGACACGAAACAAATATTTATACCTTTTTGCGGAAGGTACAATAATAGTCACAGAAAATGGGGGGGTTTATATACAATGATTTAAACAAGAGAATAAAGCAATAAGTAAATGATCGATTAAATAAAACAGATTCAAGATTCGTAAGGGCTTCAACTTTATGCAAGACAATTTAGCAATGTGATTCCATGGATGAGATGATATTTGTTCGATTTTATCTAAGTTGGCACTTGGAAGTGCTAACAAGCTCTAACACTTCTCATTCACGACATTGTCAAATTCAAAACAAGCTCATTGAAAATAACCTAACCTTCTAATTTAAGTCTAAACAAGCTCTTAAATATGCATTGAGATTTATGTGAATGTTCCCAACAACACTCACTACTCCTCGTAAGCTCGGGAGCATAAGAATGTGTGAATAAGATTTACACTAAATTCATTCAATAGAAACCAGTTCAGTGCTTGTTACCTAGTCCAATTTACAAAACAATTACGGATTTTGCAATTAGATAACTTGAATGACCTAACCCTAATTCAAATGGCCAATAAGAATCACAATTAGAATCAAACATTCGATTGAAACAAAATCAAATTCACTAGATAGAAATTGAAAGCAAACATCAAGTCAAATGACTGAAATCACAACTAAGAAGTCAAGACATAAAGTTGGAGAAACTAGGGTTCTAGCCACTCATGACTAGAAGAAGATCACAAATCTAGAAAATGAAATTAAAGTTCTTACAAAATGAAATCAAATGTTCCCAAGTATTAATCAACTCCAAAATCCTCAAGAAAATCGTCTTCTCTGCTCCAAAAATCGACATGACAAAATATGAAACCGGTTGCCCCTTTTAAGAAAGATGAAAAACAGCTTTATAACCCACATCCACGTTTACACGACCCGTGTAAATTAACACCGTCGTTTATGCGGCCCGCATAAACACAAAAAGTGGAAAGCTCAAACTGCCTTTGTAGATTCAAATCTGCGGCCCGCGTAAACTCACGCCTTACGTTTACACGGTCGTGTAAATCCCTGAATGGCTGCAATCTTCAATTCTTCAATATCTTCCTTCCCGGTGCTCCATAAGTCCTGAAATCTTGTCCACATCTTTTATTCATCTCCTCAAGTGAGATCCCACCTCCAAAAGTCTCTAAAATATCACAAAAGTGTGCGAATGAAATAGTATCATGGAAAATCCCGAAAAACATGTAAAATACATGAGTTTAAGCCTAGATGCAATGCATTTTTATGAAATAAAGCTACAAAATGGGTGCATGAAATGTACCTAACAAGGACCAAAACTGCAATATTCATAAACCATAAGAATGCAACCTATCAAATTTTAAACTTAGGGACTAAAACTACGAATCTGACCAAACCATTGGAACCATTTTTGTAATTTACTCATAATTCTATGTTTTATGTGTTTCGATTGTATATATTTATGTTAGTAATTTGATAATAGATTTTTGACATTTTAATTATAAGTTGTATGTGTTCCTTGCTATTTTGTATATTTATTTTAGGAATTTGATTAGATTTCAACGTTTTAAAAGGTCTTATTTTTGTTGTTGGCAATTGGCATGGGCCTCAAACCTAAGTTGGACTAGCCCATAATTATTCTTTTAGAACTTAACGAAGAAATTGTTCACAACAAATTTGTGGAGCCGACGTCTTTCTTCTGGAAGTAATCAAGTGAAACATGAACCCTACGTAGACCAATATTGAACACTCCCTCCTTGATCAATCTCAGCCGTCGATTTTACATTTTGAATCTGATCTCAACGGTCGTAGAACATTCTAGAATCGACAACACATCTTCTAAAACCCTATTTATACTTTTCCTTACAACCACGCCTCTCTTCTTATATAATAGTCTTTCTCTCCATCTATCTTTCTCACACAAACCCTAAAATCAATAGTAGAGTCGCCTTAAACAAACTCTCTCCATTAGTCCGAATACAATGGCAGGCAAAGGTGAAGGTCCAGCGATTGGAATCGATCTCGGAACTACGTATTCATGTGTAGGCGTGTGGCAACATGATCGTGTCGAGATCATTGCCAATGATCAGGGTAACAGGACGACGCCATCTTACGTTGCCTTTACCGATTCCGAAAGATTGATCGGTGATGCCGCTAAGAACCAAGTGGCGATGAATCCGACAAATACTGTTTTTGGTTAGTTCTTCTTTGTCGACTTTAATTCATGTTAGATCTGATTTGTTTATGTAGAGTTAGAATGTCTAACTTTTTACTATAAGTTGTTAGTTTACATTGATTGCTTTTGGAAACTCTGTTTAGAAGGTTTAATAGGTTTACTATATGCAAATTAAGAGCTTTTTCAATTCAAAGTCTATGTAGTCTGAACTTTGAGATTGTAAAAGAGAGTCAATATTTAACCTTTCAATCTCCATTCTCCAGATTTGCTGGTGACTTAGTCATGTATCCTTGAATTTCAATCATTGTTTTATGTTCGTAGATCTATATCAATCAATGTTAGTTTGTCATGTATCATTGACTTTCAATCATTGTTTTATGTTCATAGATCTGTATCAATCAATTTCAGTTTAATCTTGGGTCAAAGCTTATGCTTCCTTTAATTGTCCTGTAACAGATGCAAAACGTCTTATTGGTCGGAGATTTAGCGATGCCTCTGTACAGAGTGACATCAAGTTATGGCCTTTTAAGGTCACTCCCGGACCAGCTGAGAAACCAATGATCGCCGTCAATTACAAAGGCGAGGAAAAACAATTTGCTGCAGAGGAGATCTCGTCGATGGTTCTCATCAAGATGAAGGAAATCGCTGAAGCTTTTCTTGGATCAACGGTAAAGAACGCCGTCGTCACTGTTCCTGCTTACTTCAACGACTCACAAAGACAGGCCACCAAGGATGCGGGTGTTATCTCTGGTCTCAATGTCATGCGTATCATCAACGAGCCAACCGCCGCTGCAATTGCTTACGGTCTCGACAAGAAAGCAACGAGCGTCGGAGAAAAGAACGTTCTTATCTTTGACCTTGGTGGTGGTACTTTTGATGTGTCTCTTTTGACAATCGAAGAAGGTATCTTTGAAGTGAAATCAACCGCCGGTGACACCCATCTCGGTGGAGAAGATTTTGACAACAGAATGGTGAACCATTTTGTTCAAGAATTCAAAAGAAAGCATAAGAAAGACATCACCGGAAACCCAAGAGCTCTGAGAAGATTAAGAACATCTTGCGAGAGAGCTAAAAGAACTTTATCGTCCACTGCTCAAACCACAATCGAAATTGACTCTTTGTATGAAGGTGTCGATTTTTACTCCACCATAACCCGTGCCAGATTTGAAGAGCTAAACATGGATCTCTTCAGAAAATGCATGGAGCCTGTTGAAAAGTGTTTGAGAGACGCAAAAATGGACAAAAGCACAGTCCACGAAGTCGTTCTTGTCGGTGGATCTACCCGTATTCCCAAAGTGCAACAGCTTCTTCAAGATTTTTTCAATGGAAAGGAGCTCTGTAAAAGCATCAACCCCGATGAGGCGGTGGCTTATGGTGCTGCAGTCCAGGCGGCAATTTTGAGTGGTGAGGGCAACGAAAAAGTTCAAGATTTGCTTCTTTTGGATGTCACTCCTCTCTCTTTGGGTCTAGAAACTGCCGGTGGTGTCATGACTACTCTCATTCAAAGGAACACAACTATTCCAACCAAAAAGGAACAAGTCTTTTCTACCTACTCAGATAATCAACCTGGGGTTTTGATTCAGGTTTATGAAGGTGAAAGAACGAGAACCAAAGACAACAATTTGCTTGGGAAATTTGAGCTTTCTGGGATTCCTCCGGCACCAAGGGGGGTCCCACAGATTACTGTTTGTTTTGATATTGATGCAAATGGTATTCTGAATGTTTCGGCTGAGGATAAAACCACAGGGCAGAAGAACAAGATCACCATTACAAATGACAAGGGAAGGCTTTCAAAGGAGGAGATAGAGAAGATGGTTCAGGAGGCAGAGAAGTATAAGTCTGAGGATGAGGAACATAAGAAGAAGGTGGAGGCAAAGAACACATTGGAGAATTATGCTTACAACATGAGGAATACGATCAAGGATGAGAAGATCGGGGAGAAGTTGAGCCCAGCTGATAAGAAGAAGATTGAAGATGCAATTGATGAAGCGATTTCATGGTTGGATGCCAATCAGCTTGCAGAGGCAGATGAGTTTGAAGACAAGGTGAAGGAGCTTGAGGGTGTTTGCAATCCAATTATTGCCAAGATGTATCAGGGTGGTGACGCTGGTGCTGGTGGATCAATGGATGAGGATATTCCTTCCGGTGGCGGTGCTGGCCCTAAGATTGAAGAGGTTGACTAAATTTTGTTGTTGATTCAAGACACTATGTTTTTTTAAGTTGTTTTTTGGTAAACCTAAAGTTATTGGGATACATTTTGTTTGGCTGATAAGCAGCCCATTAATTCTATTTTTAAAATGGAAGTTTCTATTTACTGGTTCTTGTTTAACAAAAGTTAGTGTAGTCTTTGAAATTTGGCTGCATAATTTAGTTTGATAACAACGTTCAATCTGTTTAACACCAAAACTTGTATTTTGTGGCTTTGTAATGTTTCCTTCAAGAGTGTGTGAATCTGATACTAGGCTTTACAAAGACTTTTCTCACAAAAGCGTTGAACTTTCCCTAATGGTAAACAGCATTCCAAGATCTTTATAGCTATCCCTAAACGTTGAAAAATTGGCAACAAGACAGCCACCCAAAAACTGAAGCAGCTAAACCCCAAAGTAGCAACCAGCTGTGTAGGTGATTAGAAAAAAAATGACCATATAGAATTTCAGTCTGATAAAATAAGCTAGATGTTGCGACATAGTTGTTTTTTTTTTTTGAACCAGTGCCTACTCTTAAGCCATCACAAGATAGAAATATGTTAGGAATTTGAGGGGAAGGCAAGTCAAAGAAAGAGCCTAAGTGATTCCTTGCTTCTTTTTTACTTCAATAAAATTGGGGATCTGTATAATTGTGGAGTCTGAAATTTGAAAAAAACAAGATGTTAGGTTTAAAACTCTAATATGAAATTTGAAAACCATTACAACAACTAATTTACTCCACACATAAAAAGAAAGTAAAGGTGCGTTTGATAAGAAGTTAAGTGAGAATTTGAGATAGAAATATAAGGCGGTGATGGGGTTTTTTTGTGCAAACCTATATTCTAGGAATATCGGGTTTCAATAAAATCATAATCATAAATTACTAAAAATAAACACTTCTAGTCCAAGTCCTTGTATTCTTATCTCCTCTCGTACAACGGCTACTACATGAACATATAATACATAAAATCTACAACATCAGGTCACAAGTCTAGTAAGGTCTTATAGTGAGTTCTACTTCTATTCTTTCTTTCTGTCACAACCCGGAATGGCGGTAGAAACACTGGGACGCGAGACGACATCATGAATCATAGTCATTTATTTGCATAAAAAAAATAATACAACCATATAGCATAAACTTTTATTATGGGAAAAGGGAAATTACAAAATCCTTAGTCTGAGAATAAACACTGTAACAGTTAGGCAACTATGAGAATACAACAAGATGATAGACGAGCTATAATCCCATGATTTTTTTTCCTGTATATGCTTTCCAGTTTCTTAGTTTTCTGAGAATACATGTGTTTTGAAAGAACATCCAGTTTCTTAGTTTTCCGAGAATACATGTGTTTTGAAAGAACATCAACATAATGTTGGTGAGTTCACAGGTTTAACTCAATGTACTTTTAAACCAAAAATATGTTTTTACCGTATATAACTGCTTTCTTTAGTTTATATAAATGTAAATTTTAAACCAAAAAGTATGTTTTGACCATATGAAGTTGCTTTCCCAACTTATATATAAATGTACTTTTTAAACTAAAAAGTATGTTTTGACCGTATGTAAAAAACCACAAAACCAAAAAATCGAGCCGATCTGTCCAATCCGAAACCGAAAAAACCGGGTACCTACGGGTCGGTTTCGATTTGGATATATAAATGAATTTTGTGTGATATCGAGTTTCTAATTGATATGTTATTGCTGATACAAAACTTAAATTATAAGCTACATAAACTGTAAAGTGTGTATCTATGTTTTTTTTATCAGTTTTATGACATGTATATTATATGTTTATGTATTTGGTTCATAAAATGTATGTTTTTTTGGAAAGGAAACTTCTCTAACGAGGGTTTCCGGGTCAGCTTTCGCGCACCGACTAATCTCCCGTTGCTAACATGAGGCTATGCCTCATGCCTTGGAGTCACTACAGATGAACCTCCATGGCTACGTTTGAGCATTGGTCAATAGGTTATCCACCATTTCCACATGTCTTATCAACTTACAACAACCCAAGTGGTTATAAAATTTATGTTTTATCAACAAAAAATGATATTTTTTCACACGCGAGTTTTTTATATTCAGAAAAAATGGTTGTAATTGACTTTATAGTTTTGATTGATTCTTATTTTTTATATTTAGCAGGTACTCGTGAACCAAACTGTGGTTACCACCCTTCAAACGGTTTGGTTCGGGGTTTTTTTTTTGCAATTCTGTTTTGTTTCGGTTAATGCATGTAAGTTACCCGTCATGTGGTTACAATTCACAATTTTATTAATATTTGACCGTATATAGTTGTTTCCCAATTTATATAAAAATGTACTTTTTAAACCAAAAAGTATGTTACTGTATATAAGTATTTTCAAACTTATATAAATATATGTACTTTTGAACCTCAAAAGTATGTGTTTACGTTGTATATACGACTATACGTACTATCTCAACTTATATAAATGCATTTAGAGTGTTCTCAACGTTTACTATGAGTCCTTATAACCGGGGTGCTGACTGTTATGCCCCTCGCGACGCTGTTGTTGTACGTCATAAAAATGTTCCTTCCGACGCTTCATCGGATGTCGAAGATGAGTTAGATAATTATCACCAGATGTGACTCTTCCGTCAAGGTTGTAGCTAGCAACCACAGGTGGGGGGTGTTTAACCATATAAATCTATACATAACTTTCCTGCTCACACATGATTAATGGTTATAGGTTAGGCGTCTTGTTAAACATTACACTTAATGATGAAATGTCTCATGTAAATCATCGATTTAACATATCTAAAAGTGTGTGCCCTAAATTTAAGTGTCAAAGTTACCGGGGACAAGTTTGACATCATAACCGCTATAAATAGTTTATAACCCAAAAGTCCGATAACATTATCACTATAAATATTTATAACCAAAAGTTTGACAGTATAACACTGTAAATGTTTAAAACCAAATATTGACCAATGCATAACATACCACTTATGTAAACAGTGTGTATACAGTTTTAAATAAACATAAGCTCATAAAACATATAAATAATGGTTTAAATCTATATAAACAATAAATAATCATTTTACGTTTATATAAATATTAAATAAAAGTTATAAGCAAGTATTCTCCCCCGAAAACATTAAAATGTTTGAAAATGGGGCTGTGAATACTTATCCTCGAAGCGTGCTTTAACCATTTGGATTTTTGTTAAAATCATCGGATCTCGCAGGGAAATAAACTGAGCAGCGTTTCGTCTATGAGGGGGTTAAAAAGTAGTTTGAGAGGGAGTTGGATTAGATCTGATTATTCTGGAAAATATCTCTGGAAAAAGTCCCGATTTCCAGAATCTTCATCGGAAAACACCACTAGCGGCAGTGGAGCAGTGGCCGCTAGTTGGTTTGTATGTATGTATGTATGAGCGATTTTGTATATACGACTATACGTACTATCTCAACTTATATAAATGCATTTAGAGTGTTCTCAACGTTTACTATGAGTCCTTATAACCGGGGTGCTGACTGTTATGCCCCTCGTGACGCTGTTGTTGTACGTCATAAAAATGTTCCTTCCGACGCTTCATCGGATGTCGAAGATGAGTTAGATAATTATCACCAGATGTGACTCTTCCGTCAAGGTTGTAGCTAGCAACCACAGGTGGGGGGTGTTTAGCCATATAAATCTATACATAACTTTCCTGCTCACACATGATTAATGGTTATAGGTTAGACGTCTTGTTAAACATTACACTTAATGATGAAATGTCTCATGTAAATCATCGATTTAACATATCTAAAAGTGTGTGCCCTAAATTTAAGTGTCAAAGTTACCGGGCACAAGTTTGACATCATAACCGCTATAAATAGTTTATAACCCAAAAGTCCGATAACATTATCACTATAAATATTTATAACCAAAAGTTTGACAGTATAACACTGTAAATGTTTAAAACCAAATATTGACCAATGCATAACATACCACTTATGTAAACAGTGTGTATACAGTTTTAAATAAACATAAGCTCATAAAACATATAAATAATGGTTTAAATCTATATAAACAATAAATAATCATTTTACGTTTATATAAATATTAAATAAAAGTTATAAGCAAGTATTCTCCCCCGAAAACATTAAAATGTTTGAAAATGGGGCTGTGAATACTTATCCTCGAAGCGTGCTTTAACCATTTGGATTTTTGTTAAAATCATCGGATCTCGTAGGGAAATAAACTGAGCAGCGTTTCGTCTATGAGGGGGTTAAAAAGTAGTTTGAGAGGGAGTTGGATTAGATCTGATTATTCTGGAAAATATCTCTGGAAAAAGTCCCGATTTCCAGAATCTTCATCGGAAAACACCACTAGCGGCAGTGGAGCAGTGGCTGCTAGTTGGTTTGCGTCGGAAAAAGAAGATTGGATGGATGGGAAGACTGGTCGGAGGTTGGTCAACATTGGTAGGGGAGGTCGGAGGCAAAATAGTGGCGGATCACGACGACATTGGTAGTTCTACGCTGGAAAAGTTAGAGAGAGAGAGAGGGGGGTGGTGATGGCAAAAAAATGGAATCCGTCCTCTCTCCTTTAGTAGAAGAAGTTTGATGACGTGGATGATTAGGAACGCGACAAGTGGCGCGTTCTAGATCCACGTACGACGGGCCTCCGAATTCCGACATCCCGTAAATTTTCTACAAAATACTAGTTCGATGTCTATGATATTACAATTCATAATATGTAAAAATATGTTTCAAAAGAATCCCACAACTAGGTAAACAAAGCGTTTGAAGTGAGTTAATGAAGGATTCATGGTTGCTACGATTCGATTGTTTTGCGAAAGTACCAAAACTTCGTAAGAATGAAATTCTGAAAACTAAATCAAATACTAGAGGATTTAACGATTCATAAAATATTAACATGTTCGTCAAACAAGTTTCATAGCTAACTTAACGAATCGTTTGAAGATTTGTTAGCGGGAAAGCCAGTATTATACTGTCTGATTTTTGAGTTTTTCGGGCAAAATGAGTTAGCTTCAAAATCACATATTGCGATCAAGGGAAAATTGTTCAGAGTTGAAAATTCATCGTTTTAGGCACTTAACGAAGCGTTTAAAGTTTCATTAATTTACACTTTTAGTCAGTTAATCCTACCCTAAGCCCTTCATCAAACAAGAACATGAAATAAGGCCAAACCAAACATTCTCACGCTATAGAATCTTAGTTATGCTCCATGATGCATACACTAAGAAACTACAGTAATGATGTCAATTTCATAAAAAGAAAGGTCTTAGGCTATCAGGCATCATATAATCAGGCAATTCTATCATGCAATTCCTGAAGATCTCTAGCCTATCACTAGCATGTTGTTCTAACATATCACGATATCAATAACAGTGTGGTATTTTGGGGTCTACTTACTGGCTCCGACTGATCGTACACCTTGCATCCTCCTCGACTATTTTGAAAACTATTTGAAAATTGTTTGAAAAATCTTTTTCCTTAGTTTGAGATTGGATTTACACGAGTGTTCCTCCAATTCACTCAAACCAAGGCTCTAATACCAACTTGTAACATCCATAAAAATCATAAAAATTTAAACTTTTCAAACCAACCAAGAAATCATAATTGTTTACAATGTAGTTTTCAAATCATGTTCAATATAAGAGTTTTTCCTAAAATCACAAAAACACAACACGAGGAGGTGCACGATCACGTCTTTGCCTTCCTGCGGACATCTGAGGTACCTGAAACATAACCCAAAACCGTAAGCCCAAATCTTAGTGAATTTCCCCAAAGTACCAACACAACAAATAACACATATACAATAACAACATACTATGTGTCCAATCAACCATCGGGTTAGAATACCCCATGCCCCTCAACCATTGGGTTGGAATGCCAACATACTATGGATCCAATCAACCATCGGTGTAACGGTCGGGATTCAGGTATTTACATTTCTTACCCTTAGTATGAAAATATTACAAATTGGTCCCTTCGTACGTTGGGCGTACTTGAGGACTACGCTTAGCGTACTAAGGATGGATGAACACGGAGGATTGTCACATATGCTGGGCGTACCAAGGGGTACGCGAGGCGTACGTGACTGAAGATCAAAACCCTAATCCAGACTTAAGACCTATTTATACATCCTTAAGTCATTTGGACCAAACCCTAATCAGCCTCCATAGCCTCATTTCGTCCCTTAACCTCAAATTTCCTTGTGAGTATGATCTTGAGCTTAGAAAGTGTGTTGGTGGCCATTTTAGAGAGCATTCAAGAAGGAGAAGGTGGTGAACAAGCTTTGGGTGTCATTAAGCTTCTAGATCCTGCATCTAGTTCATTTTGAGGAGCTTCTGGAGGTATAAAGTCATAACCTTGTCATCTCTTTTGTTAGTTTGAGGTAGGGTTTTGTTATGGAGTCCCTTTTTGGCTTTTGGACCTTCTCTTGTGAGTTGAGTAACTCCAGAGACTAGGATAGCTAGATCTAAGCTCCTTAAGCATGTTGGATGCACAAAGGTGCCATCTTGAAGGTTGTTTTGACTCCATGCATAAGTTTGAGGTCTTAAATGATGTCTTATTGGGAAGAATGAAGTATTGGGGTCACTCATGACATGAAAGGGCATAAAGTTGCCAACTTTATGCCCTATGACATCTTAATGGAATCAGATCTGAAGTTTGACGTTGAAATCCCAAGCATTAAGCACTTAATGGTCGAATGTGCATATCCTACTTGTACGTTGTGCGTGAATTCGTGTACGCAGTGCGTACTGCTTAAGGGGGTAGTACGCTGAGCGTACTAGGGTGGTGCGTAGGGCGTACGCACTCCAGTTGGGTTTGGGCTTTCTGTGGGCTTGTAAGCTTTTGGGTGTTATTCAGTTTTAGGCCTTGTCCCCATTTAGAGTTTTGGACTAATATTCTGATTTGGGCCATAGTTGTATTGGTTGGGCCTTATTGGGCCATGTGGCCCATTAATAGCTTTTATCTTGGATCTTAGGCCCATTAGCATATGGGAAGACTTTTGGGCCACTATGGAAGGACTTAGGCTTAAGTGATTAGAATCTTTGATTAGGTTGTGTTATAATCCTAATTTAGGGTTAATTGTATCATTGTTCAGTGTGTGGTTCCGGACTGTTTGGTGAGTAGCTTTTGTGTTCAGCAGACTGAGGTGAGTCTTCTCACTACACTCATGGGTCGAAGGCACCAAGGTCGGCCCATTAATTGATATGAATTGTTTTAGTTGTGGAATATGTAATGGTTGTTATTTGATCTATGTGTGAATTATGTGAAGACCATGGGGGAGCCCATGACACTTGGCAAGACCATGGGAGGAGCCCATGGCTCAGGGATATAAGACCATTGGGGTAGCCCATGACATTCCATATGAAGACCATGGAGGGAGTCCATAGCAACCTTATATGTATGTGTGCATGGAATTATATGATTATGTGTTTTGGGAAACTCACTAAGCGTGTGCTTATAGTTTTGTTGGATGTTTCAGGCACTTCTAGCTCTAAGGGAAAGGGACCGGCTTGATGTCGTAGCATACATTCTCCATTATTTCCGCATTTAGTCTTTGATACTCTAACTTTTAAAACACTATGGTTATGTAATGGGATTTTGGAAACAATTATTGTTGGTATCTTTAATTAAATAAATGAAATTTTTTCTGTAAAAACTGGGCTGTTATAATCGGGTTGCTATACCCCAGGCCCTTCAACGATCGGGTTGGAATGCCAACATACTATGGGTCTAATCATCCTCAGGATGGAATATCCTACGTCCTCGACCATCAGGTTGGAATGCCCCGACCTGTTGGCTTACGCACAAAGCAATGAAGCCTCAGCCACCGATCAAACATGTGCACATATAATAGATAATCATACCATTAACCAGCCAGCAAACAAACAGACAGATCTTACAGATCACTAAGCATAACATCATCCTATCTACCAGGATACCGATCTAACAGATCACTACAACATAGCAACATCCTATCTACCATGATACCGATCTAGCAGATCTCGACAACACAAAAGCATGCATAACAGGATATCAATCTAATGGGCCGACATTGGTGCCTTCGAACCGCAAGTACAGTGAGGAAAACTCACCTCTCACAGCTGAATCCCACAGAAAGTGTCTGACTGCCGGCTCACTGAAATCCCCGCACTATCACAACATAATAATCATCCAATTAATACTTGGGTTACAATCTAAGCTAACAGTCTATAATTAGGGTAAATGGCCACTTTACCCTTTACTTAGTTGGGCTAAGACCCAAGCCCAAATATTGATCCAAAAAGTCCCATTACTAAATAACCATCCAAGGCCCATAAAATTGGGCCCAAATCCAACTTGGACCTTACCCTAAAGTCCAATCCTTCACTTGGCCCAAAACATCAACACTAAGATGGTCCAAAGAGGACCCAAGCATCTAAGCCCAAAGAGGTGGTCCAAACTTGAAGCCCAAAACCACAAAGCCCATAGACTGAGTACGCGGGGCATACCCAGATGTACGCTAAGCGTACTCGCATTGAGGCTTGTACGCCCATCGTACTCCCCTACTAAGCCATTATTCCCATTAAGCTCTTAATACTTTAAGATAAAGCCCCAAAACGTATATCTGACTTCCTTGAGTTGTAATAACACGTAAAGTTGCTAACTTTACGTTCATGCATGGCTAAATGAAGATATTAAGCTTAGAAATAACTTAATAAATGGCTTAATGCATGAATGATGACTAATACCCCATAAAGTTGGAACCTTTATGCCAAGGAAACCTCTAACAAGTTCAGATCTAATGAAATGATCCCTTCAAATCATCCCAAACCATCAATCCATGCAAAAGGGACCAAAAGTGTGCCAAATGAACCCATAAAGAAAACTAGACATTGATAAGTCAAGGTTTGAACTTGATACCTTAGTAAGCTTGCAATACAATAAAGGGTTCCGGATCTTAAGTCTCCCACCAAGATATGCACTTCACTCTCTTCAAGGTTCTTCAAAGATGGACCAAATCTACACAAATTTCTCTTCAAGAGCTCAAAAATGCAAGACTGGAGGCTAAGGGGACGTTTAGGGTTTTCTGGTGGTTTAGGGACAAGAAATGTCACGCCCCCAAACCAGAACGGCGGAAACGTTCGGGGGCGGAGGACTTTAGGTAAGTATCACAACACATGCAATATAGTAATCAAAGTACAAACAACCATTGCATTAATAAGTAAAAGTTTTACATAAGTGTTTAAACATTACATATTCAAACACCAAAGTAGGTACAGAAGAAGACAAGAGTCGCAGTGCGGTACTAGGTAGTCTTTTCAAAAGCTTCGGGAGTGTACCTATCTACAGGATTCCTGAGAATACAAGTTATTTGGAAAGAGTAGATCAGCATTTAAGCTGGTGAGTTCATAAGTATTTTAGTTCTGTTAAGTATACCCTAAGTTCTTTGAATAAGTTCACTGGTTCCTCCAGAAAATCCTATATTTCCTGAGATGATAGATTGATAACCTCAATAGTTTCCCTCTGTAATTACTTAGTTTATACTGATTATATATAACCCAATATCGAATGGACAGTTAAATGGGTGTATCTGCCCTAAGCCCACAACCAAACAAGGAACATGAAGTAAGGCAGAAGTCACACATTTTACTGTTAATCGGATATTATTTATGTATAACTCTGATGTAATAACTAAGGAATTATAGAATTAACCACTAAAGTTCCTTTATGTATTACTAGTTTACAGAGATTGAATGACTAAGTTCCATTTGATAAGTAGTTTAATTCCATAAACCGTTTCATTTGTAAAAGTGGTTCAATCCCATGAACCGTTTTATTTGTAAAAGTGGTTTAATCCCATAAACCGTTTCCTTTGTAAAAGTGGTTTAATCCCATAAACCGTTTCATTTGTAAAAGTGGTTTAATTCCATAAACCGTTTCATTTGTAAAAGTGTTCATAGTTATATCTGTTCTATAGTAAAAACCTTAGTATTAATCCTGAAAAATATTATATTATCCATAATACTGCCTTGTGGTTTTAAATGTTCAAAACCAGAAGTACAAGTATATTACCATACTTGATTTCATGATACGTAGCTTTTACTGTAAGTAAAACTACAGAAGATATATTTGGTCGGGATGTGATTATCTTTTCTTACTGTTTTAAGAGAAGTATATTACTTAGTAATTCACTCGTTGTTTAATCCATCTGAGTTCTATTAACCATACTAATATGACTGATATGCCTGCAGCGACGTTCTTCAGGCGTCGGAAACGGTATGATATTTGACACCCTAGGCCTGCCGGCCAAACTGTAGCGAACAACAAAGGTGCGGGATTGTCAGTCCCATATAGATCTATACACAAGTTCACGCTCTCCCTACAAGAGATTCTGGTTAATAGGTCAAGACTTAAATTCGTACTTAGATAAGTACACCGTGAAGGGTCTCACAAATTTATTGTTTCAACGAGATTTACGATGTATTATTACCCTGTGATTGCTAACCCTGGTACTCTGTATCGTACCTTTGTTAATGCAAACCCGGTATGATGTATTATTACCCCGTGTTTGCTAACCCTGGTACTCTGTATAGTACCTTTGTTAATGCAAACTCGGTAAGATGTATTATTACCCCGTGTTTGCTAACCCCAGTACTCTGTATTGTACCTTTGTTAATGCAAACCCGGTATGATGTATCTTTACTTCTTTAATATGTTGTTCATATATTAAAGGTATTATACATATCTTGGTATAGGTGAATGAATTTTGGTAATTTCCTTGGAAAGTATACCGTCGTGAATCATACTTGTATATTTAGTTTTGAATCATAAATTATACCTATTATAATTTATATGTTTTATCTGATTAGCATGATTTCTCATGGATGAACACCTTTGCTCAGCCTGATACAAAGGTAATGATACCAAAAGGAGTAACCTTTTATACTCATATATGTATAATATATATATATATATATATATATATATATATATATATATATATATATATATATATATATATATATATATATAATTAAGAAGGCAACGACCTTCGGACAAATAACACAACCTTAATTCCACATCCAAACAAGGAAAAAGGAAATAAGATAATTCATTAGTGCTAAGCCCTTCAAATCTTATTTATATATATTTATACATATATAAACATGATTTTGGCCTTTATAATTTGAAATAGTTTATAAAACATTTTTCAAAGAATTTAACGGAGTTTACATGACTTTAAAGATTTAACATGGCTTTAAGTCATTTTGGAAGTATTTGATAATTCTTAAAAGCATACGGAAACATCTTTGTGTGATTATTATCACATACAGTTATTAACACAATTTAATATTGTGTTAAACTTGTATTACCCCCCTAAAAAGTATTTAAAAACCATTGAAAAGGGTAAATTATAGGGGTATGAACTCACTTTGATAAACGGTGATTCAGACAGCGTTTCGTTTCCCGGAAAGAGTTTATTTGACGAGAAACCGGCTCGAATCGGGCAGAGTTTCGACAGGAGAGAGGATAACTTCTCGAGAATTCCGGGGCTCTGGGGCTTGCTTCAGGCTTTAGACACGATACCGGGGCCTTGGGGGGTCGTGAGAAAGTCGAGGGGGTGAAAATGTGAAAAATGGTGAATTTAGGGGTGAAAAATCCCTTCCATCCGAGAAGGCTCGCACCCTTTATATAGGGGTGCGAGGGTGCGGTCCGAAGGCGAGTCAGCAGCCACCTGGCGAGGCGAAGATGTGAGTCAGCAGGGAACGCGGCAGCTCCTGCGAAGGCGGTGCGGATTCGGACCCGGTGCGAGGCACGTGCTTCGGACAGGTGGGGGCTTCTAAGTGGACCGAACTTCGGTCCAATGGGGAAGGAGGATGATGACTTCGGACCAATCAGGAGATGCCACGCGAGGCTGCGGTCCAATGAGAAGCGAACACGTGTCTGATACATGGAAGCCTCGCATGCGAGGATGACGTGTCCGAGGATGACTCATGCGAAATTTCCCGGTTTTCAACATTTTCTTGATTTTTGTGCCAAAAACTTGCGAAAATCATAATTTTCGCATACGAGCTCCGTTTTTGGCGTTCTTTATATACACGCGTAGGTAAAATCATACTCTACGACTTTCGTTAAGACTTCGTCGGCTGGTTTTGACTTTATTTTTAATATTATTATTTTTAACAGACCGGGACAGGAAATCCGTTAAAAATTCATAACTTCTTCATCCGACGTCCGTTTTCGTCTGTCTTTTTACTGTTGTGCTACTTTTGACGATAACTTCGATTCTTGTTTAAGTTACGTCGGATAAATATCGATCGATTTATATTTTGAATTTTTAGCTGTCTACTGCTAAACCGAAACTTAGAAAAATCATAACTTCCTCATACGAAGTCAGATTTTGACGTTCTTTTTATGAACGTTCTCGGTTTAACATATTCAACAACTTTCATTTAGATTGTTAAGGCTAAAAATCCTTTTATCGAAAATTAACTTTTTACACTGAACAGTGTCTTGCCGGTTTTATCGTGGATTTTCGATTGGTCATAACTTCTTCGTTATAACTCGGATTTCAGTGTTCTTTATGTTTTTGGAAACCTTGTTACAAACTCTACCACTTGGTTCATCCCAATTACGATTATTGATCAATTTATTTTTGACCAAAATATGATTGGTGTCACAAGAAATGAGGCCAACCCTAAAGGTTAAGGATGTATATATAGGGTGCAACACCCCAATTTAGGGTTTCTAGAAATCACGCGTACGCCCAACGTACATAAGCGTACGCCCAACATACGCACACGGTGTCTGGATCCATCTCTAGCCAGTACGCTAAGCGTACTAAGTGGTACGCCCCGCGTACCGGCTTCAAGGGATAAAAATGCAACTTGAATAAATGAAGGGAAAAAGTGAACATACGAAGATCGGGGTGTTACAATTGTACATCTTGCCTATTCCATCGTGTGTTTGTCACGTTTATGGTTGACACGCATTGTCTTATTCTAATTGTAACACCCAATTTCTGGTATGAGTTTTAGTTGTTTAATTTTGAGAAAAATTGGCTGGTCACGACGTGGTAAAGGGATCACCATGACGTGGCATTTATGCATGAAAGACATATTTCTTTTAGATACAACGACGTGGTCATGCAATGGCCACAATATGGAGACGACAAATATGAAAAACTCTAATTTTTTGGACTCAATGCCCTATTTAAAAGAAGTGGTGGCTAGGGTTTCCTCCACCCTCACCCTCCATCACCTCCAAAAGTATTCTTGATCAACCCTAGCCTCTTTGCAAGCTTTGAGCTCATTTTGGTATTTATGGTGCACTTCAAAGGAAAAAGAAGAAGATTATAGTTCAAGGATCAAGAAAACAACTCCTCTCCATCTTTGTGATCACTCTTTGGACCATTTGTAAGACTTCAAGACGTAGGTGTTGTTTGTTTTTTTGTCTGCACATCTTCTTGGCATCTTCTGTCTGCACCGTGCAGACCACGCACATACATTAGCCTTCGCAGACTGTTTGTTTTTTGGAAGACTGCAGACCTAAAAGGTTTGTGTGTCCTCTTATTGGCGTAGATGTGGACCAAAGTCTTCTAACATCATCATACATCTTCTAGCCTAAAAACACATATATCTTTGTTTTTTAATTTTTTTTTAAACATAGATTTACTCCAACTTTATCTATGATAAACAATTTGGACAAATTTATAAAAAAAGATTTATTAAAAAAAAGGTCCGTCGACACAAGCATGACCGGAAAATTTATAAATAAAGATTTAATTACAATAATGGTCGTTGGATCTGTTTAAATAGATATGAAAAAAAGTCTAGATATTGTCTTATATTGTTTAAGCCAATTTTTTTTCGAAAAATTTATTTAATGCAGGATCATCCATTTCTTGGGAAAAATCTTTAAGGTCAGTTTTTTAATTGGTTTAACTAAAAATGTAGAATGAAAATTTTGAAAAAAAATTAATTTGAAAATCGAAGTTTATTTCCATCTTTTTTATGTGTTAAATTATTTGATCCCTGATTACAATGTTTAGGCATAACTTTGGAACAAAATCTTGTTGGTTTATCAAATCTATACGTTAATTTGTACCATTTTATTTTTATTTTTTATACAATAATACATAAAATTTTATTTAGATTCGTTAATTATCAATAATAAAGCCATAAACACATTGGAAAACTTTTTTAAGTTTTAAAAAAGAAAAAATCCATTTATTTAGATTTTAGTTTATTTTAGTAGTCTGTAGATGTTAAAAAACAAACAACTTTCTTCTTTCAGACTGTAGATGTTTGGTCCACCTCTTCTACTGCAGATGTGGTCTGTAGATTGCAGACATTTTTCCTCAGAAAAAAAAACAACACCTTAATCTTTTTGGTACCTTCTTAGTAGATCTTGGATTCTATGCATATTTGGGTTCGTAGTTGTGATATGAGTGGTTCAATGAGATAAAGTTTGCAGCTTTATGACTCATCAAGGTCCTTTGAGCATAATACCTTCTAGATTTAGAAGTTGGTTGAGTTTTTTGAGCCATGCATGTGGTTTAGGTCATTTTTATCATATTTTGACCTAGTTGGGGTGAAGGACATGCATTATTCATGCATGTCCATAAAGTTCAGATTTTTATGAACCATTAAGATCTTAAGAATCATCATGGAACGTTAGAATTGAAGGGTTAATGGATTGTGAGCTTAATCCATTAAGTTGTCTTTATGCAGTTGCCACAACATTGTGGCTGATCTGGTCGCGATTGTTGTGTCATGAAGTTGCCACGACGTAGAGGTCAGATAGGGTTGACTTTGTCCGTTGACGTTTTGACATATTGACTTTTAGTATTATTGTTATTTTTAGAAGGCAGAGTAAGGGTTTACCTTTATGATTAATTAGGAGGTATGTAACACCCGTTTTTCGACTATGTGAGCTTGTTAGCTGTCGACTACATTTGTGAGGCGAGTCTTCTCACTATACTACATAGGATGCTAGTTATCTTTGTGACTTTTGCATGTGAGTTGGGCGAGGCCCGTCTTGTATGTTGGGTGGAGGCCATTATGTGAATTGGGTGGGGCCTGTTATTTATGATGGGCGGGGCCTAATATGTGAATTGGGTGAGACCCGTTATGTTGAATGGGCGGGGCACGTTATGTTGTGGGCGAGGCCCATATGGTGATGTTGTATTTTGGGGAACTCACTAAACTTTGTGCTTACGGTTTTGTGTTTAAATGTTTCAGGTACTTCTGGTTCCAAAGGGAAGGACCCGACCTGATCGTACTGCATCCCCTGGAGTTTATTTCCGCATTATCTTTTTGATTTAATCTGATGTTTGAGAATACTTTATATATTGGTTGGATTTGGAGAAATGATTGTATGGTTTTTCGGTGGTTTAAAAATGAAAATTTTTACTAGTATTTTTGGAACATTACATTAACTGTTGTCAAAGTTTCTTTTCATACTCTGCTATTTTTTCATCTTCTTTTCATGCTCTTACTCTATCTCACCACATGCTTTCTCATCTTTTCTCATACTCTATCTCCATCTCTTTTAATGCTTTATTCATACTCTATCTCAGCCTCTTCTTGACTCCTCTTATTCTTATTCTCACCTCATCTCTTTCCTCTTGTTCTACTCTATCTACATCTCTTCTCATTTTTAATGTAATATTCATTATTCTTGTCTTTATATATATATATATATATATATATATATATATATATATATATATATATATATATATATATATATATTCACTAATGAACATGTGTTAAATTTGAGGCAATACATGGCTTGTAAAGCTTACTATTATGATTTTTAAATGTAGTATAAACTAATGCTCGGACGTTGTTATGTTTTCATTTTGTAAAGCAATATTTGTGTAGGAATACGATGTTGATTAGAAACAAAGTTTTTGAAGCATGAGTATACGAAAAGCCGAATTCACAAATGAATAAACTTTAATTATGAATGAATATAATTGCACACCAATGACTGATTTTATATATTACAGTTATATTCATCATTGAATATAACTTTGAATACAATTGCACACCAATGACTAATTTTATATATTTATAGTTATATTCATCATTGAATATAACTTTAATCATTAATGAATAAAAGTTAACAAAATATTATTTACAATGTAATATTACCGATTATTCAATAATCAGATACGAGGATTCAATGATCATATATGAATACAATGTAAATAATCATACATGAATACAACATAAATTACAAGGTGTTTCATGATAGGAGTTATATTGATGTGGACGTCCAAGTGTTTTTAATTTCCATCTAAAGCTTCATTTCGTGTATGCTTAACCAAATATGATATGCTTCACATTCACCATCTTCAGCGACAACCCTATTCATTTGTTAATCAATACTCTTTAGTAAAAAGACCCACTCACCATTAAGGGTTTTAGAAATTTGGGTATAGAAAGGGTTGAAAATTCTAAGAATCGTGTTGAACACTTTCAGATGAAAGTATTTGGATGGTACTCCCAATATTCTTTAATCAGATAAGACTCATAGAGACAAGAACAAAGAGTGTTTTTGATGATATGATTTCATATGTACCAGAAAATGAGACCAAAAACCGATTTATGATCAATGTCTGAAAACTGTCATATGACAGTTTCAAATTGTCACAAAACTATATAAACTGACATAAAAACAGGTATTTGGATAAGGTTCATGACCCAGCCAGAGGCTCTGTCCCTTGGACCCCGCTCCCAGGGGCGCTGCCCCCGGACCCCCTTTCGTTCAGGGGCTTCACCCCTAAATGACAGTGTACTTCGAAAATTGATCAAACTTAAACAAGTGTGTAACTCCACACCTTCCTTACTTGTTTAATATTTATCAATATCATATTTGGTCAACAAATTAATCCCATTACACTTAAAAACATTGATGATAACAAATCACCAACAAACCTCCCCTATTTAAGTGTAATCTTGATCAACTTAAAATAAAACATAACAACAACAAACTGATGCATAAATGAAATGTCGTGATGATTGAATTTCACATTAGTATATTATACAATCCAAATATTCGAATATCAGGGTGTCACTAAGGATTGAACCCTTTCTATTCATAGTGAATACATGAAGATAATACACACAACAATTCACATTCTCATAAGTTCTAACTTTATACTATATTTTACTAGCTTGTGTCCTATCCTTCAATAAGCATATCAAAGCCAAGTACTAACTTCTTGAAGAAACTAAACTTCATGCTTATATAGGTAGTCCTTTTATTATTTCACTTGCAAATGCAATTTTTTAACAAAACTATTAAGAATATAAATTCAACCTCCTTTACTTGCAGTACTGAACACATACCTTGGGATGATGATAATAATGTGTTACAATATTCAAATATCAAACTTTCCCCATTGAATTAAACATCTAATATTACACTAGACGGGAATTGGGTATCTCAATATGAAAGATTTTAGGTGGACTTTAAACCCATCCCTATGACCGCCTTGTGTACGGAATCTCTTGCTAACCTTTTGGTTAGATGATCGGCCAAATTCAACTGAGTTCTTACAAACTCCACAGATATCACACCAGTCATGATGAGCTCAAGAATCATGCTATGTTTAACACCTAAATTTCTAGACTTCCCATTGTACACTTGACTATAAGCCTTAGCTAAGGTTGCGGCACTATCACGTCTGAAAGAAATGGTAGATATCAGTTTGGGCCATAATGGAATTTCATAAATCAAATTCCTTAGCCACTCAACTTCTTTACCAGCAGCAAATAATGCAACAAACTCAGATTCCATGGTTGAGTTAGTAATACAAGTCTGTTTCTTGGATGCCCAAGAAATGGCTCCTCCTTCAAGAAGAAATACTCAACCACTTGTAAAAGAGTGAGATTCTAAGTTGGTAATCCAGCTGGCATCTGAATAACCTTCCAAAAGAGAAGGATATCCACTATAAGTCAAACCATAACCCATTGTTCCTTTCAAATACTTGAATACTCTATTTACTGCTTGCCAATGATGTGCACTAGGATTACTACTATATCTACTAAGCTTTCCCACAACAAATGCTATATAATGCCTAATACTATTCATGGCATACATAAGACATCCAATCACTCTAGAATATTCACGTTGAGATACTGGAGAACTTTTATTAGGTATAATCTTAGGATTAGGATCTATAGGAGTGCTTACAGGAGAACAATTCTCAAAGTTAAACTTTTTCAATATCTTCTCAATGTAATGAGATTGAGAAATTGAAATCCCATTGTTTCCTTCTCTAATTTGTGACAACCTGAAATATTTGGATCAAGCAAGGTCTAAATTGCAACCCTATTCCAATGAAAACCTTGAAAACCATTAGAGCACAAGTGCATGTATATGAAAGTGTACACTTTGGAAGCCACATACAAGGTAATATCTTGAAAGTAAATGAGTTTATCAAGGCAAAAACTAGACAAATGGATTTGATTAAGAATCACATGATATAGATATAAGAACTTGTGTTGTGTTGCATCCTTGTATGCTTGAACTTTAAGGCCATCATTTTGAACTTTCTAAACACTAGAATCATATACACACTTATAAAATTCATCCAAAACGTAAGCAGACTTAAGGATACCATCTAAGACCATAAACCGTTTTCATTGGGCCATGTTTGGCCGTAAACCCCTTCATTTGGGCCATGAATGGTTGTGAATACTATCCTAGGAAGGATCCTAGGGCGTAAACTCTTTAGTGGACCACATTAGGGGCGTAAACCCCTTAGGAAATCCATGATAGGGCGTAAACTACTTTAGGGATGTGATGTTTGGGCGTAAACACTTTCCTAGGGAGCATCTTGGGGCGTAAACACCTTTCTAAGAGCATCTTGGGCGTAAACACTTAGATATTTTAAAGTGTTTACGAAATTATGAGTTGTATTTTGCCATTTTCCCATGCAATCACGGATCCTTATGAATTATCCAACAGTTCTCCAAGTAAACTTCAAATCAGCTTCACTTCCCTTATTTAAACGATAATCCCTTTTTGTTAATCCTCACCACTACCTAATTTCATTCTCTGGATACTTCATACTTCCTCTAAAAATCCCTCCCTCACTCCACTTAGCAAATAAATTAAACTCCTCTCAAGAACAAGTGGGTCTTCCCAAAAATCACTATCATCAAGGTGGTTCTTGGAATTTTGGTGAGCCATTTCGAAATCTCCTAGTATTCTTACATATTAATTGGTTAATTTCATCTCATTTACACACAAAGTTGTGTGTTAACCTTCTTAGGATAATTTAGGCTTCAAGGAGTTCATCAAGGGCATTTTAGTGCTTAGGCTCAAGATCTCTCCTCTACACTTCAAAAACCTCCACAAAATCAACTCAGGTGAGCTTCATACCCCACTCTTTTCAAGTTTTCATTCTTTTTTTTCGAGGGGGGGGGGGGATACAAGTCAAATCTTGTTTAAATCCTTGGATATTTGTATGCATTTGTATATTTAGGTGTTTATGTGTGTTGAAATGTTATTATTTCATGTTAATACTCCATAAACTTGAGATTTTACAAATCTCATGATGTTAGAACTAAGTTATCATTGTGGAGTTTTACATATTATGGTTTTATGTTAGACATAAAATAAATAACTAGGTAAAAATATGATGAGTTACACCCAAAATGGTAAATTTGTGGTTAAAAATACTTTTACCACTAAAACTTGTGCAAACATTTAAACATAATAGATTTCATGGATTTATATGAGATTTTGGTGGAACTAGTGACAATATTTTAGTCACAACAAAAATAAAATATTTTGTTTACAAAGATCTTAGCAAAATCTTGGGTATGTCAAAACACCCTACAAATGTTGCCGGTAAAACAATCATGTTATATTAATACCATTTCAAGGGTTTTAAACTTAGAACATTATGTCATATTCCTAACCTATTGCAAGTTGACAAACTAATAGTGATTATTTATAAATACCAATATAAATAATTTTATCGAGTCAATATACAAAACAGAGTTTTTATGACGGATATATTTGTGTGTCATAAACTGTCCATCATAAAACTTTCAGAAATACAAGTGATAAGTTGTATGTCATAAAGCTGTAAAACGCATGTCATAAAGCTACAGTCATAACTTTACACAAGAAAACATTAGTTGCATTATTGCATAATGGGAGTCATAGTTCACGTAAATCTGTTGAGGCTCTTGTGAGACACATTTAGTCGTACCTACCTAGCGTACGTGGTAAGCCCTGTTAGTTATAATCAGAGTCTCCTGGAGGGAGAGCGGGAGTTTATGTATAGATCTATACGGGGTTGACACCCCACACCTGATGTCACACCCCCAAACCAAGGATGGCGGAAACGTCCGGGGGTGGAGGACTTCATGTATAGTATCATAACAACAATTGTAATAGTAATTCAAGCAAACCCAACCAACATATATATAATTGAAAAAGTTACATCATTGTATGAATTACATGTTTACGAATCAATTACATTATGTTGACAAAATATGAAATAGTAGACGCCTTAGCGTCCCATCCTCAAATGCACTTGGTTACCTGTTTAATGATTTCCTGAGAATACAAGTTGTTTGAAAAAGTGTCAACACAAGGGTTGGTGAGTTCATAAGCTTTTGTTTGGTATTATTAAAAGCCTTTCGTTTGTAAAAGTAGTATTTGTGTTAGAAAATCCAATATTTTCCTTAATGTGTAAATGTAGTCTTAAAACCCAAAGACCGAAATGTACAAGTAATTTGTCATATTTATAGTAAAACAATGCAAGTTTAAATCGACATAAACTCGTTAAATTTTAATGAAGTTCCCGTAAATTCCAATATTTATTAATACTTTGTGTGAGTTTATTATAACCATGCTATGACCAAGGTTGCCTAAAACGACGTTCTTCGGGCGTCGGAAATGTTATGACATTTGTCACCCCAGACCTATCGGTCTAACTGTTGCATGCATTTTAGGTGTGGGTTTGTCAAACCTAATATAGATCTATACACAACTATCACGCTCTCCCTCAAGGAGACTCTGGTTACAATACAGGACTTAATGGTAGTTTGAAGTAAATGTCTCACAAAGTCATTAACGGAATTACGTGTTATGAAAACTTGGTACCGTATGGCCGTACCTTGCTTAATGAAAATATCCTTTGTATAAATGTACCCTTTTTAAATGTATGTGTTATGTAATGTATCATAAACTATACCTATTATAGTTTATCAACCAAGGGTAGTACGTAGTAATGTATGCAAACTATATTCAAAATAGTTTATTAAATGTTTGAATGTATCGGTTGTACTTTGATTATAATCACTTGTTATTCTTTATATTTTATATGTCCAAATCCATTTGTAAACTGATGTGTGTCTAAATATTAAGATAAAATGTCATATATTGCAATAACATATAATCACATAAAGATATACACCTTGCTCAACATGTTACAAGGTGAAATGAAATTGACAGCAACTTTTCGTTGAATACAGTTTCTGTTACTGTTCTTAGAAAATTTATAGAAAAATCATCAAAGCTCTAAATCCAAATCCGCAAATTCTGAGAGTTTGGAATATGAGTCTAGTTTGTTCTTAGATTTTATCATGATTTTTAGTGATCTCTAACAGAGGTGAAAATGTTCATAATCACAGACTGGTCCGGGTTTGCCTCTGAAATGACAGGCAGTTTTGTAAAAATCACCATAAATTGTAGAAAAATCATATGGAGATGTGCAAGTAGCCATTTTAAAGCTAAGAGTTTGAACTACTTGCACCTGGAACAGTTTCGAAAACTAAAACACTTAAGTTGACCAAAACAGTCCGTGATCGAAGTTCATCTTTTCTGATGTAATCTGATAGAAAAAGTTTAATTGTGTTCTTGATGATTTTACTTGTATTCCCCCCTTAAAACTTAAAAAAAACATGTAAATGTAGGGGTATGAACTCACCCTATGTGGTTTCAGTAGATGAAAGTAAGAGAGAGGAAGTGTTCAACCCAAGAACACTAAGAAGATGTCTTGATGATTCGAGAATCTAACACCGAATAAGATGGAATTTGTGTAAGATATCAATGATTTGAGTAGAATGGAGTGTAATAATTATATGAATGATGAAGATACTTACTAATTGAAGAAAGAAATCCATGGAGAAAGCCTTGAAGTTCTTGAAGTTGAGAGAAAAGATGAGAGAATTTTGGAGAGTGTTCTTTGGTTGCTAAGTGTAGAATGAAAGAAGTTAATGAGAATGAGGAGAGATGACCAATTCTCCAGCTCTTAGAACGTGGGAAGAGCTGGAGATTGGGTGTAAAGGTCCACTAAGGTGACAAGGGGTAGTGGGAAAGAGTGGCTAATCATAGAGTGTGGTGGTGGTGGTTTGCTTTTGCCATAAATTAAGGAAAAGGAAATATTCCCTCAATAATTAGTTCAACCACTAATTCTTTTAATATATTTTTATAAAAACCCTGGAGATTTATATATTTTGGGGCCTTAGTTTATAAAATAAAGTTTTGGGTGAAAATCCCACGTTAAAATAATGAAAAACGGAGTTAAAACGAAGTCGTAGTCGAAAAACCGGTAAAAAGGGGCCGTCTGCGAGACCTCTCGCATGGAGGCCGGATTCGGACCCTCGCATGCGAGGCTGCTGTCTGATGGCTTCGGATTCGGTCTCCTGAGAGGCTTCAGCTTCGGTCCTAATGAGAGGCTTCGGATCCGAGGCCTCGGATGAGAGGCTTCGGTCCTGAAGCTTCAGTTCCAGGTCCTTAAGGCTATTTTACCCGTTTTTACCCCGTTTCAAGCGATTTTTGACCCGGTTAAGGGTCGATATGACCCAAATGATTACAAAAAGTTAAAGTAACTTTTGAGAGAGATTTAGGAGAGATTTGGGAGAGATTTCAAATAGAAAGAGATAGAGTGAAAACGATTTAGAGAGGTTTTGTTTGTGATTAATTTGAGTGTCCGGCTTCACAACGCAAGGTTCGTAAACCCCGTTAAACCGTGTTTTAGTGTCGTACACACTCCCGATGAGTGTGCAATAATGTTTTATCGTTTTGGTTTAATGTTTACTTAGGAAATTCAACACACGAACTTTCCAAATGATGTTTCTCTCATTAAGATATTGCATTGTACAGTAATTACATAGTGTAAACCCTAATATACAAGGGTTAATTGAGTCGATTGGTTTTGACTTGTTGACTTTGTTTGACTTTGACTTGACTCAATTTTGACGGTTGTCACACCTGAGCTGTTCGCTACAGTTAGACTAGGCCAGTCTACGGTGACAAATATCTTTCGACGAAACTGACGCCTGTAAAACGGCAAGCCATGCATATCAGTCATATTAGTATGGTTATAACGACTCACATAGGGATAAACAAAACGATTTTTGGTTTACTGGAAGCTTATACTTCATTAGTTTTATTGAAATAAATGAAACTATAAACTATTTTCTGTACGATATTCACTTCCATCAGGGTCTTAGAGTTTAAGACCACAGTTCATCTGTAACGAAAATACAGCATTTTTCTGTAACGATATATATTCTTACCTTACAAGGACAGGATATACACCCTGCTAGTTTTATAAAATTCCGAACTATGTTTCGTATATTTTGTAAACTGATTTCACAACTTCGGTCTTAGGGTTTTAAGACCACAACATCTTTTATATACAGAAAATATAGGATATCTGGGAACACATTCTTGCTAACACAAACCAAGGATAACGAACAACATGCATGCAACTATACACGGTTTTTGAAACAAGACCCACAAACTATTTTTATAAGAAAATATTGGATTTTCTAGAGTTTTACAACTTACTATGAACACAAATATTACACAACTTTCTTACAAAAATGCTTATGAACTCACCAACTTTTTAGTTGACGCTTTTCAAAACGACTTGTATTCTCAGGGATCTAGTTTACAGGTATTCACCACGATCGAGGCATGTACATGAAGTCACTCCATCCGCCCCCAGATGTTTCCGCCGTTCTGGTTTGGGGTGTGACATTGTAACTCCCCGTTTATTTAATAAAATAAATAAATAAATTAATGAATGACTCGTAAGCTAAAGTCAATAATTATATAGCGATGTGTGATTTTGTGGAGCTAATTGTCATAATATTGAAGTTGGGGGTTAAAAATGTAAGTTCCAGATTTAATTTGAGAAGGGTTTTAGAAGTCAGGGTGCGTTTGGTAATTAATGGATTTAAATTGAAAAGATTTGAAGGCTTAGAGGGTTGATTGGTAATTTAAGGATCTATTATGAAAGAAGTTTTTGGATTCAGGGTTTAAATGGTAAATATTGGCCTTGCTTTGAAAGAAAAGGGCAGGGAGGGGCCATTTGCGTCATTATGGTAAACTTGTATATGGAGCCGGTATATAAGTGTAACGAAACCCTAACCCTAAAAGGGAAGCTGCAGCCGCCACCCTCTATATCTCTATTTCCGGCGTCACCTCCCCACCTTTGCCTCTCCACCACCGAAGCCACTGTGGTTCCGCCCATTCCCGATCAGCAACCGATCACAACAACCACCGGACCTTCGCTCCTCTCCTCTTCATCCTCCAGTCGTCACCCTCGCTATGAACCACCTCCGGCGACCACCTAGTCGGGTCTGAGCTCTGTTGTGACCGCCGAAGCCCAACCGCCGCCACTCCTAAATCGTCGAGGTTGAAGACAGGAGTTGTTACGTTGTTGCGTTGCCGTTTTGTCATCGAATCGCCACATCATTACGTCGCCTGACGTCGTGTGTAGCCGAACACCACCGGGTGCCGTTGTCACCACTTTTGTTGGAGAGGATGGTGCCTCCGCTGCTATTGTTCCGCCGGCGACGACGACCAAATGAAGCCGTCACCCTTCTCTTTCTCTTTCTTCAGCCGACAGCGACGAGGAGTTTCATGTCGAGACTAATTCAGTGGACCGCCGTGATAGATTAGCATGGCTGCCGCCTGGCCATGAGCGTCGCCGTAATTGTTCTGCTGCCGGAGTCGTTGTGGGCAGCAAGTGATCATCGGAGGCCGGTGAACGGATTTATTGTTGCTGCGTGGTCGTGAGCAACCGGAAACCTTCGGGAGCGGGAAGGAAATTCATTGTAGCCACCTGTTGCCGCCATGCGCCACCACCGGCCACCACAAGGTGGTTGTGTGTGTATGTGTTTAGCCTAGTGTGTGTGTGTGCGGTTTGGTTATTTCATTGTAATTTTGTATTAATCGGAATAGTGAAGAAAATCTGTCACCACCACCGGCCGCCGTGTCGGGTGGCGGTGTGCTTGCGTCGTTGAGTTGATTCGTTTGGGGTGCTTGAAACCCTAATGGGCCTTGTAAGCCCTAATGGGCCCAATGAAGCCTAATGGGCTTAGTGAAAACCCTAATTTGGGGAATTAATCGGGACACACGAGAATTATTTAATAACTGGAGATATTAAATAACAATCATTGGCAAAAATTAATCTAAGCAATATTGGACTTAAGGGATTAAGTCCTTAGTGGATTAAGTCCTTAATGAGTTAAGTAAGAAACTTAACCCTAATCATCATTTTATGTGAAACCCTAATTTCACTTGGGCCTTAAGTTGGGCCTTTCTATTGGGCTTTGATGATTGGGATAATAATGGGCCATCCAAGAACAAGCAAATTGGCTAAAATAATTTAATGGGCCTAGGGTAAGGCCCATGTAAGGGGTTTGGGCCCAATTTGGAAAATTGGGCCATAGATGGGCCATAGTTTGGGCCTTAATGATTATATGATGTTGGGCCTTAGAATAAGACCATGTATAGGCCTGGGGCTAATTTGGAAAATTGGGCCATATGTTGGGCTTTGATTCCTAGTTTGACTTCTGGGCCTTTGGATTGGGCCTTGTGCTTGAATCAAGCCTAGATGGGGGTAATTTAGCCTGTTACTCCAAGAACTTAGGTTATGTGTTGGGACCCAATCATTAATTGGGTGATGTTTTGATATTGACAGATCGGGAATCTGTCATCCAGCAGCTGGAGTTTTATCTGCGAGACTTCAACAATGCCAGGTGAGTCTTCTCACCATACCAATGGCTCTAAGGCAGCAAGGCCGACCCATTTTATGTATGTGGTACACTAGCTGTAGTAGAGATATGTGGTATGATAGTTAGCTTGATGCTAAGTGATATGCTAGTGATTATATGATATGTGTTATGCTAGTTGTCTTTGTGATACTTGCATGGAAGACCCCGGGGGGAGCCCGTGGCATTGGATGTAAGACCATGTGGGGTAGCCCATGGCAGTCCTAGGTAAAGACCATGTGGGGTAGCCCATGGCATTGGATGTAAGACCATGCGGGGCAGCCCATGGCAGTCCTAGGTAAAGACCATGTGGGGTAGCCCATGACATTCTTACAGGTTTTATGTATGTATGGCTTATGTAGTATGTGTAGCTTCTATAGCTAATATGATATGTCTTATGTGGATTGTGTGTGGGGTATGCTCTGGGGAACTCACTAAGCTTCGTGCTTACGGTTTACAGTTTTGGTTTCAGGTATTACGTTTCAAAGGAAAGGAGTCGGCTCGATCGCAGCGCATCACACTATGATTTTCCGCACATGAGATCTTCGGGGTTTACACTCTGATATTGTTTTATGATAACATGTTTTGATTATTTCTACTTTGCTTTTGACATGACATGATTTTATGGATGTTTTATTATACTGATGGTTTTGTAATAACTCAATTAAAATGAAATTTTCAGTCTTGAATGTTGGGATGTTACAGACATAATTCTTATACCAAGAATTACCGCAACCTCCCCCATGTCTTTCATGTCAAAACTAGATGATAAGAATTTCTTGGTTTTATCAACTTCACCTTGATCAGTACCAAAAATTGACATATCATCAACATATAGACAAATTATAACTCCTTTACCAGAAGATTTAAATTTGTTGTGTACACATTTGTGAGCCTGGTTTAATGCAAAACCATTAGACAATATCAAATCATCAAACTTTTGATGCCATTGTTTTGGTGCTTGTTTCAAACCATATAACGATTTCTTCAACTTGCACACCTTATGTTCATTACCAGGCATCATAAACCCTTGAGGTTGTTTCATGTAAATTTCCTCATCCAAATCACCATTCAAGAATGCAGTTTTCACATCCATTTGGTGAATCATAAGATTATGTATAGCTGCAAGAGCTAACAATAATCTACTAGTAGAAATTCTAGCAACAAGAGCATAAGTATCAAATAAGTCAATTCCTTCTTTTTGCCTAAAGACTTGGATAACCAATCTGGATTTAACTTATTAATTATGCCATCTACCTTTATTTTCCTTTTAAGGATCCACTTACTTCCCAATGCCTTGCAACCATGAGGTAAATCAGACAATACCCAGAGTTATTTGCGGCAGCGGACTTCGAGGACGAAGTCTGATTCAAGTGGGGAAGATTTGTAACACCCGATTTGTCAGGTAAAACCCTTAATGTTTATTTCAATATTCTTTTTGGACCTTAGTACATTGGGCGTACATAAGGTACATCGGGCGTACTAGTGAGCGTGCATGAGTCGGTACATTCCCCTGGTATGTTGGGCATACCCATACGTACTCAGAGCGTACGTCCATCAGGGGCAAACCCTAATTTTTAGGGTTTACACCCTATTTAAGCACATTAATTCCCCCAAGTCCCTCACTTTTTCAGTCTCTATTGCCTCTTGATCCATATCTCGAAACCCTAATCCATTTTCCAAATAGATTGAGATTGTGTGTGTTTTGTGTGTGTGTGGTGCTTATTGAAGAAGAAGAAGACTTATGGATAAGCATTGGATAAGAAGGAGCTTGTAGATCCATAGGTTATTCACCATTTTGTTTCTTATTGGAGGTATAAAGATCCTACCTTGATGACTCCATGTGTTAGATTTAGTTTAGGGCTCATTTTCTTCATATTATGGTCCTTAGAGTGTTTCTTGAGAGTAAAACCTACTCCATAAGGTTATAATGATAGATCTTAGTGTTTCTGATGTCCCTTGAGCATAAAAATGGTGTCTTAATGGATTAAGCTCAACCATGCAAGGGTTGAAGGTTGTATCAAGAAGTTAGTATGATAAAATCCAAGATTTGACCTTTTTAAGCCAAGCAAAAGCACAAAGTTTGCAACTTTATGCCTTAATACATTTTAAGGAGCTTAGATCTGAAGTTGGACATTAGGTCTTATCTGATTAAGACCTTAAAAAGGAAGTTGGCCAAATGGGGCGTACGTGCTTGGAGTCCCGATTTTCTAAAGCATCCGAGTACGCGAGCATACTGGGAGTACGCTTAGCGTACTCACGGATTAGGGTTTTTGGACTTTTAGTTTCGGGCCATCTTGGGCTTTAAGGTTTTGGGCCCTTGTTGGGCCGCAAGTCTTTCTGAACTGGTCCTTATGGATTTGTGCCCATATTGGGCTTGGAATGCCTTTTTGGAGTTTTGGGCTAGTTGGATTGGGCCTTGGTATGTTAGGCCCAACAGGAAAGGGTAAAGCAACCTTTTACCCTTAAAGTCGGGATTTAGAGTTTGGACTCTCGTGATGGGTTATTGAACTAATTTCTAATTAGGGTTTTATTATTTGTGAATTAGTGAGAGGATTTTCACAATTCAACAGCTCAAGTGTGATTTGATATCTTCAGTCTGAGGTGAGTTTTCCTCCGCTGTACTCGTGGGTCGAAGGCACCAATGCCGGCCCACTAGATTATGTTAGTAGGATGATAGTTGTCTTCGTGACATTTTCATGTAATGCCTGTTTATGCTTGTTGTCTTCGTGACTTCCACTGATATGATTGTATGCTTGTTGTCTTCGACTCCTCTCAAACTCCTACACATAACAACCTTCCTTAATTACCCTTTCATAATCATAATCCTTTCAAGGGTCAACTTAGGTCAAAGTCAATAGTCAAGGTCAACACCTTGGTCAAAGTCAACTTTTGGTCAGAGTCAACATCTGGTTGACTCAACTCGCCGAGTTGGTCCATCAACTCGTCGAGTTCCAGAATCCACAAAACACTGGAACTTCGATCCTACTCGTCGAGTCTTTCAGGAACTTGTCGAGTTCTCCTTCATACAGAATCGGGACCTTTTGCTCATGACTCGCCGAGTTCATCCTTGAACTCGTCGAGTTCTTCTTCACAACAGTTGGGACATTGCCTTGAACTCGTCGAGTTCTTTGATCTTCAAGCCCATATTCCCGTCCATCTTGTTGAGTCCTCTTTTAGACTCAACCAGATCGATCAGAAGCAGATAAGGTTGGGGAACCATAACCCGACTCGCCGAGTCCTATGAATTACTCGTCGAGTCCCCCAAAGTCCATGTCTATCCAGTCAAATTTAGTCGGGCTTAATGCATCCAGAATGTATTTCTGACCTCCTAGGGTCGAGATAGCATGTAAAGTCACGAACTTTACGTCCATGCATGGGTCTTCAAGCTCAAAATGCCCAAAAATGAAGTCTACAAGATGCATGGGGCTCTCATGGCCATAAAGTTGGCACCTTTATGCCATGAGAACCCTCCAAGGTCCAAGATCTGAAGTCATCACTCTCCTATATCCTCTACACCCGAATGTGAATTAGACATGTCAAAAATGACAAGATTCAAGCCCTAAAGAATACCTAACAAATGGAAAGTCAAGGTTGAAGCTTTTTACCTCAAACAAGCTGGAAATGTAACCAAAACTCTGGATCTACTACCTTCTTCTTGAACCACCAAGCCTTTCCTTCCTTCTCCAAGCTTCAAATCACAAAAATGGCACCAAAATAGCTCAAGAACACTCACAACTGATTAGGGTTTCGAGAATGGGGTCTGAGGGTGATGGAGGCTGGAGTGGAGGCCACTTAATGTGTTTAAATAGGGTGCAAACCCTCAAATTTAGGGTTTCATCCAGACAGGTCTACTCGTCGAGTCAGGGCTTCCGACTCGGCGAGTAGAATCTTCCACCCACGTTCAATCCTTCGCATCTACTCGACGAGTTGGGCCTCGTCGAGTCCCAGAGTAAAATACAAAAACTTATAATAAAGAATACATACCGGGAACCGGGTGTTACAAATCCCCCCCCCACTTATTTTAGACTTCTTCCTCGAAGTCTGCTACTGTATCTGGAAAAAGCTCGGGGTATCTGGAAAAAGCTCGGGCGGTGCTGCCATTGCACCTTCACCAGATTGACCCTCTTGTTCCTCAGATCCTTTGACTTCCTTTCGGGGATAGCTACTGGTCGCTCAATGTAGTTCAAACTGTCATCCACCTGAATATCCTCTAGAGGCACCACTGCAGAGTTGTCTACCAGACACTTTCGCAACTGGGAGACGTGAAAGGTATTGTGAATTTGGCTAAGCTCGACTGGCAGATCCAGCCTATATGCCACCTTCCCCACCCGGGATGCAACCCTGAAAGGTCCAATGTACCTGGGTCCCAACTTGCCCCGCTTCTTGAACCGGATGACACCTTTCCAAGGTGACACCTTCAGGAGACCCATATCCTCGACCTGGAATTCTAGATCCGAACGACGCTTGTCGGCATAACTTTTCTGCCGACTCTGAGTAGTCTGAAGCTTGCTCCGGACCTGCTGGATCCTCTCTGTCGTCTTGAGTACCACTTCATTACTCCCCATGACCCTCTGTCCAACCTCACCCCAGCATATCGGGGTTCTGCACCTCCTCCCGTATAACATCTCGAAGGGAGGATGGTCAATACTCGCGTGGTAGCTATTATTGTAGGAAAACTCTGCCAAGGGAAGATAAGTATCCCAGCTACCACCGAAATCTAAAATACATGCCTGCAGCATATGCTCCAAGGTCTGGATGGTCCGCTCGCTCTGACCATCCATCTGCGGGTGAAAAGCGGTGTTGAAGTGCAAACGAGTACCCAACTCGTAGTGAAACTTCTTCCAGAATTTGGAAGTGAACCGCACGTCTTGGTCGGAAATCACGAAAACTGGTACTCCGTGTCGATCTACTACCTCTCGAATGTAGATGTCGGCCAGCTTCTCGGCCAAAATGCTCTCCTGGATCAGAATAAAATGGGCGTTCTTGGTCAATCGATGCACAATGACCCAAATTGAATCCACTCCCCGTGCGGTCCTGGGAAGCTTCGTGATGAAATCCATAGTAATATATTCCCATTTCCACATGGGGATATCCAATGGCTGTGTCTTACCGTGAGGCCTCTGGTGCTCTGCCTTGACCTTCCTGCAGGTCAGGCATCTCTCAATGTACCAGGCTACATCCCGCTTCATGCAGGGCCACCAGTAATCAGGGCGAAGATCTCTGTACATCTTCGTCGCCCCGGGATGAATAGAAAATCTGGACTTGTGCACCTCCTCCATCAAGACCTGGCGCACACCTCCATGATATGGAACCCACACTTTGCGGTGTAGTATCAACAACCCATGGCTATCATAGTCGAAGGAGGAAACCTGACCCACAATACGCTCGCTCTTTCGATGTTCCTCCTTTATAGCCTCCTGCTGGGCCTCTCGGATCTGCTCCAAAAGCGGAGTCACCACTGTCATCCGTAAGCAAATGTCTCTGATTGGGGCTGCCTTGCGGCTAAGAGCATCGGCCATAACATTGGCCTTCCCCGGATGGTAGAGGATCTCACAATCGTAATCCTTCACCACATCTAGCCACCGACACTGCCTCATGTTCAAATTCGGTTGATCCATGAGGTACCGCAAACTCTTGTGGTCTGTGTAAATGGTATATCGGACCCCAAAGAGGTAGTGTCTCCAAATATTGAGGGCGAAGACAACCGCCCCCAACTTCAGATCATGCTTCGGGTAGTTCGCCTCGTGAGGCTTCAGCTGCCTTGAAGCATAGGCGATAACATGCCCTCTCTGCATCAACACCGCACCCAAACCTGAAATGGATACATCACAGTATGCTATAAAATCCTCCACGCCCTCTGGCAGGGCTAGGATCAGCGCTTCGCATAGTCTCTGTCTCAGTGTCTTAAATGTTGTCTGCTGTTCAGGCCCCCAACAAAATACGACTTTCTTCGTCAGTCGGGTCAAGGGTACTGCTATCTTGGAGAAGTCCTGAATAAATCTCTGGTAATAGCCTGCCAACTCAACGAAAATTCGAATCTCAGATGGAGACTTCGGAACCTCCCATCTCACCACAGCCTCCACCTTGGCCAGGTCAACTAATATCACGTTCTGGTTGACAAGGTGCCCCAGAAACTGCACCTTGCGCAACCAAAACTCGCACTTGGAGAACTTGGCGTACAAGCTCTCCCTCCTTAGGGTATCCAACACCTCCCGCAAGTGCTCCTCATGCTGCTCCTGCGTCTTGGAATAAACCAAGATGTCATCAATGAAAACTATCACAGACCGATCCAGCATCGGTCTACATACGTGGTTCATGAGATCCATGAACGCGGCAGGAGCATTGGTGAGCTCGAAGGGCATCACCACGAACTCGTAATGACCATAGCGAGTCCGGAACGCAGTCTTCTGTACATCCTCGTCTCTGAACCTTATCTGATGGTAGCCTGAACGTAAATCTATCTTGGAAAACCAAGATGCCCCTTGTAGCTGGTCGAAAAGATATTAATCCTCAGGAGTGGGTAACGGTTCTTCACCGTTACCTTGTTCAGCTCCCGATAGTCTATACACATCCGATGCGACTCGTCCTTCTTCTTCACAAATAGGATCGGGGCTCCCCAGGGTGAACTGCTCGGTCTAATGAATCCCTTGTCTAACAGCTCCTGCAGCTGTGTAGACAACTCCTGCATCTCAGGAGGAGCCAACCGATATGGTGCCTTGGCTATCGGAGTCGCACTGGGGACCAGGTCGATCCGGAACTCCACCTGCCTCTCCGGAGGTATCCCAGGCAGCTCCTCTGGAAATACGTCCGGGTACTCCCGCACCACTGGCACAACACTCACAGTCGCCTTACCCGCTTCCCGGGTATCCATAACATAGGCGACGTACCCTGCGCAACCCTGGTGAAGGTAGTTCCTAGCCCTCACCGTTGAGCACAGAGCTGGTCCTCGCTGTGGCCTCTCGCCCTAAATCACCAGCTCTCCCCCACTTGGGGTCCTGATACGTACCGGTTGTTGCGCACAGTCGATCACCGACCCATTAGGGCTTAACCAATCCATGCCTATGATAACCTTGTTCCCCCCGTAACGGAATGGGAAATAAATCCACGAGGTAACGCTCGTCATACATCCTCAACCCGCAGTCTCTGAAAACCTCTGATGCTCGGACAGATCGATCGTCAGCAATCTCAACCTCTAAAGGATAGTCTAACATGTCTGAAGACTCAGAAAACCTCTTGCTAAGAGCAAGAGAGACAAATGATCGGGTAGCCCCCGAGTCGAATAACACCTGAACTGGGATGTCGTTCACATGGAACAATCCTAAAGATAACACATAAATACAACACATAAACATCATACCTAACATGAAATAAGAGTTAGGGAGAAGAAAACATACCCGTCACCACATCAGGTGCGGCACGCGCCTCGTCGGCGGTCAGCTGGAAGGCTTGAATCCTCGCCACCGGAGCATCTGTCTTGCCCTGTCGGTCATCTGTAATCCGCATGGTCGTTGGAGCTGGCGCCGCCACTGGCACTGCTGCTATCAATCTCGGGCAGTTGGCCTTTTTATGGCCCTTTTGATTGCAGTGAAAGCAAATCGGGTCTGATGTTTCAATGGTGGGGGTAGGGGCAGGACAATCCCTACCAAAGTTCCCAATCTTGTCACACTTATAGCTGCCCGATGTCCCTAACCTGCAAGCTCCCTCATGTGACTTGCCGCATTTTCCACAGCGGCCCCGACCATGTGGGCCCTTCAACCTAACGTCGGATCCCTTGGGTTTCTTCCTCGAAACCCCAGTAACGTTCTCAGTCTCCGCCTTCCTCTTCCGGATGTGCTCAATGTCAATCTCCCTCTTCCTCGCCTTCGCAATCATGTCATCCAATGTCGGGCATGTTGAGTAGCTGACATGTTTTCGAATGTCAGCTCTCAACATGTCGTGGTAGCGGGTCTTCCGCATCTCCTCATCCCCTGCATACTGAGGCACCAGTAAGGCCCTCTCCCTGAACTTGGCAGTAATCTCTGCCACCGTCTCAGTAGTTTGTCTCATGTCAAGAAACTCCCTGGCCAACTGCTGAATCTCCACAGTCGGCGCAAACTCAGCCCTAAACCTGGTCACAAAGTCAGACCAGGTCATAGTGTCAATGGCTGAGGCTCCCAATGAATCACCAACTGACTCCCACCAATCTCTAGCTCTGTCCCTCAAACAACCTATGGTATATCGGACCTTCGACCCCTCAGGGAAAAAGCTCGTCAACTGAGCAGACTCCATGTCTGCGATCCATCTCCTAGCAACAATGGAGTCTTTCACCCTGTGGAAGTCTGGCGCACCATATCCCCTAAATTCCTTGAAGGAGAGTGTGTGTGTCCCTAACTGAACGACAGCCATGTCACTCCGAAATGCCCTGAGGCGATCCTCCATCAGCTCGATAATCCCTTCCTTGATCGACCCAAAAATCACCGGGGTCGACTCAAGGATGCCTCTCGTGATCTCAGAAGCAATGAACTCTCGTAGTCCCTCATCAACTGGCTCAGTGCCTGATCCCGAACCTGATCCCAAACCTGATCCTGACCCCGAACCTCCCCCTCCGTGTCGTGTAATCATCACCATTCTGAAACAAAACACATAATCGTCAAGGTCATACATAACCTCGAGAGGTTTCACATACTACAAGTTCCCTGGTTCTATCTCAGCCCTCCTTGACTCGAGTACGGATCCTCTGCTTTCGAGAGTACGTGCCCATACTACCTTCCACATCTATCCGTACTTTCCTCAAGGATTGCATTGACTTCACCAAGTCCCTTCTACTGCTACTGTTTATTGCACTAATCTCATCCTAGGCTTACCCTAGGGTAACTTCCCAACCTACTCTCCGCCCTCAGCTGCATAAGGAATCCCCGCTACCTTTACCTAGCTAGCTTGCGAATACCATTACATATCACTAAGATCAGATAATTCTTCGAATGAGAGGTCCTACCCTACAACGGTTGGACTCAAACAAGAGTTGCACAATAGGGCTAGACCTAACCTTCTGTGTGACAACCCGAAATTTCTATCTAGTAAAGCCAATCAATCCAATCAAATGTCAGACTTGTTTCTGCTATCTTTTAGCATTGTTAGGGGTCTGTTTGAGAGTTCTAAGCCTAGTACACTTAAGGATTGTGTGTAGGGGTGTGTCAGCTTAAGTTCATTGAGTTGCAATCGATCCGGAAACTCCATCACAAGGAGTTTACGGCCGCAAAATAGAGTTTACGGCCGTAAACTCTTGGTGGCCGTGAACTCTCATGATATGTAAATATTTCCTTCATTTGTTCTTCATTCTTCACATCTTCAAGTCAAGAAAACTCATTCTCTCTCAAGTATCATCAAGGAAATCCTTCCCTTCTCTTAAAAAATGTAAGTGATTCGTCCCTTTTACTAGTTAATCTTCATGATCATATGAATCCTATGAATCACACTCTTGAATTCATCACTTTTGCTTCAAGATCTTCAAATCTTCATCTTTTCACCAAGAACACCAAGAACACCCACTTGTTCTTGGGCCATAAACACCCTAAAGTCATCCAAAATGTGATTATTTCTTCTATCATCTTGTCATCCATTAGAAGCTCTTGTATCCTCATAAGACCAACACCTTATAAGCATGAATCAAGATCCAAAATGCATCATTTTCAAGATTTTACGGCCGTAAACTCATCTCCCTTGGCCGTAAACTCAAGTGTGGTCGTGAACACATCTTTCTTTGGCCGTAAACTCCCTTTAGTCAATCACATGTGATTATAACACTTCATTCCAAGTGTTTCCTAGTCCCTAAGGGTGTTTCCCTTCATATTAGTGGTGTTAAACACTAATTATATACATATATGTATCAATATATGTCAATTAGGATTCGTTTGTGCCTCGGGACTTCATTCGTGAAACTTCTCATCATTACGCAGATCTTCAATTGAATCACTCACATAAGGTGAGTTCATACCCCTATAATTAATCTTTTAAATGTTTTAAATGCTTTTAAGGGGAGGGGGAATACAAGTTCAACACAATGAATATTGTGTAAATATTTACCTGTGATAATCATCACATTAAAAGATTTCTTATGCTTTCGTAAGTGGTCAAAGCGATTCAAAAACTCTTTTTAAAGTATTAGTTTGATTGTTTGTAAAACTTCATTCTTAAAAATACATGCTTAACTCAATAGATAATTGAGTCTTTTCTTCAAGTCAGTAACAGTTCAAGTAAACATACTAGTAAACTATAATAGGTATAGTTTAGGGGTTCAGTTCATACTATAACTAGTACAGGGAGGAACATACTATAACTAGTACAGGGAGGAACATATTGTAACTAGAACATAAGAACAAATCATGATTTACATACTTATACCTTACACACCCAGTAACCTAGGAAGGGAACATATCATTAACTCATTGTTCTAAACAAAAGATGATAATAAACATGGTATAAGGTTATATATGTGGTGCATCTACAAATGTGCCAGGTTATATATATATATATATATATATATATATATATATATATATATATATATATATATATATATATATATATATATATATATATGGGGTACATCTACAAAGTACCGGAAAATAATAAATAAAACATGTTAATATATATAAAACTCACAACGCCACATGACTTACTCGTAATATGAGTGCATGATTTCATTATGAGTGCATGATTTCATTACTTCTAGTAGTCGTCCTAACAATAGAACAACGCCACATAACTTACTCGTAACATGAACATTCAGTTAGAAGGGGGCCTATAATGCTAACTTTATGATTCCTCGGTAGATACATCAGGATTATATATTAATCGGATTCGACGGGCAGTAGGATGTGTGCTTTCCGCTTCATTTCCTGTTCCTTGTTTGGTTGTGGGCTTAGAGCAAATTCACACAATCTACTATCTATTCGATCTTAGCTATATATATATATATATATATATATATATATATATATATATATATATATATATATATATATATATATATATATATATATATATTCTGTATACACCAAGTAATCATATGGAGTATCAGGTATGGGTCATGTCATAGCATACAAATTCAATACACCGTTTTCTAGTACAAAAACATACTTTTCAAATAGAATATTTAGTAGGCTAAACTAGAAACTTATCAGTAAAAGGTTTAATCCATTTTATTAAACCAATAGAACTTAAAGGACCTTTAGTGGTTAATTCCATAATACCTTAGTTTATACAGCAGGGTTATATATAATTAATATCCGATAGGCAGTTGGATGTGTGCTTTCCGCCTTACTTCCTGTTCCTTGTTTGGTTGTGGGCTTAGGGCAGATTCACCCATTTAACTGTCTGTTCGATGTTAGATTATATTGCTAGTATAAACTAAGTGATTATAGAAGGAACTATTGTGGTTACCATTTTTACTAAAGTAAATATGAGTTTTTCTTAAAGAATGTTTTCATCAAATATAAAAGAACTATTACAGTTAACTCCGTGAGTACCAAATGAATACGCCAGGGTTATATACAATGAAGATCTAACAAACAATGGGATGTGTGAATTCCGCCTCATTTCCTGTTCCTTGTTTGATTGTGGGCTTAGGGCAGATTCACACAATCGATTGTCTGTTTACTCTAGATTTTATATAACTTGTATCCATTTAGTACTCATAGAAGGGATTGTAGAGCCATTTTTACTTATCTTTCACCATATAAGAAAATATAGGATTTTTCTGGAGGAACAAGCGAACTTTTCTAAAAGAACTTACAACTTACTTTACATCACTAAAATACTTATGAACTCACTAGCTTAAATGCTGATCTACTCTTTCAAAATAACTTGTATTCTCAGGAAACTAGTAGACAGGTACGCGCACTGGGATTCAGAAGATGGAGCATAGTAGCTTCATGTCTTGTTTTATTATTTACTTTTGGAGTCTATTTTATGTGAACCACATACTTTGTAAACATTTTCATATTAATGAAATGGTTGTTTGTTACTTTGATTACTATGATGCATGTGTTGTGATACTAAACATGACGTCCTCCGCCCCCGAACATTTCCGCCGTTCCGGTTTGGGGGTGTGACATTCTGAAATTATTTAGTCCTCGCAATATGTAACTTAACGTATTCGCTTACTAGTTAGCTAAAGATAATTAGAACCCCCTAAAAGCACAAAGCAAGCAGCATTCGAGCATTGGGTAACCATACCAAACATATCCTATTCAAGCTATCATATTACTGACTAATTAGTTCTAGCATATGACTCAATAAGCACATATAGCAGGCACATATGGAATCTTCCTAGATCCTTAGCCCCAATCTAGCATGCAGTTCTCATACACATATAATAGGCATATAAGGCATCCTCCCTAGATCCTTATCCCTAATCTAGCATGCAATTCTCATCATCATCTCATATCGTAACATAACATGTATGAGTATCTTGGGGAAAACTTACTTGAGCTCGGCCGGTTGCACGCATCACACACCTTGTTCTTTCTCAAAACTTTATATTTTAAATGTTAGGAAAATTATTTTCTTGTAAAAATCTTTTAAACCCTCGATTTGAGTCCAGACACCCCCGAAGGTGTGTCCGAATCCCTCAAACCAAGACTCTGATACCAACTTGTAACATCCCAATTTTCAAGACCAAAAATTTTGTTTTTAATTAAGCAATTTATAAAACAGTTTATTGAAAAACATCATTGATTCATATCATTTCATAAAACATAGTCACGTGTCTCAAACCATATCATAAAATAGTAATACTGTCAGAGTACAATCCCAAGAATCTCATAATGCGGAGATCGTGTGTGTGTGTGTGATGCGCTGCTACCGCGCCGGCTCCTTCCCCTTCGATGAAGAGGTACCTGAAAACAAAACTGCAAATTGTAAGCACAAAGCTTAGTGAGTTCCCCCATCATACCACATACTACACAATAGCATACTGTCAGGCATATCTGGGTGCCCGACCTACCCCTTCTGTCTCTTTCAACCGGTAACTGCCTAGCATATTTGGGTGCTAGACCACCCCTTCGGTCTCTTTTAACCGGATACTGCCTAGCATATCTGGGTGTTGGTCTAACCCTTCGGTCTCTTTCAACCGGATACTGGGACTATTTCACCCCTACCACTACCACATAATCACATAGCATAGTAGCACATAAAGCATAACAGATAATGGCATACCAGACAATTATCACGAAGACAATCATCTCAACTACAATCCTACTAGTGGACCGACATTGGTGCCTCAGACCCACTCCTACTGGAAGATAATTCACCTCAAGGTCGTGCAGTAACTGAACTGTCCTCGGTGCTGGAATCGACTCCTCTCAAACTCCTACACATAACAACCTTCCTTAATTACCCTTTCATACTCATAATCCTTTCAAGGGTCAACTCAGGTCAAAGTCAATAGTCAAGGTCAACACCTTGGTCAAAGTCAACTTTTGGTCAGAGTCAACATCTGGTTGACTCAACTCGCCGAGTTGGTCCATCAACTCGCCGAGTTGGTCCATCAACTCGTCGAGTTCCAGAATCCACAAAACACTGGAACTTCGATCCTACTCGTCGAGTCTTTCAGGAACTCGTCGAGTTCTCCTTCATACAGAATCGGGACCTTTTGCTCATGACTCGCCGAGTTCATCCTTGAACTCGTCGAGTTCTTCTTCACAACAGTCGGGACATTGCCTTGAACTCGTCGAGTTCTTTGATCTTCAAGCCCATATTCCCGTCCATCTTGTTGAGTCCTCTTTTAGACTTAACCAGATCGATCAGAAGCAGAAAAGGTTGGGGAACCATAACCCGACCCGCCGAGTCCCATGAATTACTCGTCGAGTCCCCCAAAGTCCATGTCTATCCAGTCGATTTTAGTCGGGCTTAATGCATCCAGAACGTAGATCTGACCTCCTAGGGTCGAGATAGCACGTAAAGTCACGAACTTTACGTCCATGCATGGGTCTTCAAGCTCAAAATGCCCAAAAATGAAGTCTACAAGATGTATGGGGCTCTCATGGCCATAAAGTTGGCACCTTTATGCCATGAGAACCCTCCAAGGTCCAAGATCTGAAGTCATCACTCTCCTATACCCTCTACACCCGAATGTGACTTAGACATGCCTCAAAAATGACAAGATTCAAGCCCTAAAGAATACCTAACAACTGGAAAGTCAAGGTTGAAGCTTTTTACCTCAAACAAGCTGGAAATGTAACCAAAACTCTGGATCTACTGCCTTCTTCTTGAACCTCCAAGCCTTTCCTTCCTTCTCCAAGCTTCAAATCGCAAAAATGGCACCAAAATAGCTCAAGAACACTCACAACTGATTAGGGTTTCGAGAATGAGGTCTGAGGGTGATGGAGACTGGAGTGGAAGCCACTTAATGTGTTTAAATAGGATGCAAACCCTCAAATTTAGGGTTTCATCCAGACAGGTCTACTCGTCGAGTCGGGGCTTCCGACTCGGCGAATAGAATCTTCCACCCACGTTCAATCCTTCGCATCTACTCGACGAGTTGGGCCTCGTCAAGTCCAGGAGTAAAATACAAAAACTTATAATAAAGAATACATACCGGGAACCGACAGTCATAAAAGGGAATGGTCTGGCCTGATCGTACTGCATCCAGCTATGTTTTACTATGATATTGTATGAGTGGAATGAATTTAAAATGAAAAATTTATCTGAATTTTTGGGAAGTTACATATATCTGTTTGTTAACTTAAAACATTTTTCATCCCTCTTTTTTTTAATTTATCATTTTCACCGCCCGATTTTTCAACTTTATTAAATGTCAATTTCATCCCCTCCATTTTATTAAACTTCGGTTTATTCTCCTTAATATATACAATTTGATTTTCCCACAACCCCTTTAACTTTGTAAAATGACCCATTGTCATTTGTAATGTACCAATATAAACTTTGACTTTGTCTATGTTTCAAAGTAATTTAATTTTTTTTATATACGGTTCAAATTGGATCTCATACCGTTTTGTGAAACTTGACTTTGTCATGTCACATTTGATAACAATTTTAACTATTTTTGTTTGACATAACTTTACCAACTTTTGTGAAAGCAGAAATACTAAATAGAAACTTCCATATATAAAAAAACAATGTCTAGAAAGAAACAAAATTTATCCCCACAAAAATAGGATATCAAAAAATACTTAGCAAACATAGCGTATCAAATCACTATGAGCAAAACTTAATCAACCTCTTCAATCTTAGGGCCAGCACCGCCACCGGAAGGAATATCCTCATCCATTGATCCACCAGCACCAGCGTCACCACCCTGATACATCTTGGCAATAATTGGATTGCAAACACCCTCAAGCTCCTTCACCTTGTCTTCAAACTCATCTGCCTCTGCAAGCTGATTGGCATCCAACCATGAAATCGCTTCATCAATTGCATCTTCAATCTTCTTCTTATCAGCTGGGCTCAACTTCTCCCCGATCTTCTCATCCTTGATCGTATTCCTCATGTTGTAAGCATAATTCTCCAATGTGTTCTTTGCCTCCACCTTCTTCTTATGTTCCTCATCCTCAGACTTATACTTCTCTGCCTCCTGAACCATCTTCTCTATCTCCTCCTTTGAAAGCCTTCCCTTGTCATTTGTAATGGTGATCTTGTTCTTCTGCCCTGTGGTTTTATCCTCAGCCGAAACATTCAGAATACCATTTGCATCAATATCAAAACAAACAGTAATCTGTGGGACCCCCCTTGGTGCCGGAGGAATCCCAGAAAGCTCAAATTTCCCAAGCAAATTGTTGTCTTTGGTTCTCGTTCTTTCACCTTCATAAACCTGAATCAAAACCCCAGGTTGATTATCTGAGTAGGTAGAAAAGACTTGTTCCTTTTTGGTTGGAATAGTTGTGTTCCTTTGAATGAGAGTAGTCATGACACCACCGGCAGTTTCTAGACCCAAAGAGAGAGGAGTGACATCCAAAAGAAGCAAATCTTGAACTTTTTCGTTGCCCTCACCACTCAAAATTGCCGCCTGGACTGCAGCACCATAAGCCACCGCCTCATCGGGGTTGATGCTTTTACAGAGCTCCTTTCCATTGAAAAAATCTTGAAGAAGCTGTTGCACTTTGGGAATACGGGTAGATCCACCGACAAGAACGACTTCGTGGACTGTGCTTTTGTCCATTTTTGCGTCTCTCAAACACTTTTCAACAGGCTCCATGCATTTTCTGAAGAGATCCATGTTTAGCTCTTCAAATCTGGCACGGGTTATGGTGGAGTAAAAATCGACACCTTCATACAAAGAGTCAATTTCGATTGTGGTTTGAGCAGTGGACGATAAAGTTCTTTTAGCTCTCTCGCAAGATGTTCTTAATCTTCTCAGAGCTCTTGGGTTTCCGGTGATGTCTTTCTTATGCTTTCTTTTGAATTCTTGAACAAAATGGTTCACCATTCTGTTGTCAAAATCTTCTCCACCGAGATGGGTGTCACCGGCGGTTGATTTCACTTCAAAGATACCTTCTTCGATTGTCAAAAGAGACACATCAAAAGTACCACCACCAAGGTCAAAGATAAGAACGTTCTTTTCTCCGACGCTCGTTGCTTTCTTGTCGAGACCGTAAGCAATTGCAGCGGCGGTTGGCTCGTTGATGATACGCATGACATTGAGACCAGAGATAACACCCGCATCCTTGGTGGCCTGTCTTTGTGAGTCGTTGAAGTAAGCAGGAACAGTGACGACGGCGTTCTTTACCGTTGATCCAAGAAAAGCTTCAGCGATTTCCTTCATCTTGATGAGAACCATCGACGAGATCTCCTCTGCAGCAAATTGTTTTTCCTCGCCTTTGTAATTGACGGCGATCATTGGTTTCTCAGCTGGTCCGGGAGTGACCTTAAAAGGCCATAACTTGATGTCACTCTGTACAGAGGCATCGCTGAATCTCCGACCAATAAGACGTTTTGCATCTGTTACAGGACAATTAAAGTAAGCATAAGCATTGACCCAACATGAAACAAAGTCAGATTGAAATTATTTGATACAGATCTACGAACATAAATAGATGATAAAGTCAACAGCAAAACTGGAGATTGGAGATTGAAAGTTTAAATATAGATCGTTTTTACAATATCAAAGTTCAGACTAAATAGATCTTGAAAAAGTAAAGCTCTGTAAGTGCAGATTGTAACCTATTAAACCTTCTAAACAGAGTTCCCAAACGCAGTAAATGTAAATCAACACATCATAACAAAAAATTAGACATTCTAAATAACCGTAAATAAATAAATCAGATCTAACAGAAATTAAAGTCGATGAAACAGAACTAACCAAAAACTGTATTTGTCGGATTCATTGCCACTTGGTTCTTAGCAGCATCACCGATCAACCTTTCGGAATCGGTAAAGGCAACGTAAGACGGCGTCGTCCTGTTACCCTGATCATTGGCAATGATCTCCACACGATCATGTTGCCAAACGCCGACACAAGAATACGTAGTTCCGAGATCGATTCCAATAGCTGGACCTTCACCTTTGCCTGCCATTGTTTCTCTGATCTGATGTAGTGTTTGTTTAGGCGACTGTGCTATTGTTTTTAGGGTTATGAGAGAAAGCTTATTATATAAGTGGAGAGGCGTTGTTGTTAAGAAAGGTATAAATAGGGTTTTAGAAGATGTGTTGTCTGTTCTAGAATGTTCTACAACCGTTGAGATCAGATTCAAAAATGTTAAATCGACGGCTAAGATTGATCACGGAGGGAAGTGTTCAATATTGGTCTAAGTAGGATTCATATTTCCCGCGGGTCTTGGTCTTTAGCTTCTAGAAGAAAGAGGTCGGCTCACAAATTTGTTGTAAACAATTTCTTTGTTAAGTATAAATTTGTCGGTTCATCGAGACTTTTAGATATGGACACTACGTTTAAAAGGTGTTATCACATTGTTTTTGTGTCACCTCACATGCCACATCACCTTTGGTGTTATAACACCAATCGAAGAAATGATCAACATGATATAACATGTATATCAATTTATTGACATTCATTTTTTGAAGTTCTGCACCACGTAACCACCAAAGCGTACTCCTCATATGGTGTTCGCCATAGTGGAGGTTCTTCACTTTTCGCGACCACTTTCCCTTTTCATCTCCCTCTCCCTCTCCCTCTCCTACTACCTTCCCGTTACGTTTCGGCAACAGAATCTTCTGATGGTTGTGTGGGTGGTGGTTGGGTGGTTGTTTGTGACATGACATAAAAAGTATTGAAAATGTTTTGTTGTAGGTTTGGGTTATCGCCAACAAAGTATTTTTGCATGTAGGGTGATGTAGGAAATTGTATTTTTCGTGAGGTGGAATTAAAATAGCTTCCTTGAAATGATATTTGTGGTGAAGTTTGAGAGTTGAGTGGGTTCATGTAGTTCTCATATTGCGTGAATCCGATCGGAGTGGTTGTGGTAGGTAATGGGTTTGTGTTAGGTAGATGGGTATTTGGATTTTGCTTCATAATTTGGTAGAAAAGAGAATTGATTTTTGTAAATATTGAAATAATAAAACAAACTCAAAATCTTTAGAATAAGATCACTTACATCATTGACTTGTTGCAATGTTGAGATGTTCGGTGACCCAGAGTGTAACATCCCAATTTTCAAGACCAAAAATTTTGTTTTTAATTGAGTAACCTATAAAACAGTTTACTGAAAAACATCATCGATTCATATCATTTCATAAACCATAGTCATGTGTCTCAAAACTATACCATTAAATAGTAATAATGTCAGAGTACAATCCCAAGAATCTCATAATGCGGAAATATTGTGTGTATGTGATGCGCTGCTACCGTGCCGGCTCCTTCCCCTTCGATGAAGAGGTACCTGAAAACAAAACTGAAAACTGTAAGCACAAAGCTTGGTGAGTTCCCTCATCATACCACATACCATACAATAACATTCTGCCATGTATATCTGGGTGCCCGACCTACCCCTTCGGTCTCTTTCAACCGGTAATTGCCTAGCATATATGGGTGCTGGCCTACCCCTTTGGTATCTTTCAACCGGTAACTGCCTAGCATATCTGGGTGCTGGCCTACCCCTTCGGTATCTTTCAACCGGTATCCGGGGACTGTTTCACCCTTACCACTATCACATAATAACATATCATACTAACATACAAACATAACAGATAGTGGCATACCAAACAATTATCACAAAGACAATCATCTAACAAACATTTCCCACTAGTGGGCCGACATTGTGGCCTTAAACCCACTTCTATTGGAAGGTAACTCACCTCACTATCGTGCAGTAACTGAACTGTCCTCGGCGCTAGAACCGACTCCTCTCAAACTCCTACACATAACAATATTCCTTAATTACCCTTTCATACTCATAACCCTTCAACTCAGGTCAAAGTCAAAGTCAAAGTCAAGATCAACGTCCTGGTCAAAGTCAACATCTTGTTGACTCAACTCGCCGAGTTGGTCCACCAACTCGTCGAGTTCCATAGTCCACAAATTACTGGAACTTCGATCCTACTCGTCTAGTCTTTCAAGAACTCATCGAGTTCTCCTTCATACAGAATCGGGACCTTTGTGCCCTTGACTCGTCGAGCTCGTCCATGAACTCGTCGAGTCATTCTTCATACAAGTTGAAGTGTTTAGCCATTGACTCGCCGAGAACTCGTTGAGTTCTTCTTCATATAAGTTGGGACATTGCCTTGAACTCGCCGAGTTCATCCTTGAAATCGTCGATTTCTTTGATCTTCAAGTCTATATTCACGTCCATCTTGTTGAGTCCTCTTCTAGACTCAACCATATCGACCAAAAACATAAAAGGTTGGGGAACCATAACCCGACTCGCCGAGTCCTATGAGCGACTCGCCGAGTCCCCCAAAGTCCAAGCCTACCAAGTCGATTTCAGTCGGGCTTAATGCATTCAGAACATAGATCTAACCTCCTAGGATCGATATAGCACGTAAAGTTACAAATTTTACGTGCATGCATGGGTTAACTAGCTCATAAGGATCCAAAATGAAGTCTACATGGTGCATGGGACTCCCATGGCCATAAAGTTGGCACCTTTATGCCATGGGAACCCTTAAAGGTTCAAGATCTGAAGTACAACCCCATTGATACTCACAACCTCAGATATGGCTTCACTAAGACTTAGAAAAGGTAGAAAATAGCCCTAAATGGAGATCTAAGAAATGAATAGTCAAGGTATCAGCTTTATACCTCAAATGAGCTAGGAATGTGCCAAAACCTATGGATCTACTTACTTTCTCTTGATCTCCCAAGCTTCCTTCTTCTTCTCGAGCTTTAAATACACACTGTTGAGAGAAAAACTTTTAAGAAACACACTTGAACAAACGTTAGAACAAGTTATATAATGCGAAATAAAGTTTAGCTCAAAGGATCATAAAGCTAAAAAATAATAAGAAGTTAGAGTTATTAGATAGTTAGATGATTAGATGCGGATATGTAATTGCGAAAATGTAAGGAAATATAAAAGACAACAAGTTATATATCAAGTAAACACTAAACTGATTCTTAACAAGGTTTGCAATCAAACACTAGTTAGTAGATGCGATCAGTTTAAAGTGATTGAAGTCACAAGGACTTGATCCGAAGGAGAGTTTGAGTGATCTTGAATATATGATTATAAGTTCAGAAAGATCTTGAGGATAAGAGAGAATTTAGAGAGTAAGTAGTGAGAGAAGATATATGTGATGAGAGATGTATTTTTCATTAGAAGCGGAACACTCTTTTTATAGAGTTCCTAGAACATGCAGTAGAAATAAACAAAGACTATAATTCAAAAGAAGTGTCCATGCAAGACACACTGCACAATACATTGTAAATATATAAGTTAAAAAACTAAGTCTTTGTTGCGGATGAGGTTGTTGCAGATGGCCTCATCATTACTCATTGCGGTAGCAAAAACATCATTACGGTAGAAAGGAGAACTTCGGATTGAGGTTGAAGAGGGTCACTTTCTTGATTCAATAATTTCCCCCTAAGTGACATCTTTAACCTTTTCACTTATTGAGTTTCAGAAACCTGATCAGCAACCACCAAAATTTTCTCACTTCACCTAGCCAGGTGATCCTTCTTGTGATCTCGAATTTTACTTCATCAGTCGTGTGTTTTGACCTCTGCACCGAAGTCAGGGTGACTTCTAGTTGACTGCGGGTTAGGCGGTGCATACCTGTGATGGGAATGAAGTACTTAACGTTGCTGTTGACTCTCTTGAGCACAACTCCCAGTTCTGGAAAGTTGGTTGCACCTAAGGATCGATCTTGATATCCTTCAGTAAAGACAGGTGCGGGTTCAAGTGCAGGAAGGTTGAATTTTTAAACAAGGGATGGATGAATATCAACATCTATCTTGGCAAAATCGCACACTGTGGATCTCAAGTACTCACAAGCTTTTTTCAAACACAATCTTCATTTTGGGATGTTTTTCAAAGACTGACCCGTGCTTGTCATGAAACTTGCTTAACCTTTCAAACTCAAGTGGAAGCCTCTGGTCATCTGGGAGACTACGGTTAAAGGGTTCAAAGACAGTGAAGAATTTAGCATTTGGTGAGATGGGAATGTCCCATTAACCATCTTCAGGAGGTTCGGCATATGTCAAGACTGGCCTGTAGTCTTCATCGAGTAATCTTCTTGTAGGATTGAACCAAGAGTTAATCAAAGATTCATCCATAGTTGTATCATAGCCATGATCTCTCCAAATTTGTTTTGTGAATTCCGTAGCTCGCCAGTCCTTTTTCCTTTGAATGGTTGCGGGAGAGTCATTGGAGTGTTCGGATGACATGTTTGGCTCCAGATTCTTGAAGTGAGGTGGGGTTTCTTGACGAGGTGGAGATCGTTGCGGAGAAGGAGGATGTTGCTGTTGAGACTGGTGAGATGGCACCGAAGTGGGAAGTTTCACTTGTTCGGGAGTTAAAATTAGGGAGGATTGATGAGTTTGATGAGTTTCTATCCTTGGCTGATCAGATGCAAGGTGAGATGGACTGTAGTTTGGTATGGGGATTGCTGTATGAGATTGATGGAGCTGTGGATTGGAATGTTCACTTCCCCCTTTTGAGGAAGTAACTTGTTGCTCGTGAAACCATTGCCTGAGGCCATCAATCTTGGAAAAAATATTGTTGAATTGAGATTTGAGAAGATCATAAAGTTGTTGATTATCCGGAATTTTGGTGTTGAACAGAAGTTGATGGATGTCTTTGGTGAGCTTCAGGAGTTATTGACCATGGAAGCTTGCGGTCAGGAAGCGTCGAAGGTTGTTGATAACGGATTGAAGCATATCAATGGTGGATTCGTAAGCATGGTGAGTTTCCTCAACAAGCTTCTTGGATTGAACAACCTGATCTGCAATTGTTGATTGAAGTTCTATTTTGATTGCTGAGACTTCTTGAATTAGACGTTCAGCAGTAGCTAGGAATGTTTGGTGGTCTGCGGTTCTATTGTTGTCCAGGGCTCTGATACCCATTTCAACTTTGAGTGAGATTCTTTCAGCAGCCAGTCTTTCCCTCGTCGCTAGACGTTCAACCCGCTCAACAATGGACTGCGGACCAACAACTTCAGTTTGTTTCAGAGTTGTGACTGCGGCTAAAATCTTGTCCACTTTCGCTTGAAGACTTAGAAATTCCTTGCGAGTGACAGCCAGCTTCTTTTTTTTTTCTCCTTTGGCTTAGAAGTGGATTGTTGAGAACCACTTGAGTCTTCATCATCGAATACCATCATAAAGTCATTCGATTGAGCCGGTTGATTTACTTTAGTCATTTCCAGATCATCCAGACCAAAGGTTGGTCTGGAGCTAACTTCGATCGCTGTACCATCATCATCCGATCCGTGGATTTCAGCAGCTGGAGGGGGCTTGGAAGGACCTGCACCACCTTGAAGATTCAGAGCTTTTTGGATTGTTTCAGCCATGGTGGTCATCCAATCTTGTACTTTGAGAATGGTGGCAACGGTGTTGGCGTTGTTGATCGCATTCGCCCAATATTTGGCAACAGTTTGTATTTCATGTTCCTTCTGCCATTGTTGTTTGGTTTGTTGATCCTTGCGGGCCTGGAATGCCCTGCGGAAAGCTTCATACTTTTTGACTTCAGATTCAGTATTCGGTTGATACTGAATCCATGAGTCATCTGAGTCATATCCGTCAAAACCTTGAGGTCGCACCGGGATGTCCCCCGGGTTCGTGGATCCTTGCACATTTGTGCTCACCACGCCTAAACCACCTGATTGTAACGTAAGCAGAGTAGGATTTCCTGAGCTTCCTTGGTCTCCTTGACCCGTAGTCAAGTGTGGCATCAGCTCAGTTCTGGTAAGGGCTGAAGAAGTGCCTTGCGGTTGGGAAGGTGTATTAAGTGTTTGGGTGACAACAAGAAGTATGGAGCGCAACTCCTGTGGTTCAAAGAACTGAAGATGGGAAGCCCTAGAGACCTTAGGGAGTTTAGAGCCAATTAGATCCTCTTGGGATTCAACTAGGGTCGAGTCTCCATTATCAGATGAAGCAGACACATCTTCCGTGTAACGCTCGGGTTTCGGGGCTAAGCATTAATAAATTATGTAATAGTCTAGGTCAACTATTGTAACTCTTTTTGAAGTAATAAAAATGAATTATTTGAGTATTATGTGAATTATGTGAATTTATGTGCTTTATACTTAATTATAAAGGTATAATTAATAAAGAATAAAAATAAGCGTCAAAATTAAAGTGTGAGATAAACCCGATATCTTTACATAAAGTGGTGGTGGTCGAAACAAGGATTTCGGGGATATAAAGAACGCTCAAATATGACTTCGTATGAGGAAGTTATGATTTTTCTAAGATCTGGCATAGTAGTGTACGACCCGAAACTCGAATTTTAGTTTGAGCGGTTTTTGGCTTACGCGACCTAAATGAGAGTTGAAGATCTCATTAATAGGAACTCAACGTCAAAAAGACAGACGAAAACGGAGTCCGTGTGTAAAAGTTATGAATATTACGCGGACATTTAACAGTGTAATCACCTCCTACTATTAAATTTAAGATCGGTCGAGAATTAGCCGACGGAGTAAACAGGAAAGTTGTAGATTTTATTTTGACAACCGTGTGGATATCAATAACGTCAAAAACGGAGCTCGTATGCGAAAGTTATGGACGAAACTTAGTCTCCACTTTTTGAGCGCGGCGAATTCGATACAGTTTTGTAAATCCGAGATAGAATGAGAATTAGTCAACAGGGTCTAAATGAAAGTTGTAGTACTCGTAAATACCAACGTGTGGATATAAATAACGTCCGAAATGGAGCTCGTATGCGAAAGATATGGACGAAGCTTAGTCGCTACTCTTCATGCGCGATAAATACGATACAGTTTTTGTAAATCTGAGATAGAATGAGAATTAGCCGACGGGGTCTAAATGAAAGTTGTAGTACTGGTATATACCAACACGTGGATATAAAGAACGTAGAAAACGGAGATAGTACACGGAAGATACGGATGAAACTTAGGGACTACTTTACTATAAAATCCCTATAAATAAAGGATGAACTCTTCATATTTTCTTCACACTATAAGCCTTTCTTTCTCTCTCTAACTTCTCTCTAGCGTCCCTAAACCCCTCCCAAGTCTAGGGAAGCCCCGGAGCGCCCGACGGCTCCGAGAAGAAAAGCTTTCGGCTCGGAAATGCTGCTCCAGCGAAGCCCGATTTTTAATAAAAAACCCGCTGTAAGTGAGCTACGCCTACACTATTTCTAATATAGCTTTTATTTAAATATAGTAATGTTATTAGGACCTTATAATAATTATTTGGGCTATTATTATGAGTTATATAAGTGTCGTTATAATATCTTTTTAACCACTCGCGGTACGGTGAATCTGGTTTGGAGGGCCGCTTGGGTTGCTGGATTCAGAAGTGCTATATGCCAAAATGATCCTGCCCTCCGGTGTTTCATGTCTGGCCCCTGTCTGTACATAGTAGGTGAAGAGTATTGTTTAACGCTTATATAATAGTAATAATAGTTAGACTATTAATTAGTCTCAGTGAATATTAGACTAAACTCTAGTGGTAATGATACTAGGTTTTGTCCAAGAAAAATTGTTTTGAGTAAACGAAGTGCTGTCCGAGTACCAAGTCACCACCTTACCAGGTGAGTGCATAGTCACTTTCATCTTACACATAAATATTAAATATTTAATATAAATTACGTGCTATGTCTGCATATTGTCTGAATACTTGTTGTCTATGCTGATGAAAGATTTTTATACATGTTTTAAATGATTTAAACTGTATATGTATTTTATATCTACAAAATGTTGGGGTAAAACATGGGTAGATGTAATAGACGATGTGTGATAAAATGATGAGAGGCCTCGATGTTGTTGTTGTTGATTCTGTCATCTAGCGGAGTATGGATGACAACCACGGACTCTTCTAAACAGTCCAGTGGAACGCTAGCAGGCTCGCAACCTGTAGGTGTTTGTGAACGATGTGTTCACCGGTGTACTCCATCCCCCTCATGGTTGCCTTTAGGACATTTATTGACGAGGAACCCCCTTAGCAGTAGTGTCCATCCTGATGATGATCCTTAGGCTAGATCCCTTATGATAGGTGTTTAGGGACGTAAGGTGAGGATAACGGGAACGAGTAATCAGGTTATTGTTGGTTGATGAAATTAATTAACTTATTTATTGTGGGTTGAAAACCCTATGTGCTCACCAGGCTCCCAAGCCTGACCCACTCAGTTTCTTGTATTACAGGTAGTGGTGCACGAGCATAGATATGATGTTTGGGATGAGAGATTACGGATATAGGCCTATAGATATGAATAAATGTAGTAAGGTTTATATTGTACTGTTTATGCTTTTGATCTGTATCGAACATGACATCCCGAGGTTTTTAATGAAATACATTTCTACGGAAATGCTTTGATAAATCTTTATCATATTTTATTTTGGGAACAAATTCCGCAACACTTTTATTTAAAATGTTACTCTGATTTTTAAACAAAGCATAAACAAAATCGGTATTTTTTGGCCGTGAAAATGGGGATGTCACAGTTGGTATCAGAGCATTAGTTTAAGCGAACTAAGAATTTATAGGATTTCTAGACTTAAACTTAGAATGCTAAGCGATGATTGTGAGATGAGTGTCTGCTATATTTTAGACACGTGCACTAGCTTATTTTAGGAAAGATACCTAAATTGCTATTATGTGCTAAATGATTTATGTTATAGCTATAAAGATGTCTTATATGCTATTAATTGATCAGATCTATGGTCTATTGTCGACCAGATCTGGAAACTTTATTTGTTCAGATTTCTAAACGTATAAATTACGATATTAGAACTAGCATGTAACTTTTCGGAGTGACAATGAGGAATTATACGTCTATCGTAAATAAAGATTTCCCTATCTTAATATTCTCGTCTCAAAATTCTACTTGTTGCCAACCGAACTCTCCAAAATTGAGAGGTTCACAAATGGACTGCCAGCCGACTTTAGCCCGACGGTTAAGATGGCAACCACTCTGAAATCAGCGATTCGAGCAACTAAGAATGTAGAGACCCAACAGAAGGAAAGGGGTCTGGAGAGGGCTGAGGTTGGTGAGAAAAGGAAATTTGATGGATCCTCGAGGTCCAGCAAGAAAAGTAAATTCTCGAAGTCTGGTTCGAGAGGAGGAGGATCCGAAGCAAAATGGTGCGACAAATGCAAGAAGAAGCACCAAGGAAAATGTGACGGAGGGGTCACCTGTTTCAAGTGTGGAATGCCCGGACACTATTCCAACGAGTGCACGTTCACTAAGAAGGTCTGTTATGAGTGCAACGAGGAAGGGCACATTTCGAGGGACTGCTCGAAAAAGAAGGAGATAGGAAGACCCAACATTCCACCAAAGCCGAAGGCAAGAACCTTCCAGATGACGCTCGAAGCTGCAAAGGAGGCAGTAGATGTCGCTTCAGGTACCTTCCTGTAAATGGTTTGATTGCCAATATACTGTTTGATTCTGGAGCAAACTACTCCTTTGTGTCACATAAGTTTGGTGGGAAACTAGCATTGCCCGTAGAAAAACTTGATAATGCCCTGATTGTAGAAGTTGTCAGTGGCAAATTCGTACCTGTTAGTGATCGTATTAGGAACATCGTCATCAACCTAAATGGAAACGAATTCCACGAAGAGCTGTTGCCCATAGAGTTGAACGATTTTGATATCGTTTTGGGAATGGATTGGCTTAGCGCCAACGACGTCGAGATACAATGCCGAAAGAAGATAGTAAGGGTGAACCCACCTGGAAAAGAGTCATTTATGGTGTACGGGGACAAACGTAGAGTAAATTCTGGAATCATCTCCCTGATGAAAGCCAAAAAAATTTTGTCCAAAGGATGCGCATCATATTTGGCATTTGTGATCGATGCTAAGAAGGAAAAAAAGGAGGTGCAGAATATACCGGTTGTGTGTGATTATCTGGAAGTCTTTCCCGAAGATCTTCCTGGATTACCGCCTGATAGACAAGTAGAGTTCAGAATAGACTTGTTACCAGAAACAACACCGATAGCGAAAGCACCATACCGATTAGCACCGACGGAGATGAAGGAGCTCATGAAACAACTTCAGGAGTTGTTGGACAACGGTTTCATTCGACCTAGTTCATCACCCTGGGGAGCTCCGGTGCTATTCGTGAAGAAGAAAGACGGAAGCATGAGGATGTGAATAGATTATAGAGAGCTGAACAAGGCAACGGTGAAGAACAAATACCCATTGCCGAGGATTGATGACCTATTCGACCAGCTGCAAGGTTCGAGCTATTTCTCAAAGATCGATCTTAGGGCAGGATATCATCAGCTGAAGGTGAGAGAGCAGGATATCGAGAAGACTGCATTCAGAACAAGATATGGACACTACGAGTTCTTGGTTATGTCGTTTGGACTAACCAATGCTCCGGCAGCATTCATGGATTTGATGAATAGGGTTTGTAAACCATTCCTCGATAAATCTGTGATAGTGTTCATCGACGACATTCTGATCTACTCGAAAAGCCAAGAGGAGCATGGCAAGCATCTACGATAAGTGTTGGAAGTCTTGAAGAAGGAGAAGTTGTATGCAAAGTTCTCCAAGTGCGATTTTTAGATCCGAGAAGTACAATTCTTGGGTCATGTGGTTAACCAGGAAGGAATAATGGTTGACCCAGCAAAAATCGAAGCTGTGATGAAGTGGGAACGTCCAAAGAGTCCCACAGAGATTCGAAGCTTTCTTGGATTAGCTGGATATTAACGAAGGTTTATCCAAGGCTTTTCTTCGATAGCTTCTCCATTGACATCTTTGACCCACAAAGGAGCTACTTATACATGGAGAGAGAAGCACGAAGAAGCATTCGAGAAGCTAAAGAAGAAGTTATGTGAAGAGCCGATTCTTTCTCTACCCGATGGAGTTGAAGACTTCGCGGTCTATAGTGACGCATCTGGAGTCGGGTTGGGTTGTGTTCTGACCCAAAGAGAAAAGGTGATAGCATATGCATCTCGACAATTGAAGGAGCACGAAAAGAACTACCCCACTCACGATTTGGAGTTGGCAACGGTAGTTTTTGCTCTAAAGATATGGAGGCTAGCAGGCTCGCAACCTGTAGGTGTTTGTGAACGATGTGTTCACCGGTTTACTCCATCCCCCTCATGGTTGCCTTTAGGACATTTATTGCTGAGGAACCCCCTTAGCAGTAGTGTCCATCCCGATGATGATCCTTAGGCTAGGTCCCTTATGATAGGTGTTTAGGGACATAAGGTGAGGATAACGGGAACGGGTAATCGGATTATTGTTGGTTGATGAAATTAATAAACTTGTTTATTGTGGGTTGAAAACCCTATGTGCTCACCAGGCTCCCAAGCCTGACCCACTCAGTTTCTTGTATTACAGGTAGTGGTGCACGAGCATAGATATGATGTTTGGGATGAGAGATTACAGATATAGGCCTGTAGATATGAATAAATGTAGTAAGGCTTATATTGTACTATTTATGCTTTTGATCTGTATCGAACATGACATACCGATGTTTTTAATGAAATACATTTCTACGGAAATGCTTTGATAAATCTTTATCATATTTTATTTTGGGAACAAATTCCGCAACACTTTTATTTAAAATGCTACTCTGATTTTTAAACAAAGCATAAACAAAATTGGTCTTTTCTGGCCGTGAAAATGGGGATGTCACATTTTGTGTCTGATTAGCTGGAGAGGGTTGAAGCGAATGGATCTGCGGGGACCCCAAGGACTACCAGAGTCTTTTGAGAGACTGCGGTATCTGTCTGGTCACGCATTTGGCTTTGGCTTTGGATTGTCTTATACTTTTTGCGTCTGAGGATTGGACCGGAGTCATCATCATCAAATTCCTCATTGACATTTACAGGGGAAACATGAGAGTCATCCGAGGATTCGATGGCCCTGGTCTTGCATTTATTTGAGAATTCACCTTTTCGGGTTCTACTGCGGGGAGATTTCTTGGAGTGAACAAAATTTTTGCGACGTGTACTGGTAGGAGGGACTGAGGCAGGTGTGGATCTTGAAGGACCTTGGGTTGCGGTAGTGGCTATAAGTGGTTGACTGGGTAGAGGCGGGGTAGCAAGGTATGGGTCAATACCTTTCCGTAGCCTCTATGTGATCGGTGACTTCTTTGGTTTCATGTCCAACAGATATCAAGACGTGTACAGGTAATCGTCTCAGTGGTCCAAAAATAGATTGATCCTTTGAAAGAGTGTACCTTATTAAGTCTCGGGTGATAAAGAAGTTGATGTCATCACCCATGCTGAGATTGGCAACTTTGTGGAGGTCCGAGATGCAGAGAGACCAGAAGGGTGCGAAGGTGAGTTCAGTGGGGTCTTCTTTCGGATTCTCCTTGGGAATGTATTGAAGGAAATCATCCCATAGTATCTGACCATAGTTAACAGCATTCCCTGTGAAGATGCTCCACACTATTTCCAGCAGTTTGAGTCCCATGTTATCCGTGCCTCCAGTTTGACCTGAGAGATTGCGGATGTTAAAGTGGCAAACGAATTGCCAAATAGCAAGCAGTTGATTCCTTTTTAATTCTCCAATCCCTTTGAGCTTCTTTTGATAACCCATCTGATACAGGGTTGAGGTGATGTCATTCATGTCTAGAGAGTAAATTCTTGTGGAAGGAAGAACATGAAGATTGATTGCATTCAGAAACTTTTCTTTTGTCAAAATGACCAAAGAGTCATCTATCAAGTTCAGATGAACTTCTTGCAGATTGTGGATTGGGTGAAATGCAGAGAATGCACATTTGAAAAAAGTGGAAAGTGGAACAACATCTGTGAATGAATCGAAAGCTCCAAACAGAGGGTGAGAATATAAGAACTTGATCATCAGGCGAATGGATTCGTTGTAGGATGGATGATCTTCAAATGTAGCCCTAAAATTGCTCGAAGCCATTGTTTGCGATTGATTTCTCGTGGTGGATTCAGAACCAGTGGGTTGCACTGACCCTGATGCTTTTGATTGATTTTTCGATACACCGGACTTCACCATTTTGGAAAGATTTTAAGAACTTGCGACAAAAAACTTTGAGTGCAAGAAGATGAAGATCGTCAAAGAGTTCAGAAAGCGTAAAGCTTTCTTGGGAGGGAAAAAGTGTTTATATAGATCCAGATCTCAAAAGTTTATTGAATTTACTGTTGAATAAGGTGTCTAAGTCCGTAACTATATTTGGTATGTACTTGACCCGACCCGGCATGGTCCATTTGGGTTGCACTTCACCGAAACAAATTGTATGGATAATCTTTTGAGAATAGTATATTTATGCTTTATTAATATATTATAAGTTGTAATATATTAATATGAAATCATATTATTAATTAGTATTGATCAAGAATTAATTTGGTGATCAAAAGAGACTAATTAAATATGGACTCTTATATATATATATATATATATATATATATATATATATATATATATATATATATATATATATATATATATATATATATATATAGAATGCGCCAATGTTCATTTAGGATGGGCTAAGCTTGCATGGATAGTCCATGGAGTTTTTAACCCATGGATCCTATGGAAATGAAAGGTCATGGGTATTAGGGTTTACATGGATGTAACCATAGTCCACCATACTATATAAAGAGGCATTTGGCACATGAAATGACACTAGTGTGTGTGAGAACAAAGGTGGGCCGATTTCTACAAGTGCATACCATTCTCTCAAGTTTTACAGGTTGGTTTGGTGATTTGTGATTCCACTTGAGGCATCCACATTATTGGTGCCAGGCTCTTGAAGCTCCAAGCAATCAACCACAAGGAAAAAGGTATGTTATTCTACCAAGGTTTTGTATTACAAGTACCCCATAACATGCTAGTTAGATTGAGTACCTTGGAAAATCAAATTTGCATGTATATTAGAGAAAACATAGATCCAAGGTTTCTAGGGTTGCATGTACACCATAGGAGTGTTAGAATGCTCAAAACCCATCAGTGGTATCAGAGCCTAGGCTTGTTTTCATTATACTTGATGTAAATTGCTGAAAAAAGTCGAGAAACTGCTCACTGTTCAGTGAACTCGCCGAGTCCATGGGGGGAATCGACGAGTCCATGTGTTAATTCATCCTACTCGTCGAGTAGGTTCTTGCACTCGGCGAGTAGGAGGCCCTGTGTGCAGATTTTCGAGTTTTGTTGCTGGAATTGGACTAGAATCATTACCCTAAACTGTTTTGGACTTGTAAAATCTGTTTTTGATGTGGTAATGATTATGTTAATCCAATTTCAATGATATTTATCAAAGTTTCAAGTTTTATATATGTTTATATGATTATTGAAATTGTTGATATGAATGTTCATACTTATGAGTTTTAGTAGATCATAGGAATTATTTGCAAATTGTTTGTTAGTGTAATTCTTGATCTAAATGCCAATTAATGGACTCCATAACTTGTCCTCAAGTTATGGAATTCCAAAAGTCTTTTCTTTAAAGCCATTAAAACTCATAAGTTATAGAAATGAAAAGTCTTGAATAGTTTCAAAACTTGCCCTCAAGTCTTGGAATTTGTAAAGCCTCACACACACTTTAATTCCAAACCCTAGAGTTTTAAAAGCTTAAAATTCAACCCTTATACTTTATAATATTATAAGTTAATTATATATATATATATATATATATATATATATATATATATATATATATATATATATATATATATATATATATATATATATATATATATATATATAGACACACACACACATAAGATCAAGTCAGTCTTACTATTAGTAGGCCTCATTTACGAACCCGGTCTATAAGGGGGGTATAAGGTTGTTGCCTATAAAATGGCAGCTTAATGGGTGTCCACTCTCACCCACCGCTTCCTTGACTGGTGGAGGGTCGTTATCCTAACGGGTAGGACAAGGACTATAATTCTCATTAAAAGTATAATGATAAATATAAAGTAACTAAACCTTTTATAAATTCCCAATCTTAGTTACTTTAGGAAAATGTGAATTTGGTGCTAACCCATGAAATTACACTTTGTACCTTACCAAGTCGTTAGTGGAGCGTGTGTGGTTAACCGGCACACTAACATGGACTAGTAAGTGTGACAAAGGGTAACTTAATTTTTATCATAGATCGGTGGAGCGCGTGTGGTTAACCGACACATTGATTAGGTGATAAAGTTAAGGGTACCAAGTTAATTTGCATGGTTATTCACACCTTGTTTTGTGATCCTCGGCATCCCAGTCACAAACATGAAGGGCACAATCGAGATTTAAACATGCCATTGAAAAGTTCAATGAATCTCAAAAGAATCTAGGAATTTCAATTCATTAAAACTTAATAATTTATTTCATTTTTCATGGTGGAAATTGGTGAATCGTCATTCACCTACCTTCAAATATTTTATATCTTGGATTACGATATCCCTCTTCCAAGTTATAAAGTATTGTGTTGGGTCCTAGCCTTAATATTACATTTGGGTGTCTTATTAAGGATTCTTTATCTAATTTAAACTTTGTCTTTCTTCTTTTCAGATGTCTTCCAACAATGCTTCAGGCTCAAACTGTGACAACCCGAAATTTCTATTCTGTACAACCATTCAATTCAATAGAAGTCAGAACAGTTTCTGCTAACTTTCAAGCCTTTTGGAATAAGTTTGAGTGTCTTAAAGTTAGTACTTCGGGAGATATCAGGAGAGGGGATGCCCTAGGGTTTATTGTGCAACAATAATGTCCCAAAACTCCAAGAATTTTGAGTTTACGACCTAAACAAAGGTGTTTACGGCCGTAAACCCTAAAAGAGGGTATAAATATGACACTTAGTCATTATTTATCACTTTTCACAATTTCAAGATCCAAAACTCAATTCTCTCTCAAGTATCATCGACTTTTCTTCTTGATCTTCAACATTGTAAGTGTTTCTAGCCCTAAAAAGTTGGTATCTTACTTAATCTAGTGATCTAACATGATTCCATCTGTGAAATCATTCCAAAAGTGTAGATCTTCAAGTTTCACCAAGAACACCAAGAACACACACTAGTGTTCTTGGACTTTTAGCACCTTTTCAAGCTTCTACCTAGTAAGTACTCCTACCCTAGTGTGTTATAAGGCTTGTTACACTTCTAAACATCAAGAAAACACCCAAGAAACACAAGATCAAGGTGTTTACGGTCCAAGATGTTCTTGGACCGTAAACCCTATTAAGGGTGCCAAAGTGTGCCCTAATCCCTTCTAAGCCTTGGAAACTAGTCTATACCCCCTTCCTTATTGTGCTTAGGACTCAAAACAACCAAAATACCATAATCATTTGGGTTTACGGCCGTAAACCCAAAAGGAAATGGTCTAAGGACCGTAAACTCCTAAAAGGAGTGAAATGGTGCCCTAATCTCTTCCTAAGGTTTAAACATGAAGTAGGAATTCTTCTTGTTATCTTTAAGGCTTCAAAACACGAAATGGTCAAAGAAACATGAGTTTACGGCCGTAAAATCATGGGTTTATGACCGTAAACTCAAGGAGTTATGGTCACAAAACCGTAAACTCCAAGGGAGTTTACCCTTGAACCCCAAACTCAATAGCAAGGTCCTACCACCCTTAGATGCAACCCTTATGACTTATAGCACTTAAAACAAGTGTTTTACATGTCTTAGGATGTATTAAACTTGGTTAATTGGTTGTTTTATGACTAATTGGATACATATATGTGATTATATGTTAACTAGGATCATTGTGTGTGTACAAGTCTTCACTTGACACTTAGGATCCTACATCATTCAGTTCATCCACAACCACCCACTACAGGTGAGTTCATACCCCCTTAATTAACCTTTTAAATGTTTTTGAATGTTTTTAAATACTTTTATGGGGGGGGGGGGATACAAGTTGAATCATGATAGTTATTACATCAATCACATGTGATTAATAACTATCAAACTATAGATTTACTACGCTTTTAGCTGTTTTACTCAGTATACTACTTCAAAATGATTTCTTATACTTTAAAATGTTCTTATCAAACAAACTGCTTTCAAATCATTTTATAAACTGACATCAAGTCATCGATTCTTATTTATTAAACTTTTCAAAGGTTTTACCAATACTTCTTTTATACTTTTAAATTGTCAATTGCATGCCTATATATGTATAGTTATGTAAGTAATGTTTAAAGGACTTAGGACTGCTAACTCGCTTTATTTCCTTTTCCTTGTTTGGATGTGGCCTTAGAGTATCAGTTATTTGTCCGAATGTCGTCTAAATATTAGTTATATATTATGTATACATATATAGACATAAAAGTTCTATCAGTCAATTCAGTACCTTTGGGTAGCAAAGGCATACTTTCGGATATTCACATACATTACTAGTAACTATAATAGGTATAGTTAGGAGATACTATTTACTATTCTTAGTACAATTGTTAAAAGCATGTCTAGATATGTATAGTTATATAAATAATGTTTAAAGGACTTAGAACTGCTAACTCGCTTTATTTCCTTTTCCTTGTTTGGATGTGTACTTAAGGTATCGGTTAGTTGTCCGAAGGTCGTCTAAATATTACTTATATATTATGTATACATATGTAGATATAATGGTTCTAATCAGTAAGTTCAGTACCTTTGGGTAGCAAAGGTATACGTTCATATATTCATATATATATATATATATATATATATATATATATATATATATATATATATATATATATATATAATTCCTAGTAAGCTATTATAGGTATAGTGTTGAGTATATATAGGATTTCGTAACATTAATGTGGATTATTAGACCTAGCAATTCGTTGCGGAAGTCACCTTTAGTTCCCAGAATCTCTTGTATGGAGAACTTTTAGAATGGGGACTATCAACCACATTATTACTTACTTACCGCGGGTCTCGTGTGAAGACTACTTACTTACAGCGGGTCTCGTGAGAAGACTACTTACTTACAGCGAGTCTCGTGAGAAGACTACCTACTTACAGTGGGTCTCGTTAGAAGACTACTTACGTACTTTCATTCGGGTCTCAGTAGATGACTCCTTTTTATACTAGTAGGAAATATGGGATTTTCTAGGAAGTCAAACGTTTACAATTACTTACAAACCTTTTCATTGGTACTTATATAAATAATGACATTAAATACTTATGAATTCACCAGCTTTATGCTGATCTATGCTTTCAAAATAACTTGTATTCTCAGGTCACCAATAGACAGGTACGGCGATCAGGTTTTGTGAAGACGGAGCAGTCAAGACTCGTCTTTTATTTTGAATATTCGTTATATTGTTTTATTCTATGAAAGAACACACTTGTATTTAAAATTATACTATTAATGAAATGGATGATGTTGTTGCTTGTTTACTACTTTGCATTGTTGTGATACTTTACATGACGTCCTCCGCCCCAGAACGTTTCCGCCGTTCTTGGTTTTGGGGTGTGACATAAACCCTACTGGCTCCTTCTCTCTCATGAACCTTTGTGGGAGGGTCATTTTTGATGAAACTAATTTCAATGACTGATTTAGGAACATCAGAATGGTCACATGCTATGAGGACAAGGAATATGTCCTTGACAAGGAGATTAAGGAACTTGATGAGTCGTCTGCTACTCCACAGGAGGTTGCTGATTTTAGGGCACATGAGAAAGATGCCACCAAGGTGGCTTGTATCATGCTTGCCACTATGACACCTGAACTCCAAAAGTCCTATGGGGACTTCTGCTCTTTTGAGATGCACCAGGATCTATTGGAAAGGTACCATCAGAGTGCACGTCAAGAGAGGTATGAAATAATCGCCTCCATGATAACAACTAAGATGAAGGATGGAGAGTCCATCACGGGCCACCTACAGAAAATGCAAAGATTTGTGGACCGTCTGCTCAAACTGAATGTGAAATTTGATGAGGAGCTGGCCATTGACATCATACTGCACTCCTTACTGTTGGGTTTTGAGCATTCTAGCACTCCTATGGTGTACATGCAACCCTATAAACCTTGGATCTATGTTTTCTCTATTATACATGCAAATATTAACTATTCCAAGGTTTCATCCTAACTAGCATATTATGAAGCACCTATACTACAAAGTTCTAGTTAGATGACATACCTTTTGATGTAGCTTGATGTCTTCAAGCTTTAAGAGCTTAGCCCCAATAGTGTGGAAGCCTCAAATGGAATCACAAATCACCAAAACACCTTGGAAGAACTTGAGAGAATATGTATGCACACTAAAATCGGCCCACTCTTCTTTTTACACACTTGTGCAAATTTTGTGAGCCAAGGACCCCTTTATATATTATGGAGGATTAGGGTTACATCCATGTAAACCCTAATACACATGACCTTTCATTTACATAGGATCCATGGGTTAAAAGCTCCATGGACCATCCATGAAAGCTTAGCCCAACCTAAATGAACTTGGCCCATTCCATATATATAAGAGTCCATATTTAATTAGTTCTTTTTGATCACTTAATTAATTCTAAATTAATTCTTGATCAATACTAATTAAATAATATGATTCCATATTAATATATTAGAACTTATAATATATTAATATAAATCATAAATATACTATTCTCAAAAGACTATCCATATAAATTGTGCCGGTGAAGTGCAACCCAAATGGACCATGCCGGGTTGGGTCAAGTACATACCAAATATAGTTATGGACTTAGACATTAATCCAACAGTCTCCCACTTGGATAAGTCTAAAACTATTATTGAGTATGACTTCAAAACCTAACTGGCAATCGTAGCTCTTAAAGCCGCTGTCGAACTCTGACCTTGTCAATGACTTGTCCATTAGATAAGGGATCATATATTCCTCCATTCTAGATATCATATGGACTGAGACATGGATTATAATCATTCTCTCTGTCCATTTGTTGTTTCCCGATTTTCGATTTATGAAGACTGACTGATTGAACAAATCAAATCAGTCCTGGCTTGGCCAAGCACTCACATGTGTCATCGCTAAATCATCGAGGGGCCCACATATATCACCTTAGTTGGTCTTTGTTTTATCCAAAACATCACAACTTACCAATTTCAAATGTAAGAGTAAAAGTGTCCTACTCTTGTACATTTGAAATTGGTAAGTTGTGATGTTTTGGATAAAACAAAGACCAACTAAGGCCAATTGTGTGAAGTGTTTGTCTTGATAAAGAATCTGCACTATCTCTTGAATATTTGGCAAGATAGTCTTATATGTCAAGAGGATAGTGGGAGTCTTAAAGATCCTAAAATGAATTTGAAGAACTAATCAAGAATAAAACCTGAGGTTCTTCACTAGCACACGACTTGAGGTTTATAACCTATCGTGTTGACATATTCTGTGCCCATTCCAGTTAAAGTTGGCTTTGCATAGGAGTTCTGAAAGTTCTCAATTGGTTGCATAACAACTTGGAAGCAATGGCAGGCCCTGTACTGTCAGGTGGCAAGCAGTTAAGATTGCATAAGTTCAGTCCATATGAGTTTGGATTTGTCATTATCCTTGTCTTGTGACTATGGTTTTGACGATTCACATGGATAAGAACACATACACCATAAAATCTAAGGGTCATAAGGTTTCTCTCAGATTCATGAAAATGATGGTGAGGAAACACTTCCACTAAGTAGATTTGAAGAAGATGGCAAAAGGTCTAAACAATTGAGACTATGATTACGGCATCCCTTTTCATAGTTCTGAAATTGTTTAGACCTTTTTCCATCTGCTTCAAATCTACTTGGTGGAAGTGTTTCCTCACCGTCATATTCATGAATCAGAGAAAAACCTTATGACCCTTAGATTTTATGGTGTATGTGTTCTTATCCATGTGAATCGTCAAAACCATAGTCACAAGACAAGGATAATGACAAATCCAAACTCATATGGACTGAACTTATGCAATCTTAACTTCTTGCCACCTGGCAGTACAGGGCCTGCCATTGCTTCCAAGTTGTTATGCAACCAATTGAGAACTTTCAGAACTCCTATGCAAAGCCAACTTTAACTGGAATGGGCACAGAATATGTCAACACGATAGGTTATAAACCTCAAGTCGTGTGCTAGTGAAGAACCTCAGGTTTTATTCTTGATTAGTTCTTGAAATTCTTTTTAGGATCTTTAAGACTCCCACTATCCTCTTGACATATAAGACTATCTTGCCAAATATTCAAGAGATAGTTCGAATTCTTTATCAAGACAAACACTTCACACAATTGGCCTTAGTTGGTCTTTCTTTTATCCAAAACATCACAACTTACCAATTTCAAATGTACAAGAGTAGGACACTTTTACTCTTACATTTGACAAGTGTTTTAAACCTTTCTTTAAGATATGTCACTCAAGTTACAATCTTGGAGTATGACTCTAAGAATTGTTTTGGAACAAAGTATGACTCATCTTCCTGATCTAACCATTTCAACAATTCATGACTCCTCTTTTTAGTCATAAGAATGCACTAAGATGACCTTTAGAGGACTAATTGTGATATGATTTCTAAATCATTAAGATGATCACAAAGATGATACTAAAGTACTCTCCCATCTTTTCAGATTTGAGAAACTTTTATCTTTCTGCCTAATTTGATTCTTCCCATTCGTTCTGCCATACATTGAGACTTTTCCAATGTTTCAGAATTATACTTAAACTTGTAAGTATAACCATATTTACTAAACTTTAGTAAATCAAATAGTCTTAACGAGCTTTGTGGTGGACATGACCAGTACACAAGAATGTGTACTCGATCCCTTTAGTCCTTCACTTGACTCACACATCCATGTGAACAAGTAATTAGTCTTGATTTTCCAATGCTTGAAAGTTCTCATTCATCATACTATTCAACTTGCATGATTCCAAGTTTCGGTCCAATTGAAACTTGGGTGATGAGGAACTTTCCTGATTTGGTAAATTTAGACACTACCACAAATGAAAGAATCAAATCCATTTTCCAATATTGCTGTCACTTGAATCATATAAGCAACAATTTTCCACAAATGCCATTGTAAGGATACTTCAAATAAATAAAATTAAACAATTTTCTTTTATTTTAAAACTTTGCGGAAAAACTTATCCTTACAATCCACATGGAAAATTGTTGTTATCTATTCCATAGCAATATATCATAACTTCTTAAGCAACTGCTCAAAATTCTGATGCGATCGAAATCCACCTTCGCGATCAGAATCAGCATATACTTCCTTTAAGATTTCTCTCTATTCTTTGATTTTTAAAACATCAACATGTGACCCAGTCACATCATGTAATGAGGATCTCAGAATAGAACTTAACAGAGTTAGATAATGGGCTCTACCTGATGTAGAGTCAAACTTATTGACTTTAACATCCTTAGGTAAATTTGGCAGCTTTGCAATCAACGCCCCTTCCTTTGGCAAAATAAACATATGGACCCTTTGGTAATGGGACTATCTCAGACTTAGCCTTTCTCTTTACCATTTGGTCAACCGGGTTGACTATGGCCAATCCCTTTCCATTGGGAAGAGAATGCTTTTTCTGGATTTCCAGTGTCACCATTGTCACTGTCCATAAAGTTTTTGGGACGTTGATCTTCTAATCAAATTTGCTTTACTATCGTTCCAAATCATTGCTGATTCAGCAGCACCAAGAAAATAGATATGATCATTAAGGTTCATGTCATAGTCTGTTTCATAGTAGTCCCAAAGGAACTCACTATGTGACTTAGAAAGTGATTGAACATCCAACTTTCTCAAGACTTTGACACCCAACTCTCCCGGCTTGTCAATATGTGACTTCATCTCTAAGATGTGATCACACATAGACCTTGCTTGCCATTAGGGCTTGAGTGACCTTGAACTTGTGGGTTAGGGAGAATAATTGGAGGAGGTGGAGGAAGAGAAGTATGACTTCCATGAGCCAAACTCGGGAAGTCATATTCATTAGGAAAGCTTGGTTTGGGAAGATCATTGTTGTCTAAACCAGACATCAACAATGGGAGAAATTCACGTAAAGTTGATTTAAGTCCTTAATATAACACCCAATATGATATATTAAGGCTAGGACCCAACAAACTATTTTATAACTTGGAAGTGGGATGCCGTAATCCAAGTTATAAAATATTTGAAGGTAGGTGAATGACGATTCACCAATTTCCACCAAGATAAACGAAATGTATTATTAGGTTTTAATTGGTTTTGAAACTCCTAGATTCTTTTGAGATTCATTGAACTTTTCAACGGCATGTTTCAATCTCGAGTGTGCCCTTTAGGTTTTTTGACTGGGATGCCGAGGATCACAAAACAAGGTGTGAAGTAACCATGCAAATATACTTGGTACCCTTAATATTTACCCCTCAATCGATGTGCTGGTTAACCACACACGCTCCAACGATACTATGATAAACATTAAGTTACCCTTTGCCTACCTTGTTAAGTCCAGGTTAGTGTGCCGGTTAACCACACACGCTCCACTAACAGCTTAAACAAAGTGCAAAGTGTAATTTCATGGATTAGCACCTTATTCACATTTTCCTAAGTAACTAAGATTGTGAATTTATAAGTGTTTAGTTACTTAGTATTTATCATTATACTTATAATGAAGGGAGAATTATACTCCTTGTCCTACCTGTTCGGCTAACAACCCTCCACCAGTCAAGGAAGCGGTGGGTGAGAGTGGACACCCATTAAACTGCCATTTTATAGGCAGTAACCTTATACCCCCCTTATAGATCAGCTTCGTGAATGAGGCCTACTAATGGTAAGACGACTTGCTCTTATACATATAATATATTAAACTTTTAATATTATAATAGTATAAGGGTGTATTTTAGACATTTAAAATACTTGGTGGTTTAATCTATTAATTAAACTATACTCTTAATTTAATTAAATTTAAACCATGTCATTATGGAATTATTAATTCTCTTTTAATTAAACATTTTAATTATCTATTAATAAAGTCCATAAGAGTTAATTGAATTATTCAATAAAAACATCATAATTCCAATTATTAAATTCAAAATTAAAACCATTTAATTAATTGTTTAAGTTATGAACCCAAGAGTTTTAGAATTCAATTCTTTTTTTATTTTTATTATTTTTTTTTATCATAAAAAAACTTTTTCCAAATTCCAAAACTTGAGGGCAAGTTTTGTAACTCTTGAAAACTTTTGGATTCCATAACTTATGGAGTTAAATACTTGTTTTATGATGAAACTTTTCATGTTCCATAACTTAAGAACAAGTTATGGAATTCTTTAAAACATTAAGACCAAGTTTTGTAACTCCATAAAAAACTTTGAATCAATTTTTTTAAAAACCTTTTCATATCCATAATTATGGAGGCTTCAAAAAACTCTTTAGATCAAACTTTTAAAACTAATAAAATAATCATATCATTTTATCTTTTACTAAATTTGACCTAATTCAAATCATATAGCAAATGATTCAAATTTTACAAATAATTAGTTTTTCACAAAAACAAGTAATTATCTTAAAATTTGACAAACGTCATGTTTTTTTTTCTTTTTTTTCTTCAACTTGAAAATAAAACATTTGTATCAATATAACAGAAAACAACCCATGGCTCTGATACCACTGTTGGGTTTTGAGCATTCTAACACTCCTATGGTGTACATGCAACCCTATAAACCTTGGATCTATGTTTTCTCTATTATACATGCAAATATTAACTATTCCAAGGTTTCATCCTAACTAGCATATTATGAAGCACCTATACTACACAGTTCTAGTTAGATGACATACCTTTTGATGTAGCTTGATGTCTTCAAGCTTTAAGAGCTTAGCCCTAATAGTGTGGAAGCCTCAAATGGAATCACAAATCATCAAAACACCTTGGAAGAACTTGAGAGAATATGTATGCACACTAAAATCGGTCCACTCTTCTTTTCACACACTTGTGCAAATTTTGTGAGCCAAGGACCCCTTTATATATTATGGAGGATTAGGGTTACATCCATGTAAACCCTAATACCCATGACCTTTCATTTACATAGGATCCATGGGTTAAAAGCTCCATGGACCATCCATGAAAGCTTAGCCCAACCTAAATGAACTTGGCTCATTCCATATATATATAAGAGTCCATATTTAATTAGTTCTTTTTGATCACTTAATTAATTCTAAATTAATTCTTGATCAATACTAATTAAATAATATGATTCCATATTAATATATTAGAACTTATAATATATTAATATAAATCATAAATATACTATTCTCAAAAGACTATCCATATAAATTGTGCCGGTGAAGTGCAACCCAAATGGACCATGCCGGGTCGGGTCAAGTACATACCAAATGTAGTTATGGACTTAGAAATTAATCCAACACTTACCTCCCTGTTATGATCAGTTCCGCATGACCTATCATATGAATAATGAGGAGGTCACCTTGAGCAAGCTTCAGGGACTTTTAAGGACTGCTGAAAGCAACCTCAAAGGGAAAAATGTTGTTTCTACTCTTACCACTGCCCCTGTTCTGGCAATCGGGCATGGAAAAGGGAAAAAGAGGAAGACCCCTTCGAAGGGTACCAAGGGAAAGTCTCTTGAAGGCTCCTCTTCAAGTGGAACCAAAGGTGGTTCTGCTACTCCCACTTCCAACCCAAAAGAAGCACAATGCTTCTATTGTCAGGAAAAGGGGCACTGGATGCAAAGTTGACCCAAGTACTTGCAGGATCTAAACGATGGGAAGATTAAGCCCTCATTTGCATGTATTTACACTATATTGTCTAATAACTCACCACATACTAATTCTTGGGTCCTTGATACAGGGTGTGGAATTCACATTTGTTCTGAATTGCAGGGACTAGGAAGAACTGAGGAAGTGGAGCACAGGAAGATAAACTTAATCATGGGGAATAGGAAAGCATCACCTGTCACCAAGATTGGAGTTTACTCTTTATTGCTAAGTAGTGGGTTAACATTAGATTTGAATAAATGCTGTTACTCGTCTGAAATGGCGAGAAATATTATTTCTTTTCATGGCTTGTACAAACAAGGTTATAGTTTTTCATTTGATAATGAATGTGGTGCTATTAATGTTTTTTATAATGATGTGTTTTATTTTAAAGCATTACCTTGCAATGGTGTATATGAAACTATGAATGTTGTAGATAACTTAGGAAATAATGCGTTGCATATTGATTCTTCCACTAGTTTGGATAAGGCATCCTTGTGGCATTGTCGTCTTAGACATGTCAACAAGAAGCGCATAGGCCAACTCCAGAAGGCTGGAGTCTTGGAGTCATTTGACTTAAAATCAGATGATAGTTGCGAATCTTGTTTACTTGGAAAAATGACTAAGTCACCCTTCACTGGTACTTGTGCTAGGGGTGAAGGTTTGTTGGACCTCATACACACATATATGTGTGGACCCTTCAGAACCACCATAAGGGGTGCTAACCACTTCTATGTGACTTTTACTGATGATTACAGTAGATATGGTTATGTCTACTTAATCAAGCATAAGTCAGAAACCTTTGAAAAGTTCAAAGAGTTTAAACAGGAAGTGGAGAATCAGCTGGGCAAGAACATTAAGATGCTTCGATCCGATCGAGGTGGAGAATATCTTAGTACAGAGTTCCTTGACTATCTTAAGGAATGTGGAATTGTTTCAAAATTGACACCTCCCAGGACACCACAGCTGAATGGTGTAGCTGAGAGGCGCAATCGAACCTTGTTAGACATGGTTCGTTCCATGATGAGTCGAGCTTCGTTACCAATCTCATTATGAGGGTATGCCTTAGAGACTGCCTCCCATATCCTTAATCTAGTCCCTACCAAGAAGGCTGCCAAAACACCTCACGAGATATGGTCTGGGAAAGTTCCCAATTTAGACCACATCGAGATTTGGGGTTGCTAGGCTTTCGTGATGCGCGAGACACACGACAAGCTCGAACATCGAAGTGAGCGATGTATTTTCATCAGCTACCCACATAAATCCTTTGGTTACCTCTTTTACAGACCCAGTGATAATGTGGTCTTTGTGGCAAGGAGAAGGGTCTTTTGCGAGAGAGAATTTATAAGCCAAGGAAACAGTGGGAGGCAAATTGACCTTGAAGAGCTTCAAGTGTCAAGCCATGAAGGAACCTCAAACCCTAGCAATCAACCTGAGGAGGAAACTCTTGTTGAACCAACTGACGAGTCTGTACCTCTGAGGCGTTCCACTATAGTTAGGAATTCACCTGAGCATTACTATGGTTTCCATATTACTATGGAAGGTGATACATTTATCAGTGATAGTACACTGGTAATTTTGGATGAACCTAACAGATATAGGGAAGCCATGGCAGGCCCCGAGTCTGCTAAATGGAAAGAGGCTATGGAAAGCGAGATTCAGTCCATGTATGGCAATCTAGTTTTGAACTTGGTTGACAATGTACCGGGTCGTAAGATAGTCGGGTGCAAATGGATCTTCAAGAAGAAGACCGACATGGATGGGAAGGTACACACTTACAAGGCGCGACTGGTCGCGAAGGGCTTCACTCAAACTCCGGGAGTTGACTATGATGAAACCTTCTCGCCAGTAGCGAAGATTAAGTCTATTAGAGTTATGCCACCATTGCTGCATTTCATGATTATGAAATATGGCAAATGGTTGTCAAAACCACTTTCCTTAATGGGAAGTTGGCTGAAGATGTTTACATGAGTCAGCCAGAGGGTTTTGTCAGTGCAAAGCATCCTGATAGAGTGTGTAAGCTTGAAAAATCCATTTATGGATTGAAACAAGCATCTCGCAGCTGGAATCTTTGTTTTGATGAGAAAGTCAAAGAGTTTGGTTTTTTGAGAAGCGAGGATGAGTCATGTGTATATGTAAGAGCTAGTGAGAGTATAGTTAGCTTTTTGGTACTGTATGTGGATGACATACTACTCATAGGAAATGACATCCCAACCTTGCAGGAGGTTAAGTCCTGGCTTGGGAAGTGTTTCGCTATGAAGGACCTTGGAGAAGCTGCCTATATCCTAGGGATAAGGATATTGAGAGAGAGGAGTAAAAGACTAATTGGAATTAGTCAAAGCACTTACTTAAACAAGGTGTTGAAAAGGTTCAACATGCAGATATCAGGGGAACCCCTGATATATGTTGACCATGCTCAAAGCAAAAGCCACATCAGGGCGATTACAAGTCATAGCATACATGATCGAGCCAATAGCGGAAGCATATGGTAATCGACTCATCTCAGCTATCTCAGCCTCTTTACTCGGGGTGGGTCTTTACCCTAAATGGAGGAGCAATTACTTGGAAAAGTTCCAAGCAGGAGACAGTAGCTGATTTGACATGTGAATCAGAGTACATAGCAGCAAGTGAAGCGACGAAGGAGGCGATATGGCTGAAGAACTTCATTGGAGACCTTGGAGTTGTACCAGCTATAAAGGAGCCTATGGAGATTTTCTGTGACAGCAATAGTGCGGTGGCCTTAGCCAAGGAACCAAGAGATCATGGCAGATCCAGACACATTGACAGAAAATATCACTTCATAAGACACAAGATAGAAGAGGGACTCCTCGTGGGAAAGAGGGTGTCGTCAGAAGATAACCCAGCAGATCCCCTTACGAAGGGACTGACTAGGGTTAAGCATTTGCAGCATGCAAGGAGCATCGAGCTGAAGGACGATATTAGTTTTAATAATTAGATAGCTATTTTTGAAACTTGTAAAATGTAATTGACATTTGGTGATTAAATAAAAGTTGTTATTTTTTTTATGAGTAAAGTGTTACTATCTTGTGTCAATCGTTTACTATTGTTTCAATTTTGCATGTTTTGACTTCCAGAATAATTACTTTATTCTAACTCTCCATAGTCAATCATATTTTGGAAGTAGGTATGAATCAAGACTGTCGTAAATTGGGCTTGTAGATGGATAAGGTGTTTAGACATAGCAAATGTTGCTGCAACATTCATGAGTGCTCATAAGTTCTGAGTATTTGATTAAACCCACGCTCACTTGTATCACTTCATGAAATTTATCTCGAGTGATCGTGAGACGGTAATATCATATAAATCTTCAAACCTAGAGATATGAGTTGTTGACTGTGAGTTGGTTGTACATTGATTGTATGAAAACACATCAGTAACTTGATGTTATAAAACGTGCCTCTGTGTATGATTCAACAAGTAGTTAGTACAAGCATATGAGTCGAAGTTTATTTGTTCCTTTTAGTCCTTGGAGGATTAAAAGAAATATCTGGGCCCCTCAATGATTTTGTTTTGACCTATGTACCGGGCCCGGTCAGAACCTAATTGATGTGTTCAATTTAGTTCTATGTCAAATAAATCGAAAATCGGGAAACAAACTGCTGGACAATAAGTACGACGTTGTTCCATGTATTTGTTCAGCTGATATCTTGAACAGAGGGTTATGTGATCACTTATCTAAAATGGCACTTCATAGTTCAATAGATTTTTAAGAGCTACGATTGCTGGTCGGTTCCTAAAGTCATACTTGCAACTATAGTTATCAGACTTATCCAAGTGGGAGACTGTTGGATAAGGTGTCTAAGTCCGTAACTATACTTGGTATCTACTTGACCCTAGCTGGCATGGTCCATTTGGGTTGCACTTCACCGAAACAATTTTTATGGATAATTTTTTGAGAATAGTATATTTATGATTTATTAATATATTATAAGTTGTAATATATTAATATAAAATCATATTATTTAATTAGTATTGATCAAGAATTAATTTGGAATTAATTTGGTGATCAAAAGAGACTAATTAAATATGGACACTTATATATATATATATATATATATATATATATATATATATATATATATATATATATATATATATATATATATATATATATATATATATATAGAATGGGCCAATGTTCATTTAGGATGGGCTAAGCTTGCATGGATAGTCCATGGAGTTTTTAACCCATGGATCCTATGGAAATGAAAGGTCATGGGTATTAGGGTTTACATGGATGTAACCCTAATCCACCATACTATATAAAGAAGCCTTTGGCACATGAAATGGCACTAGTGTGTGTGAGAACAAAGGTGGGGCGGTTTCTACAAGTGCATACCATTCTCTCAAGTTTTCCAAGTTGGTTTGGTGATTTGTGATTCCACTTGAGGCATCAACATTATTGGTGCTAGGCTCTTGAAGCTCCAAGCAATCAACCACAAGGAAAAAGGTATGTTATTCTACCAAGGTTTTGTATTACAAGTACCCCATAACATGCTAGTTAGGTTGAGAACCTTGGAAAATCAAATTTGCATGTATATTAGAGAAAACATAGATCCAAGGTTTCTAGGGTTGATGTACACCATAGGAGTGTTAGAATGCTCAAAACCCATCATTTACTCCAACTACAGCTGTTAATGGTAAAAACCCTTGGGTTTTAACCATTATCAGCCACAAATAAAATAAATTAAAATTAAAATTATTTGTTTTTTAAGGACATTTAATGAAATGTCAAGCCCATTATCACACGTTTGGAGAACGTTTGGTGAGGGGCGTTAATTCGTTGAATAAAGGTGAAATTTGGAACGGATTGGACGTCTTGGGGTAAAGGAGATTTGACAGTTTAAGGAAAAGATTTCTTAAAAGATTTCTTTTATAGGAAACAGATTTATTTGTCATCTAACCAAAAATAGGTCTGACATCAAAAGTGTATTTGAAAAAGAACTGAAACGTTGTATGCTACAAAACGAATCTTTTTTGAGAATGTTTTCTTTATTTAATGAGAATCATTAAATAGCACACAATGTTCTGGGGAATTTATGAAGTAGTTGAGAATTCATTAAATGTGACTGCGGATTGATTCTTCATTGCGGTGGCTGGTAATATGACTGCGGTAGAAGAAACTAAAAGGAACACTTGATAAAAGATAAGAAATAACAAATAATAAGGACCCAAGAAATATAAGTATGATATATGGTTGCGGTATACAGAGTATACTGAAACCATGTATGATAGATATATTAGACTAGGACCGTAACAGGGACCAGAGGTGGTCTGCGGTACCTATCAATTTAAAAAGAATTGCGGGTCCAGATTCATCATCTCTAACATTTGTAGAAAACTATTGAGTTTTGTTGCATCAAGTGCCTTTGTAAACATATCAGCAATCTCTTCGTGAGTATTGACAAAAATTAATTCAATGTTACCTATGAGAATATGGTTTTTGATGAAGTGATACCGAAGTTCAATGTGCTTCGTTTTTTAGTGATGAATGGGATTGTGAGAAATTACAATGGCACTCTCTGAGTCACAGTAAATCGGTATCCGCAGCATTCTGTATCCGTAATCCATCAATTGAGTTTTCATCCATAAGACTTGTGAACAACAGCTGGCTGCGGCACATACTCAGCTTCTGTGGTAGACAAAGAAACACAATTTTGTTTTCTTGAGGACCAGCTGACTAATCTTCCTCTAAGAAATTGACAACCACCGGAAGTACTCTTTCTATCCAATCTGCATCCGGCATGATCCGCATCAGCGAAGGCTTGAAGACTAAAATCATTTCCTGCGGGGTACCAGATGCCTAGGGCTTTGCTTCCCTTGAGATATCTGAAGATTTGCTTGACTGCGGTCAAGTGCGATACTTTGGGATCGGCTTGGTACCTAGCACATAAGCCCGTTGCGAAGACAATGTCTGGTCTGCTTGCGGTGAGGTACATCAATGAACCAATCATTCCTCTATAAGTGTTGTGATCCATTGATTCTCCGGAGCGATCAGTAGATATCTTATATCCGAAGGCCATAGGGACCTTGGTGGAGGAACAATTGTCCATTGCGTATTTCTTCAGCAATTCAAAGATACACTTTTCTTGATGAATGAATATCCCTTGAGGGACTTGTTTCACTTGGAGTCCTAGAAAGAAATTGATCTCTCTATTCATGCTCATTTGGAACTTGTTAGTCATGAGCTTTGCAAATTCATCCACCATACCTTGATCTGTTGAGCCAAATATGATATCATCCACATAGATTTGGACAAACATAAGGTGATTACCGTTTGTCTTTCTAAACAATGTGGGATCAATCACACCTCTTTTTTATCCGGATGTGGCAAGAAACTCAGAGAGAGTCTCGTCCCATGCCCTCGGTGCTTTCTTAAGACCATAGACTGCCTTTTCAAGCTTGAAACAATAATATGGGAAATCTTGATTTTCAAAGCCTGGAGGTTGTTGCAAGTATACCTCTTCTTTCAGTTCACCATTCAGGAAGACACTTTTTACATCCATTTGATGTACTATGATATTTTTGTGTGCCGCATATGCTAAGAAGATGCGTATGGCTTCTATCCTGGCTACGTGGGCATAAGTCTCATCATAGTCAACACCTTCCAATTGACTATACCCCTTGGCAAATAATCTTGCTTTGTTTCGCACGATCGCACCAGATTCATCGAGTTTATTTTTGAACACCCATCTTGTTCCAACAATAGTGTGACCTTTTGGCTTCAGAACCAGCTTCCAAACCTTGTTTCTTTCAAACTCGGCTAGTTCGTCTTGCATGGTGGTGATCCAGTCGGGCTCTAGAAGGGATTCCTTGATGGATCGAGGCTCTACTGCAGACATGAAGGCTGCATAGTGGCAGTGGTGCATTAGGTCATTGAAAGATCGAGCTTGTACGCCTGCTGATGTGTTACCAATGATTTGACCAGGTGGGTGGTCCTTTGTCCAGACGTGTAGATGAGGTTGTAGATGATTAGCGGCTACGGTGGAGGGAATATCTTTGATGTCAGGAGACTCTGCGGTTGGGGAAGGCAGTTCCCCCTCGACTTGTGAATAGCCTGCAGAAGTGTCTTGGACTGAAGGAGTTTGATCAACATTTGAGTGAGGTTCCCCCTGGATTGCGGACGGTAGTTCCTCTTGAACCAGAGATAGTTCCCCCTGGATTGAAGAATGGGTGATAACCCTTGGATTAGTTCTCGTGTCTATATTTTCTTCTTCATCGGAGTCGCAAGAAGCATTTGATGGATCAGAGACTCTGCGGATGGAAATAGGAGCTGCGTCTTCGATAACTGGAACCTCGATGGTTGTCATTAGAACCGGAGTAGTGCTTTCCCCCTTAACCGGAGAGGTGGAAGTTCCGAGTGACACATCTTCAGACATTGAGGGTCCAAAAATTTATGCGTGTTGTTGTTGAGCTTCCGGAGACACAAGAATTTCAGATAGTTGGGCAGTCTCTACGTGGTCGAAAAGGTCGTCATAGTTGACTTCAACTATGTTAAGAGGACCCGAGGAGACGGGGATATCACTTTCCATGATGAACTTTGTTTCACTTGAAGGAGCAGTATTGCGGACATAATAGTCATCGAATTTTACTTCGAAGCTTTCAACTATTAGTCGCGTGCGTCTGATGAGAACTCTGTATGCCACCTTGTTTGTTGAGTAGCCAAGAAATATGCCTTAATCTGACTTCGGTGCAAATTTGTTAAGATGATCCTTGTTGTTGATCACAAAACATCTACACCCGAATATGTGAAAGAATCGGACATTAGGTTTCTGATTGTTGAGGCCCTGATAAGGTGTTTTGTTGAGACGCTTGCAGACAATGCTTCGGTTTTGAACAAAGCATGCTGTTGACACTGCTTCGGCCCAGAAGTAGAGAGGAAGGTTAGTAAAGTTTAGCATAGATCTGGCTGCTTCAATAAAAGTACGGTTTCTTCACTCTACAACTCCATTTTGCTGCTGTGTGTAGGGAGTTGAGAAGTTGTGATTGATGCCTTTGGAAACCAATAAATTATTCAAGAGATGGTTCGTAAACTCGGTTCCATTGTCACTTCAGATTCTTTGTACTGTCAACTTGATTTGAAGTTCAATTTCTTTCATGAAGTTGATCAGAACGTACGGTGTTTCAGATTTGAGCCTCAGGAAGAAGACCCAAGTGAAACGAGTGAAGTCATCAATATAAGCCATCAGTATGTACTTCTTATGATGGAGACTGGCTACGGTAGATGGACCGCATAGATCAATATGCAAGAGTTCTAAGGGTTCAAAAATTGATGAATCAATCACCAGTGGATGGCTTCCCTTCGATTGTTTACCACACTCACAGGCTGGGCAGAGTGTATCGTTGTTGTACTTAAGGATTGGGAGACCTCGGACGAGTTCTCCGGTGACAAGGTTGTTGATATACCGAAAGTTCAGATGAGGCAATTTGCGATGCCACAACTAGCTAACTTCGGATACTGCTTTGGACAGAAAGCACAACTGCGGTTTTCCAGTGATCAATGAGACATGCAAAGGGTACATTGTTCCTTCGGACTTAGATTTGATCAAGCAGGTGCTTTTATCACTTGTCATGATGTAGCAGTATTCATTATCAAACCCAACCTGATGACCTGCTTTGCATAGTTGGCCTATACTGATGAGATTGTGCTTGAGGCCTTCTACGTAAGAAACCTTTTGTATTGAGAAGTTACCTATTATTAATACACCGTAACCTCGGATGATACCGTTTGCGTTGTTACCAAAGGTAACATGTCCTCCATTACATAGTCCTGAAATCCCAAAGGTATTCTAACCTTCCGGTCATGTGCAAGGAGCAGACACTATCGATCAGCCACTCTTCTTCTTGTTCCTCCTTGCACAAAGCCTGCAAATTATACGATTAGTTTGGGCACCCAAACAAGTTTGCAGTCCGGGGTTTCAAGTGAATTCTTCTTAGATGCATGAATAGGGATTGTGGGGACAGGTTCCGTATCAACTTTAAGACCTAAAGCTGGGTGTTTTGAGGTATTTTGAGAGTTATGAGGTTTTCGAAAGGTCCAAGGTTTTGAGTGATTAAGAGGTCTGGAGGGATTGCGATGTTTCGGAGGATTACGAGGTTGGACTTGATTTGGCCTTTTCTGATGATAAGATCCAAAAGTAAGATATTTCTCATTTAGCCAGACACTGTACCTGGTCAGCGGTCCAGAGGGTGTGGTGTGAGGCTTGTGACCAGTCCAAGAATGAGATTTGACTGATTTGCCCTTGGGATTTGAAAATGTTTGGGCATTGGACTTCCTCCTAGGTTTTGATCTTTTGTCAAAATGATGTGACTTTAAAAGTGTAGGAGTCGAAAATATTACTTTCCATTTTGGGTCATCTGAGGAATAGTTTTGAAAGCGATATCTGTAACAAGACTTGACACTCTTTTGGGAGGCTTTGAAAAAACTTTTGGAACTGTACATTCCTTTTTGTCTGTTTTCTCGATTGGAGTGTTTGTTGGAAACTGATTTGGGACAACATGTCTTTCAGGACCCTTTTGTTTTGAGATTTTGGTTTTATTTTTTGAAAGAATTTCCTGCTTTTTCCCACGAGATTTGAGTTCCTCTTTGAAAGCCTGTTTTGCCTGAGTTTTTGGGGAACCGCAGTCAGTGAGGTTTAACTGCGGTTTCCTGGAAAATTTTGACTCCTTTTGAAAACGAGGACTTGAGTCAATTGAACTAACAGATACAGGACTTTGAGAGGATTGACCATATTCAAAGTTTTCTATGGGAAATTCATGAAGAATTGGTTGAATGGTCACAATGCTTTTGACTTCGGTCTATAGTAAAGAGGATTGAACTACCGCAGAATAAGTGAGAGATGGTTTTTTAGTGGGACACCTTATGGATGGTAATTGTGGTTCGAGACTGCAGTTTGAGGGACTACGGTCTGAGGGCAAAGTTGGATAATTTACAAGAACTTCGGGTCCTTCCACAAGGATTTCCTCATCGACAAATGATGAAGCCTGAAAGTTGGGATAAATTGTGCCAATGATGGGTATTTGATCACATGGATTATCCGAGGTTTCAGGAAGAATTTCCTCGATGACACAATTATTACTCAAATTATGAAGTCTACCGAAGTGGGCTCTAATGTCTTTGGGAAATGTTTTGTCATTCACTGGGAAGTGAAACTCTGGGTCTGGAGGGACATAGGGACTGTCTTTGTTAAATCGGGGTGATGAGTCTTTTGCGGTGGAGTACCCATTGGACCAACCCCAATTGTAAGTATTGTCTATGGTTCCATTATTAACAAGATTTTCAATGACTTCACTCTCAGTAAACAATTTTTCTATTAATAAATTCAAACGTACAATTTCTTTTTGTGCTAGATCCCTATGATCTAAAGCTATTCCTAATTGGGTTTCACATAACCTTTTTGTATCCTTTTCTAATACTAAGTCTGTTTCTATCATGGCCACTTTGAGTCTTTTGTCTTCTAAACGTCCTCTTACATGGAACATTTCCTGGGACGCTATGTTCTTCTCATCTAGGTCCTTGTTATAGTCTGAAAGGACGGAAACACAAGTGTCATTAAGGTTGTTAAGGAATGGTTGACAATCATGCATGCTATAATGAAGAGTTTCAATCATAAGTTTTACCTGTTCGAATATGCTTAAAGTTCCGTCTTTGGCCATAAAGTAGTAGTTGTTTTCCAGCTTAGTTGATCCATCCTCGTCAGCAGTTGTCAGCATGCAAATCTTACCCTTGCCCTTGACATTGAAGTCTTCATCCTCATCCCCTGATGACCATACTTGATGATCTATTTTCACCTTGGCTACATATGCCCTTCCCTTTTCCTTTTCATCCAACTCCTGTGCCATTCTGAGATAAATGGATTTGTCCTTTACAACATTAGCTTTACAGTCTTTAGCAAAATGATTCTCTTTGTTGTATTTGTGACAAATGACAACATCATCTTTAACTTCGGTTGAGGGACCAGAGTTAGTTGGCTTGACAGGCTGTGAGACCTCCTTGGCTTGATGAGCATTCAAAGGTTGTGGAGATTGGTGAGGGTGTTTTGAGTATCGAAGATGATTGTTTTGAGGGTTGAAGTTTCTATTAAAGGGAGGTTTGGTGAACTGCCGATTTTTGCGAAAGGAGGTTGGAGGTAGTCGGTTGAATTGTTGACTAACAAGAGCAATAGCATTTTGGAATTCCTCTTCATCATCATACTCTGTGTCCGCTTCATAAGACTGCGGTAGGTTGTCATAGGAGAGAGAGTATGGTTGAGAAGTTATGCTTTGCGGAGATTGAGCAACAAGAGCAAGCGGACCTCCGAAGTCTGCATAGTCTTTGAGCACAGTTGATTCTTGTGCTTGGAGTTCTCCATACAGTTTGAAAAGAGAGAGTGAGTGAATCTTCCTATCACCTTGGACTATCATTTTCACGGTGGTCCAGTGTTTTCCCAAGCCATTAAGAAACTGAAGATTGGTTTCATGGTTTCTTCGGACAGTGCCAATGTTAGATAACTTGGTAACAATGAGGTTGAATCTTTTGAAGGGGTCTTCGAGACTTTCACCCGCATGAGCTTTGAAGTTATTGAACTCGTTGAGTGCGGTGGTGAGCTTCTTATCTTGTGCCAGCTCAGAACCTTCATACAAGTTTTTAAGAACATCCCAGATCTCCTTGGCTGACTTGCAATTGCTGATAATGTCGAAGTTGTTAGGAGCAACTCCGTAGGATATTTCATAAAAGGCAATTGCATCATTTTCCATTTTATCGAGATCATCCTTAGTGGGACGATTCATGGTAGGTTGACCTCCTCCTATTCTGGCTTGAGCACCGTCGGCTTGAACTAGAGTAAGAATAAGGACATGAGGTCCTTCTTCTACAGATCTCCACACATCTCGTCCCAGTATTCTTAGATATCTCTCCATCCTTTGGGACCAGTAATGATACTCATTTTCACCAGTATTGGAGCTCTATTCGTACTTCCAACACTGTTGGAAACGTTGAGTGATAATGCTTGTGCCATATTTCCTTGTTTTTGAGAAAGATTTTGTTGTAATTATTTTAAGGAAGAAATGAGCTCCAGTGGTATAGAAGGCTTTTTAAAATCAAAGTTTTTTTTTTGTTTAAAAGGCAACCACTTTGGCTCTGATACCAATTGTTGAGAGAAAAACTTTTGAGAAACACACTTGAACAAACGTTAGAACACGTTATATAATGCGGAATAAAGTTTAACTCAAAGGATCATAAAGCTCAACAATAATAAGAAGTTAGAGTTGTTAGATAGTTAGATGATTAGATGTGGAAATGTAATTGCGAAAATGTAAGGAAATATAAAAGACAACAAGTTATATATCAAATAAACACTAAACTGATTCTTAACAAGGTTTGCAATCAAACACTAGTTAGTAGATGCGATCAGTTTAAAGTGATTGAAGTCACAAGGACTTGATCCGAAGGAGAGTTTGAGAGATCTTGAATATATGATTATAAGTTCAGAAAGATCTTGAGGATAAGAGACAAGTCAGAGTAAGTAGTGAGAGAAGAGATATGTGATGAGAGATGTATTTCTCATTAGAAGCGGAACACTCTCTTTATAGAGTTCCGAGAGCATACAGTAGAAATAAACAAAGACTATAATTCAAACGAAGTGTCCATGCAAGGCACACTGGACAATACATTGTAAATATATAAGTTAAAAAACTAAGTCTTTGTTGAGGATGAGGTTGTTGCGGATGGCCTCATCATTACTCATTGCAGTAGCAAAAACATCATTGCGGTAGAAAGGATAACTTCAGATTGAGGTTGAAGAGGGTCACTTTCTTGATTCAACACACACAAATGGCACAAAAAGCTCAAGAACACTCAATATTCGATTAGGGTTTCGTGAAGAGAGTCTGACGGTGATGGAGGCTGGAGTGGAGACCTTATAAGTTGTTTAAATAGGGTGCAAACCCTCAAATTTAGGGTTTCATCCAGACAGGTCTACTCGTCGAGTTGGGGCTTCCGACTCGGCGAGTAGACTCTTCCACCCGCGTCCAACATTCGCATCTACTCGACGAGTTGGGTGTAACAACCCATTACTTTCCAAGTCAACAAAATTCAAACCCGTCAAATAAACTTTCGAGTTTTATTTATTTCGTAAGTCCATAAGGATTAGAAAATAATTTAAATTATATAAATAATGTTTATATAAGTTTTCAGAATTAAAAACACTTGAAAATCAATATTTTTCCGCCAGAATCGAAAACCCTCGCACCAAAACCATTTTCGACTGAAAACTCTCGGATAACAAACCATTTTCGGCCAAAAACCCATTTCCGGCCGAAAACCCAACCGGTATAAGTGTGTTTCCTCGAAAATTTAGTCATTTCTCACCTTTTACACTAAAAAACACACTCATTTTGCTCTCAAACATCATCCAAGAACATTCAAACCTTCAAGAGAAAACCTTCAAATCTTCATATTTTTCACCAAGAACACCAAGAACACCAAGAACATCAAGAACAACCTTCAACTCTTCAAGTGACCGAAAACAGCCCAGGCACGCACACTGTGTTCGGCCGAGAACCGTTTTCGGCCGAGAACCCCTTGGAACCGAAAACTCTTCAACACTTGTGCAATTATCGGTAACTACCCTCAACACAAAACAAGTGTTTTCTAACACTTTAATTAATGGTTTTGCTAATTTAAATACAATTATGTGTTTAAATATTATTAGGATACCGTTCGTTCCGCGTACGTCAGCTCGAGGGTCTGTAGTGGTGTGATTTATTCGAGTATGAATGCAATCAGAGTAATCAAAGTAGGATGAACAACGAGAGTAAATAAGATCTGGTTTATAGCTCAATTATACTTTCGTGTACAAAGAGAATCTACACATAATGTATTAGAAAAGTTCTATCTAACTCATACAACTCCTATTTATAGGAGAATAAGAAAGTATACAAAAAATACTAAGGGCTAGACATCATGACTTTCGAAACTATAATGCCTTAGTAAATCGATAAGATAACTTTCGAAACTGACTCAAATAACTTCGACACATTACAACATATTTGACACTAACATTCTCCCCCTATGTAATCAGTGTCGAACTCAGTTTGTGAGAATTTGAGCAGCCATATGCATTAACCTTTGAACCTCTGTATACCAGCTCATAACCTTCTTCAGCTCAGCTTTATCTCCTTCGTTGATTTTCTTACAATTATTCATACGAACAATAAAGTTCGTATATTGAGCTGTAGTATACCGTTCCACTTCCGAAGCTTGAAATAAGAACCTCTTAGCTTTTCCTTTCTTGTCTTTTCCCAAAAAACTAATCCCATAGGCTTTAAACAAATTTCCCCATCAGCAAACTTCTTCAGTTCATCTTGACTCTTCATAATTTCTGGAGCAACTTTTACTTCCTTTCCCAATGCAGTACACAACTCAATATCAGTTAAGGCTAGACAATCATAGTAATTATCTATAAAGATTTTGATGTGACCAAGACTAAGTCTCAAAATCTCTTTGCCTATTCCTTGAAGTTTCGAAGCGTCCATATCTTTGACAATCATTGCAACTTGAATAAGATCATTCAAGTTCATCAATGGAAAGTCAGAAACTGAAAAATCAGAAACTTCATTGTTTGCCCTTGCAACATGAAATCGAAAATTCTGAATCATGTTTTCAAACATCACATCCTTATTCACACTTATCACACGCACAATCTTGATAAGTGACCAAACCTCTTCCTAATTCTTTCCCAACACAGCATGAAACCTTAGCTTCATATGAAGAAATTCATCTTCATCCTTGAATTTCTCAATAATTTTGTATTGAGCTGTGATGAACAACATTTCATTGATTGGGAAATCAAGTTGATTCATATCTGTGTTCTCTATTGCATAGCTTTTCCTTGGCTTTTTCTCGAATGCATACATTTCATTGTATGATACTATTTCTTCAATATTTTCGTAACTATGCAACTTCGTTGGATCACCTTTGTTCATAGAAGGAGGATCATTTTTACGAAGCATCAAAATACTCTGAATTTGACGCTGCTTCTCCATCTCTGCTTTAATTTCAACTTTCCTTTCTTCCTTGGACTTTTCTATAACAACCCCTCTTCCTTTCCCTTTATCTGCTTCATTTTGTTTGGGTTTCGAAGAACTCCCTCCACCAATAGACTCAATTACAATGCCTTTTGCAATTGGCCTTGTAGTAACTGTAGTTGCCATCACCGGTTCAGCCTTCGAAAATATTGGTTTTGTTGTAGGAATTTGAGTCTTGAAATTTTTCCCACAACCTTTGTTTCTTCATTCGTTTTCTCAGAAACATTTGCTCATTTACCAACTGCTTCCTTTTCTACCCCTTGCACCCCTGTGGTAACATGCGGGTCATTCGTTGGTAAGAGAGTAACAAAGCGAGACAATGGAGCCAACACTTTTTGAACTTGAGCCTCGAATAAACAAAAATTCTGAGCTAAAATCTCAGGAGTTATAATAGAGGATGGGCCAGACTTCGAAACAAGCTCCTTTAATTCGACAATCATGGTATTAAGTTGACCAAAGCTAGTAACATCAGCATTTACTTTCTTATCAAACTTGGGAACAAAAGATTGATGGGTTTGAACAAACGTAGTAACAACATCAGCAATAATGTCAACTTTCTCAAGAAGCAAAGAATACTTTTGATCCAAATCATGGAGTTCTGTAGAGACACTCACTTTCATCTCTTCAAGCTTTTGATTCACATTTTCACGAACAGTTTTTACATCTTGCACAAACAGAACATGACGTTCCTTAGCAACACGTTTCAAATCCTTGAGCTCATCATTAAAAGTCGAAGACGAAGACTTTACTCGTAACTCATTTTTTTTGTCCAATACATCAAGCTTGTCTTGAATTCTAGATTCAGATTCTTGAATCATCACATTTAATTTATTCAAAAGATGAAGCTCTTGTGCGTTTATCATGACGCCAACTTCAATACCTGATACAAAATTCCTACCCCCTGCATCTGCTTGAGATTGCAACAATGAGTTAAGTTTTCTGTTGAGAAATTTGAACTGCTTCCCCGACATTAACATATGGTCTGGTATGTTTTCTTCATCAGCATCAAATTCTAAGTCAGCAAATGATCCTCCAAACCTTCCATCATCAGTATCATTATCATTGATTGGTTTGGGTGGGTCAGTAGATTGAGATGAAAATAGAGAAGTAATGGGTTGATTTATGACGAAATCAAAAGTTGGGGAATGTGTGGTTGTAGGAACAGTGGTGACAAATGGTGGTAAAGAAGTATTGGTAGTGATGACAGTAGTTTCGAAAATACCTTGAGTAGAAACTTGGTTTTCATTGTTCGAGACTCCTTCACCCATATTGACATTTACACCCGTATTAGATACGTGTGCAAGAATGTCTGAGGTTCGAACCTCCCCAAAAGATGACTCAGTTAATGAAACCTCGGGTGGTGTGACGAAAGTCTGCTCAGGAGTTGATACTCTTGTCCAATCACCAAGAATAATAGTTGTGTCCACTATAGAAGTTTCCACAAAGCTACTGGAAATTACTATCTCCTCGAGACTCGATTTGATAGGAGATTTCTTCTTGGAGGAAACATCACCCAATGGTGTTTCAGGAACTTCATCCTCTTCCATGGAATCTTCACAAATAATCAGCTTTCTCTTCTTGCTATTCTTTGAAATGTGCTTAGCAACATCCTCAGCCCTTCGCTTTTTGGAGGATGGAGAAACAGGAATAAGAACTTCACAAAGAACAACTCCTTTCCTAGTTACATGTGGCTTTCGAACCATAGACGGAGAAAAACTAGAAGATCTTTCAGGAGACTTTCGTGATCGATGAGCTTTCTTTTTAAGATGCTTGAATACACCAGTTTTCGAAGGAACAATTTCCTTTGAAGGTGCAGCAGTTTCAGGCTCAACATATTTATCTTACTTTTTCGAAACTTTAATCACTACTCCAGGCTTCTTCTTGGGTGATTGATCAACCTTTTCTTCAGGAACAGCATCAGTTATCTTTTGTTTTCGAGATTTCTTTGAATAACTTTCATCACGTTTTGTGAACAACACACTGATACCATCATTTGTGTTGATAGTGAGCAAATAAGCCTCCAAAACTGGATTCGAAGGATCAACCTTCTTGAGCATCGCATCAGGAATCCTAGCAACAGTTGGAAAAATACTGACATCATCTTCAGGAATCCTAGCCCGAGTACTGAAGTCGAGATAGCATAAATGAGCCGAGTACCATACGCTTCCGCAGTTGGCTCAATCATGTACGCTATGACTTGTACTCGCCCTGATGTGGCCTTCGCTTTGAGCATGGTCAGCAGATATCAAGGGAACCCTGGCAAAGCGCATTGGACCACAGTCAAGAATATTCTTAAGTACCTTCGGAGGACCAAGGAATGGTTTCTAGTCCTCGGTGGGAGTGATGACTTAAGGGTGCGAGGGTATAGTGACGCCAGTTTTCAGACCGACAGGGACAACTACCGTTCGCAGTCGGGCTGGGTCTTTACCCTAAATGGAGGGGCAGTGACTTGGAAAAGTTCCAAACAGGAGACCGTAGCTGATTCAAAGTGCGAATCAGAGTATATAGCGGCGAGCGAAGCGTCAAAGGAGGCGATATGGTTGAAGAACTTCATCGGAGACCTTGGAGTTGTGCCAACCATACAAGAGCCTATGGAATTTTTTTGTGATAATGAAGGAGCGGTTGCCTTGACCAAGGAACCGAGGGATCATGGCAGATCTTGACATATCGACAGAAAATATCACTTTATTCGACATCGGGTGGAAGAAGGACTCCTCGTAGTAAAGAGGGTATCGTCGGAGGATAACCCAGTAGATCCCCTTACGAAGGGACTGAGTAGGGTTAAGCACTTGCAGGACGCTAGGAGAATCGGGCTGAAGGACGATATTAGTTTAGATTTGATAGTTTAGAAACGTTTAATAGATAAATTGTAATTAACATTCGATGATTAAATAAAAGAGTATTATTTATTAGTAATGTTACTGTCTTATGTTAATTGTTTACCTATTGTTTCATTTTTTGCATGTTTTGACTTCCTGAATAATAAGATTATTCGAACGGTCCACAGTCGTTCATATGTTGGAAGTAGGTATGAATGAAGACTGTCATGAATTGGTGTGTAGATTGTCTAAAGAGTATTAGACATAGCAAAAGTTTTCTACAACGTTCATGAGTGCTTATGAACTTGATTTGAGCATTGGAATAAACCCACGCTTGCTGGATTTACTTCATGGAATTTATCACGAGTGACGCAGGACGATAATATCATATGCTCTTAAAACCTAGATATATGGTTTATTGTTTGCTAATTAGTTGTGCATTGATAATGTGTAAACGCATCAGTAACTTGATGTTATAAAACGCATTGTTGTGCATGATTTGGTTAGTGGATAGTAAATGCATATAAGTCGAAATTTATCTGTTCCTTTTATCCTAAGAGGGTAAAAGCGATATCAGGGCCCCTCGATGATTTGGTTTGACTTATGTGCCGGGCCCGGTCAGGACTGAATTGATGTGTTCAATTAAGTTCTATGTCAAATGAATCAGAGATCGAGAAAGAAACTGCTGGATAATAAGTATGACTATGTTCCATGTAATTGTCCACACGATATATGGAACAGAGGATTATACAATCCCTTATCTGAAGGACAGGTTATTGATAAGATCAAGAGTTTTGAGAACTGTGATTGCTAATCGGATTCAGAAGGTGCATTTGCATTTATAGTTATTAGACTTATCCAAGTGGGAGACTGTTGGATTAGTGTCTAAGTCCATAACTATATTTGGTATGTACTTGATCCGGTTGTGCATGGTCCTTTTGGGTTGCCTTCACCAAAGCAACTTGACTGGAGGAATAATACAGAAAGAGGTGATTATGGGTTATTAATATATTATAAGACTAATATATTAAAAGAGAAATCATATTTGTTTAATTAACATTGGTCAATAATTAATCAAGAATTAGTTTTGTGATCAAAAGAAGTTAATTGAACTTAAGGGGTTGAACTGTAGTTATGTGATAGTTATAAAGTTGGGCAAGGAAGCCCTAATAGATTGGGTGGACGAATTCTAGGGATAAAGCCTTAAGAATTTGTCCATGATAGGGATTCTAGAATTATCCTTGGGCTGCTTGGTGGCTAAGTAATAAGATAAGGATAACCATTGAAACCCTAATTCCTACACCTATATAAAGGACCCCTAGGCATGGGACTTTCGGCCAATTGAACCCTAGAAGTCCTAGAGCCGAAATTCTCCTCTCCCCTCTCTCTCTTGTTTCCTCCAATTGCTATTGGTGTTTGTGATTCATTGGAGGCACAACACTTGAGGTGTTAACGTTCTCAAGGCTTCAAGATCTTCAATCAACAACAAGGTAAACATCTAGATCTGATTTGTGACGTTAATTTCGATTATATACACTAGATCTAGGGTTAGAAAGTCTTGGATGAATTGCATGTACAATAGAGAAACCTAGATCCAAGCATTAGGGTTTGCATGAGCACATAGGATGTTCTTTTGGCTCAAACCCATCAAAGCAAACATACTCTACTGTATTCCTATCCTAAGGCCTCGCCTGACTTAGGTCTCGCCCATGTCCTGCTACTGATGAGTCATGGAACCCCGTCCACACTCCTGCTGATAGTGAAATACGGGCCCCCGCCCACACTCACTTCTCTCCTATCTTGCGCCCGCCCCTGCTCTACTACTAATGAGATACGAAACCCCGTCCATACTCAACTAGTGATGAGATGCGGGACCTCGCCCACACTCACCTCCCTACCAGGCACAAACAAGTATCACACAGACAACAAGTATAACTAACATACTAACATTCCTCGGGATTGCCCCGACATCGGACCTTGGTCCGGAATAACATACATATAAACTTTCCTCAGGCCACGCCCGACATCAGACTGTGGTCCGGAAACATACTATCATACAATGCCTAGGGCTAACCCCCGGGTCTTCCTACCATACATAAACTAAATGGGCCGACATTATGGACGTAGACCCATGCACACAGTGAGGAGACTTACCTCGCACTGCTGAAACCCTGCTGATACTCCTCCGATTGCTATTTGGCAATTCCCTGAACTGCTACTCCTTCGGCTCTCCGAGCTATCAATACCAAAATATCACTTAGTCCAAAACAATAATCCTACTTAGGGTAAAATGACCATTTTACCCCTAGTCCAACTTGGTCCATAACTAAGGCCCAAACCATAACATATAAAGGCCCAACACTAGGTAGGCTTCCCAAGCCCACTAGTGGCCCACTAATGGCCTAATTTTCTAAATTGGACCCAATCCCTCTAATGGGCCTTACCCTAAGCCCAAAATATTTATTGTCCCACATTATATGACTTCTGGTGGCCCACTAAGGCCCAAAGAACCAAAATCCCTTGCATGGCCCAAACCGAGGCCCAAAACAAGCCAAACCCAAATCTGATGAGTACGCTGGGCGTACTCCTATGTATGCTAAGCGTACTAGCCAAATGGTGTGTATGCTGGGCGTACCTGCATGTATGCTCAACGTAATCCCCCTGTTAAGTCACTTTCCCATTAAGTGCTTAATACTCTACTCCAAAAGCTACAAACACAGATCCAAGTCATTTTCAACGTATTAGTCCATAAAGACACTGACTTGGTGACTTTGCATGCCCCAATCAAGACTAAACTCCAAAAATGATATTCGATTCACATAGAAATGCTCTTAACTCATGCATGAACCCAATAAGACATTCAAGATGGCAACTTTCTGCATTAGGGACTCATATAGAACAGGGAGTAGCAACTCCAAGTCCTAGAAATCGGATTGAACCACAAAGCTTGAACCTTTGGACCAAAATGGTCCAAAAACTCAATCTAAGAGATCTAAGAAGATAATCACCAAGTTTAGATCTTTATACCTTGAAATGGCTAGTAATGAAGCAACAATTCCAGATCTGCAACCTCTCCTTTGAACCACCACCATTCCTTGTTTGGAAAATGGATCCACAACACCAAGATGCTTCTCTAGTGACCTTCTAAGCTCCAAGAACACTCAAATATGGATTAGGGTTTTGTAGTAGCTCCTTTAGGGTGGAAATGGAGGCTGGCCTTCGAGACACAAGGTTCTTTATATAGGGATCAACCCTAAAATTAGGGTTTGGGAATTCTGAGCGTACGTTGGGCGTACTTCTCGTACGCTTGGCTTACGCCCCTCCACACTCACGATCATTTTCCTTTATACGCTGGGCGTACCCAGGCCTACGCTAGGCGTACTCTTGCGGTGGCCACATTTCATTGATGGTCCTTTCTTTCCATCTTTCTCCATTAAGGACCAATATTGCCAATAACTTCAACGTGCTATAAATCCTTCGTTTTAAGCCCGTTTGCGACGAACTTTATACCCACGAAAAGGTGGCGAGAAGCCCTACGCTCCTGACTACATACCCAAGCCTAAAACCTTTCGAATAAAACCTGAGAACAATAAAAGACCGAATTGCTTATACCCTGGGCCTCCGAACCCGCAATCGAAGTACTTTTCAAAACGGGGTGTTACAACTCTCCCCCACTTAAATTGGACTTTGTCCTCGAAGTCCGCTACGGCCAACTATACCGCAACCTCTCACGGCGTTCCTATGCAATGCATACTCTGACTGCTCGGTCCAATCCTCGAGGGACCGCTTCTATTGGCTTTCTATCCGGTTTTCCTGAGTGAAATGCTATTCCTCGATGGTATCCTATTGAGAACCATCCCATCACTATAAACCCTGAGTACATCGCTCTTACCCAATCGACAATCCTTCCAGTACTCCCCGAGTACTCATGTTGGAAATCCAAGGGGTTCACCCCTTTTTCCTTGCTCGACCACTGGCCTTCCCAAGGCAACTTTCCATAAGCAACAATCTTCTCTATCTCTGTGTGGGACAACCCCTCGTTGTAACAAATTTCCAGTCACTCCCAATGCTGACTCATCGCTGCTACTTACTGAATGCTTCCTCCTATCACACCTCAGTGCTTCACGCCCAACCTAACGAATGGATCAGATAATCCTTTGAGTATAAAATTCATCCCTGCAATGGTTAGACTCAAACGAGAGCTGCAAAACAGAGTCAAATCCTCTACTCTCAGATTATTTAATCCTGTTGTGAGTGATTTAGCACCTCTTGGAAAAATGACTGCTCCAAACAAGAATTCCCTTATCACTACCCCTGCCCGATGATCCTGCTATCTCCTGTCCGCTTTCTGGATGAACCGAGACCACCCTGGTCCCAACTAATCTGCCATTATCTGGTTACCGGACTCCCACCGGTTACTAAACCCAATCTCAAACTCTAAGTCGCTCCCAGCAACTTCCGAAGAAACTTCGGCTATGTAAAACTGCTCTATCTACCTTGCCACCCTGGCTCCCTAATACCTGGGATCCTCGATCCCCTATCTTGACCCTAAGGTCTCTACCAGGTCCCACCTGCGCTGCTATAATCACATGGGCCTCGCCCACGGGTCTCACCCAAACTATATCTCGGAGTGGCCTCCCCCATAGGACTCACCTATCTAGGGCTATGCATGACCAACTCCATCCTGAAACTCAACAACTATCCTTCCTCGATCTCTATCATGCTAAATAGGAGATACAGGCCTCCCCCACACTCCGCTGACTAGGAGATACAGGCCCTCACCCACACTCCTTCAACTAGCTGCTAACGAATGCTACATATATCCCGCATTCTTACATCCTGACTCAACTCGCTCCCTGCCGAGGAAACCTCCAACCTGGTTCCCAACCAGTCATTAACTATTGTGAATACACGAACTCAATGTTGGGAAGTTTTCCAAACTCCCGACTTCCACGATGCTCTATCCAGGCAGCCGCCCAGGCTGCTTCCCTTCTCATCAAGGATGTGGACATATCCAAGTTGCGATATTACCTCAGCTCCTGACTACTGGGTGATTCTCCCTCACTTTGATTCCACTAAATCCCTACAGCTCCCAGCTTGGAAAGGATTCCCAATCCTTCTCCTCATCTAAAGGGTCGATCTGTTGACAAGCAATGCTTACCACTGCTAGTGCTCCAAAACTAACCAATACCAAATCTGAACCACTCTTGAAGACTAACAGAACACCTCCCGAGCCCCGGTCACACTTGCTACAGTGACTGCATCCTGAGAACCTGCTCTAAAGGGAAACATCTTCGACTACTACTCTAACATCCATGGTATGCAGATGACATATAACTCAATCACAAGCAGGCCACAAAATTCTGAAATAACCTTACCAATATCGATGCAGTACCATAACAAAAATCATAGCAGAAGCTGAATTTGGAATACATACCAACGATCTATTGCGAGTCGATCTTGACTTCCTGCGGAACCATGGGCGTTGGAACTCGAACTCCCTCTCTCTGCTGAAGCATCTGCGATGATACCTGAACGCTCCTCCCCACTTTGGTTCCACTAACATCCTTTAGTACACAAAACTGGAAGGATTCCCAATCCTTCTTACCATCCTATGATCAATCTCAAAGGTTCACACAACTTCTAAGACCTAGATGAACACTTCCTGAATTCCAGCGAAACCAGTAGTCCCTGATGCCTGAAACAATACCAACATCGAATCTTTGAGACCAAAAGACAGATGCTCCAACCAACGCGTTAGCAACGCGTCACTTTCTCTTGTCACTTTTATCAGTCAATCCATAACGGTTAATAGGATCACCGAATCCTGACAATGCTGGATAATCATCCTGCGGAACCCTGACCGCAGATCCTCCACATAACACTCCTGACACGGTCTCGATCATAAACCAAATTGACACTGCACACTCCCTACCCGCAATTAGGGAAATGACCTTTCTCTACCCATTAACAATCCTCGGTAGTCCAGCGAAACTCTAATAACGCTTGCGTTGACTTTTTCACCTTAATCGCCTGGGCAAACTCTGCTCAGAATTTGGTCGAAAAGCCATCCCATGACATAGCATCGACTGCCTCACTAAACTCACTACCAACCTTTTCCCGCTAATAACAAGCTCTGAACTTCTCAAAACATCAACGCACACCTCTAACATGACCACCATCTCAGTGCAAAAGGCTCCCTGCCTCTCATCCAAAAATCTCCAAGATGCCCTCCTTGACCGTATCGAAGATCAAAGGAGTCTGGTCCAACATGCTGCTCATATTCTCAGTGGATATAAACTCTCTAATCTGCTCCCCGAGCTGACTGACTCCTGAATCCGAGCCTGATCCCTCACCGGCGCCAGGTCCGTCGACTGGTCAATCCCGAAGTGCCACCAATCTCTCAACGTTTCATCATCATCAGAATACTCCTCACTCATTAGGGATCACACACACACACACACACTACAAGTTCCCTGGTCTCATCTCGGCCCTTCTTGAATCGAGTACGGATCCTCTGCTTTCAGTAGTATGGGCCCATACTACCTTCCACATTTATCCGTACTTTCCTCAAGAGTTGCCTCAACTCCACCAAGTCCCTTCTACAAACACTGCTCCCATGACTAATCCCATCCTAGGCTTACCTTAGGGAAATCTATAACCCAACCCAGTCCTCAGCTACTGAAGGTATCTTCGTAATGCCAATTAGCCACTACCTGAATACCACCACATATGACGAGGCTTAGATAATCCTTCGAGTAAAGGACTCATCCCTACAATGGTTAGACTCAAATGAGAGCTGCGCAATAGGGCCAAATCCAGCACTCTAAGATTATTCAACCCTGGTCACATGCGACTTGACGTATTCACCTAATGGCTAACTCCCATCACTCAGAGCCCCACAAAGCACAATGCAAGCAACATTCAGACAAAAAGGAAAATCTAACCAGAACATAATCAATTAATTCTATCCACATATCAGGAATCTGTACTAGCATGCAACCCATAAGGCTCATACACATATAACAAGCACATAAGGCATCCTCCTAGATCCTTAGCCCTAAACTAGCATGCAGTTCTTATAAGCATATCATACCTAAACAAACATGTATCGATAATTTTGGAGAGCTTACTTAAGCTCGGCTGATTGCATGCACCACACCCTTTTTCTCTTTTTAAAAGTTCTTTTCTCGTTTAGAAATTATTTTCCTTTTTCTCAAAGTTCTTTTATAAAAATGATTTTCCTTTTGAAAATTCTCATACCAAGTCCTCAGTTTGAGTTTAGACACACCCGAAAGTATGCCCGAATCCCTCAGACCAAGGCTCTGATACCAACTTGTAACGTCCCAAAAATCATGTCCAAAAATTTCATTTTAAAACTATAATAAAAACCATAGTTATCAAACCATTAATTCAAAACATATTTAATCAGAGTATCATGTCGAAACATATCATATCAGAGTAAATTATTGTCACACCCCCAAACCAGAACGACGGAAACGTTCGGGGGCGGAGGACTTCATGTAAGTATCACAACACATGCAATATAGTAATCAAAGTACAAACAACCATTGCATTAATAAGTATAAGTTTTACATAAGTGTTTAAACATTACATATTCAAACACCAAAGTAGATACAGTAGAAGACAAGAGTCGCAGTACGGTACTAGGTAGTCTTCTCAAAAGCTTCGGGAGTGTACCTGTCTACTGGATTCCTGAGAATACGAGTTATTTTGAAAGAGTAGATCAGCATTTAAGGTGGTGAGTTCATAATTATTTTAGGTATATAAAGTATACTCTAAGTTCTTGGAAAAGTTCGCTGGTTCCTCCAGAAAATCCTATATTTCCTGAGGTGATAAACTGATAACCTCAATAGTTCCCTCTGCAATTACTTAGTTTATACTAGTTATATATAACCTAATATCGAATGGACAGTTAAATGGGTGTATCTGCCCTAAGCCCACAACCAAACAAGGAACAGGAAGTAAGGCGGAAGTCACACATTTCACTGTCAATCGGATATTACTTATGTATAACTCTGATGTAAAAACTAAGGAATTATAGAATTAACCACTAAAGGTCATTTATGTGATACTAGTTTAAAGAGAGTGAATGACTAAGTTCCATCTGATAAGTAGTTTTAAATCCCCATAAAACCGTTCCATTTGTAAAAGTAGTTTAATCCCATAAACCGTTTCATTTGTAAAAGTAGTTTAATCCCATAAACCGTTTCATTTGTAATAGTATTCTTAGTTATATCCGTTCTACAGTAAAACATTGGTATTAATCCTGGAAAATATTATGTTATCCATAATACTGATTTGTGGTTTTAAACGTTCCAAAACTAAAAGTACAAGTATATTTGCCATACTTGATTTTCTGATACGTAGTTTTTACTATAAGTAAAAACTAACAGAAGGTATATTTGGTCAGTAAAATAGATAGGATGTAATTATCTTTTCTTACTGTTTTAAGAGAAGTATATTACTAAGTAATTTACTCATTGTTTTATCCATGTGAGTTCTATTAACCATACTAATATGACTGATGTGCCTGATGCGACGTTCTTCAGGCGTCGGAAACGATATGACATTTGTCACCCTAGGCCTGCCGGCAAAACTGTTACGAACAGTGAAGGTGCGAGATTGTCAGTCCCGTATAGATCTATACAAATATTCACGCTCTCCCTCTAGGAGATTCTGGTTAATAAGTCAGGACTCAAGGTCGTACTTAGATAAGTACACCATGAAGAGTCTCACAAATTTATTGTTTCAACGAGATTACGATGTATTATTACCCTGTGATTGCTAACCCTGGTATGTTGTATTTGTACCATTGTTAATGCAAACCCGATATGATGTATTATTACCCCGTGATTGCTAACCCTGGTACATTGTATTTGTACCCTTGTTAATGCAAACTCGGTATGATGTATTATTACCCCGTGATTGCTAACCCTGGTACGTTGTATTTGTACCCTTGTTAATGCAACCCGGTATGATGTATTATTACCCCGTGATTGCTAACCCTGGTACGTTGTATTTGTACCCTTGTTAATGCAAACCCGGTATGATGTATTATTACCCCGTGATTGCTAACCTGGTACGTTACATTTGTACCCCTGTTAATGCAAACCCGGTATGATGTATTATTACCCCGTGATTGCTAACCCTGGTACGTTTTATTTGTACCCTTGTTAATGCAAACCCGGTATGATGTATTATTACCCTGTGATTGCTAACTCTGGTACGTTGTATTTGTACCCTTGTTAATGGAACCCGGGGCCTTGGGGGTTGTTTGTGAGTTTATGGAAGTGAAAGGGGTGAAAAAGGACCAAAATTGGTGTAAAAATGGGTTAAGAACCGGAGAGTCTCGCACCCTTTATATAGGTGCGACGGTTCGGCCGAGGGGATGAGTCATTGGACACGCGGCAGCAGCAGCGAAGGCCACGAGGCCGAAGTTTGGATGCGAAACAGAGAGGTAAGGCGCGTGTCGGATCCGGGTGATGCGGCTACTGTTCATGCGAAGGATGGCGGATGGCCATTGGACCGCGGCTTCGGTCCAATCAGAAGGTGACACGAGCAACTTAGGTCCAATCAGCAGCGAACACGTGATGACACGGGGAAGCCTCGCATGCTAGGTGACGTGGCCGAAGGGTGAGCATGCAAAATTTCCCGGTTTTCAACATTTTTCGATTTTCGTGCCAAAAACTTGCGAAATTCATAACTTTCGCATACGAGCTCTGTTTTCGATGTTCTTTATATGCACGCGTAGGTAAAATTATACTCTACGACTTCCTTTTAGACTTCGTCGGCTAATTTTGATTTTATTTTTAATATTATTATTTTTAACAGATCGGGACAGGAAATCCGTTAAAAATTCATAACTTCTTCATCCGACGTCCGTTTTCGTCTGTCTTTTTACCGTTGTACTACTTTTGACGACACCTTCGATTTTCGTTTAAGTTGTGTCGGCTAAATATCGATCGATTTATATTTCGAATTTTTAGTTGTTTACTGCTAAACCGAAACTTAGAAAAATCATAACTTCCTCATACAAAGTCAGATTTTGACGTTCTTTTTATGAAAGTTCCCGGTTTAACATATTCTACAACTTTCATTTAGATCGTTAAGGCTAAAAATCCTTTTATCGAAAAATTCACTTTTTACATGAACAATGTTTTGCCGGTTTTGTCGCGGATCTTCGATTGGTCATAACTTCTTCGTTATAACTCGGATTTCAGTGTTCTTTATATTTTTGGAAACCTTGTTGCAATCTCTACCACTTGGCTCATCCCAATAACGATTATTGATCAATTTATTTTTGACCTAAATTTGACTGGTGTTACATTATCCGCCCGTTAGAGGGAATTTCGTCCCGAAATTATGTCTAAAGTGATACTCATGGACTAGGGGAAAGTTGTGGATATTTTCGTTTTATCTAATATTCCATTTCCCAAGTGAATTCAGGTCCCCGATTTGCAATCCAGCGAACCTTCACTCTCGGGATAAGATTTTGCTTGGTTCTTTTGATTTCCCTATCCATGATTTCCATTGATTCTTCTACAAAGTGTAGACTTTTATTTAACTTGATTTCATCGAGTGAAATAACAAGTGTTTCATCGGATAGACACCTCTTTAGATTAGATATGTGAAAGGTGGGATGAATGTTATTAAGTTTTCGTGGTAGTTTAAGTTTATAAGCTACAAGACCGATTCTGGTAAGAATATCGAATGGTCCTATGTACCTTGGATTTAGTATTCCACGCTTTCTCAAGCGTATCTTGCCCTTCCTGGGTGAGACTTTCATATGACAAGGTCATCAACCTGGAATTCCAAGGGTTTTCTTTTTTTTGAAACCGTAGCTTCTCTGATTAACTCTGGAAGCTTTATGTCGCTTCTTGATTCGTATTCTCTTTTCGGTGGTTTCTCGGATGAATTCTGGACCAACGAAGGTGCTGTGTGGAAATTTGACCTCTGGCTAGTTGGGTGTCACCAACTTTAGTCCAGTGCGGATAGGATCTGCACTTGCGACCACAGAAGGTTTCGAATGGAGCAACTTTAAATGCTAGCATGATAAAGGACTCGACTAATTGGTAAATGGGTATCCCATGCTTTACCCAGGTCGATCACATACGTTCTTATCCATTCTTCCCAAGGTTTCACCTGCCACATTTTCAGGTTTCAAGGCTTCCTGTTGAACCTCCTTACTTTGTGTGGACAGATTTGAATGGGTTATCATAGTCCTTGATTGGCTCTACGAACTGAGTACTCTTTCCGACTTAGGATGTCAGCTACTGTATTGGCTTTGTAGGGATGATAACGAATTTCGAATTCGTAGTCATTTAGTAGCTCGACCCACTGTCGTGGTCTCACGTTGAATTCCTTCTGGTAGAATATATGATGAAGGTTTTTGCTCCGAAGTTCATGATAAGACTCATACTTGGCTCATCCACCATCACCTCGTGTATAAAAGTCGTATATAATTTAGATTTCACAAAACGTTCGGATGGGTGACTTTGCCCCAGGTCCACAACCAAACAAGGAACAGGAGATAGGGCGGAATTGCACATCCTAAATCTTGTTAAGTCTAAATTATATACGACTCTCGTGTATACACTTAGCAACGATAGATTAACCTAATGAGTTCTTAGTCTCTATTCTTGAACTTGACCTGCGGTACAATGATTTTCCTATGAGATCTATTGGGTAATTCGGTGGTTACTGACTTCTAAGACTACTTCGGTGCTTTTCGTTTGAAGATTCCTGTCTACTGAGTAAGCTAAAAGGGCGTGCTACCCTTCTCACGGTACTTCTGAAGTTTTGAAATGAGAGACAACCTAAGGGTTTGCGTTATGGATTGGAAGAATTTCATCTTACGACTGATTAAGGAAAAAGTTCTCTTACACAGCATAAGAATTTTCACATGGTAAGGACCAGGCCAAACCATGTCGAATGAGGATGTCGAAATTTTCTCAACGAAATAGATATTAAGTCGTTCTGGGGGAAATGATTACTAGGATAATGAACTATCCTATGTATCTAAGTTTTCAGCGCTTCTGGTTACAAATCCCCTTTTTGATTTGAAATTGGCGGGTACTACCAATACGAGGGTTCTGATAATTTGAAATTATGAACTTTCATGAAATGATCCTTACTAGGTCTCTCTATAATCGCTTGGTGTACAAGTCATGTATAATTAAGATTGGTAAGACCTTTGACTGAGCAACCCTGCCCTAAATCCACAACCAAACAAGGAACATGAATTGAGGCGGGATTACTCACTCTAAGTCTACAAATCTTAATTATAAATGACCCTTATGTATATACTAAGCCATCATAGCTTACCTGTTAGGGTTTCAAATTTTATATGAATGCTGTGATTTAATTTGAACGGGAGAGTAATCATAATTATAGATAATTATTGGGGTTTGGAAGCATACCAAAATATAGCAGGGTTCTTTGATGCCTTCCCATGCATTGGGGTCAAACTCCTCCTGCTCCCCCGTCGTTCTTCTCTGTTGGACAGTCCCTCTTGTAATGTCCTATTTCACCACAAAGGTGACATATTGGAATGGTTCCAACATTGGTAGTTGAAGTGATGAACTCAACCGGGGTTCTACAGATGTGGGCGGTATGCCCCTTCATGTTGCATCTATTGCAATGCAGCTCTCGACAAACTCCATGATGATGGTAGTTGCACTTGCTGCAGTGTGGAAGGTTTCCTAAGTACGGCGTGGTCGGTGCTGGAATAACAGGGCTGATGGGGGTATTGACTGCCCCAGTTTGTTGCCCTCTGTTAGGTTCTTGAGTTGAACAACTCCCTTTCTTATTCTCGAACTTTCATTTCAGGATATTAGGCTTAAGGTTCGAAGTGTCCTTACAAAAAGGTATTCGTTGCTGTACTTGGTCATCACCACGATCGGGGTTGCCGATAGCATTACCACTAACATTTGCGTTGTTAGCATTAAGGTGTGCCATGACAGCTGCTACAGCTGCTATGACTGCAGCTTGAAACGTAGCCGCATCTATTTGAAGGATTGGTGTTTTGCTGGTGGGTTGGTTACGTTCCTTCAGAGGCATGATTCTGTTTGATGATAAGAAAATGAGCTCGTGAGCGACTATCGTTGGCTCTAGATGTATTCTAGTCATTTGTATCTACATATAAATCTTTTGTTTTGTTATACTATTCTCAATGATTCGACCTGCATCCCTATGATGCAGTCATGGTAAGGAGAAGAAATAAGTTTCTAGAATGAACCGAGTGTCATCCGAACTAAGTTACCTTCGATTGGTGGATATCATTTTCCAACTTTCGAAAATATTTGAAAACAATTCATAATAGTGTCTACATAAAATAGACTTATGAATTTGAGAAGTAATCACTATCAATTGAGATTTCGTGATCCGATTTATTGTTATTAGCCGTGACAGGAAAAGAAGATAAGCTCAAAACCTAATGTAAGTAATGTAAACACTAACTCACTAGGTTGTATTATTTATTAGTTATTACTTAGATGAAAAGGCGCTCAAACAATTCACATGAATCATGCGTGGTTTTCCTCCGTTCTCAGTTCTATTCTGGGCGGTAATGATTTGTTCTCTCCTGGTATCTATAGGGTGTCCTTCTCCTCTGTAGGTATATTGAATTCCCAAGCTGTCTTACTTCCGATTCTGACACTGATCCCCATTATTTCGTAATGAAGATTTTGAATCTCGGAAGTTCATGCGAATCTCTCATTGGTGTCCTTAATAGGGTAAGGGCAGTAAATGATTTCTATAGTTTCTTTACTTCTCATCTGTTTCTTTCTCGGAATTCTCCTAATGAAATTCTGTTGGATCCTCCTTGACTATTCTATTGATTGCTGGAGTGACTACATCTATCTAAGGGGTTTATACGAGAACGGGAATGTCTAAAGAATCTATGTGAAAATTTAAATTTTTACGAAGGTGATCCTTTCTGGTCCTTCTATAATCACATGGTGTGTACCGATTATATATAATCCAGATCAAATAGACATTCGAATAAGTAATCCTACTCTAAAACCACATCCAAACAAGGAAAAGGAAGTAGAGTGAAAATCACATATTCTAAGTCTATAAAATCTCAACTATATATAACCTTAACGTATCCACTTAGTAATTATAGACTTACCAGAAAAGATCTTTTTAACATTTCCCCAAAGTTATTTATGGTATCTAAAATACTTCCATGGTATTTTAATTATAAGTTTGATTAAGAAGTCGATAAGTTTTTAGTTTTCTTGTTATAGCATCCTAAAATACTCCTATAGTATTTTAACCTTTATGTTTGGTTCTAGAGTTCTTCTGGTACCTGGGTAAGTTTTAGACTTGTTGCAACACTACAATCATTCCCAAACACATGTTGGTCATATCTCAAATGAATATAGTTGATCAGGCTATATTGATCCCATATATGATTACATATCTGTCCAGGTTTAACTGTAATGTCCAACATCCAAATACTTTTGTTTTGTTCTTCTTGTGATACTCATTCTAGTATATATATTCTGCATGTACTTAAACTTTTATAAAATATTGTTATATTTTTAAAGTATAACTCTTGGTCAGAGTGTTTTTATCCCAATGGGTTTATAGTTGTATATCTTTTATGACTGACATACTGAGTTCACTATAAACACTGCTCTGATACCAATCTGTCACACCCCCAAACCATAACGGCGGAAACGTTCGGGGGCGGAGGACTTCATGTAAGTATCACAACACATGCAATATAGTAATCAAAGTACAAACAACCATTGCATTAATAAGTGTTTAAACATTACATATTCAAACACCAAAGTAGATACAGTAAAAGACCAAAGTAGATACAGTAAAAGACAAGAGTCGCAGTACGGTACTAGGTAGTCTTCTCAAAAGCTTCGGGAGTGTACCTGTCTACTGGATTCCTGAGAATACGAGTTATTTTGAAAGAGTAGATCAGCATTTAAGGTGGTGAGTTCATAATTATTTTAGGTATATAAAGTATACTCTAAGTTCTTGGAAAAGTTCGCTGGTTCCTCCAGAAAATCCTATATTTCCTGAGGTGATAAACTGATAACCTCAATAGTTCCCTCTGCAATTACTTAGTTTATACTAGTTATATATAACCTAATATCGAATGGACAGTTAAATGGGTGTATCTGCCCTAAGCCCACAACCAAACAAGGAACAGGAAGTAAGGCGGAAGTCACACATTTCACTGTCAATCGGATATTACTTATGTATAACTCTGATGTAAAAACTAAGGAATTATAGAATTAACCACTAAAGGTCATTTATGTGATACTAGTTTAAAGAGAGTGAATGACTAAGTTCCATCTGATAAGTAGTTTTAAATCCCCATAAAACCGTTCCATTTGTAAAAGTAGTTTAATCCCATAAACCGTTTCATTTGTAAAAGTAGTTTAATCCCATAAACCGTTTCATTTGTAATAGTATTCTTAGTTATATCCGTTCTACAGTAAAACATTGGTATTAATCCTGGAAAATATTATGTTATCCATAATACTGATTTGTGGTTTTAAACGTTCCAAAACTAAAAGTACAAGTATATTTTCCATACTTGATTTTATGATACGTAGTTTTTACTATAAGTAAAAACTAACAGAGGGTATATTTGGTCAGTAAAATAGATAGGATGTAATTATTTTTTCTTACTGTTTTAAGAGAAGTATATTACTATGTAATTTACTCGTTGTTTTATCTACGTGAGTTATATTAACCATACTAATATGGGTGATGTGCCTGATGTGACGTTCTTCAGGCATCGGAAACGATATGACATTTGTCACCCTAGGCCTGCCGTCCAAACTGTTGCGAACAGTGAAGGTGCGGGATTGTCAGTCCCGTATAGATCTATACACAAATTCACGCTCTCCCTCCAGGAGATTCTGGTTAATAAGTTAGGACTTAAGGGCGTACTTAGATAAGTACACCATGAAGAGTCTCACAAATTTATTGTTTCAACGAGATTACGATGTATTATTACCCCATGATTGCTAACCCTGGTACGTTGTATTTGTACCCTTGTTAATGCAAACCCGGTATGATGTATTATTACCCCGTGATTGCTAACCCTGGTACGTTGTATTTGTACCCTTGTTAATTAAAACCCGGTATGATGTATTATTACCCCGTGATTGCTAACCATGGTACGTTGTATTTGTACCCTTGTTAATGCAACCCGGTATGATGTATTATTACCCCGTGATTGCTAACCCTGGTACGTTGTATTTGTACCCTTGTTAATGCAAACCCGGTATGATGTATTTGATGGGTTTGAGCCATAAGAACTTTCCTATGTGCACATGCAAACCCTAATGCTTGGATCTAGGTTTCTCTAATTGAACATGCAATGTTTCCAAGGCTTATAATGCTAGATCTAGTGTAAACAATTGAATCATAACACATGAAATCAGATCTAGAAGAATACCTTAAGTTGCTTGCTTGAATCTTCTTGTTCTTGGAGCTTAGAGTCACAATTGTCACTCCTCTAATAGCTTACAAACACCAACTAGCAAGAGAATGATTTGGAGAGAGAGGAGAGATGAGAAAATCGGCTCTAGCGTTACCAATGCAACAAGGTGGCCGATTTCCCTCACCCATAGGGTCTTTTTATACTATAAGCTACGAGGGTTACATCCTTAACCCTAATTGAATAACTTAGGCCCTAAGCACTCCAAGGATCCTTCTAGATATGAGGCTTGGACGAATTTAAGATATCCTAACCCTAAAATTCAGCCACCCTAATATCCATAAGGATTCATAGCCCAAAAACACAACTATCACACATTTGACAGTTTAACCCCCTTTATTCAATTAACCTCTTTTAGTCACCTAATTAATTCTTAATTAATCTATGACTAATATTAATCAAATAATATTATTATTCCTTTAATATATTATTCTCATAATATATTAATATAATATTCTTCTCTCTATATAAATCACCCTGTCAAGTTGCTATGGTGAAGGCAACCCAAAAGGACCATGCCCAACCGGGTCAAGTACTTACCAAATATAGTTACAGGCTTAGACACTAATCCAACAGTCTCCCACTTGGATAAGTCTAGTAACTATAAATGTAAGCACAATCCGATTAGCAATCGTAGCTCTCAAAGAAGCTGTCAAACTCTGATCTTATCAATAACCTGTCCTTCAGATAAGGGATCGTATAATCCTCTGTTCTAGATATCGTGTGGACAATTACATGGAACATGGTCATACTTATTGTACAACAATTGGTTTCTCGATCTCAGATTCATTTGACATAGAACTTAATTGAACACATCAATTCAGTCCTGACCGGGCCCGGCACATAAGTCAAATCAAATCATCGAGGGGCCCTGATATCGCTTTTACCCTCTTAGGATAAAAGGAACATATAAACTTCGACTTATATGCATTTACTATCCACTAATCAAATCATACACAACAATACGTTTTATAACATCAAGTTACTGATGCGTTTACGCATTATCAATGCACAACCAATTAGCAAACAACAAACCATATATCTAGGTTTTAAGACCATATGATATTATCATCTTGCGATCACTCGTGATAAATTCCATGAAGTGATTCCAGCAAGTGTGGGTTTATTCCAATGCTCAAATCAGGTTCATAAGCACTCATGAACATTGTAGCAAACCTTTGCTATGTCTAATACACTTTAGACAATCTACACACCAATTCATGACAGTCTTCATTCATATCTACTTCCAACATATGAACGACTCTGGACCATTCGAATAATTCAATTATTATCAAATAACTTAATTATTCAGGAAGTCAAAACATGCAAAATGAAACAATAGGTAAAAGATTAACATAAGACAGTAACATTACTAATAAATAATACTCCGTTATTTAATCATCAAATGTTAGTAACAACTTATCTATTACATGTTTCCAAACTATCTAATCTAAACTAATATCGTCCTTCAGCCCAATGCTCCCAGCGTGCTGCAAATGCTTAGCCCTGCTCAGTCCCTTCGTAAGCGGATTTGCTGGGTTATCTTCTGACGATACCCTCTTCACTACGAGGAGTCCTTATTCCACCCGATGTCTAATAAAGTGATATTTCCTGTCGATATGTCGAGATCTACCGTGATCTCTTGGTTCCTTGGTCAAGGCAACCGCTCCTTCATTATCACAGAAAATCACCATAGGCTCCTTTATGGCTGGCACAACTCCAAGGTCTGCAATGAAGTTCTTCAACCATATTGCCTCCTTTGATGCTTCGCTTGCTGCATTGTACTCTGATTCGCACGTTGAATCAGCTACAGTTTCCTGTTTGGAACTCTTCCAAGTTACTGCTCCTCCATTGAGGGTAAAGACCCAGCCCGACTGCAAACGATAGTTGTCCCTGTCGGTCTGAAAGCTGGCATCGCCGTACCCTCGTACCTTTAAGTCATCACTCCCACCGAGGACTAGAAACCATTCCTTGGTCCTCCGAAGGTACTTAAGAATGTTCTTGACTGCGATCCAATGCGCTCTGCCAGGGTTCCCTTGATATCTGCTGACCATGCTCAAAGCGAAGGCCACATCAGGGCGAGTACAAGTAATAGCATACATGATTGAGCCAACTGCGGAAGTGTAAGGTACTCGGCTCATCTCTGCAATCTCGACTTCAGTACTCGGACTCTGAGTCTTACTCAACTTGGCATTACTCTGGATTGGTAACTCCCCTTTCTTCGAATTCTCCATACTAAAACGTTTTAGTACCTTGTCCAAGTAAGTATTCTGACTAAGTCCTATTAGTCTCTTACTTCTGTCTCTCACTATCCTTATTCCCAGAATATAGGAAGCCTCTCCAAGGTCCTTCATAGCAAAACACTTCCCGAGCCAGGACTTAACCTCCTGCAGTGTCGGGATGTTGTTTCCTATGAGTAGTATGTCATCAACATACAATACGAGGAAGCTTACTACACTCCCACTGGCTTTGACATATACACATGATTCATCCTCGCTTCGCAGAAAGCCAAACTCTTTGACCTTCTCGTCAAAACAAAGATTCCATCTGCGAGACACTTGCTTAAGTCCATAAATGGACTTCTCAAGCTTACACACTCTATTGGGATGCTTCGCATTGACAAAACCCTCTGGATGAGCCATGTAAACATCCTCAGCCAACTTTCAATTAAGGAAAGCGGTTTTGACATCCATTTGCCATATTTCATAGTCATGAAATGCAACAATGGCCAGCATCACCCTGATAGACTTTATCTTCGCAACTGGTGAGAAGGTTTCGTCGTAGTCAACTCCAGGAGTTTGAGTGAAACCCTTCACAACCAATCGCGCCTTATAAGTGTGTACGTTTCCATCCACGTCAGTCTTCTTCTTGAAGATCCACTTGCACCCGACCGTCTTACAACCTGGTACATTGTCAACCAAATTCCAAACTTGGTTGTCATACATGGATTGGATCTCGCTATCCATAGCCTCTTTCCACTTTGCAGACTCTGGGCCTGCCATGGCTTCCTTATAGCTGTTAGGTTCGTCCATATTCACTAGTATACTATCACTAATGAACGTATCCCCTTCCATAGTAATATGAAAACCATAAAACTGGGGTGGAACACTAACTCTTTCGGAACGTCTAAGAGGTAAGGATTCGTCAATCGGTTCAACCGGAGTTTCCCCCTCAGGTTGAGCGCCAGTGTTAGAGGTTCCTTCATCACTCGACTCTTGAAGCTCTTCAAGGTCGATCTGTCTCCCACTGTCTCCTTCGCTTATGAGTTCTCGCTCCTCGCAACGAAGACTACATTGTCACTCGGTCTGTAGAAGATATACCCAAAGGATTTCTGTGGGTAGCCGATGAAAATACATCGCTCACTACGAGGTTCGAGTTTGTCCTGAGTATCTCGTCTTACGAAAGCCTCGCAACCCCAAACCTTGATATGTGCTAACGAGGGAGCTTTCCCTGTCCACATCTCATGAGGTGTTTTGGCAACCTTCTTCGTAGGTACTAAGTTAAGGATATGGGCGGCAGTCTCTAAGGCATACCCCTAGAATGCGATAGGTAGTGAAGCACGACTCATCATGGAACGAACCATGTCTAGCAAGGTTCGATTACGCCTCTCAGCTACACCATTCAATTGTGGTGTCCTTGGTGGCGTCAATTGTGAAACTATTCCACATTCCTTGAGGTAGTCGTGGAATTCAAGACTTAGGTACTCTCCACCTCGATCAGATCGAAGCATCTTGATTTTCCTGCCCAATTGATTCTCCACTTCTTGTTTAAACTCTTTGAACTTTTCAAAGGTTTCTGACTTGTGCTTGATCAAGTAGATATACCCATATCTGCTATAATCATTTGTGAAAGTCACATAGAAGCGATTCGCATCCCTTGTGGTGGATCTAAAGGGTCCACATACATCTGTATGTATGAGATCCAATAAACCCTCACCCCTCGCACAAGTGCCAGTGAAGGGTGACTTGGTCATCTTTTCAAGTAAACAAGACTCGCATACGTCATCGTCCCTAAGGTCGAATGACTCCAACACTCCATCCTTTTAGAGTTGGGCTATGCGTTTCTTGTTGACATGTCCAAGACGACAATGCCACAAGCATGCTCTATCCATACTATTGGAAGAATCCACACACAATACATCATTTCCTAAGTTGTCTACAACCATCACAGTTTCATATATTCCATTACAAGGCAATGCTTCAAAATATAAAACATTATTAAAATAAGCATAAATAGAACCCTTTTCATTATTAAATGAATATCTAAAGCCTTGTTTACATAAACCATGAAATGAAATGAATTTCTAGCCATATCTGGCGAATAGCAACAATTATTCAAATTTAAATCTAAACCATTACTCAGCACTAAGGAATAAACTCCAATCTTGGTCACAGGCGACGATCTTCTGTTTCCCATGATCCACGCTCCACATCCCTATTTCCTTTTAGTCCCTGCAAATCAGAACATATGTGAAAACCACATCCTGTATTAAGAACCCAAGAAGTAGCATGTGATAAACTATTAGATTTAATTGTGTAAATACCTGCGAAAGATGGCTTGATCTTTCCATCCTTGATGGCCTGCAGATATTCTGGGCAGCTTCTCTTCCAAAGCCCTATCTTGTGGCAGTGGTGGCACTCTGCCTCTTTGAGGTTTGAGTTGGTTTTAGCAGAACCAACTTTGGTTCCACTAGAAGAGGTGCCATCTTGAGACTTTCCCTTGTGGTGGCCCCTTGAGGAGGCCTTCCTCTTCTTACCCTTCCCTTGCCCTATTGCTAAGACAGGGGCAGCAGCTGGAGTGGGAGGTGATGCAACAGATTTATCCTTGAGGTTGCTCTCAGCAGTCGTCAACAAGCCCTGAAGCTTGCTCAAGGAGACCTCTTCCTTATTCATGTGGTAGGTCATGCGGAACTGGCTATAGCAGGAAGGCAATGAGTGAAGGATGATGTCAATCGCTAGCTCTTCATCGAAGTTCACATTCAACTTCAGCAGGCGATCAACATATCTCTGCATCTTTTGCAGATGGGCGGTAAGGGACTCTCCATTACCCATTTTGGTAGTGATCATCGAAGTGATGATCTCATACCTCTCTTGCCTAGCGCTCTGGTGGTAGCGTTCCAACAGATCCTGATGCATCTCATAGGGGTACTTGTCCTCATAGGACTTTTGAAGTTCAGCAGTCATGGTCGTGAACATGATGCAATTGACTTTCGTGGCATCACGCTCGTGGGCCTCGTAGGCCGCGATCTCATCGGCAGTAGCAGTTTCGATATCAATCTCCTTAAGCTTCTCGTCGAGGACATACTCTTTGTCCTCGTAGCGAGTGACCATGCGAATGTTGTGGATCCAATTACTGAAATTGGTCCCATCGAATATCACTTTCCCACACAAGTTCATGAGTGAGAATGAGCCAGAGGAGTTTAACCCAGAAGCGTTGTTGTTTGCGTTCGACATCTGAAATGGAAAAAGAACAAAGTTTATTAGAAATAAGTTTCCCAAATTAATCACCCAAATGAAAAATTAGGGCTAGGAACCAACAACATTATTCACAAATTAGAAGAGGGATGCCGTAATCTAATAAGTAAATAATTTGAAGGCAAGTGAATGTCCATTCACTAATTCTCCACCATGAAAATCGAAAAGGAAATTAGGTTTTAAATGTATTGAAAACTCCTAGATCTTTTGAGATACATTGAACTTTTCAATGGCATGTTTAAATCTCAATATGCCCCTCTCGTGTGTGACTGGGATGCCGAGGATCACAAAGTGGGTGTGAATAACCATGCAAATGTACATGGTGCCCTCATTGTTACAGTTACCTATTCGATGTGCTGGTTAACCACGCACGCTCCATCGAACTATAACAAACAATGAGTCACCCTTTTCCACCTTTGCTTAGAACCCAATTAATGTGTCGGTTAACCACATGCGCTCCATTAACGTCTTAGCAAGGGTACAAAGTGTAATTTCATGGAATTGCATCAATTCACTTTTGCCTAAAGTAACTAAGATTGGGAATTTTTGTAAAAACATTTAGTTACTTAATATAGATTCATTATACTTTTAATGAAGAAAGGTTTGCCCGATCCTACCCGTTCGGCTAACGACCCTCCACCAATCAAGGAAGCGGTGGGTGAGAATGGACACCCATTAAACGGCCATTTTATAGGACATAACCTTATACCCCCTTATAGATCGGCTTCGTGAATGAGGCCTGGTAACGGTAAGACTAGCATTTAAGTTATACATATATATATATATATATATATATATATATATATATTAATCTTATAATATTATAATTATAGGGTTGAATTTTAAAACTTGTGAAAATTGTAAGGTTTGAAATTTAATCAGTTCAAATTAAACTTTTTATCACAAATATTAAATTTCAAAACTTGAGGACAAATTTTGAACTTTTCACAACATAAAGGATCAAATAGCAAATAATATAAATCAACTAATTAATTTAATGATTATCTAAATTTGACCTAGTCAATATTACTTGCAAGACAATTTACCAATTTAATTCAAATAATCAATTATTATCATATAAGGAAATTATTATTCAATCAAATGGTAATTATCTTTTGTTTGGTCAAAGATATACTCAAATATATGATAAAATTCGGATTTTAATGACCCAAAACAATTAAGGCAAGTATCCTCAAGCAAAACAGCAAGAAATCCTGAAATCAACTCTAACTGACGCTTGAACTCGCCGAGTTGGTGCTACTCGCCGAGTCCACAATGGGACTCGCCGAGTTCATCAGTCAGGGGCACAAAAAAACGATTTTTTCATGTAAAAACAATCAATTAAAGCATCAATTCAATAGAAATCAATCTAAGCTCTGATACCACTGATGGGTTTGAGCCATAAGAACTTTCCTATGTGCACATGCTGTGACAACCCGGAAAAATTTTTGATTTAAAAATCCCATTCAATCAACTCAAATGAGTGTCAAACTCATTAGTACTGAGTTCTAGCCCGGTTAAAGGTCATCCTAAGGAGTTTTGAGCCTAATACACTTAAGGAATAAGTGTTAGAAAGTACCTGCTAGAGACGCTGTACAACACTAAAGCCCTAAACTCCAACATGTGGAGTTGACGGCTGTAAACATGGAGTTTACGGTCGTAAACCCAAGGTAGGCCGTGAACTCCACCTTATAACCTCATTTCCTTCACTTTTCTTCATTCTTTCACTTTCCCCTCAAGAACACATGAGTTTTCTCTCAAGTATCATCCCGATCTTCATACTTGATCTTCAAAAATCGTAAGTGTTCTTTCTCTAGTTTGTTGATAATCCTTCTTAACTAGCTTCATCCTCATGATTCATCCATGGAAATCATGTTTTCTTAGATCTTCAAGTTTCACCAAGAACACCAAGAACACACACTAGTGTTCTTGGCCAATATCAACCATTTCAAGCTTCTAGATCGTAAGTACACTTCCCTATACTTCATATCTAGTTAGTATCCATGCTTAGAGACTTGAAACATGCCTTTTCTCATGAAGATCTTGTGTTTACGATCCAAGATCTTCCAGGACCGTAAACTCAATGTTGATGCATGTATGGTCCATAAACCCTATAAGATGCTAAGGTAATGACCCAGAACCCTTCCTTGATGTTTGAAGGACCTTAAACTTCACTCAAGATCATAATGACCATGAGTTTACGGCCGTAAACCCCTTTGGGCCGTAAACTCATCAAAAGCCTCATTTGAGGTGGTCTTTCTCATACAAGAGTAGAACAAAAGTCCCTAAAGTTTCCTTAGCCTTCAAACTCACTCTTAGCCATGTATGACCATGAGTTTACGGCCGTAAACTCCCTTGGGCCGTAAACCCATGACCGTAAACTCATGTTAGTGCCATTTCACTTCCCTTTGATGAATCACATGTGATTCCAACACTTAGTCAAGGTGTTTCCTAGTCCTGGAAGGTGTTTCCTTTCATATAGTTGTTTATAAACACTATATTCATGTCAATATGTGTCCTTATATGTCATTTAGGACTTATTGTGTCTCGGGACTTCATTCATGGAACTTCTCATCCTTACACGCATACCCGTTTGAATCACCCACATCAGGTGAGTTCATACCCCGTAATGGATTTTTTAACTGTTTTAACTGTTTTAAAGGGGGGGGGGAATACAAGTTGAACACAATGATAATTGTGTAAATGTTTGTTATAAACATCTTTCAAAATGTTACTTATGTCATTTATAAGTTGTCAAAACATTTCAAAAACTCTTTTAAAGTTATGTTACTTTATAGTTATACAAAACTCTGTTTTTAAAGTATAAGCATAACTTAGTAGATAAACGAGTCTTTTCAGTAACAGTCCAAGTAGAACATTAGTAAACTATAATAGGTATAGTTTAGGAGAATGCTATTCATTACTTCTAGTACAATGAAGCACACAAAGAGTCAGTTCATACAGAACATATAGTGAAGAGAATCAAACAATACCATACATAACAGATAGTGAAGAGAATCAAACAATACCATACAGAGAGAACACACAATTACGAGAAACAAACAGAATATACAATATACAGTACAAAACATACAAGTTAGGTTGCTATAGCATGAGAACACATACAGGATCTAATTACACCAATGAATCACTAATTCATTGTTTTAAACAAAAGGTGATAGTTATATTGGGTATACATGATCATATACTTTAATGTGAATTACACGGCTTGCAAGAATTTGCAGAGATCGTGTTTGGTTCCCTTAATCTCTTGACAGGGAGAGCGTTTAGTAGGGGTTCTAGCCTTCACATTATAACCGTAATAAAACAAACATGTTTTTAGGTTATTAGTACATCCGCATGTCATTATAAACGACAACTGTGTACTTACATTTCCCATTACTTTCATAAAGTGACAGTACCACTTGAAAGTCCAACTCAAACTATTTTTGAGTCAAGATAGTTATAAACTAGGGAAAATATACATTTTTACAAACGACAAACGGAACAGTGGAGTCTAGCACATAACAGAAGATTGCCTTGGTAGAAGGCTACGTGTAAAAGAAAGGACCATAATGCTAGTCTTATGATTCCTTAATGTATACATCACAGGATATATATATATATATATATATATATATATATATATATATATATATATATATATATATATACCCATAGAGTCTGACAGGTAATAGGATGTGTGCTCTCCGCTTCATTTCCTGTTCCTTGTTTAGTTGTGGGCTTGGAACGAATTCACCCAATCTATTTTCTACTCGATTCTATATATATGTATGCTTAGTATACATTAATTCATCATAAGGGTACCAGGTATGGGTCAGGTTATAGGACACAGAGTCAAAGCACAACTTTTCTAGTACAAAACATTCTTTCCAAAATCAGTACTTTTGGTATACAAAACTAGAAACTTCCCAGTAAAGGGTTTAATCCATTTTATTAAACCAGTACAATTTATAGGACCTTAGGTGAGTAACTCTATAATACCTTAGTTTATACACCATGTTTATATAAAACTAATACCCAATAGGTAGTTGGATGTGTGCTTTCCGCCTTACTCACTGTTCCTCGTTTGGTTGTGGGCTTAGGACAGATTCACTCAATTAACTTTCTATCCGATATTAGATTATATATAGCAGTATAAACTAAGCTATTATAAAAGTAGTCACTGTGGTCACCATTTTTATTATAAGAAGTATAGGTTGTCTTAAAGAACTTTTCATTAGATATAAAGGAACCATTACAATTAACTCCATGAGTAACAAGTGTTTACACTAGGGTTATATACGACGATGATCTAACAACCAATGGGATGTGTGCTATCCGCCTTAATTTCTGTTCCTCGTTTGGTTGTGAGCTTAGGGCAGATGCGCACAATCGATTGTTTGTTTACTCTGAGTCTTATATAACTCGTATCCGCTTAGTACCCATAGAAAGGGTTGTAGTGTCATTTTACATAAACTTCCATCAAAGTAGGAAATATAGGATTTTCTAGAGGAACAGGCGAACTTTTCAAAACAGAACTTACATTTTACAACTACATGTTACAACTACATTTTCAACGCCATTTTACATCTACATTTTCAACAACACCTTACAGCTTACTTACATCACTAAACTCTTATGAACTCACCAGCTTAATGGCTGATCAACTCTTTCAAATAACTTGTATTCTCAGGAGACTATTAGACAGGTGCTCGTGCTAGGGATTCAGAAGATGAAGCATTATAGCTTCAAGTCTTGTTTTGTTATTTGTGTATGAATTCTATGTTTTGTTAACACACACATTGTAAACACTTTCTTTCGAAATGAAATGGTTGTTCATTACTTGCTTACCATATACATATCTCGTGATACTAAACATGACGTCCTCCACCCCTGAACGATTCCGCTGTTCCGGTTTTGGGGTGTGACACATGCAAACCCTAATGCTTGGATCTAGGTTTCTCTAATTGAACATACAATGTTTCCAAGGCTTATAATGCTAGATCTAGTGTAAACAATTGAATCATAACACATGAAATCAGATCTAGAAGAATACCTTAAGTTGCTTGCTTGAATCTTCTTGTTCTTGGAGCTTAGAGTCACAATTGTCACTCCTCTAATAGCTTTCAAACACCAACTAGCAAGAGAATGATTTGGAGAGAGAGGAGAGATGAGAAAATCGGCTCTAGGGTTACCAATGCAACAAGGTGGCCGATTTCCCTCATACATAGGGTCTATTTATACTATGATCTACTAGGGTTACATCCTTAACCCTAATTGTATAACTTAGGCCCTAAGCAATCCAAGGATCCTTCTAGATACGAGGCTTGGACGAATTTAAGATATCCTAACCCTAAAATTCGGCCACCCTAATATCTATAAGGATTCATAGCCCAAAAACACAACTATCACACATTTGACAGTTTAAGCCCCTTTATTCAATTAACCTCTTTTAGTCACCTAATTAATTCTTAATTAATCTATGACTAATATTAATCAAATAATATTATTATTCCTTTAATATATTATTCTCATAATATATTAATATAATATTCTTCTCTCTATATAAATCACCCTGTCAAGTTGCTATGGTGAAGGCAACCCAAAAGGACCATGCCCAACCGGGTCAAGTACTTACCAAATATAGTTACAGGCTTAGACACTAATCCAACAGTATTATTACCCCGTGATTGCTAACCTGGTACGTTATATTTGTACCCCTGTTAATGCAAACCCGGTATGATGTATTATTACCCCGTGATTGCTAACCCTGGTATGTTGTATTTGTAGCCTTGTTAATTCAAACCCAATATGATGTATTATTACCCCGTGATTGCTAACCCTGGTACGTTGTATTTGTACCCTTGTTAATGCAACCCGGTATGATGTATTATTACTTCGTTAATATAATATCCATATACTAAAAGTATTATACATATCCTGGTATAGATAAATGAATTGTTAGTAATTTCCTTGGAATAAAAAGTACACAATCGTGAATCATACTTGTATATTTAGTTTTGAATCATAAATTATACCTATTATAATTTATATGTTCTATCTGATTAGCATGATTTCTCATGGATGAACACCTTTTCTCAGCATGATACAAAGGTAATGATACCGAATGAAGTAACCTTTTATATTCATATATGTATAATATATATATATATATATATATATATATATATATATATATATATATATATATATATATATATATATAAAATTAAGAAGGAAACGACCTTCAGACAGATGACACCACCTTAATTCCACATCCAAACAAGGAAAAGGAAATAAGATAATTCATTAGTCCTAAGCCCTTCAAATCTTATTTATATATTTATACATATATAAACATGATTTTGGCAATTATAATTTGAAATAGTTTATAAAACCTTTTTCAAATAATTTAACAGTATTAAAAGAGTTTACATGACTTTAAAGATTTAACATGGCTTTAAGTCATTTTGGAAGTATTTTGTAATCCTTAAAAGCATAAGGAAACCCTTTGTGTGATTATTATCACATACAATTATTAACACAATTTAGATTGTGTTCAACTTGTATTCCCCCCTTATAAATCATTTAAAACCATTTAAAAAGGTATATTATAGGGGTATGAACTCACTTCATAAGTGGTGATTTGGGCAGCGTTTCGTTTCTATAGATGATCTTTCTCGAAGAAACCGCGAGTTTTTGATTAATAACCGGGCTTTATGCAGGCAGCACTTCGACTGGAAAGAGGTTAGATTCTCGAGAATTCTGAGGCTTCGGGGCTTGCTTCGGGTTTTAGATATGATACCGGGGCCTTGGGGGTTGTTTGTGAGTTTATGGAAGTGAAAGGGGTGAAAAAGGACCAAAAATGGTGTAAAAATGGGTTAAGAACCGGAGAGTATCGCACCCTTTATATAGGTGCGAGGGTTCGGCTCGGACACGCGGCAGCAGCAGTGAAGGCCACGAGGCCGAAGTTTGGATGCGAGACAGAGAGGCAAGGCGTGTGTCGGATCCGGGTAAGGCGACTACTGTTCATGCGAAGGATGTCGGATGGCCATTGGACCGCGACTTCGGTCCAATCAGAAGGTGACACGAGCAACTTCGGTCCAATCAGCAGTGAACACGTGGTGACACGGGGAAGTCTCGCATGCGAGGTGACGTGGCCGAAGGGTGAGCATGCGAAATTTCCCGGCTATCAACATTTTTCGATTTTCGTGCAAAAAACTTGCGAAATTCATAACTTTCTCATACGAGCTCCGTTTTCGATGTTCTTTATATGCACGCATAGGTAAAATTATACTCTATGACTTCCATTTAGAATTCGTCGGCTAATTTTGATTTTATTTTTAATATTATTATTTTTAACTGATCGGGACAGGAAATCCGTTAAAAATTCATAACTTCTTCATCCGACGTCCGTTTTCGTCTGTCTTTTTACCGTTGTAATACTTTTGACGAGACCTTCGATTTTCGTTTAAGTTGTGTCGGCTAAATATCGATCGATTTATATTTCGAATTTTTAGCTGTCTACTGCTAAACCGAAACTTAGAAAAATCATAACTTCCTCATACGAAGTTAGATTTTTACGTTCTTTTTATGAAAGTTCTCGGTTTAACATATTCTACAACTTTCATTTAGATTGTTAAGGCTAAAAAGCCTTTATCGAAAATTCACTCTTTACACTGAACAGTGTTTTGCCGGTTTTTTCGCAGATCTTCGATTGGTCATAACTTCTTCGTTATAACTCAGATTTCAGTGTTCTTTATATTTTTGGAAACCTTGTTACAATCTCTACCACTTGGTTCATCCCAATCACGATTATTGATCAATTTATTTTTAACGTAAATTTGACTAGTGTTACAATTATCCCAGGCTAAAACATTGTGGTGTGTGCGATGCAGTCATCCCGAGCTCTTCCCTCGCTACTGGAAGTACCTGAAACCAAACTGAAAACTGTAAGCACGAAGCTTAGTAAGTTCCCCATACTACCACATACTACACATATAACCACATGATGAGCCCGTGCCCGCTGCATCGGTACTTGGCCGACATCGGACTCGCTCCGGCATCGGGCCCCGCCCGGCATCAGGCCCCGCCTGGCATCGAGCCCCGCTCGGTATACAGATCTGTCTGTCTTAGGCCCAGCCTATCTCTGGGCCTCGCCCGCTATACACATACAATCATATAAACATGCTAACACATAAGCAAACATACTCTACTGTATTCCTATCTTAAGGCCTCGCCTGACTTGGGCCTCGCCCATGTCCTACTACTGATGAGGCATGGAACCCCGTCCACACTCCTGCTGATAGTGATATATGGGCCCCCGCCCACACTCACTTCTCTCCTATCTCGGTCCCCGCCCCTGCTCTGCTACCAATGAGATACGGAACCCCGTCTATACTCAGCTAGTGATGAGATGCGGGACCTCGCCTACACTCACCTCCCTACCAGGCACATACAAGTATCATACAGAAAAAAAGTATAACTAACATACAAACATTCCTCGGGCTTGCCCCGGCATCGGACCTTGGTCCGGAATTACATACATATAAACTTTCCTCGGGCCTCGCCCGACATCGGACCGTGGTCCGGAAACATACTATCATAAAATGCCTAGGGCTAACCCCCGGGTCTTCCTACCATACATAAACTAAATGGGCCGGCATTGTGGCCGTAGACCCATGCACACAGTGAGGAGACTCACCTCGCACTACTGAAACCCTGCTGATACTCCTCCGGCTGCTATTTGGCAATTCCCCGAACTGCTACTCCTTCGGCTCTCCGAGCTATCAATACCAATATATCACTTAGTCCAAAACAATAATCCTCCTTAGGGTAAAATGACCATTTTACCTCTAGTCCAAATTGGTCCATAACTAATGCCCGAACCATAACATATAAAGGCCCAACACTAGGTAGGTTTCCCAAGCCCACTAGTGGGCCACTAATGGCCCAATTTGCTAAATTGGACCCAATCCCTCTAATGGGCCTTACCCTAAGCCCAAACATCTTCTTGGCCCACATTATTTGACTTCTGATGGCCCACTAAGGCCCAAAGAACCAAAATCCCTTGCATGGCCCAAACCGAGGTCCAAAACAAGCCAAACCCAAATATGATGAGTACGCTGGGCGTACTCCTATATACGCTAAGCGTACTAGCCAAGTGGTGTGTACGCTGGGCGTACCTGCATGTACGATCAACGTACTCCCCCTGTTAAGTCACTTTCCCATTAAGTGCTTAATACTCTACTCCAAAAGCTACAAACACATATCTAAGTCCTTTTCAACGTATTAATCCATAAAGTCACTGACTTGGTGACTTTGCATGCCCCAATCAAGACTAAACTCCAAAAATGATATTACATTCACATATAAATGCTCTTAACTCATGCATGAACCCAATAAGACATTCAAGATGGTAACTTTCTGCCTTAGGGACTCATATAGAACAGGGAGTAGCAACTCCAAGTCCTAGAAATCGGATTGAACCACAAAGCTTCAACCTTTGGACCAAAATGGTCCAAAAACTCAATCTAAGAGATCTAAGAAGATAATAACAAAGCTTAGATCTTTATACCTTGAAATGGCTAGAAATGAAGCAACAATCCAGATCTGCAACCTCTCCTTTGAACCACCACCTTTCCTTGTTCCTTTCTTGTTTGGAAAATGGATCCATAACACCAAGATGCTTCTCTAGTGACCTTCTAAGTTCCAAGAACACTCAAGTATGGATTAGGGTTTTGTATTTGCTCCTTTAGGGTGGAAATGTAGGCTGGCCTTCGAGACATAAGGTTCTTTATATAGGGATCAACCCTAAAATTAGGGTTTGGGAACTCTAAGTGTACGCTGGGCGTACGCCCCTCCGCATCCGTGATCATTTTCCTTTATACGCTGGGCGTACTCTTGCACTGGCCACCTTGCATGCATGGACCCTTCTTGCCATATTTCTCCATTAAGGACCAATATTGCCAATAACTTCAAAGTTCTATAAATCCTTCGTTCTAAGCCCGTTTCCGACGAACTTTATACCCACGAAAAGGTGGCGAGAAGCCCTACGCTCCTGACTACATACCCAAGCCTTAAAACATTTCGAATAAAACCCGAGACCCATAATAGACGAAATTGCTTATACGTTGGGCCTCCGAACCCGCAATCGAAGTGCTTTTCTAAACGGGGTGTTACAGTAGTGGTGTGATTTAATTGTGTATGAATGTAATCAGAGTAATCAAAGTAGGATGAACAACGAGAGTAAATAAGATCTGGTTTATAGCTCAATTATACTTTCGTGTACAAAGAGAATCTAGACAGAATGTCTTAGAAAAGTTCTATCTAACTCTGAGTACAACTCCTATTTATAGGAGTATAAGAAAGTATACAAAAAATACTAAGGGTAGACATCATGACTTCGAAACTATTATGCCTTAGTAAATAGATAAGATAACTTTCGAAACAGACTCAAATAACTTCGACACATTACAACATATTTGACACTAACATGGCCATCTCTACAGTTCCGCTATCTAGCTACAAACACATACTGAAAGTGAGTTAATACCCCTACATTTTACTCTTTTCAATGTTTTTAGGGGAGGGGGGAATACAAGTAAAACACAAGAATTTCTGTGTTTTTATACAAATGATTTCAAACAACTTCAAATCCTTTGCAATTGATTTAAACAGAGAATTCACTACATTTTACAAAAATATTTATATATTTTATACCTGTTGTACCACGTCGAGCATAAGGGTGTTTTTCCTTTATACAACTAAATTGCAAAAGTTTTCAGTACAATACAGAACATACAATCAAACTATAATTGGTATAGTTGAGAACACTACATTACTTTCACTGAGTTCAATACACGAAACAAGAACATTCATTGATATGTGTATTTTTATACATATTTTTATACATTATATCTTAATATTTGAGCCTTTATTATTCTCTTTTAGAACTAAAAGATACTTATAATGCTTTGAATTATGATTTGCAGCTATTAGTTGTCGATAGAGCGGAAAAGAAAATATTGGAGCGGAAATCGGGCTTAGAAGCAAAAAGAAAGAAAATGCTGAAGACTGCTATTACGCCCATCGTAATATAAGTTACGTCCAGCGTACTGGGTATTTATCCAGATGTCCTAATCGCGGATGGATTCCTACTATGCCCAGCGTAAACCGACTTACGCCCAACGTACGTAAGTCGGTTCCAAGGGTTATAAAAAACGATTATAAGCTAACCAGAAGGGGGATTTTCCGACTTCTAACCTATTTTAGTCGACAAGTAACTTCTGTTAAGCCATTTTGAGGGTCTAGGAGGCGGCCGGAAGGCCGTTAAGCTGACAGGAGCAAAGATCTAAGGGATTGGAGAGCGGATTCATGTCGGTAATCATGTGGTTTGTTATCGTCACCATGTTTGCATTCCATTGTGATGCCATTTGAGTTTACTTTCTGATTTAGGTGTTAAAACCTTTTACTTTGTGCTTATGACTGAATGAATCTTCGAATTATTGGTTTAATTGCTATTTGGATTATTTATTCTTATTTAATTTATTTTGTCAAGTTTGATTGAAGATCCATATGTGTTAAAGATTGTTGTTTTGTTTCCTATTGCCGAATTAATAAAGTTTAGATGACCATCTAGCTGTGTTAGTTTGAATCATAGTTGTCCAATGACCATTGGTGATTATGACTAGAGTTTTGACCAAAACCTAGGGTTAGGAAATAAAGTAATGAACTTTAATGTGTGTGCATGAGTAGAATGACCATTCGCTGCATGATTTAACTTTTAAGACTATTAGAGTTAAATAAGATCAAATCTTGCTTAATACGAACTAAATACTGATTTGCATGATTGTTTGTCCACTTGATCAATGAGTTAACAATTATGTTGAAATCAAAGGATTAGCAGTCGTGACCATGCCACTAGTCATATTAGGAATCGGTGAATAATGAATAATTATCCATTGTATCAGTAGTTAGCTATTAATTTAAGAGGTAATTTATCTAAATCAAAGTAACTAAAGAAATTTGTATTCCTGTCAGTTTATCAAGAATTGCTATTAGTTATTCGTTTGAGATTTAGTAAACATTTCTTTATCCCTTCGTATGCTTTGTAACCTATAATCAAATATTTTAAATTAATTCACTACCGTTCCCCTTGAGTTCGACACCCTTGCTTATCAAAGCTATACTATACTCGATCGAGTTCACTGCCTGTAAGGTGTGGTTTAGATGCGATAAAATAGGAATTATAAATAAAAAACCAGTGCATTAAATATTCACATCAAGTTTTTGGCGCCGTTGCCGGGGAACGGCTTTTAATTAATTTAGTTTCTTTGATTATTCGTT